>NC_081250.1:75659824-76859824 GCF_030490865.1 Poecile atricapillus | reverse complement strand
CCTAAGATGAAGATTAACCATATATAGAGAAACTGATGTTTTTGACAATGATTCTAAGTGGAAAGGTTTTTTAAATAATTTTGATATTATTTTAATGCAGTATTTATGCATGTAATGCAGCCTCCACTCCGAAGCCCTGGGGAGATCACACAACCCCTCTAGGTGTCTGTTCTCTCTCTTTTAAAGCCATCCTGGGCCAACCACCTCCATGAACCTGGGGTAGCACATTCCAGTTCTGCTTCCAGACTCTGTTCTGAAAGGGACAGTGATGATCTTGGACAAGTTGGCATAGGAAACATATAGAGTACAATACACACTTTTTTGGGTTACCCAGGACAAATGCCCTTGATGAATAAAATAAATGTTTTTCAGTGAGCTAAAACTCTATTTTTTTCAGCCCCCTATTGTAGTTTTAGTAAAATGAAATCTGTAAGAATTGTCTTGAATAGTATGTTTTCATCTGTACTGTAAAGTACTTACCAGCTGGAAGTGAAAACTGCCAGTTCTGTTAAAAAAATTAAAATTCCTTTGGTGTTCTAGTGGACCTAGGCAGTTTTACAGCTCACATGGAGAGCAGCAGAACTTGCAAAATACCTCAGACAGTGAGTTTCCTAAGGTTTCCTTGAAATCTGTCCCCAGGAAATTCCTTGAAAAATCACAGTGTGATTTCACAGTGAAATTTCATTAGATGTTTGTGATATATCATCACATCTGATAAAGACAACTGATTTTGTTCTAAAGAGAATAGCAATGCCAAACTTATAGAGAAAAAGAAATGCACAGACAGTGAAATCCTGCTGCTTCTGTTGTTCTTGTAGGAAAACTCAACAAAGCATCTACCCATGCTACTGTGACTACTTTCAGAAGACAAAACTACCTGTTGCTTCTTGGACTTTTTTCCTTATTTAGGATAGACTGGCTATTCATCTCTTCCATTTTCCTTTCTCACTGTAGTTCGGACACAAAAAATTACATTACTGTGTTTTCATTTTTATTCAAAGAAAGACAGAAGAAATCGATGTTACTTCATAGTTTACAGTGTGTCATAGAGAACTCTGTCATCCAAAAGGAAAGTGAAGGAACAATGATTTGGACTCAGTTAAACTCTCCCATTACCTGTTCTTTCATTATCATATCCTAGAACCAGTAATTTCTGCATAATCCTTTTAAGGATTATCATGTAGAAGATGAAAATAAAAATTATATATATATATAGTAACATACACATTAGCATTAATACTTTTGATTTTTATTTTTTAAAGTATGGTTCTTTCTTATCTTCAGGATGCTGCAATGTCAAGTAGCACATCATGAAAGGAGTATGTGGTAGCATTGAGAGCACTTCATGGAACAGCAGAAAACCCAATAAAGATCAACCATAATTAGATAAGATGTGAAAAACGTCACCTTCATCACTACTAAGGATGGAAATTCTGTTAAAAATCTTCTACGGATATGCTAACTTGCAACTTGTATTGACTTATTAATTTTCCTTTCTGGTTAATGCCTTGTTAAGTGTTCATTAAGTATGCTTTCTAAAAAGATAACAGCTCCTATCTTTTTCAAAAGAAGTCTGATGTCTGAAAAGAGTGGCCTAACAGGGAAATTGCCAACTGTACCAATACTGAGTTCTCTCAATGACCATAACTGGAGGATTGACACCTCTGTGGATAGATAGAAAGAAGAAAGAGGTAATCTCTTTGGATTTCATCAAAGCTTTTGATATTGTCTCCCACAGGATCCTTCTGGATAAATGTCTAGCAAACAGCTGTAAAGACATGTCATACGGTAGGCGTGCAACCGGCTCATGAGTGAAATACAAAGGATTATAGTGAATTATAGTGAAGGGTTCTTTATATAGTGAATATATACTGGCACGCAGTGCGGTTCCTCAGGGCTCCATTTTAGGCCCTAAGTTCTTTAACATTTTCATAAATTATTTGGATGCAAAACTCAAAGAAATACCAAGAAAATTGCAGAAAATAATAAACTGGGAGGAGCTATGGATTCCCTTAAAGTCAGAAAGGTCCTGGAGAGACCTCAACAAATTAGAGGGCTTGGCAATTGCTAACCATATGAAGTTTAACAAGGGTAAGTGCCAGATTCTGCAGCTGGAACAGGTAACCACGATTGGACTGATTGGGAAAGCAGAGCCTGCTAAGTGCTGCAGAAAGAGACCTGGGGGCCCTGGTCCATGGCAAGTTGAAGATGAGTTAGCAATGCCCTGGCAGCCAGGAGGAACAACCATGCCCTGGGGGGCATCAGGCACAGCATGGCCAGCCAGGCAAGGGAGGGGATTGTCCTGCTCTGTTCTGAACTGGGGCAGCCTCACCTCAAATGCTGGCAGCAGTTGTCATAAATATTAAATTATTGTAATAGATCTACTCTTACACAGAAATTATGTATATTTTGCTAATAGATATTTCTTTTAGCTATTAAATAGATAATCAACCAGTTTGAAACAGAAAATATTTGGTTTAGATGCTACTGTTTAATTTAAGATCACATCAGTGACAGTCACAGCTTCTTCAGTACAAAGTCTGTGAGCTCACATCAGGCACATCAAGCAGCAATACAAAAAACACCAAGCAATATTAATACACCACAATGCACTGCAGGTATATATATATGTATATATATATGGCAGTGTATTCCCTCTCCACAACATCTGTGTTGGCTGATATACTGTACACCATGGAGAGGTACTGCAGTTCTAATGAACCTGGGAATCTGGCAAGCTCTTAAGGTCATCTCAAGATCACTGTTGTCATCTCCTAGTCTTTCTCCAACACTGCTGTTTACTTTCTGTTCTTCCTGCCAGTTTTTAAAGGCCAGCAGCTTCTCATGATTTCTGCATTGCCTGGCCAAATTTCTACAGTACCTTCGCTTATAAGATATTTCTAATATAATTCCTATTATAAGCCATTTCTGCCACCTCTCTGAGCATGAGGATAGGAAACAGAGATGCCAGAAGGCTTCAGAAGAAACATGAATAGCTGCCTCAGCAAATGGGTACTAGAAACCATGGTAGCAATCACAGGTTGACAGAAGCACCCACAGATCCTTTTAACATAATTTTTGGACTCACACATTTAGAAGACTTTGATACTCAACAGCAGCCATATAATTTTTTGCATACAGCAAGCAGCTTTTCCCATGAGCTTGCCTTTCTGTTTCAGCTCACAGACTCATGAGTGATATCACTTCAGTACAGTCAGAGATAAGTTAAAGCTGTTCTGGACTGACATTACCTTTAGGAAAAAATATGATCTTTCTGACTCATAGCATAGAAACCAAGGACAATAGAAAGGAAGATCATATTTAAAGCTGTAGATTAAGCAAATGGCAATATTATATAAAATAATCCCTGTTGAAATTAGCCTCAAATACAGGATATATCCTGATATATCCTGAGGATAAATCCTCAAATACAGAGGATTTTGAATTATTTAGTTGAAATCTAAGTCAGAAGATAAAGATGGGCTTATGACAGTTTCTTTTCCGTCCATGAGAATGTGTTTTGTGAATTTATTTTTTTCTTTTAACTAAAGAAACTTTAAATCAATAGAACACTCAACCCCAAATCTTGCAAAGCATTGAGTATATAATAATGGTAATCTAGTTTACCTTTTGATTTATACTTTTCTCAAAATATGTAATCTACAGAGTAAAACTGTAATAAACCAAATCAACCCAAAATTATCAGAAGTAGAAATGTATCATTTTTTAAACCATGACTGTCCCATAGACATAGGTTTAATATAAACCAAATAAGTGCCTTTACAATTTTGTACTCAGATTATTAGACTCCATTTCATCTCATTTGAAAATTACTTCAAATATAATTATCAATAATCACCTCAAGTGCTGGGACAGGTTTGGGAGCCACAATATAAGAAAGTCATTAAACTATTAGAGGGTGTCCAAAGGAGGGTAAAAAAGGATGATGAAGGGTCTAGAGTGCAAAGTCTGTGGGGAGCAGCTGAGGTCACTTGAGGTTCAGCCTGGAGAAGAAGAGACTGAGAGGAGACCTCATTGTGATCTTTGACATCCTCGCAAAAAGAATCCAAGGGGCAGACGCTGATCTTTTCACCTTTGTCACCCATGATAGGACCTGACAAAACAGCATGAAGCTGAATCAAGGGAGGTTTAGGTTGGCTGTTAGAAAATAGTTCATCTCCCAGAGGGTGATTGAGCACTGGAACAGGATCTCCAGGGAAGCACAAAGCCTGACAGAATTCAAGAACTGTTTGGACAATGCTTTCAGAAATGTGGTGGGATTCTTGTGGCATCCTCCATAGGATCAAGAGTTGGACTTAATGATCCTGATGAGTCTGTTCTGACACAGCATATTCTTTAATTTTGTGAATCTATGATTCTCTTTCAAACATGTAGGATTTGACTGTTAATGTATTTATCTTTTGCATAAAAGAGATTGGCATAAAGAGGCCAGGAGAAAATTTTGGGGGTTTTTTGTTTTGTTTCATTTTTGGAGTTTTTTAAAGTAGAGTAAGACTATCAATGAGCATGAGAATCCAAGTACTGACTCAGACTTTGTTGGGTACTATTGACCAGAAGAACAAGCATCTAGTTTTCCCTTCTCGTAGGTTGTAAAAGTGCAGCAGAAACACTAATATTTCCTTAAATTATGCACTTATGGCAGAGAAATGTTCTTGTAAGAATATGTTTCTTTCCTAGTGTCCCTTGAATCCTTAAAATTGCCCCATTAATGCTTGTGTCTGTTTTAAGCTCATTGATAGGGAGAAGGATGGCATATCAGCAGAGAGCAAAGAAGATTAATATTTTCTAACGAAGCAACTGAAGGGCTATATCTAGGATGTATTTACCATATGTTCTGTAATTAAATTTTTTCACAACATTTTTTTCAGAACATGGAAAAACTGAAATAGCATTTTAATTTTAAGTACTATAGAATTTAAATTAGCATCCTAAAGTATGCCTTTTCAATATTTAAACACTTTAGTGTTTACACAGTAGACACAAATTAGGCAATTTTGATCTGTTAAGTTGATGAAGTTGTAGTGAAGCACTTCATCTTCATTCACTTCCTAAATATATTTGAAGAAATGTATGTGGGAAAGGTGCAAAATAATGTTTTTTCCTTCCCAGAAAAGTAGCATACCCTTTTAGAGAGGAAAATGTTGTTGGTGCTAAGGAACTATTTTGGTATCTTTGTCTCAATTTCTTTTTCTGCTACAAGTTTTCTTTGTAATTTTGGATATGCTATATAAAAATAGATCAAAAGTTCTTCCAGTAACAGCCACTCTGGTGGAACTAGACTGCCTCCACATTCAATACACAATTACAAAAGTAATTTTCTTAAGGGGGTCACCACTTCAGTTAAACATTAAGCAACGTTGCCTGTCCCTTAAGGTGTAGTATACTTAAATATCAGCAATTGTGTTAGAAGGTCCATGTCTCAATGCAATGCTGTTAAGGATCTGGTATCATAACAACTTTCTTGAGAGTTTCCAGCTCCAAACTCCAGTTGTTGAAGTCTCAATGATCAGGTAACTGACTTCAGATGGGATTGCTAAAGGTTCCAGAGCCCAGCTGCAGTGCAGTTCTCTGCACTAATCCCAGTTACAAGCAGGTCTCTGCATTTTAGGCTAACCAACCTGAAGCCTCAGCATCAGCAAAAGTGACTGCTCCATGACTGCAGTCAGAAATGCTAATTTTCTGGCAGTGATATATTTAATCAAGAATCCACACAGAATTTCCATGGATGTAGTTGAATTAGAGCAGTTGAAAGACTGAAATTATATGTTTATGATACCACAAAGATGACTTCCTGACCTATGACTTCCTGACGTCAATCACTAATTTTTTTCACTAGTTTAATTCCCAGGCTGGTAGTTTTTCTTACCTTCTAGTATTAACAAACATTATTGTTTCTTTGTTGTTCTGGGTCAGAAATGAACTCTTACTGTTTTTTATTGGAGTATCAAAATGGAATATTTTGCATCCAGTTGTATTGCATCATTCATTTTAAAGCAAAGGCTTTTAGAATTTTGTTCTTTATTAATAACAAAAAAAAAGGAAACAATATTCAGAATCCATCATTAACAGATATTTATACATAAAATATGCAAGAAGTAATATTTGCTCCTGAGATATAATCACCCATAGTTGATTACATTACAAATAAAATCTTACAATTTTCAATGGCAAGAAGTTGTTTACTATGAATATACATTACATTTTATCAGTGAGACTCTTATTTTAAGTTACAAAATAAAGGAAAATTAATTTTATGGGTAGAATAGAAATGGAACAATGTTTTCTTTTCTTCCTCTATAAGAGTGTTCTGTGCTCCTGATTTGTTATGACTTTACCCAGAGATATCCTTTGCTGTAGAGTATGAAGTGAGTAGTTGAAGAACAGACTTAAAAGAAGGAAGAATCATTACTTCAGAAGGGGTAGTCTTCTGAGGAAACACAGATGTTTTGGAATGAAGTTATTCTTTTATGTCATATTCAAAATAATTTTACAATACTGTTTTTTTTTCAGAGTGGCAAGATGCAACTAAGTTTGTACTGTGGCATATTTAAAACTTTATTTTTTATAGCTTGTTTTGGTAAAGTTCATAGAATCATAGAATATGCTGAGTTGAAAGGGATCCATCAGGATCAAGTCCAGCTCCTGGCCCTGTGCAGTACACTCCAGGAATCACACCATGTGCCTGAGACCATTGTCCACATGCTTCTTGAACTCTGTCCAGCTTGGTGCTGTGACCACTTCTCTGAGCGCCTGTTCCACTGCTCAGCCACCCTCTGGGGGTAGAACATTTTTCTAGTGTCCAGCTTGTACGTTCCCTGACACAACTTCAGCCCGTTCCCTTGGGTTCTGTCACTGGTCACCACAGAAGACATCAGTGTCTGCCCCTCCTCTTCCTCTCGTGAGGAATTTGTAGACTTGGTGAGGTGTCCCCTCAGTCTCCTCCTCTCCATGCTGAACAGACCAAGTGACCTCAGCCACTCCTCATAAGCTTCCCTTCAAGGCCCTTCACCATCTTTGTTGCTCTGCTCTGGACAGTCTCTAACGGCTTTGTATTTTTCTTACACTGTGGCACTCAAAACTGCCCCCAGCACTGAAGGTGAGGCTGCCCCAGCTCAGAGCAGAGCAGGACAATCCCCTCCCTTGCCCAGCTGGCCATGCTGTGCCTGATGCCCCCCAGGACAGGGTTGTTCCTCCTGGTTGCCAGGGCACTACTGACTCAGATTCAACTTGACATTGATCAGGACCCCCAGGTCCCTTCCCATGGCATTTGTCTCCAGCCTCTCATTCCCTAGTCTATACACACAACCAAGGTTGCCCCATTCCAGGCGCAGAACCCAGAATTTGCCCTTGTTAAACTGTATATAGTATATCCCTATTATTATGTAGTATATAAGTTTTATATTAGTGCTGTGGTTTATATCTCAGTAAGGATGCAAATGTAGAGAATATGATTTATGTGCTATAAAAATTGAGTGGCACGGTGTGTTCTGTAAAATTAGAAAAGGGTATAATAGTTCAAGTGAATTGTGAATGCACTTTTGATATTCCCCTAGTTGCAGCTATAACAGTGCTGTTAATTAAAAATGTAAGCTGCAGGTACACAGTGCCACAACTAACAGATGAATGTGTGATTAGAATCAAATGAAGGCAAATTGAATTAATTCCTCCTGGGGTAGTATGGTGTACCTGGCATGTACTCCACAGCCCCAAAGCATAGACCATTGTCTGTTGCACTCTGTGAGACATCCCTGAAATGAAAGAATGTTTGGCAGAGGACCAGAAAGCCACAGAAGAACTTCTAGATTTAACACTCGAAGAATGCTTGCGGTGCATAACTTTTTAGTATGCTTACAAATTTTTTTATGCTTATGACAAGAAGTGTGATGTTTTCCTCTGAAAAATATGTTCCAAGCTTTTTTTTTTTGTTTTTTATTTTCTTTTCTCTTTTTGTTAAGATGAGGGAAGGTGAGTAGAGTGCTAAACCTTTGCAACAATTCTGCTTAGCCCAGCAAACAGAAGAAATGCTGACAGGGTGAACATACATTTTGTGTCACTATGAGCATATACTTTAAACCACTTTTCACATGTAGTGATCACAGTGGTTTGTGTGATGATGGAAAAGTAGGTCAGATGTAAGTGCTGTTAAATCACGATTGATAGTCAGGCTACACAAAAAGATAATCTGCTGATAAATCCTGGCCTCTGTAAAGAAATGAAATGTGGCCACATGGCTGGTGTGACTTACGTGATGGTGTCACTCTATAATCTAGTTCTGTATCCAGCTAAGCGTCTTATCTCCAAGCTGCGTCTTGGAGAGTCTCCTTCATTTCTACCTCTGAGATAGGGAATATCCATTTTCTGCCTTCCAACTAAACATGATTTTAAGTCAGAAAAGCTGGCCATCTTATTGATTCATTGATCTAATGAGATCTGTGTCAATACTGCATGTCTGGAAGCAAATTCTATGTTGACTCAATGTAACTCCAGTGAGGTTTTTTTTGCTGAAGCACTGCTGCTACTCTGTATTGACGAGACATAGCAGAACATGATAATATTATGGTGTCAGGAGTGAAACTTTGGTTTCTGCAGCTGAAATTGGCAGGAAAGAAAATACAATCATATGATTCCAAAGGAAGTAAACCACTTTAGTAGTGTGCACTTTTCATCTTTTTTCTTTAAGGGTAAGTCATTCAGTAGTCGATCAACCCATGATGATTATTCAGCATGATCAGGTTCATTATTTCTCCCACTGGTTTATTTCTATAGTTAAAGAAAAGGAAAAAGAAAATAAAAAAAAAATAAAAAAAAAGAAGATAAAAAACCCCAAACAGTTATTGTTACATATAGCTGAGGTGCTCAACAATTTTTTTCTCAGTATTCAGTGGCAACCTCTCTCCCCACAATTCTTGAGTGGATGGAGAGCAGGATGAGAGCAGGAGAGGGGGCTGGGGGAGAAAGGTGCTTCCCACTGTAATAAAGATCAGGCTCATGACCACCTGAAGATCCTGAAGTGTTTGGGATCCTGGGATCCAGAGTCCTCTGGGAATTGGTTGATGTAGTTGCCAACCTACTTCCATAATACTTGAAAAGTCCCGGTCATCAGGTGAAGTCCCAGGTGACTGGAAAAAGGGAAGATTTGTACCCATTTTAAGAAAGGGTGGAAGGGAGGACCTGGGTTGGGGCAAGACCCGGTATCAACACGGGGTGGAGGATGAACAGATCAAGAGCAGCCCTTGCAAAAGGGACTTGGAGTTGCTGGTGAACGTGAGGCTGAAATGTGAGCCATCAATGAGAGCTTACAGCCTAGAAAGAAAACAGTGTTCTGGGATCCACCAAAAGAAGTGTGGCCAGTGGGTTGAGGGAGGTGATCATGCTCCTCTGCTCTGGTGAGACCCCAACAGGAGTGCTGCATGCAGCTCTAGGGCCCCAGCACAGGAAGGACATGGACCTGCTGGAGCAAGTTCAGAGGAGGGATACCAAGATGATTAGAGGAATGGAATATCTCTTCTGCAAGGAAAATCTGAGAGAACTGGGATTGTTCAGCCTGGAAAAGGGAAGCCTTAGAGGTGACTAAATTGCAGCCTTTCAGTACCTGAGGGAAAAGCGGGAGAGGGGCTTTTGACAAGGGTGTGTAGTGACAGGACAAGGAGGAATGTCTCCAAAGTGAAAGGGAGTAGGTTTAGATTAGAAATTAGGAAGAAATGCTTCACTGTGAGGATGGTAAAACACTGGAACCAGTTTCCCAAAGCAGGTGTGGATGCCTAATCAGTGAATTGTTCATGGCCAGTTTGGATGGGTCATTGAGCAACCTGATCTAATAGAAGGCGTCCTTGCCCATGACAGGGGTGTTGGAACTAGATGATCTTTAAGGTCCCATCAAACCCAAGTCATTCTACTCTCTCATACCTATTGGTAGAATTTGGACAAGCCATATGTTACCACTGTCTAACAAAATTTATTTTTTTCAAGAACATAGGATTTCTATACCAGTGAGTGATTTAATAGCTTGGTGACTGAAGGAAAGTTTAATTTTTAGTTTAATAAATTTTTTTGCCTCTGGCAGTTTATTCTGAAATTAGAAGGCAGCAAATGTCAAACATACCTACTTGCCTGATTTGTTATCATGAGAGAGAATTGTGATTCACATTGCTATCATTTTCCCATTGAGTTTTTATTGGATCCTTATGATAACCATGAAAATGAATCAGTTATATCACATGTGAGTCTGATGGGTTTGATAATACAATCCTGTGTAGTACTAATGTTCTGTTGTTCTATTCAATCTGCTGCTGTTCAACTTCTGTTTTATTTCTAGTACCTGCTTAGCTCACACAGGAAACACAGGTGGGTAAAACTGCATGTACGGCTGGGGAGAGAACTAACTAATGTGCTGGCAAGGTTACTGTCTACAATCTTTGACAGATTGTGGAGATTCAGGGACTTCTCAATGTATGGAGGAAGGAAAATGTTGCCTACATAGTCAAGATAAAGGCCAAATGGATGATCTGGGGATCTTTAGGCCATCAGCCTCACTTTAGCTATTTTGAACTTCTTGGAGCAAGACCTCCATCTTGGAGGCCATTTCAGGGCACATTCAGAAGGGAAAGTGATTGGGAAGAGTCAACATGGATTTACTAAGGGTAAATCATATGTAGTTTATTGCCTTCTGATATTTATATTGTCTTTAGCAGAGCTGTTGTAGTCTGGACAACTAGTAAATTAGGTGAGTAAAAAACTGGGTGGATAATTGGGCCCCAAGAGTAATGGTTAATGGGTCATGCTCATCTTTTTTGGCAAGTAGAATAATATGGGGGTCTACTCTGGGACCTTTTTTGTTCAGTGTCTTTGTCAACAGCCTCTATTATATTCAGCACAGAATCACTGAACCAGAAGTGGGTTTAACTTTGTGGGTCAGAGAACGTTCCCATTATCAAGGACCAGTGTCATCTCTGGTAAGTGTTGCAAGTGATTTCAGAGACTAGTTTTACTGCAAGCTATTAAGTTATGGTATCAGACTTATGGGAGGTATCTCACAACTCATAACAGATGAAAGTCAGGAAATCCAGCTACTGTGTTTTGTTTGCCCAGTATCTTTTTTGAAGTGTCATAGTTGCATCTATGACTTAGTGGGTTTCAGTGAAGTTAGTGCTGTCATATTGGACATATCAAAGGTTGTAGGTGTGCTTCTTTTGCTCATGTTTATTTGTTAACTGAAAATGAAATTTCAGAGTTCTCAACAAGATTAAATTGGACATCTGAGATGTCCAGCTGTGTAATGTGCCCAGACCTGCACCCTGAAGAATTTTTTAAAATGGGAATATATTTTTCTTCACTCCTTTATTTTTTTCCTATTGATTAATTTGAATATAAATTACTTTTCTTGTACAGTCTGTCAGTGCAGTGTGGTGAAAATGAAGCTGGTGCAGCCAGCACCAGCCACTATGGAAATCAAAGAGATAAATTAGTTAAAAACAGAAGTTTTTATTTCTTTTCTAATTTTCTAAGGCAGAACTATATGAGAAAGTCCAAACAGATTTGGGTAAATTTAAGGCATTTCATGCCCTATATTAACAGGACAAGAATGAAGAGACCTTTTCATGCAAAAAGAAATTTGAGATAAAAGATTTTTTTTGTAGAGGAATGATTTTAGGCTATTTGTCCAACTCTATGAAAATTTGTGAGTCATTGACTTTTTACAGTGCTTAGCTACAAGTACAATGATCACACATTTTGCCTTTAATTATTTTGTTTTGTTTCCTCAGGAATTCTACAGATAACAAAAAAACAGACCAAAACAGAACAAAAAAAAGAGTCTCTTAAGGAATTTTTAATTTAAAGACCCCATGGATTTAAAAAAGATGGAAGGTATTGATGGAAATTCACTAATCTAATTCTAATTCTGTGTTGTAACTATGCAATGCCTATAGGCAGTATATCATAATATTTCCACTAAAATGTGTTCTTTTACTTGCTTAGTTCTTGTTCTTTCAAAGATGAGTTGAATGCTGCCACTCTTGTGATATCATCCATTTTCCATCATTGGAAGATTTTCTCACTACTCCTGAGAATTCCGTTTTTCAAGTCATGAGATTGAAGCTGAGCAGATACTGTCTTTAATACTGTTTTGGTATTGTACTCATAAACTTGTTCCTCCTTCGGGTCACTTCCAGTGACAAAAAATCTTCTGCTTCCAGTCTGTGGAAGGTATTCTTTTTTTCCAATATCTCTACAACTTCTTCATTTTCCTAGACCTATTTTACTGCATCACTGCTTCAGACTGTTTTCCAAATCTGGAGAAAAAGATGTCCAAAATACTTTTCGGTGTCTTTTCTTCCAAGATATATTTTAGGAGTATTAAGGCATGATCATCAGGTTTTAATAATGAATACTATATATTCTTGTGAGGCTCTTAATAGCTTCCTTACTTTTTCCAAGAGACACATCATCTATAGTTCTCACATGGATAAAGAAGGATATAAAGAATAAGGATTTTTTTGTCTTGCTAATATGTGGAAATGATAAATTATGTTACTGAGATTTACCTATGGTATACATTCCTTGGTGCCATTACCTGCAACCACTGGAGAAAAGCCCTGTACTGCTTGACCTTATATACTTATCCTTATTTTCAAAGGCCTTGCTGGAGAGAAAACTCTGCTACTTACTGTATGAAGTAATGTAGAGAAGTTCCTTCCTTGACCAGATGAATTTTGTCTTGTTTCTCATTTAATTAATTGAAGCACTCACGCCTTCTGTATCTATTTAAAATCTTCTTTGCCTAGTGTTTCCAAAGAAGCAACTAACAGCCTTCTGTTAAATACTTACTAGGTAACTGTCTTGAGCAGTGGAAGTTATTCCCAGTAAGAAGATTTTCATATATTAAAGTATGGAACATCTCATTATGACTTTTGTACTTAAAAAAAGCCAATTTCAAACTGAGATTTTAGTATGAATTATGTTCATTCATCCATGAATACTTGTTAACAAGCAAATGTTAACAGAGTGTACCTGCAGCAAACGTAGTCTGCAATACAGATACATCTATAGTCCACAGAGATTAGCAGTGTCTTTGAGAAAACATTCAAGCAGTTCAACATAAAAAAGCTGCCAGAACATCATGGCACTGCTGCTGATGTCTGGCTCTCTATGTTATTGCCTGTTTGACCTTTCTTAACTGGCACTATTTGAACACCTTAAATTCTAAGATTTCTCAATCTATTGACATGTTTTCCATGTGGGTAATGCTCAACACCAATTCAGTGGGTGAAGAACTATACTTATACAAACTTTAGACAATGTAGAATTTTTTCTTTTGCTCAGGAAAATTCTACAGCTTCAAGGTGAACTCTGTTTTCATAGAATTAAAAGCTCTCCCTCCTGCCCTTGACCTGCAGAGGCGTATTTTTTGAAATTCACATTCCATTCTGCCTAGAAACCTCATATTAACTCCCCTCTTTATGACTGTTAGTTCATATGTAGAGATGCTTGAATATCTCCTCATAGAATATATTTAGTGTTAATGCGACCAACTGCTCTGATGAAATGGAGATATTTTGTTGACGCCATTAAAATAAATGAGTAAGAAAATTTGGAGCAGCTGAAACAATTTCATCATTGTGGAACTGAGGTTTCAAAGAAATAATTCAAAAGGGAAATTTTGAGAGGTCATAACTTTCTGCTCACAGAAATCATAATTTTTACTAAATCTCCTCTGTGTAAACATACCTATTGGAGTGTTTGAAAGATCAACAAAATTATTTTATTTTTAAAATATTTCATAAAATTATAAATTAATTTATATGTTTTCCTAGGGCATAGATAGTATTTTACATGTGAAATAAAGTTAGTTGTGTGTAGCAATTTTTACCATAGAGGTTTAAAATGTACCAGCTCCTAATTTTGCAGGAAACAGGTACAAGTGCCACTGTCACCTGAATGTCGTGGCTTTTCCCAGCTGCTCTGGACATTGTGAATACTAAAAGTTCTTGGCTCCATTTTATTCCTAATGAAACACATAACTTGATTTCTCTCAGTATTAAATACTACGTTACATAACAAAGGGGAACCATCTATTAATTAGTTCACTCCACTGTTATAGGCTTAAAAGAATATATCTATATATCTATTTTGGACATTTTTTTGTCTTTTGCATAATTTCTCTCTTCATTTGAATTTTACTGATTTTTCAAATTTTGTGATATAATTAAAGTCATATGCCACAGAATAAGAAAATTCATGCCTAGAATAACTGCACTGATTTTGAAAGCTTTCTAATGGAGATATTAATGATATTTGTTGAATTTATGAGATTATCTCTACTCTGACTTGTATTACTTTTTTTTCTATAAGCAATATCAAAATTTGCTCAGAATATGAAAATAAGCTCTAAATTCTGAAATAGATAAGCATCAGTATGACTCAGCCTTTAAAGATGAAGTGTTCTCTTTGAAACACATGCAGATGCCTACATGAAAAATAAACTTTAAAGAAGTAAAATTGTTTAATTTTGACAGTATAAATTATGATTCAAATAATCTACTAGATGAACTGTATTAATGTAACTTTTAAATTTTTATTTTTCATAGTACAAATGTTTAAGAGTTCCATTTTAATTAGCTCTTTGGATTTCTCCAAGTTATCTTGGGAAGTGGCTTTTACATCAAAAGAGTGAAGAGATTTTAAATGTGTGAAGCCTGTCAGATTATCTCATAATGCTTACGGTATGACCCAAAGTTGCATATCAAGAAGTGAAAGAAAGAGAAATATCTACACCTGTAAAAGAGGAAAAAAAAAAAGAAAAATATTTGAACTTTAATTAAATTTAGTATTACTTAAATTTAATAAAAATTTAAAAACTAGAACACCAAAGAAACTGAAAATCTTAATTTTTTTCAAGAAAATTATAGGCAGAGATAAAATAGTATTAAGTGAATAACAGACTGTAAAGAAGAGTACACTGAACACATGAAAGGAGCTCAAAATGGTCTCAAGACTTAGGCAAATGATTACAAAAAATTATTATACATTTAAAAAATGTAAGGATGAGTTCTATTTAATCCCTTTGTTGTGTGCTTTTGTTCCACAGCATTAGTTTTAGTGTCCTCACTTGACTTGATGTTGTTTTAAAGTGGTATTCCATGCTGATTTCAGTAGATTTATTATGTTCCATGCCATGGTTAATTAAATCGAAATCTATCTCTCTAAGCTTCTTCATTGCAAGTAAGCTACTGCAAAGAAGCAGTGCCCTTCTGCAAGTTATTTTAAAATTTTATCTAGCATCTATTATGTATGTCAGTACCTTTTTACCAATCTGAGTGTCACTGTTTATCTCTCAAAATAAATTGCATATGTTGTATACATTATTCTCTTATAGAATTATTAAACGGGTTTCATAAGATCAATATTGGCATCCACATCATGTTGCAGCTTAGATTTTAACTATTTCTTCATGTTTCCCTAAAGAATTTTTCTGTACTAAGGGAATAACTAATTTTATTAAGCATTTGTTTGCTAGTTACCAAGAGGAAAACCCAGATTATTTATTTGAGTCAAGATCTATTAATTACATGTTTTTCTTTTCTGATTATGTTATGTGCCATTGCCACTTTTGATTTCAGATCCAATAGTAACAGTGAACTAAGTAAATATTTGCATCTTCTAGTAACAACCATAAATTGCATTCTAATTATACTCCGCCTTTATAAGACTTGAGAAGAATGTTAATGCATGCAGCTACATCAGACTTGTTTCAATAGAAGCTTTTCACCACACAAATAAAGATTAGATGACAAAATAATAACATTTTGTTTATTTTTCTTTGGAGGATTTTTTTTTTTTTTTTTTTAATTATGATGAAACTGAAATAAATGAGAAATCCAGTTGGGGGTGCATAGAATGATTCCACAGCAATAGAAAATAATATTCGGAGACAAATCTTCACAGAATGGGTGGTTAAGCATTGGAACAGGCTTCCCTGGGAAGTGGTAGAACCACTGTCCCTGGAAATGTTTAAAAAACTTGTGGATATGGCACTCATGGATATGGTTTAGTAGTGAATATGGTGACTAATGGTTGGACTCAGCAGTCTCAGAATCTCAACAGCCTCAGACTCAACATTAATGATTCTATGATTTTATGAAATGTACATCCAAAAGACCTTGCAAATATCTGAAATTGTGATAATTGGTATCACTTTGTCCATAGATATAGAATAATTTATCAAATAATCTTCACTTGAGATTGGTTTAGACTAGTTTGGCAGTTAATAAACATAAAAAAACTTTACTATCTGCTTTCATTGTAGAGCCCTAACATGAAGATGAATTGTTCCCTCTGATTCTCTGATTTAAAATTAATCTTACATTACTAGTGAAATAAACCTCACAGTTTATTAACAGATAATTAATTATCTGTTAATAAATTATCACATTCATAACAGAACTGAAATTATTGAAGCTAATTCGGTCTTTTCACTAGGTTTTTGCTTGTTTAGTTGGTTGACTTTTTACTGCATTTAGAGGTTAAAATATACCAATTTATTTTTTTTTCATTTTCTCTTTATAGTCTTTGGAACATTGCCCTCTGAAACATATAATATGTAGTTGCAAATAGCTTTCATGTAAGCCTCTTAGAAAGAGTGGTACAGTCATAATAGCCTGAATTAATATGAAAGTAATCCTTATTAAACTGGAAAGAAATCATGAGTCCTTCACGTAAAGTGATCTGAAATGAAGGAATTAACAAGATTTCCAAGGGCTTTTTCCAGTTAACTGTTGTGCCATGTTAAATGACACAATTTTATTTTCCATTGCAACAAAATGTTGGACTTTGTGGTTTTAATAGTTACTAAAGGAGTACTATTTTTTCATGATGCACAAATGAGTAGGTATGTTTTGATTCTCTTCCCAAAAATTATTCTGTGGTTTCTAGCCTTTTTTTGTTTTGCTTTGTTTTTTTTTAATTTGAAAGCACTGTTTTTCAGAAGCACTTAGAGAAGCAGATGAAATAGACTGAGGTTCAGATAAAGGGCAGGTTAAAACCTGCATGGACTTTTCCTATTTGTCTTGTCCAGAAATGTCAGTAACACAAAGCCTACATTTTATACTTTTCTTGATTTTTGTTTTTCACTGGCCATCTGAACCAGCAACAGTTTAATCAGGAAAGCAAATGTTGCACACACAAGCACAGTAAAACAAAGTATTAATTCACTGTTTCTCATGGTCATGCAGGTGTTCAGTCATCTCCAGCAGAGCAGGGCTCCATCAGGTGTAACAGTGACTTGGGAAGAAAACTGCCATCAGTCTTAATGTTCCCCCCTACCTACTTCCCTCCAAGGAATATATTGAGCATGTGGTCACATGGTCTGGAATATGTCTTTTGTCAGTTTGGGTCACCATTCCCAGCTGTGTCTCCTCCCAGCCTCCCAAGCATCCACAACTTCCTTGCCAATGCGGCAGCATGAAAAGCTGTGTCAGCCCTGCTCAGCAATAACAAAAACATATCTATCTCTATTATAATCACTCTGTTCAAATCAAAAGCTCAGCCCCATACCAGCCACTGTGATAAAAATTAACTTTATCCCATCCAGAACCAACACACCTGTGCACTATACCTGGAGGTAAATTCAGTATTTGAGGATTTACTTAGACATATGGTACATGCAATAATGCATTTTACAGTGTACCTAGATGAAATTTATATGCCTAGCACAGTTCTATGAAAAAATAGATCTTTGGGTAACTGTCACATGTAGAGAGAATAATGAGACAGTACCAAGATAGTCCTATTAGGAAGAACCTTAGTCTGGATTTTCTCAATTGATCTGAAAGAGTCAGGATTTGTAACCTCTCTGTAACATGAGATTGAGAAGACAGTCATATAGTATAATCACCCTTTGACTCAGGTTAATTAAATATCTGAAGTTGTGTAACTTATTTTAAAAAAATTGAAAAATAGAACAAATCCATGTTTAACAAATATCTTCAGACTACATTTTCTCTCATTCTTGTCAATGAGTAAAGTGAGGACTTTGCTATTTTCATCTCAAATCTGAAGTATTAATAAGCAAAAGGATTACAACTTCATATTTTTATGATGCTAAAATAGTTTATAAATATTGAAAAATAATGAGGAAAACCACCTAGGATTACATGACATTCCTGAAATATTGAAAAAAGTATGAACATCTCCTGATATGTTTGACTTTAGCATTTTGTGGAAGCAAGTGAATGTGTACATATGCAAGAGCTAAGTCTGCGAAATAGGTGACACTTCTGAATTTGCAGAAAAGGGCAAGTACTAATAGTTTGAATTATGTATTTTTTCTTTATTTTCATCTGCACTACAGGGAGTTTTGGTTGTTTTAAATAAATAATTATGGTGTTTGACTCATAAAACAGTGTCATAAAACAGTTTAAAAAAAATATTTGGAGAAATATTTGTATGCTAAACAGTAACACAATTACCTAAATTACAAAAAGCCCTTCTACTATGTAGTGGAAAGAAGTGGGTCACTATAATAATGCAGACATAAGAGAAGCACTGTTTATTGAAAGAAACTACCTACTGAGAAATTTGCTTTCACTCTAATAGTTACACACAGCTTTAAGCTCACTATGTTGAGAGTGACACTGAGACATCTTCATATGGTAAAAATAATTAGACTTGCATGGCCTTGACATCATCAAATTGAAGTAAAATTCTCTCATTTTCAGTGCCAGTTTTCAGATCGTTAACTTTGCCAAGATCAACTGTGACATTATAAAATTATAATAGAAGTACAGAAAGAATAGTAAAACACCCTAGATTTAACATATATTATACTGTAGAGCATAAGTAAAAACACCTTTCAGGTGCTCATTTGGTCTCCCACCTTTACCACTATCTTTATGAGCTAGCAATAATGGAGTCTCTTGGCTCTTTCCAACATGACAGACCATATAATTTAACTAGTGATGTTAATCACAGAACCTCTTTCTAAGCTTTTGCATGATTATATATACTGCAACATTAAATAGTAGGTTAATTTTCAAAAATTGGAAATTACTGCCTGCTTTGCACCATGTAAACATGTAGAATGAATATGAATTTTGCATACATGATTCTCTCTTCTTTCTTAATCCTTATGTTCTCATTTTAATCTGTTTCATGATCATATGAATTCAGCTCTATGAATTGGGAAATCCTACTGAATTCTTTCAGGAGAAAATTAATACAAAGGGATTACTGCATTCAGAATGCATTGCTGCATTCGGACAATGTTTGTTCTCTTTTTTTATTTATCCAATCTTAGAGGAATCTGAGTTGTTTAAATGAATTATTGAATATTTCAGATGAAGATCTTATAAATATTTTCCCACTTTTATTCTCTGGTCTGTCTTTTACAGACTTGCAGCACTAGAAATTCTCTTGGTGGTATTGTAAAATTTACTATAATGTGTGTTACATTTATAAATATTTAACTTACTTTCCTTAATTGTTTATTAGTTATTAAAATAATAGTATCCTACTTAAGATTTGGTACAACCGCTAAGCAGAGTATTGAAGCATCATATCTAATTTTAAAAAGTAAAATCAAGCACCTATATGTCAGGATTATCACAACTTGAATATGCCCAATCTAAATCAAACCATCTGAAAAATATGCCATGAAACTAACTATGGAGCACTTCTTTGTTCCCCCTAAATTTGAAAAATTATTTTTTTCTTCTTCTTACTATTTATTCAAAGATTAACATTAGAATTAAAAATGTAGAAGATTTCTCTAGAAACTTCTATCTACTTGCAAATGACGTTAAGTGAAGAGAAGTCAGGGCTTTTCTGTTTCGTTTACATCTTATTTGTGAATAAATGGATGCTGTGATCCAGTAGTTACCATCACCAGAGGGCTGCTGATCTCCATGAGTACTATGCCAATTACCAGATAACCAGTCATCAATTGCTTATTGTCTTTCTTCTGGAAGATCAACTTTCTATAAGCTGCTTAGTTCTTTTCTTCTCAAGCTGTAAAGGCTGCTCAAACAGAATCAACAGTTACGTAGTTCATACTTAATTCAGAATTTAAGTGCTGCATAGCAAAATGTAATATATGCTTCATCTCTGTTGCATCTATTTTTCCCATGAAGTGATTCGTACAATGTTTATAATGCACTTGGTCTCTTGTTCCTACATATGTCAAAGAAATGAAAGAAAAAACATTTGAATGTCACAAGAAAAATGCAGCACCAACCCGCCAACCAACCAACCAACCAACCAACCAACCAACCAACCAACCAACCAAACCAACCCACTCCTCAAACTCCCCTCCTTAGTCCTGCTATTATAGGTAGTGAGAGTGAAAACTTTTTTTTGTATCACAGAGGAGCAAAAGAGTGGCAATCCCTTACTGCAGGGGGAATGCAAGGAATTGCAAGACTGTGTCCTGTGCATGGGGAAGAATATAAAAGTTCTGAATCAAGGTAAAATGTATTGATGTATAATAATGTATATGCTTTATAATGTATTGATGTTGGGAGTTTTTGATCTTAGCATTAACTTTCAAGATTGTTTTTCTAAGAGTTTTCACAGTGAAAGTCCCAAGAGCAAAGTCTTCCTTTCCTATGACTCCTTCAAAACAACTACACTTGGCTTTATGCTATTTTAAAGTATGTGATAGAACTGCACAGTATAACCAAAACTATTTTATAAAAGATTTCACTGGGGATCAACTTCAGCAGTGTTTTTCTGTTAGTAATTCATATATTTTGCAACAGACAATTGTTTGTGGAGTTCATTTGCATACTAGAAAAGGTATTAAATCTATTCCATTTTCCATGTTTTTTTATGTTTGTATTGCTACTATTACACCTTGAGCACAAGTGGTATTCTGTCATGGTTATAATCACTAGGTAAAATATGGCCAAGTATTTTTTATGAAATAAAAGGGATAGAATGAAGACATGCATTCAAAGGAATATAAAAAATAACTTGAAATTAACAAACTTGGAAAGTTTATTTTTTTCTTCTGAAAAGAGTAAGCCCAAGGCACACATTTTTAATTTATAAAATTCATTGAGGCAGGAAAGACATTCAACATGATTTCTCTCCTGACACCACATAATCTCCAGGTGCTAGATCCCTTCAAACCACAACTGCAAGGTTGCCAGTGTGCATATGCCCCAGGCTTGGAAATATCTGAGTAAATTGGGCATACTCTAGAGATGAGCTTGCACATCAAGTTAACTGTAAGGTTTCATTATTTATTTGTGCCTGACTTGTCTTTGCTCAACTGCTTTCCATGCCTGCAGCCTTTGATTCAGTTCTCCAATGCTGACATACTTATCTATGGCTTTTTAAAATATACATATTTTAACCAGAAGAGGGGAAAAGTCATTCAGGAATCCATCCCTGATTTCTAATATTCTTAAAAAGCAAGTGTGTGAAAAGTTGCAGAGATGGTATACTGTGTTTTCTGTCTTCAAATAGGAAGGAGAAGGGTAAGAATAGTGCCCTATCCCACAGAGTTGTCTCTTCTGTGTTTGATGTACAAAAAGATCTGTTCTGTTGCCCTTTGTCAGCAGAAGTGGCCATAGGAAGGGCTACTGTAGAACGGCACAGAAAGCTTAGCAGTTCAGTATTTTAAAAAAACAAATAAAAATGCTGTGGATATGGCAGAAAGTTGGGTTCAGAATGAAGCTTTGTTAAGTGCCAAATCATGTGAAAATAAAATCACATGCATACTTTTTTCCAGTAAAATAAACTGGGTTTTTATCTGTGGTCTAAGATCCAGCTTAGTGATGTGCTCAGGGCCCTCAAACATCCCTTTGTTTAGGCAGCTCATCAGATCCACACAGCTAAAGCATGTCAGCTTCTGTAACCAGCAGCATACCATCAATATTTTCAGCATCAGGTATTTTTACTGTCTGACAGATGAAGAAATTTACAAAAGTACCATCAACAGCAGAATGAATATGAGGAACAGCAGAGTTTAAAAAAGTGGGATTCCCTACACTATTGTCTTGCTGCATGTTAACTCAAATAAGGGAGGAACATGACCTTATGTCACAAGCACAAATACCCACAGGAAGGAGATAGAAAAGAAGAGAAATGGATGGGAAATCACTCAGCAGGCATTACTGCCCTAAGTCTTGAGAGATGCTCTTAAAACGCTGTTCACAATCTATCTCATTTTTATCCCCAAGTCTACATATTTAATTCATTTTGGAAGAGCTAGAAACTGGGTGTATTGCTTTTGCCACAAAGCTGCTTTATTTTGATTCCCTTACATATAATTAATTGTTCAGCAGATGTCCTAATTTTTTTTGGCTTTTGAAGAACAAATTTATAACAATTATTTTAAGTGGAACTTTTTTTTTTTTTTCCTATAAGTTCTTTTAATTTGTTATGCATTTCTCTTTACTATCCATGCTTGATTTATAAATGTATCCAACTTAAAAACTGAGCTGTTAGAAGTATATGTTTACTGTCCAATTCTGATAAGAAACTGTGGCCTGGTAAACTATAGGTCTTACTAAAGAAATGCAAAGATAAATTGGATAGAGAGATAAATTAACACACACAGTCACACACAGTCTGAGCATTAATGACACATTAAGGCCAAACTATTATGAAATTCCATACAATACTAGAAAAAAGTTGAAACAACTCAAGGGCATCAGATACACAGTTGGAGAGTTCAACCCTTTCTTCCCTGATTTCTGTGAACCTTCCCTTGCAGTTGGCCAGGTCTTGTTGAAGCAGAGAATGGTGTGCCTGGAGGGTAGCATGTTTCCTCGTTGCTTAGGAGTCCAGACCGCACGTACACTATCTGAGGTTCTAAAACTGAGATCAAAACCAGGAATCACCTTCTCCTTCAGATTTATGGTAGACTTTAAATGCTCAAATCTCAGCAGATATATTTCAGAGAGTGTGGCTGTATGGTTCTCCAACAGCATCTTCCCAGTCTTCTAGTGAACTAACTACAGCCTAATAGAAACCTGGGCTTTTGACTCTGCAGCCTGTGATGGCTGCCCATTCCTTTATTGCTGATTTCCCTAACACTGGCATTGGAAGATCTGTGCAAGCCTTTTGGTTAGATGGATCTGTTTCTTCACACAGAAATTCTGTGGGATCATCATGTGCTTGCAGAAATAGCATATCCTTCTACCTTATGCCAGCTTTTCTAGATGAGAAATTTCACTTTGCAGCAGCTGCTAGAAAAGGAGAGCTATAGGAATCTAAAACACTGAAAGCTGACTATACATGTTTTTGCTTCCACAGCAGAAAGCTTAAAAATCATGGCTGCAACAGTGCTGGATGTATTAACCTTCCTTTGACCTCTATCCCAGAGGCTCTTGGGTACCAAAACCTCTCCTGCTGTATTCCCAGTTCCTTCATGATGCAAAGACCATTCCACAGTTTGAAAGGACTCATGGCTTGTGACTGGAATTTCTGATGTTAGAGAAGAGTCAAGTACAAACTCAATCATAGGAAGCTTCCACCTTCATAATGTATATAGCCACACCCCGCACCTGGGAAACAGGACTCCAACCTGGACACATATGATAAGAGCTACATCATGGTCTAGAAATAGGGAAAGAGAAATGTCTGAGTTTGGGATTATTTCAAGTGAGTTTGTGTCCATACTAAATAATTTTGATAGGAAAGCTTTTTTTTTTTTTTTTTAAGACAACTTTTAACCCCCATTTTGTAATGAGCTGTGATTGAAGCAAAGTTGTTTGAATTCAGACTTAATAATTTCTGTCTATCCCCACACTTTTTAGATCCTTAAGTAGACCAAATCCTGGAGAGAATTTTTCCTTTCTAAAGCATCCTAAATTTAAATTGGAGGAAAGCATATTATGTAACGTCAACTTATCAACTTTACAAAAAGTATGCAAAGTTATTTTTGCATTATAACAACTAAGTATACTTCCATCCCTTCTGCACTGCCAGCATGTGTTGGAGGAATGAAAGGCTTGAAATGGGTAAAAATTTTCCAGAAGAAAAATATACACACATATAACAAAGCAAAACCCAAAAAGATTTATAAAACTAATTTGTTTTAAAAATCATTACTGAGCATAAGTAAACTTCCTCCTCCATACACATAAATCTTAACCTTTTTACAAATAGTTTTGAAGTAGGTGTATGTAGGAGTAAAATGCGTTTGCATTTGACTGCATATGCCTAACAGAAGCAGGAAATCATTTAGCTTAACAGATCTGCTAATTATCTGCAAAAAATAATAAAACTCATGTGTTTGAAATACAAATCCCCCAAAGTAATCTTCTGGGGCTTAGGCCAATTATAAGTTCATTAGCATTTGTCTTCAGTCTCATAAAACTAAGGTGATAGGTAAGAAGAAGAAATAAAATAAGATACAAAGAAATCAGTAAAGCAAAAAAATTCTCATATGAGTGTTGGACTTGCTCTGTCAAATTATTCATAATTCTATGCCTTCTTGTTCCCTTCCTCCCTGTCTCTCCAGTAATTCTGATAACTGGTGATTATTTCTGTGGGAAGTCTAATGATGACAGAAATTACCCATAAAATCCCTCAGACCTCATGCACTAGCAGGAAAATGATTACTATGTAATAAACCTTATTTCTCAGAGAATTCATGAAAAAAATTCATAAAGTTTTTAATAAAAAAATCCATGAACTTTCCAGTTATATATGCAACTGGGAGGAGAAGGTTAGCATTTGGTAAAAACCACAGACTACAAAATGTTACAAAAACCCCAAAAGTTTAACTTTATAGTGCTATTTTAGACTAGTTTTTTTATTTTACTTTAATGGTTTTGTCAGTTTGCAGCAATCATGTGCCAGTTTGGAAGACCTTGTCTTATTTGTTTAGACTAACTGCCTAGCTGTCTGTAGATAGTGCCTGGCAGGAATGAACCATTTTCACATCGTTTGATTTCAGTCTCTTAATACAACGTAACATGTTATTTCCCTCTGAAAGTGAAATACATTCAAAATTTAGGCCTGATCAAAGAACAGTCAACTCTGAGGGATTTTTGATGCCCTAAATTTTTTTTTGTCTGCATGGCAGTCCTCTGTATAATTCTGTGGTTCAAAATATCATGTTACTAAGGAGATAATCCCCAATAGATTTGCTAAACCAAAACAGCAAAACCTTATCTTTGCCTGAACATGGTATATGGAAAAATAAAATAAAGGAGAAGAGAAACACAGTTAAAAAAAATGAAAATAAATTTTATTATGTGTCACAGAATATTTCAGGTGGCAGCTTAGTAGCTGACAACACAGCATGCAAAATAAGTAATTTGCTTTATAAAGGTCTGCAAAAAAGAGATATACCTCAGCTGAAGTTTGGAAGCTTCCGATATTTTATTTTTGAAAACCCAAAAAAGTTCAGATTTTGCTTATGTATGGGAAGCAAATACCATTAAAACACCAATTTCTTAGTTTCCTCTGTTTAGAATCAAAGGTAAAAGGTTTTGTAACATAACGTTCACTAACTGATAAAAAAATAGAAAAGTACAGCTGCCAATGAGGTTCAAGATGCAGAGTGACTTTAACATTTCCCAATCAGGATTTGTTGAGAGTGATGCCAATAGATGATTTTCACTTCTCAGACATTTTTTTGACTGAATAATTCACTCTTAAATCTCTCTACCTGAAAAATGAGAATTATTCTCTCCTGTTGGTCTTCTTAAGTCTATAGAATTTAAGTCATGACCGACAAAGTCCATAGAGATGGTTATGTACTTATTAAGAGATAGACAAGAATAAAAATAATTCATGATTAAATTGCTGTGGACAGAATAAGATCTCCCTAAATTGCGGCCGTTCTTAATTGAACTAAAATTCAGTCATTTAAAGGAAATAAATGCTTGCACGTGTTTAATATCTTTTGTTTTCCAGACACAGAAGAACTTAAATACTGTGAAGGACCCTATCCTTCTCTCTAAGTGAGCACTTCTCTTTCTCGAACACTTACAAAAGTCAATCAGAATGGCACGCCTGTTTAGTTTAACACTGTCAATCCCTTATTTCAGGACTTAGGGAGTTAATAAAGATAAATCAGATCCATATCCACACAAAAAAATTAGTGCAGATTACCAAGGAATTTTAAATTCACCCTCCAATTTAATTCGGGTTGATTTTACCAAGTGGCCCTGAGGATAGTAGAGATGTTATAAATCCCAGTTAGGAACCTGGTCTTCTGATTTTTTCAGCTTATAGTGAAACAATATGTTTAGGCTAAAATCTTGATGCCTGTTATTTTGACTGAGGCCTGAATGTTAAATTTTTGAGGGCCAAAATCTTTTTATCCTCTTAAAAAAAATTTAAAAAATCAAACCTTTCTAAGACTATGAGACAATTTGAGACCATATGAACATATAGCCTTACTTTGCTTTTGTTTGCTTTGCCTTTTTTATTTAAATCTGTTTTTTCAATAATTTCATAGAAAATCCATATTGGTGTCTTAAAGAGAAGCCCAAGTGTTTGCCACCTACTTGAGCTCTGTAGACTAGAAATGAAAGTTTAGAGTGTTAGAAAAATTTAAACTCTAGGGTTCAACTGTTGTAGAAACATTCCTTTACATATATCAATTATTTGAATAAGAAGTAATGATTCTCAATTTGATTTCTTATGTACCCTTTCCCTCTTGTTGAAAAATCAATATTTCTGCCAGATACTATCATGTAAAAATAAATATTAAATACTGTTTTCTCATAGGATTCAATATTTTACTTACTAACTTGAGAACATGAAGACATTTAAGAGTAAGCTGCCAACTTACTTGCAGATGTAACTAAAACAGAGATTTCTTTCCTAGTTTTGTAAGTGTGCTGTAATTTAATTATTTAAATATGTGAGGGGGAGATGGAGTACATATGTCTAGCTCACACTTCAATATTGAAGACATAATACTAAATTCATTAATCGTCCAGGATTAATGCTCTAATTGTCATTTTGCATCTTCTGTACTATAGGACTGTATTTCTGATTAAGAGAGAAAAAGAATTATTGCACCCCAATAGCAAAGGTGATGCTAGAAGATACGTGGATCCGCAAGAAGATGGAAGGAAAGTAAGGAGGCTGTGCTTTCAGGAAATAGTTTCTTATCCAGGAAAAATATATGGGATACAGAAATAATACCTCAGAAATATAACCTTTAAGTGTATAAATAAGAATATGATATTTTTACTGAATTTAAAGAACTTCAGGAATGTGGGAGGATTAGAAAAGTGAAATAAAGATGAGAGAAATAAGACTGATTAAAGGTATCCTTGCAGCATAACTGTTCTTATGCATCTCCAAACTTTTTCCAAGTTAGCAACAGATAACATAGCCAAAGATACCATCTCTATACTATTATTGAACTTTGACATATTTGGCCATTTGATATTCTTCGGTCAAAAGGAGAAAGCATGGAAACTTTTATAGAAAACTCAATACAATCTTTGCAAATTGCATTAATTAAAAGAAGGGTAACTAGTTTAGAAAAATATTCTCTATTAAGGAGCATACTGTTATTTAGAGAAAAAAAAACAACATAATCATTAAACAAAACAATCATTAAACAAAAATACTAATTTGTCAATGCTCAGTGTCTCAAATTTATGTTACTGTTTCTGAAGATGCTTTTGAAGAATCAGAAAAAAATTAATAATGAAGCACTTTGAATCCAGTGAAAAACTCCTAGTGAAATAATTCTTGAAAATAGAAATGCTTTAGCCAAATTAAGATGGATTTGAGTAATCATTGTTCCAAGAGTTCCAAGAGATGAATTTGAGTAATCATTGTTCCAAGAAAGATGTAAGAATCAGGAAATATTAGGGCTTGAATAAATGATGTTTTCTGAGGTTGATCTTTTTTTAGTTCTGCTATTTATGAACATTTCAACAGAAAACACTTCAGTTTAAAGGGAAGGGTTTATATTACTTTAGTTTTATTTTACTAGAATGGTTAAGGTCTCCAAACATTAAAGTACTTGATAATGAAGTGCTTTCTGCAACCACAATAGCTTTCAGAAGTACCAGTAATCATTATGAATTTATAGTCCCTGTGTTCAGTGTATGAAATATGAATTTTATATAGCAGAAAAATATTCATCTGGTTGGTATACAATCATCTTTACTCTCTGCCATAAAGTTGGTATGAAATCACAGTGCTTTTTAAAAAAAAACATATGAGCATTCTGCAAGTTTTTTAAATCTAATTTTGCAGAAAGCTCAGAAAGCTAGGAGTACTTGCCTAGCCTTGACCACAGAAAGGTTATAAAATATAAAGTGCTTTTGGAGACTAAAAGGGAAAGGACAAGAAAAGGGTTTTTTGCTCCGAACATCCCTTTTTGCAACCAAACATCTGTTTTCCTGGATCCATATGCATTGGTACATAACCAAAGAGAAGACATTTGAATCAATGATATATAAATATAGTTACTCAATATTTGTTGAACCTGAGGAACTGATTGAGTGCTCCCATGGCCCACCATGGAGTCTAGATCTCATTGCTTCCTGTTCTTTATGGGTCCTTTCCCGTTGCTTTGTAGAAAGCCAGTCCTACTGCCCCATGACATGTCCCTGAGGAGCACCTTCTCTTCTGAGGGTAAACCTGCTTTGGAAAGCACTCCCACCAGTTCATTCCCCTGCACTCTAATACCACCTCAACTACAAGAGATAAAGAACATGTTCCATGGGCACGTGGATTCAGCCCAGACCACAGACTGTTGGCATTGTTGTTTCCCAAAAGACATGGTAATACAACTTTTGAGATTTCCTCACACTGTATGAAACAGAGTTTCATACCCTTGAGGTCTGCATAAAAGAAGACATCCTGAGAATACTTGAGGTAGGGCTAGTGACTGGTAAAACCTCTGACCTTTTTAGCAGATGATGTTGATGATGATGGATGAGCACAAGATGTAGAATATAATCTGGATGTATGGACAGAGTAATGGCTGATGGGAATGGGCTCATACATTCTGCAAAACAACAACAGAGAGAGAATTGATTTCAGACATGGCTTATAATAGAAAATCCAGTGCTATCAAATCTGTGCCATTTGGGTTGTCCATGATGTCTCTGGTTTTGAAACAGCTTGCTACATCTCCTGTGATGATAAGGATTTGTGATGCAAGGCTTATTCCTTGGGAAATGAAGAGAATGGTTGTATCAGCATCAGGGATGCACCAGCATTTTACCTTCATAGTTAGATTCTTAAAGATGTTCAAGAACCATCTCACATTGCAAGGTTATTCTGCTTTATAAAAACTATCAACAATAATGCAGCTGTAGTTTGCAAATGGTTGTTCTGAAAGGTTTTTTACACTTCTGAGATCTGGACTCTATTTTCTGCAGAAGTGCCTCTGTCCTGCCTAAGGCCTGCCAATACTTTCTACTTTTATATTCTAGCAAATACTCTTACAGTCCACCTTATCCTATCACTCCAGAAACGTTAACACAATAACATTTATTGAAAGAAACATGCAACATGCATGCTGGAAAATGGTGAAAAGTGCAGGATGAAGCATTTCTAGATGGAACTACGCATAAGGTCCTACAATTTAGTTGCCAGCTATTGTGCTATCCCATGGAAAGAGGAATGCCTTTGTAAGTAGAGGGAATGAGAATGTGTCACAAGTTTCAATCCTAGAAGAAGTATGATGGTCCACCCCTTCCTATTACCTTGAAAAGTTTTGATATAAAGTCCTGGAAATGAGTAATTATTATCCCCATAGAATTAAAAGAATTGTGTCACGTGGAAAGGGTCATGGGGGGTGGGGTTTCTGCATGCTTCTAACTTTTTTTCTTTTAATAACAATAAAACATTTTTCTTTAGAAGATTAAGGTAATACACAAAGGTGAATCTGGGATTCTTTTGTATATTACAACTGCTGTGTAAATCAGGTGCTGTGAATCTTTCCCATTAATTCTAGTGTTAGGCACTTTAATACCACTACCACTCTCCCACCACCACCCCTCCAACCCAGTTCATTAAGTGCAGAGCAAAACTGAGAAAAACCTAATGAAAATTGATGTAAACATGAAAAAAATGGTAGCAAACAAAACTAAGATCTTACTATGAATAACATCATTTTACTCAGTAGCATCTTTGACACTTTAGAATTGAAATGTTCATCTGCTGCAAAGCCATTTTCAGAGTAACAAAACCAATGTTTGGTCTTTTCCCATCTGGAAGGAAATAACAATTTGCTCCTCAATCTTATCTCTTTGGATTAGTGCCCTGCATACCTCATTGGAAACAGTTAACGCTTTTAGTCAAAGCTCTATTAACCTACTGCCCAGGGATTCAGTGAGTTTAAGTTTCCTATAACCTACTTTCTCACTCTCTTCATCACACTGTACAAAACATGCACATCTTTCAAATTCTTCCTAAATACTTGTTTAGCTGAGAGGTGATTATAGTCATGACAACAGTTGGAAGTCTTCTGAGCTTTGATACTACTACCATCTGCCTCAAGTAAAAAACATTTTCTGAGATTGTTCATTTATACGTGCCATAGCAGCAAGCCAATTTTGCATAAATATTAAGAGAAGGCAGCTTAAGTGATATGCCTGTATTTCACTCACTGATTTTGACTGAAACAACAGGTATTGTCAGTAAGCAAATAGCAGAATGATGTCCAGATTGTGCTTTTACTGTTTTAAGTTAGTTTCCAAAACAATAAAAATCTTCTGCTAGTCTGGAATGCTATAATAAACAGCCTCTTCACAATGGTTTGGCTCCAAACTTGACTGAAAAACTGAAAGCAATTCTGAGTGAGTGAGCAGCTGAAATTTAATCAACAAATTCAGCCACCATGTGAATCCAAACGCAATCTGTGTACATCTGAGGGTTAACTAGAATATAAGGAATAGAATGACAAGAATGACATAAGAATTTCTTGCAAAAATAGTTGTTGAAAATAAAAAAGAATAGAGTAAGAAATATTTATGAAAAATACAGCTATCAGAAGGCAGTAAATTAAAAACTTTATCTAAATGCTGGCAGAGATGAGTACAGTTTAAGGATTCAGAAGGGTTTGTGCATGTCAAAAGTGATATATCCCAGAAAACTAATATATTTTTCTGGGTTAATTTTAAAATTTTTAAAAATTAAAAATATAGAATCATTGCCTTTTATTTGTATAGCAGCTAACATCTGATGGACTTAGGTTCCTATGTACCTATAAATTTACAATGTAGGAACAATGTACCTACAAAACTAACTTGGATATAAGTGATGTGAATTGCAGAAATTTCTAGTTTCTGGGTGCAGATAGAGAAACAGAGTGTCTAATTCAGTACAAAGCTCCATTTTGAATTTGCATTAAGTTTTCCAATTTTATTTTATTTGTTTGTTTGTAAGTTTGTTTAATTTTTATTTGCTCTTATACTGTTTCTACATTGCACCTAATTCCTCCTGAGTTCATGAGCTAGATACCCATGAGAAGGCTCCTGGGCATCTAGGAGCCCACATGTCAATCCAACATGTAAGGTTTCACCTTATAGAATCTTCAAAGACTATTTCAGTCCTTTTTTCTGTTGACGCAATCTACTTGTGCTAGGCTCTTACACATAAAGATGGAACATTTCAGTTTTTGAGGGATTAGTTTGGGAATTGAGCTTTCAGATTCTTACTTGATCCTGTTAATATCTAAAGCAAAGCAGTTGGTCTTCCTGTGACCCAGGGGATTAAAATAATCATCTGGATGCTACACTCCAATCCTTTCATATTTAAGTGTCTCAAAGAATGAAGCTATTATATTGAGAATAATTCAGTATCAGATAGGAAGCATTTAATATTTCAGGAGAATCTGATGATTTCCTGCAGAATTTTTTCATGCTGTAAGAGAGGATGCAGACTTCCCGCATAAATCTTACATTCTCCTATCCTTCTTCATCTGGCAATAATATTAAGAGAAGTGTTTGGGGGACTCCAGTGTGAAGAGAGAAAACAAAATGGTGAGCACAAAAATTATTTTAGAAAAAAACCAATCCTTTCTGTTACAGTAAAACAACACAGACAGAAGGACAGATATGAGAAGACAGGCTTTGTAACATGAAGAGGGTCCAACAGTGTTTTAAGATTTCTAATCTATTTTTTTACTGGCAACCCAGGACATGAACAGAATTTGTGGTCAACCTTGAGAAAACATGCTGATGTTATGCCATATTACATATGGCATCGTAATGCTTTTCATCAGAAGGTGAGCTGGACTTCCTTGGATTACAGTACTTCTCTCCAAAGGTAATTTCACTGAAGGTTTTCCCTGAAACCAAACTGCAGAAGTTCCTTCATGTGATGATAGTAAATTTGAAGGAAAAAAACAAAAAAGAAAAAAAAAAAAGAGGAAGCCTAAACTGTAAAAACAATAACTTTATTTCATCAAGGTCCAAATAGTATCCACTGCCTGTGTACAGCTTGGTCATTGCAGCTATACACAATACTCTGGACAGCATGGTGGAGAGTAAATCTACCTCCCTGTCATAGCACGATTTTAACTTTTCTTGTAAAATTGCAAATTGCCTTTCAGTAATCTAGTATGGGTGACAATAGTAAACTAGCTGAAAGACCAGAAAACTCAACATAAGCTGAAAAATCATCCTTAGGATCCTGAGAAGTGCCTGAGTATCTTGTCCCCATCAAGTTGTGTGCTGTCATGTCCATACTGCTGTGGGTCACTGGGCTAGGTAGTGGAAAACTAACTTAAGTATGTCTATGCATCTTCCATTGTACATTGAAATCATCAGTCTGATCATTCAGAAGAAAAGAAATAAACATTATGGTTTCTAGGAAGATAAAGTTTACTTTGTTCCATGTCTCTGTTCTCTTAGCACCAATACATAACTAGCATCACTAAAAAGCAAAAATTAATATGTTGTCAATATGCCATTTCTATATTCCCTCTGAAGAAAATATTTAAATCACTGTGCTCTCTGTCTGCTGAGGTATAAAATTAAGGAATTATTTGACAAAACCTCCATCGTAGGCTGAAGAATAAAGCAAAATCTGATGGATTGAGTTTATTGGCTTTTCCTTAAAAAATTTGTCATTCAATCTATTTCAAATGAAAATAACCCATGTTTTGTATGTGTAGTTAGATCCAAAGAACAATTGAGAATAAAGTTTAAGGGACCCTATGATATATTCATTTATGCTGTCTGTTTCACTATCTGCTAGCTCTCTACTACTTTTTAGGTATGCTGGCTAATTGCAAACAAACCTCAGAAAGAGAAGGAAAGGCATTAATTTTCTATCAGGTTTGTGTGAACAGGCAAGGAGAAATGGAAAGTCACTGATGCCTTAAGGAAAGTTTGCTTCAGGAATTTCTTCCTGATTATATGTCAAAAAATACACACAGAATTCATTCTTGAAACAAAAACAGAGGGAAAATATGTTCACATGGGTGCAATTTTTGACTGAAAAATTCATTTAAATGTTTACATTGAAGCCGTTTTCAGATATTTGTTATTTAATATGCAGTCCCTTAGAATTACATCCATTTAAAACATTACTTTTTAGAATAGCATCACTCTGATTTAACTTTCGTAATTGCAGCTCTCTACCATTTCATGTTTAACAGACTTTTTTTAATAAAACCGTGTTTGGTAACAGATTGCAGTGTGGATTGCACTGCTGCTCTAGAGCCAGTTAAACACTGATTAGCTCACAGCTGAAAGTTTTTAATAACATTTGCTCGTTTGTCTGGTTTTAATTTCAAAAATAAATAAACTGTGTGATTCCAACTCAATTATTTGTTTTCTTTTTCAAATATCTTAATTGGTTTAGAGAGATTAATGTATTGGTTAATTGAAATATTACTTCATATTAACAATTCTATCAAATGCCCAAGAAGACATTACACCATGTGAAAACAAAACAAAGAGGAAACTGAGAAAAGATCTGTGGAATATTCCTATGGATATTCCTACAGATATTCCTGAATTATACAAACTTTTTAAGCACTTTTCGGCCAGGCTGTGAAACCCACGGGGTGTTACCCACGTTAGCAATAAGCAATCTGAAAATTATTATATTCCTAGGTTTTCAGAGGTCTGTTACTAGTTATTGCTAACTAATATAGAAGGTTTATTTTTTGTTGCTCATCTGTGCACATGTTCCTATCTCTGAGATTATTAGATTTGAAAAAAGACTAGCTGTGTGGTTGTATTTATGGAATACTAAGATCCAGGTTTCTGATCCTACAAATAAATGTTCAGTGTTGTACATGCCTGCTGACATGTAGCTCAAGGGGGCTTATGAAGTGCATTCCATACTGCTAGCAGAATGAAAACTCAGTGTAGTCCCAATGGTGCCCTGGGTTTTTGGCCACCTAGATCTCTTGTCCTTTCTGCAAGCATGGCTAGGTCAATAATGTACCAATTTATTTGCTCAGGTTTAGAGATGCCAGTGGTTAAAAGATGTCTGTGGTTTATCTAAGCACCAGAGCTGTGAGTTTCACATACAGTGCAGTAGCATGAATTTGTTAATGTTGTCTTTTAAAACAGTTGCAACTCCATAGTTACTTTAACTACAATATCACAGAAAAAAATTCCTGAGTTTATGTGTAGTACATATCACCACAGGTAACCAGGATCTTTTTTCCTGCAGATATTTGAACATTTTATTAACTTTACTGACCTGATGGATTTCTTGATTTCAATGCAAACACTCATAGGAAGGTATTGTAGGTATCAAACAACTTTGTTACACTGTTTCCAGAAGTGCCCCATATAACTGCTGCACACAAAGATATATTTCCAACAGCTTTAATCCACTTAATTCCAGGGAATGAATGTAGGGGAATGGCATCAGCCTAGTCATCCTCTGCCTAGCCAGTGCCCTACATTTGGAAATACCTGCTACAGTCTCCTGGGAAAACTGAATGTTTGGCTAAGGAACAGGGAAAAATTCTGTAATCTCTTTAGTTAATGACATTTGATACAATCAAAAATGAAGGTTGAATTTCTTCATGCTGTATAATTAATGCTGTAATTTCCATTGAACTTCAAATATTCAGCAGGATAAAATGGAGATAAGCAGATGTTATTTCTCTAATATTAATACACCTTTGGGTTTTCACAAGTACTTTCAACCTTGAAATATTTTTACCTCTCAGTGTGAGGGGGCAAAAAGCAGAAATTCATTAAATAAATCTATATAAAGAGGCAAGCAATAAAAAATGTGGGAGAAACTGCTGATAGTGGTTTGTGAGTGCTGAATATTTAAAACTAAACAAAAAAATTAATAAATATCACAAACAAACTCATTCCCTGAGGAGAACATATAGAAGAAGGAATAGAAGGTCATAGCTGGAAGAAAAGCAGAGTCTGAGATATGGAAACTGATAAAGACCCTTAATCAATTGCCAAACAATGAGACCATTTCCCAGAGTAATTCTCAAGCACCAATTTAGGTAACTGTTACATAACTCAATAACTATTTAAATTGCAAAAAATAGAATGAGAAGGGATTAGGAATTGATTAGTAAAACTAAAGTAATATAAATTATACATGTCACAATTAAGCATCTATCCAATTATCATAACAAAAGAAATTTTGTCAGCTGACAAGCATAAGAAAAGAAAAGATTGGAATATCTCTCACTGTCTTCAAGAAGATGAAGCACTTAACTAATTTCTGTTATTAAACTGAAACTGTATAGTTAATAATTTATCAACTATATGTTTACATAGTTTCAGTATACATTAAAAAATATAATTAAACATATTTTAGTTCATGTTTAAAAACCTCAAAGGGATATACAGACAATTTTAAAATAATGTATTAATGAAAAAATATTTTAGAGTCAGTATAATTTCAATTTAACTTTCCTATATATGTATAACCCTCTTAAAGAATACTCCCGTCTTTCTTAACAGCACTTGAACTAATATCACTGTTGAGGTGCACAGGCAGTAAGGCCAGGAATCTCAAAAAATAGATTCCTACAACAGGATAAAATATGTCCTTATTTAAACATGGCCATTTTCTCAGTCTAAAGGTTTTCATTCATGCTCATTATCTCAGTTTTTTTAGACAGTCATTTATAAGGCAAGTTCATCTCACACTAAAGGACATGTCTAAAATAGGTCGGATGTAATACCTTAATAACTTTTTTCCTCTGTTGATTGTCATTTTTCATATATAATGCTTGGTTTAAGTCTAGTAGCCACCACAATTAACTGCCCAGCTGTTAGCAATGCATAGAAGCACAGAAGATATCTTCCCTGAAATCTTTTCTCAGAAATGCAAAAAAAACTCTGAAACTCAAGCAAATCACAAAAGCAGAAAAATAACCCCAAAAACCCAAAAGCAAACAGAAGGAAAAGCATATTTACAGCTGAGGTTTCTTTCCATTTATCAAAATGGAGAGAACGAAGAATAAAAAATGAAGAGAATAAAAAAATCCTGAGGCATTCCAATATCATACTTGTAGTACATTTGCTACTACTCTGCTATTATGAATTTATTTTAATAATTGTTGCTTCTAATTTTATATAACAGCATGAATTTTGTTGTTAAAGGATAAGATCTTTTATAGACACTGTGAGTTGGTATTGAGTGGATTTATTGAAATTTTAAATAAACATTAAACATATATAATATGTGAATGCCTGTGTACAAAGCTAAACATAAAAGAAGCCTGTAGCCAAACATAATATAATATGTGCTGAAGTTTATGCAACGTTTTTTCATTCCCAAGAAAAAGCCACATTAAACACTGTGGGCTTTTTAGTTGGTCTAGAGGAGGACAAAACCTTACCTATCTTTGGTTTTGAAAACCTGATGGAATTTGATGTTTTATGTGTCTGTTCCAATGAGATATTCTATGATTCAGTGAATTAATTGCATGTTTTCATTAGTTACAAAAGAAGCATGACCACATCAAATTATATAAGAATATTTTCGAAATAATTGTTAGTTTCTATCACATGTTCTCAAAAGTTCATTCTTTTTGAATCCATATTTTCAAGCTTTTTCTATAACCATGAAGGCTAGAAATGTCTTTTTGTTAAAGTGAAAGGAAAGTGTTTCTGGTATTGAAAACTGTGATTCTTGCCAGACTGACAGAAAACATTATGGGAAGAGGAGCCTGTGAGCTGTATTGGATTACTTTCTACCCAAGTAAAAACTTTCATCTTGCAGAGGGTTTTCTCTAGAAGTCTGTAGGCACTGTTGGCACATTGTCTGTGGCTAATAGTATGGTGTATTCCAGTACTTAATCTCCACTGTGCAACCCCATGATATCTTGAACACTCTTGATCACAGGAATGAGATGGAAATCAAATGAAAAAAATATCACTTCCAGAAATGAAATATGTTTCATTTAAAAAGAGTATTTTGCTGTTCCAGGTCATAAAAAAGAAATGAAAATAATATATAGATACACAGAATATTTAATGAAAGAAATAAAAGCAGAGTGTCTGCTTTTATTTATTCTTTTTTTCTTATATTGACTTAGATGTAAAAGTAATAACAATTGAATTCTTAATGAACTTTAAGCTTTGACATGTCCAGCCTTGAAGAGATTAATATCATTCAAGTTTAAAATGTTGTGATGACATGTAAACCTTCTGATGTGTCCCAGTGGAAATCTCAAAATTAGCTTAATTTTACTATTAGAGTAGCTAACCTCAGAACAGACCCCTTAACTTCTTTTCAAACCACATTGTCTACTAGACCAATGGAGTCTCAAGGCAAGACTAGAAATCCTAGGAATTGCTAAAAGGTCTACAGGTAAATCTTCAAAAAGTTTTCCAGAGTGCTTTTAAGCAGTCTGTCTCAAGGTGTGTGGCAGGATCCTAAGTGCCAGGCATTGACTGAGATGGTGGGTATGCTCAGACAGCTGCTATTCCCTTTGGAGCAGGGGGTAGCTTGGTAGCTACTGGACTGTCCCTCCCCATGTGCTGTGTGCAGGACATGAAGGCCAAATATACTACTCTGCCCTTAAATCTATTCTCAGGACACAGGACAGCACAGCCAAACTCACAAATTCTGTTTGCCAAAGAATCAGCTTTCACACATATAAAAGTGAAAGATGTGCTTCAAGTAGCATGGGAACAGCACTGAAAAGCAACCAAGTAATCTGAGAATGAGATATTGAAGTTGTCTGGGAAAAAAAAAATAGCCAGATTAAAAAGCCTATACATCAACCAGTCAAGAAGTGGAAGAAGTGGAGCACAAAGGATATTATCAATAATTAACAAACATATTTCAAAGGCATAGGCAGCAGAACAGAAATAAATTTGTTCCTTTTTTTAGTTCCAGTGTAATCTTTCTAATAGATCCATAGATTTTGCATTGTTTCTGGCCATGCATCAAAATATTCAGTGTATACCAGCTAGTCCCTTTAAAAACACTGCTAAAATCATATCCTTGCTCTAGATGTTAGCTTCCCCAAAGTGGTAAATGTGCCTCTATTTTTAGCACTTATGAAAAGATATTTGTAAACAAGATTATGTATGGGAATTATTTGGGCAAAAGACATGCAAACTGGCTGATCTCAACTTCCTTTGTGAGAACATGGCTGAATGCTAGTGAAGTGAAAAATTGAGAAAAATGCAAATGCTGTAAAATATTTCCCTCCATCTGCTTGAATCAGTAGCAGAGCCTTCAGTGGTTAAAGCATGTCCACTGTCACTGAATGCCAATGGGAGTGCTCTGTGGTTTGTTTGCACTTGTGAAATAAGATTTAAATTTTTGGAATAATAAATGGATTCTATTGTTCTTTTAAGACATGGTCCCAGTTATGAATTATAGCTCCACAAGGTGTAAGTCTGCTTAGATGCTTTTCAATGCTGATATGCATCTCATAAGAAATTCAAATGTATTGATTAGAACAGCAACAACACAAGCCCTTAAACCTCTATATACACTTCTTTCTAGAGTACACAATCTCTTTCTCCATTGAAAGATATCTGCCAGTGGTTCTGAAAGAGATGGACACATGCATCCTGGGGTGCATCAAACTCAGTGTAACCAGCTGGTAAATAAAGTTGATTATCCCTCTCTATTTGGCATTGGTGCATCCTCATCCTGAGTAATGCGTGCAAGTCTGGGCCCCACAATTTAAGAAAGACATAAAAGTGCTTGAATATATCCAGAAGAAAGTATAAAGGCTGGTAAAAATGTTGAAAATAATGCCCTACAAGGAGCAGAAAAGGACTCTGGGTTTGTCTAGCTTGGAAGAAAGGAGGGTAAGGGTTTACCTCATTACTCTCTGCAGCTTCTTGAGGAGGTGGAAGGGAGAGGGAGGTGCTGAGCTCTTCTCCCTAGTATCCAGTGACAGGATATGTGGATATGGTTCAAAGTGTGCCACTGGAGGCTTACTCTGGACACAAGGAAGCATTTCTTTACTGAGAGGATGGTCAAACCACGGAGCAGGTTTCTTTGAGAGGTGGTGAATGCCTTAATTTTGACAGTTTTGAAAAAGCATTTGCATAATGATTAAATTACATGCTTTAACTTTTAGACAAGCACAAAGTGGTAAGACAGTTGGACTAGATGATCATTGTTTCATTCCTACTGAAATATTTTATTATATTCTAAATAATATTAAGGAATATGTTTAAGTTGTCCATAGTCACTTCTGTTCTGGTATCTTTGACAAGAGTATTCATCTACATCAACTCGTTTGCTTTAAATTGCACGATGTACATGTAATAGACATACAATATATATACACAATAAATATACAAGAATAGATTGAGCTGGTTTCCTTGTCACCCTTATAGTTATGTATGCAAGACTGTTCATAATCAGTTGTTTAGAGTAAAAGTTTCAGAGGTCATGTTGTGGTTTTAAAACAGTAATTAATAAAAGGGGAAAAAGAAAAAAAATTACTTATTTCTTGCTGTGAGATACGGATTAAAACAAGAGCAAACCAGGCATAAAACTTAAAAGGAATAAAGAAAGTTTATTGACAAACTACAAGAATAAGAACACCAGAATAAACTTCCAGAAAAACCTTTTCATTTCTTACTGCCTACCATTCTTTTGTTCACATGACAACAGAGACAAAAACTTTATAATTTTGATGGTTTAAACAATCTCAATTCCTTCTACAGTCCCTTCACCAGTCTCCGTAGAGAAACAGAAGTTCCTTTCTGTTAATTTATGGAGTTTCTCACAAGAAAACTATTTTGTTATAGTTTTCCGTTTCCTTGATATCAGCTGCCCAGAGCTGCTGTTATCAGAGCCCACCCCTCCCATTCCACATCACTCTGAAATGTGTTATGGGTCATGAGTTTGAGGATAGCATTTTTAAGGATAAGTTAGTCAAAGGCAAAAAGTATTCTTCATCTGTTTCTGTGAGCTTCACTAGAAAACAGTTTTCTCATTGCCTCTCAAGGCTTCAAATCTCCCAGCACTTCACTATACCATAATTACTCTACTTTTTACTCAAATTTACACTTTGAACACTCTATTCCTCCCCATACTCCATCATGAATTAAAGGAGCTCTTTTCAGGACTTCATTGTCCATCCCCATAGTTTTAACAGAAAGATATTTCAGCTTAATTAAAGCATCTTCTTAATTCTCTACCTTTCTTGACGCTTCTTTTCTTTCTTGCCACTAGTAGTTTATAAAGTCTCTTTTCATGTTGATTACTCTCCTTTTCTCTCTCTGGATAAAAAGATTAATCCGCAAGTCTCATCTGGATAAGAAAGAGTTAAAATCCTGCCCAAGCTTTTGTAGATGGTTTGGTGATCTCTGCTGAACAGGAGCTGGAGCTGTCTGCAATGGAAAGTTCTTCATAGCTGCTGTAGAGAGTGTAGTCAGTGTCTCTGCTTGCTGCAGGCTTAGAGCTCTTCTCCTTCTTTACTCGGCAGTTTTCTGGTAAATTCCATCACGGCAAAACCTGCAGCCAAGCCAGGAACCGGCCTGGCCCGGCTTGGCTCGGAGCAAGCTCCCGCAGGCCCCATCTCCCGGCCGGGAGACGGGAGACGCGGCAGGCCTAGCCCGGCCCCCGCCCGGCCGCATGGCCGGGCAGAGAGCGAGAGGCCGGAGCTATGCTACCTTTCACAGCCAAGAAACAAAGAGAACAACAGAGTTCTGGTTTTTTACTTTAAGGTGGGGTTCACAAGTTGATCCCACTTTTCAATGGCTAAAACTGTCAATTCTCAGCAATGACCGATAATTGGTCAGGAGAAAAGACTCCAGGCAGTCCCCAGCAACTTTAACCTTCTTAAAGGTAAAGTAACTCCATGACAGGTCACAATTCTGTAAGAATTGCACGATGTACATGTAATAGACATAAGTTTATCTATACAAACTTATAGCTTGTATAGATAAATTTATGTTGATCAAAACTAAATTTTTACCTCGGGTACACATAATTTGACATTTTCAGTAGATTTATAACATTAAAAATTAATTTATTAAGGCAATCTAAGACTAAGCATATATAAATTATCAGGTTTTCATGCTTTGAAATAGTCTCGGTATCTGGTGTTTCAAAGAGCTAAAAGAATTTTACTGTACATGGCAGACAGTAAGAAAGACTCATTTGTTACAGGGAAGAAGACAGATTGAAGGATATGTTGTTTAATTAGAAAGGAATGTGATAGCTGTGTTCTGAAGTGAGCGGAAGTTACATATTCTTGTTTTAATTAGGATACCGGTTCTGGCTTTTCTGAGAAAGACATTCAGGATTTTTTGAATTAAATTAAATGAAATTATCATGCTTGAGCCAATGTTCCTTCATATATGTCCATTTAGATAAAAGACTCAAAGGAAGATGAAGGAGATGGACAATCAGAGAGACACACAAAATAGTTATTTACTTTTGCTTTTATAGAAAAAAATAGAAGTAAATTTGTTTTCTTATATGCAAACTGAAAAATTAACCAATATAAGGTGATATCATGAAGGCTGAAGGCATGTAAAATGAACCAGTGATGTCTTGATGACTGCAATGGGAAGCACTTTGAAAACCACTTTCAAAAATCTACTCTGAGAGACAAAAAGGGAATTTTCTTAGCTCTTCTTAGTGTCCATTTATCACCATATGGAAAAATTTCAGCTACGCTGTATTTTGAAAAGTTCTGTTGTTCTTTAACTATTGCATCTCTGTTGACTTCTCTAGGACTATATGACCAACAAGGATTTGAACTAACTTTATTTTCTATTTCTTAGGACCTCTGGCCAGGAGACATGAAGAAAATCCTTAAAGGACTGTAGTGCTACTTTTTATTTTTAATTATTAGGGATAATTTAAAACAGCTTAATTATTTAAGAATTCTTAAAAATATGTATTTAATTATAATTTAGAATGTATTCTAAATGCATATATATATATTGTATATATTATATGTACATACAATATATATATTCTAAATACATATATACATATTACAGTACATTCATTTTTCCCAAAATAAGTAAATATTATTTTTCTTGCAGAGCTAAATTATATACTTAGTTTTCTTGTTGCAATCAGACAGGAAAGAAGAGAGCAAATGCATACTCCCTAGCTGAACCATCCTTTATCAGTATATATCTGTAGGATTACCCTGTGTAGACTATGAAATCTAATCTTATTACACTAAATGACAAATGAAAAATCTGAAAAGCTAAGTTTAGAAGATATTTTCTGTATTATGGGAATGGAGATGGTGATGGGAGGAGAAAGGAGAGAAAAAGGCAGGGGAAAAATGCTGTTGGAGGGAAAGATAATTATAGACATTATTGTAGACAGTGAAGAAAATTTCAAAAAGTATACTATCAGCCCAAGATTAATAATTGTAGTTTAAAAATCCCAAACAACTTCTGTCTTTTTTTCTTCTTGGCTAATCACTCCTAGCTACAATGAGTTGTGACTATTTTCTTAAGAAAAAAAAATAAAAAAGGTGTCGTATCCCTAATCTGCAAAGAAAAGAGGAAATCAATAACTTATATTGCCCTTCCAAATGAGAGGCCAAGCAAGGTTGGAAAGCAGAAATACAGTAATCACGCTAGTACAAGGTTTACTGTGTTTAAAAAATTACTTACAACAACATTTGGGAAAAGTATAGCAAGATTGTTTCAAATGGGTTGTAGTGAGTCATTTTTAATTTATATATGTACGGGGATCCAATTCTCAAGTTTCACACAAGATATTACAATTACATTACAAAACCAGCAGGATCCACAGTTTTGAATTAAGTCTGCAAGGTTCAGCTCGCCTTGAAAGTAAAATGTAATATATTTTGCTTCTACATACAAAAAACCCCGAACAAACAAAATAAACCCAGATGACTCAGATCTACATAAAGGGATAACTCATTTAACAAAAGTGATGAATGCAGTTTGCATAATCAAGGAATTGTTCTCACTACTTTTCCTTTTGCAAAAGTATCTCAGTTTATTTGACTTACTTGATAGGGCATACTTATGAAGTTGTTAACATATACATTGATTATAAACAGTGAGAGCATTTAACATTTTAAATATTTAGCAAAGATAATATGGGAACAGTGTTGACTAATGATGTCTGTTCATTCATATGTAGCTTTTATTCCTTGACTGGATGCAACGTGAAGATCTAGGAGGAAGTCAGAGGGTCTCTGAAGAGCTTGAAATTATTAACTGCAAAGGAGAAGGTAGTTTAAGAAATGTTCATTTTCTTTTCTGGGTCAAAATCAGAAAGGTCTGCTTCATCTTTAGACATTACAAGCTGTTGTGAACTCACCTGCTTAGTTTGCATTTCATATCTCACCTACTTTGTCAATGACCAAAGTGTTTGACAAATAAACGTCTGAGATCTGCTCCTACAGTGCCTTCCTGAGGTCTTTGAAACCCCTCAGTTAGGCCCTGACTTATTTTCAGTCAAATATGGCCTCATCCTATTTCATGTGACAACAGTGTTTATGTTTAAGGAAAGCATTGACATCCTTATTTTCAAAATTCTTTTTCCAAGTGTGTAGTTTTAGCTGCATAATGGGCTTATGAGTAATAAATACACACACACACACACAGATGCACATATGTATGTATATATGAGTGTAATTCATTCTGGAAGTATGAGGGTATGAACTGTTTTCCTTGTATATAGTGGACAGGCATCCAAAACCAGCTCATTATGTCTTAAGTCAGTGACAGGGCTTATCTGGAAGAGGTGATAATTCAATGATACCATGTTTGCAGCAAAAATACTCGTCCTTCCTGAGCTATCTTTTTCCATATATATGTGGACAGAGATAGTGTGTACTGGGTAACATTTATTGGAACGCGATGTACTGTGTGCTGACCAGAATTATTTGCTGCATTATAGTCCCACATTTTCAGCATTCACAGTATCTCTGAGTCGTCTGAGCCATAGTTTTATCAAGAGATGTGATTTTGTTCAGCATGGTTAACTGCAGTGAAGCATCTCACCACTGTTTTTACAAACTAGGCCAACCTCAACATCAGGGAGAGATGAATCTCAATTTTGGACTCCCCTCCCCTGCCTGAGAGGAGAGGCAGTACTTGACTCTGTGCCAGGCTGTGCAGGCTCAGGAGGAGTTGTGTCTGCAGACCTGTGATGCCCACTCCTGTTACATCTGCAACTTTCTCATTGCCAAGCCATTCACAAGGAAAGAGATTTGGCTTTTAGTGTGAAATCTGCTTTCCAAACACCTGTTCCAATTTTTTCCAGAACACCAGCAACCAGGTGGATGCTTATATCTTGTGGATGGGCTACAGCCTTCAAGTCACCCGATGGGTGTCACTGAAAAATACCAGTGTCTGATGTTCAGCAAAATATTCTGGATCTCTCAGAAGTTAAGAAAGAGTGTCATTCCTCCCAAATCCAGTCTTCCTTTATTATCATGGATTATGTGGATTATTATGGATTAACAAAAATTAAATAATAATCTACAAAATTATGGATTTATAAGAAGAAAATGGCTACTGATATTAGAAAAAATCCTGATTCCAGCTTGAGTATTGTGGGCAGAATGATGATTTATAGTGTAGGTGAGATGAGAAGGGGGAGGAGTAAATACAAATAAAAATCTTACAGAATTGTGACCTCTGAAACTTTTACTCTAAACAACTGATTATGAACAGTCTTGCATACATAACTATAAGGGTGACAAGGAAACCAGCTCAATCTATTTTTGTATAATTATTTTGGAACCCACTCAACTACAATGAACTGTCTACTTGTTCAACTTCTCTGCAAATTGCCCTCTCTGCCCTCCCATAGTGCTATGTGTGATCACAGGAATTATTTTCTCATCAAAAATAATTTTTAAAGCCAGCTTTTAATGTTGGATTTGATTACCAGTGCAATTCCTACTTTCCTAGCCTGATCCCACAGACACTTGTGTCTGTCCTTCATTTCTCTGTCAAAGCAGTGAAAATCACAACCACAGGAATGCTTTGCACAGACACACCTTACAGCTCACCAGAAGTTTGCTTCAATCCCCCAACAGAAGCAACTCCCAGCATAACTAAAATGAACAGATCTGATACTACTTTCATTTCCCCACTTGAGCTACACTGAACTCATCTGTCTTGCTTTGAATTTTCAGGTTGCAATGTGGGATGCGCTCCCTCTGGACAGGTGAGATGTATGCACGGCAGAAGGCAAGGATGATAACTCCCCTGTACAAGCACAGGCAGCTCTCTCTGTACACATGTCACTAAGCAGCCAAGCTGACACCTGACCCATGACAAAGTTGTGCCTTACCCACTGCTTATAATCTATTGCTTGCATTAGAAGCTTGAGGACGCAGTTAGTGTTTGCTGATCTAAACAGACTGCATACACACCCTTTATTACTCTAAAAGGACAAGCACTTTAGATTAAACTCCGCAATGGAAACCTCAAGGTTATTTGGACAGAGAAAATGTCCTTTCAGTCCTTCGCTGCATGACAAACTCTGCTCAGAGATATTTAGCAGCTCCAGCTTAGAAGATTGGAAAAGCAGCAAAATGGAACTCACTAAAGCATATATGGCCTTTGTTTAAAGGTTTATTTCTTAACTCCAACTCTTGATATTTTTTTTTAAAAATAGCATGCCACAGGATCAACAAACATCCATAATTAAGTCCAAAAGGTTCACAACGGACATAGGATTTCCACAAATTAAATTTTGTAATAGACTAGTCCAATACTCAAAAGAAAACTACAGGAAAAAAATAGCTTAATCCCACATGTGCCCTTCAAATGTTGGCACTAGGGCCACAAAATATTTCAGTCAACACATTGCGCAACAGTCTCCTACTTATTGTTTTATAACGTTTGCAGAGGGTCTATTTTATTTAATGTATTTTTGGCCTGTATTTAGGGCTGCTGACTGTAACAATGTGAGGCATCACATTCAACCCTTCTCTTGCTTAGTTGCGTAATGGGTGTTGCTCAGCATGCAGTGCACTTGGGCAACCTCCACAGAACACCGTTAGCATACCTAAAAATACATCAACTGGCAGAAAGATGTATTCTTGTCCTCCTTCTGTGCTGGCTGTTTATGACATTATTTAGAAATCTAAATTTGGAAGCTTGCATTTTTCATTTATATTTCTTTCCAGATTTGCTGTATTATTGCAGGATTATTATCTACCATAGTATGCCAAGGAATCCTTTTCTTGTTGTTCTGTATTTCTTTAACCTGGATTTATTCCTGGCTCTGTCTGGAACAGAGCTTGCTTTCAGAAATTCCTCAGGAGACTTTGTTGCAGTAGCCTTTTCTTGCTCATAGAGATAGGCTGCAGGTGTCTGTACTGTCACTTCACAGTCACAGACATGTCAGCAGACACATTAAGCCCATTTTGATATTTCTTTGACAGGCATCAGTAAAGTCCTTCAAAATAAAAGCAGCTTTTTTCCCCCCTGACTACAGAAAATTGATTATTTCTTTAAATAATAGTGGTGGGCTTTTTCCTTAAAAATTTTATTATCAGCAACATCACCAAAAAATGAAGTGAGTAAAGAAAGCTACCTAACTAATAGTGAGGTTACAAATGCTTATTTTTATTTTTTCTTTATTTTTCTATATTTTTGGGGGTTTTGTTTCTATTTTTTCTCCCACTAAATGTATTTGCAGTAAACACAAGCTGTGATACTTTTAGCTTACTGGTAATCCATTCATGATTTGCTTGGATGAACCAACCTATTTCTAAGACTTTGTGTCCTCACATACTCCTAGCATTCATCCCTTGGGAATTCTGTACTTAAAAAAACCCTTTCATATAATTTCATGAATTCATTCTCCAGAGGTCTCGCCTTAAGCATTTTTAATAGATAAACAGAAAAAAACCTCTTTTCCATACACCCTCAAATTTTTCCCTATACCACATTTACCTCCCTTTGAAGCTAGATCTGGGGATAGATAGTGCCTTTGAATTTCTAAATCCAATATTCTGCAAATTAACCTGTCATTTTTGAACCCTTTGAATACATGTGGGGAAATGGTGTTCTGTCTCTCCACGGAATTCCAAAGGAATTGAACCACATTTATACTACCTCTAAATACAGACTGGAAACATAAGTCAGACTCCTTTAAAATTCCAGGTCATTAAAAGTTTTCCAGAATAGAAAAATTAAGTCAAAAAGAAAGCAACAAAAAAAAATAAAAAACAAACAAACAAAAACAAACAAAACAGAAAAGAGAGCTACCTAAGAACATGTAGTCATATATACAACCTGATAAAAATCATGCTTCATTTGATACTTATAAATTAATGATCAACAGGCATTAATGTATTTCATTTTCTTAGTTGGCATGTTAGTAGAGAAAGGAAAAGACAGAATAACTCCTGGTGAAAAAGTTTTTCTTTCTGGAGGAAATGGAAATACAGGCTACTACTAAGAGTTAAAATAGCCTTTTTTTTTTTTTTTTTTTTCCCAAAGGCTGCTCTTATCATTCTTGTATTGTGTTAGTCCCCAGAACAGGTAAAATGCTTTCATATAGGTTGAAAATCTCTGTGCATGCCAATCTGCAGATGATCCCCTGTGCCCCAGAGAGGTGCTGCACAGACTCACACCATGACGTCTCAGTGTCCGTGCCCAAGCCTATGGCAATTGTGTGGAATTGGATAAAGAAAAATCAGAAAACCAACCTAAACCTGAGCAGCCATTCAATTATCCACTCACACAGCACAGAGATCTTTTCACAGTATATTTTTCATGCTGAGTCCTGAAAAATGCAATAGGTTGTTTTAAGCATGTGGTCATTATCCTTGCAATGGGTTGATACAACAAAGGTGTGTGGGAGGGAAGGCTTATAATAAACAAAGTACCCTTCACCTAATAAGCAGCCACAGCCAGGAAAAAAGATGTTTAAAGTGCTAAAATTTCATGAAGGTTCAAAAGGTGAGCCAAACCCAAACAATCAAGTCACCAAAAAAGATAAACAAATTAAATAAAAACAAACCATACATTCATGTAACACAAACAATGACCACCACCAACAAAAATACAATAGGGAGTGTGGGGATAAAGATTCATTAGATCACTAAAATGTGGAGAGGATTCAGGCAGTCTGTCCTGGTTTAGGGCAAATTTGGGAGGAAACTTCCAAAGGGATCCCTCTAGAAAGCAGATTCAGTGGCCCCTCACCCAACAGGTTTGGGAAAAGATTTCCTTGGAGAAAAGCAATGAAAGAAAACTTTATTTAAAAAAGAAAGTATTCACAAGCATAAACAATGAATAATAAGCCTCTCTCTGTTCTGAAGAGATGGCAAATTCAGAAAGTCTTTTTCATGGAGTGTAGCTCACTCAGTCTCTTATCAGTTCCCCTGGCTCTGGAATGCAGCATGATCCTGGTGGGCTACAGGTTTGAGCTCCTGGTGTTTTTCTGGGTCTTCAATCCAGAGCAGGGCCGACCAGTTCCAAGAAAAAAAAAAAGCCACACTCGGGGGAACTTCTCTGCCTCAGCCAGCTAAAAACTAACTAAAAGCAAAGGAGAGCTCTATCCCGCTGTCTGTCCATGCTGCAGACAACACAGTCCAGGAGCTGGATGTGGGGCAGTGAGGGCTCTTTCTCAACACAAACTGTGGCTTCTCCTCTCCCCTCCTTCATTCTCTGAACCAGTCTCAAAGCTGCAGAACTCCATATCCAGCATGAACAGAACAGACAACTGGGGATGCAAGCATCATAAAGTCACCTTAGGACACGGTCTCAGCCATAAATCACTAGAGACCAGCAAAGTGCATTGGAGAAATGTCACTATATGTTTACTAGGTTCCTCTTTCTTCCAAAGGGTGCTCATTCTTTGTAAGTGTCATAAATAGAATAACAGGCTAGACCTCTTCTCTAACCTACTACAGCATGAGAAAACTAAGAAAAAAGAGATACACATCACAAATGGCAGTTTGCATTGCAAACTGAGGTTGCTGTTTAATTAATTAAGTTATAAAAGTAATTAATGGTATTAGGGATTTGTAGTCACACTTGCTCTCACTGGTAAGTGCTACAAGTCTTAATCTCATCTATTTTAAGGTGGGTTTCAGGTGGGGCTTTGGTGTAAGGACTGCCATTTAGCTTTGAAGCCACAATCCATACTAGATACTTTTTTCTTTCCCTTACAACTTCAAAGAGGAATTATGCTTTAAAGTATCTTGCATGCCATAATAGACGAAAATCAAAACACAATTTTATTTGAAGGTAGACATACTTGGCAACAAATATATCAGATTATTTTCAAAAACAATCCAGAATGTATTGTCATTTTATTTTCCAAACTTAAATCAGTATTTATGAACATTTTTTCCTCTGCTATCTACAAAACTTCTTGAATTAGATTAATGAAATAGGACAGAATTTGGAAAGGCAACCCAGTGCATAGCATTTTCCCCAGAGTGTTACATGCTCTGAAAGATACTGCCTCTCTTAGGTTACAATGTAAGATGTACCCAAAAGGATGTATTCTACCACCATCTTCATAAGCTGTTAAAATTACCTGGGGCAGTGTTCCTTATCTCCTTCACAACTCATCCTTGATAACTTCAGGGGCTATCTTCTGTTAATGAGTCTCACTGCATGACTGATAAAATTACATCATCGCATTGTGAGATGCTCCACCCAGGGAGAGGAGCCAAGCATTCCTACCTGGATATACTCTGAGCTTTAGAACACCACAGGCAGCCTTTCTCCACTTCTTCCCAGAGGAAGAACAGACTGTTCTACACCACTGGACCTTCAGAGGAAAACTGCGCCCTTTGACAGGATCATTGCTCCAACAGAACCACATCTGTCATTCCAGGAGAACTGAAGCCACCATTTAATTGTACTGTTACCAACACCCTGACCAGCAGGGAGTCAGGTTGTATTCTGACCCTGTCAGTGTTTTTTGTACAATTGCATTTATTTTAATTTTCCTATGAAATTGTTGTTTCGACTTGGAGTCTCTCATTGGTTTGCTTTCAAACTAGCACACTGCTTAATACATATTTCTCTTTAAAATTCAGGTTTTTAACTGAAGAAACTTGCTACAGGCAGAAACATGTATTGTGAAGTTTCAAAAACCTTAACTAACCACTAGCTACATAAACTGCACAGTAATGCTCACAGAAATCAAGAGGATTCTATTCATATCAGATGTGAGTGCAGTCATCTCCCCAATAGTGTTGCCCTGTTCTGCCTGAATATTCCTTATTTGCAGTGCAACAGCATTAATAGTCTCCTTAGTCACACAGGATGAAATGGGAATCTGAAAATATATGTATGTTTAGACAGCCTACACTGTCCTTGCAATTTGGTACAACTGGTAACTCTGCACATAATGGTTGCCTGGGAAGGGTATTCCCAGGAGCACTATTTAAAAATAGTTCCAATATTATGTGTCATTACCATGGCTCCCTAAGGCTGCTTGTTAGTTGGACCAAAAGGTTTCCAATGGTGAGAGCCAGTCAAATTCTCTTAAGAAACTCATTCATGAGGCCAGAGTACTATGTAAAGATACAGCAATATATCCTTTATTTGCCCTCAATAAGGAAAGGTTAACAGGAGATTTCACAGGGACAGAACTTCACTTTCCAGCTTCTTAATAGCTTAAAGAACTGCTTTAAAAAACGTGATGTTTTTAAAAGGAAAGTTATCACAAGGCGTGTCTTTCCTCTGCCTACCTTTCCAGCTCTATCTTCTGCTAATCAGGTCTCACATATGAAAAATAATAAAATAAAGATGATAACAAATTAAATCTCTGCCCTCAACTGAGGTGTACTGCCTGTCACTTTCTTTAAAACTAGACCTCTTTCTTTCATAATCTTGACAGGAATTTTTATATTAGAAAGACTAAGTCATGCACAAAAGGCTTAGCATGTGGAAAGATAGCGGTGAGGGGAACGAAAGAGAGACACAGGTGGCTGAATTGCAAAGATACAATGAAAGAAGAGTAATACAAAAAAATTCCAGCAAGAATAGAAATTTACAATAAAAAGAAATGCAAATATATAATAAAGTGGGGCACAAAAAGGAAAAGTGGGGCAACCCCTCTTCAAATATGTTTTTTGGGTCCAAATCTTCCTGGTGTGTCGACTTATTTACTTGTATCTGACAATATCAGACTGAAATATTTCATTGATCAATCATCAACGTACATAACTTTGTATTCCCATATTCAATAGAGTCAAAAGGATGAAATACCTAAATAAGTGCTATTAAACTTTACAGATTTTTAGCAAACTAGACTCATTGTAACCTCCAGTACATTAAAGGGAAATCATGGAAATCAAAAAAAGGTGGTTTTTTGTGGTTGTTAGTTTGGAGTTTGGGGTTGATTTTGTTGGTTTGGGGATTTTTTTTTTCTATTTAGTCTTTTTTTGTTATTTTTATGTTTTTGTTTGTTGGTTTTTTGTGGACTTTGTCCATTGGGAAAAGAATAAAATGTGGGAACATTGGTTTATGCATAGATGATTTGAACGCTCCTGGAAAAGGAGTAACTAGATGTGATAGATTGGCATTTAAGAAAACAAAGAGAAACACCTAAAGAAGTTAACACCGCTGGAGGCTGGTGGGAGTTTTTCTCCCGCCCAACAACTGGCCATTTCTAAGAATTGACAGCAGTTTTGATCATTGAAAAGTGAGATCAACATGTGAACACCACCTTAAGACCTAAGCCTGAGAATTTCTTTGTCTCTTTGTTTCCTGGCTGTGAAAGGTCACAGGGCTCCAGCTGACCACCTGTTCCCCTGCCCAGGCCATGTGGCCCTGGCCATGCGGCTGGGCTGGGCCAGCCACGGCTCCCGGCCAAAAGATGGGGCCTGCGGGGCTTCCCCTGGGTTCTGGCCGGGCCAGGCCGGTCCCTGGCTCGGCTGCAGTTTTTTTTTGCTGTGACTGAATTCGCCAGAGACTGCCGAGTAAAGAAAGAAAAAACCTCTTGACCTGCGGAGGGCTGAGACAGTGACCACACTCTCCAGAGCAGCCATGAAAAATCTCCCATCGCAGACAGCTCCAGCTGCTGCTCCGGCAGAGATCACAGAACTGTCTACAAAGCCTGGGCAAGATTTTAGCCCTTTCATTACCCAGATGAGACTTGCAGATTAATCTTTTTTTTTTTTTTGGATAGAGAAAAAGAGAGTAATCAATACGTAAAAAGACTTTATAAACGATCAGAGACAGTGAAGAAAATAATTAAGCTTCAGAAGAGGTAGAAAATAAGGAGATGCTTTAGTCAGCTGAAATATTTTTCTGTTAAAGCTATGGAGATGCACAATAGTGTTCTGAAAAACTCCTTTAGTTGATGACAGAGTATATTGAGAGGAATGGAGTAGTTCAAAGTGGATTTTGAGCAAAAAGTGAAGGAGTTGTGATCCTGTGAGGTGCTGGAACAGAGGGGAGAGAAGTAATAGTTGAAGATTTCTGGCTTTGTAGAAGCAAAGAGAAAACTTTGAGAAGCTCACAGAGACAGACGAAGAGAACTTTTGCCTTTGAATAACTCATCCTTAAAAATGACATCCCTAAACTCATTTAACCCATAACAAAGAGTGATGTGAAATGGGAGGAGACAAGTGATGACAGATTTTCGAGCAGCTGGTATCAGAGAAATAGAAATCTATGAAGAAAATTAATTTTCTTGTGAGAAACTCCAAAAATTAGCAGAAAAATACTTCTGTTTCTGTACAAAAACTGATGAGAAGACTCTAGCAAGAACTGAGACTGTTTTAAACACCAAAGTTTTTTTGTCTCTATGTTGTCATGTGAACAAGAGAATGGTTGGGTAGTGGGGGAGAGAAGGGTTTTCTGGAAGTTTTATTCTGGTTTTGTTATTCTTACAGTTTTTTTTTTAATAAACTTTCTTTATTCCTTTTAAGTTTTAAGCCTGTTTTGCTCTTGTTCTAATCCATATCTCACAGCAAGAAATAAGTAAGTTTTCTGGTAATTTTTTCGTTACTGCTTTAAAACCACAACATTTATTTGGTGCATTGGCCTGGAAACGAAAATGGCAAATCTAAACCACTACAATGCCCCATCCCCAGGAACATCCAAGGCCAGGCTGGACAGGGTCTGGAGCAACCTGGTGTCCTGGGAGGCTGCTCAGGTTGGTACCAGGTGATCTTTAGGGCCCCTTCCAAGCCAAACCATTCAAGGATTTGATCATTCTACGATCCCCGTCTGCCACTGTGGAGTGTGGCACTGTGACATCACGGCTGGCAGAGTGATGCAGGTGGAATATCCAGGACCTGGAAATGAGCTTGGAGAGCACCTCACCAACAGTCAGTTGTCACTCCGTCTCCACTCTGTGCATCAGTGCTGAGCTGCTCCTGCTACCTGGACTTCTGCTGCCCGGACTTCTGCTTCCTGTCCTGAAGCACCAAGTCCAGCAGGATGTGCACTCCTCTCCCGGGAGAGATACAGGACCATGCCAGCCTGGCTGCCCAGGTAGGCTGAAGCCTGGTGGGAATGGTGTAGGAGGGTGTGGGACAGGGATACCGTGAAGTTGTTCTTCCTCTCACAGGCAATCAGAGACACTGTGGAGGACATGGAAGTGGATGTGGTGGATATGGAAGAAATGATGGAGGTGGACACGGAAGAGTGTGTGGAGGACATGGAGGTTGATGTGGAGGATGACATTGAGGACATGGAGGTTGATGAGAAAGATGAAGAGGAGCCCATGATCCTGGGATGAAGATGGAGCCTCCACAGCAGGACAGGCAGATGCTCTCCATGTCCTGCGCAAGGCAGAGTGGGTCCATCACCTGCACCATCCTGCACTCACTTTGGACCACAGCAGCCCCGTCCCAGCGCCTGAAGCCTGGCTCCCCGCCCCAGCTGGGCTCAGAAGTCCCGCTCTGCTGCTCCCTTTCTTCCAAGACTTCCAGGACTTTCCTCGCAGAGATGATGGCCATAGATACTTGCTTTACCCCTCTGTAGATATGTTTCACCTGTTAGAGTTTCTCTGTAAATATGTTCTGAAGATTGTTAACCTATAGGATCCATGTAAATACGTTCTATAGATTGTTGTTGTTATAGGGATTCTTATAATGAAACATGTTCTGTAAATCCTAGGATCTTCTGATCTTAGGTAAATAAATACTATTTATTTTTAAAACCACACTTCTCTTTGCAATTCCTTTGGGCACAGGCAGCGTTTGCACAGTTGTGTTTTCCACTTGCTCTGGGTCCCTGGGGCTGGGGGGTACCACTGACCCAGCACTGCGCCCTGCTCGTGTTCCTGGGCTGGGGCAGGGCCGTGTCCCCAAAAGCAAAGCTGTCACCGGCAGACAGGGGGCTCTGACAGGAGCAGCCCCTGCAGCGATGCCACCAAAGCAGGCAGGAAACCTTCTGCAGCCATGGGACTCCTGGGCATGAGGCCCCAGGGGGGAGGCAAAATCCCCATTCATGCCCTGAAGGCCATGACAGCCTCAGGGACTGTGGGATCTGGATCTGGGGTGCTGCAGGGGCTGCTGTTTAAGGCTTGGAGCCTCCAAAGGCTCTGGCCTCTGCTTCCTCCCCTCTTTGCATTGCCCTGTGCCCAAACTGTTCAAGAGACGAAAGCCAAGCGAGGGCATCCTCACCCTGCCCGCGTTCCTGCTGCAGGCAGCGGCCATTGGCCCCTGTCCCACCTCAGGTGACAGATGGAGGGGCACCGGGTGGGGGCTTTGGGCCCAACAGGGCCCCGAGCTCAGCCCCTGCCCCCAAAGCATAGTTTCTCGCATCGGATAAAATACTTTCTGGTATTGGATGTGAGTTACACAGCAACAGTAGAAAGCTACAAGTGTTAATTTTCATATTTGGGTATTACATGAGCACTTTATATATAAAAAGGGCCCTTCAGTCTGAGCAATCTGAAGCTTCATACTTCATAACCTGAGCCTTCCAATATATAGTGTCTACATACTCTGAAAGACAGTTTCTCTCTTCGACAATTTAACAACCTAAATATATTTTCTGCAGTTTCTCAGAATTCTATAGCATGAAGGTAACTATGACAGACTGTTTTGTATGGGACTAATCAGTGTGTATGCTAACCTCTTTTCATTTCATGTGACAAAGTTGACAGCATTCTGTATATGTAAGATGACATGCCTCATCAGGAAGTTCCTGCTCAGACAGAAGGGCATCTTTAGTGCGCACTTCTTATTTGCTCACTGCCTTATACTTTAGGAGTTTGACTTAGATCTTATTACACAGTAAAAAAAAAAACAAAAACAAAAAAACAAATGCTGGAGGAGCATGGGGCCTTGGGGACGGGGAATATCCAGGACCTGGAATTGATGATGGGAAGAAGTTTACTGTGAGGGTGTTTGTCCCTGAGAAAGGCACCTGGGCAGAGAGGTTGTGGATGCCTGCGATAGACTGGCATTTAAGAAAACAAAGAGAAACACCTAAAGAAGTTAACACCGCTGGAGGCTGGTGGGAGTTTTTCTCCCGCCCAACAACTGGCTATTTCTAAGAATTTACAGCAGTTTTGATCATTGAAAAGTGAGATCAACCTGTGGACACCACCTTAAGACCTAAGCCTGGGAATTTCTTTGTCTCTTTGTTTCCTGGCTGTGAAAGGTCACAGGGCTCCAGCTGGCCTCCCATTCCCCTGCCCAGGCCATGTGGCCCTGGCCATGCGGCTGGGCTGGGCCAGCCACGGCTCCCGGCCAAAAGATGGGGCCTGCGGGGCTTCCCCTGGGTTCTGGCCGGGCCAGGCCGGTCCCTGGCTCGGCTGCAGTTTTTTTTTGCTGTGACTGAATTCGCCAGAGACTGCCGAGTAAAGAAAGAAAAAACCTCTTGACCTGCGGAGGGCTGAGACAGTGACCACACTCTCCAGAGCAGCCATGAAAAATCTCCCATCGCAGACAGCTCCAGCTGCTGCTCCGGCAGAGATCACAGAACTGTCTACAAAGCCTGGGCAAGATTTTAGCCCTTTCATTACCCAGATGAGACTTGCAGATTAATCTTTTTTTTTTTTTTGGATAGAGAAAAAGAGAGTAATCAATACGTAAAAAGACTTTATAAACGATCAGAGACAGTGAAGAAAATAATTAAGCTTCAGAAGAGGTAGAAAATAAGGAGATGCTTTAGTCAGCTGAAATATTTTTCTGTTAAAGCTATGGAGATGCACAATAGTGTTCTGAAAAACTCCTTTAGTTGATGACAGAGTATATTGAGAGGAATGGAGTAGTTCAAAGTGGATTTTGAGCAAAAAGTGAAGGAGTTGTGATCCTGTGAGGTGCTGGAACAGAGGGGAGAGAAGTAATAGTTGAAGATTTCTGGCTTTGTAGAAGCAAAGAGAAAACTTTGAGAAGCTCACAGAGACAGACGAAGAGAACTTTTGCCTTTGAATAACTCATCCTTAAAAATGACATCCCTAAACTCATTTAACCCATAACAAAGAGTGATGTGAAATGGGAGGAGACAAGTGATGACAGATTTTCGAGCAGCTGGTATCAGAGAAATAGAAATCTATGAAGAAAATTAATTTTCTTGTGAGAAACTCCAAAAATTAGCAGAAAAATACTTCTGTTTCTGTACAAAAACTGATGAGAAGACTCTAGCAAGAACTGAGACTGTTTTAAACACCAAAGTTTTTTTGTCTCTATGTTGTCATGTGAACAAGAGAATGGTTGGGTAGTGGGGGAGAGAAGGGTTTTCTGGAAGTTTTATTCTGGTTTTGTTATTCTTACAGTTTTTTTTTTAATAAACTTTCTTTATTCCTTTTAAGTTTTAAGCCTGTTTTGCTCTTGTTCTAATCCATATCTCACAGCAAGAAATAAGTAAGTTTTCTGGTAATTTTTTCGTTACTGCTTTAAAACCACAACATTTATTTGGTGCATTGGCCTGGAAACGAAAATGGCAAATCTAAACCACTACAATGCCCCATCCCCAGGAACATCCAAGGCCAGGCTGGACAGGGTCTGGAGCAACCTGGTGTCCTGGGAGGCTGCTCAGGTTGGTACCAGGTGATCTTTAGGGCCCCTTCCAAGCCAAACCATTCAAGGATTTGATCATTCTACGATCCCCGTCTGCCACTGTGGAGTGTGGCACTGTGACATCACGGCTGGCAGAGTGATGCAGGTGGAATATCCAGGACCTGGAAATGAGCTTGGAGAGCACCTCACCAACAGTCAGTTGTCACTCCGTCTCCACTCTGTGCATCAGTGCTGAGCTGCTCCTGCTACCTGGACTTCTGCTGCCCGGACTTCTGCTTCCTGTCCTGAAGCACCAAGTCCAGCAGGATGTGCACTCCTCTCCCGGGAGAGATACAGGACCATGCCAGCCTGGCTGCCCAGGTAGGCTGAAGCCTGGTGGGAATGGTGTAGGAGGGTGTGGGACAGGGATACCGTGAAGTTGTTCTTCCTCTCACAGGCAATCAGAGACACTGTGGAGGACATGGAAGTGGATGTGGTGGATATGGAAGAAATGATGGAGGTGGACACGGAAGAGTGTGTGGAGGACATGGAGGTTGATGTGGAGGATGACATTGAGGACATGGAGGTTGATGAGAAAGATGAAGAGGAGCCCATGATCCTGGGATGAAGATGGAGCCTCCACAGCAGGACAGGCAGATGCTCTCCATGTCCTGCGCAAGGCAGAGTGGGTCCATCACCTGCACCATCCTGCACTCACTTTGGACCACAGCAGCCCCGTCCCAGCGCCTGAAGCCTGGCTCCCCGCCCCAGCTGGGCTCAGAAGTCCCGCTCTGCTGCTCCCTTTCTTCCAAGACTTCCAGGACTTTCCTCGCAGAGATGATGGCCATAGATACTTGCTTTACCCCTCTGTAGATATGTTTCACCTGTTAGAGTTTCTCTGTAAATATGTTCTGAAGATTGTTAACCTATAGGATCCATGTAAATACGTTCTATAGATTGTTGTTGTTATAGGGATTCTTATAATGAAACATGTTCTGTAAATCCTAGGATCTTCTGATCTTAGGTAAATAAATACTATTTATTTTTAAAACCACACTTCTCTTTGCAATTCCTTTGGGCACAGGCAGCGTTTGCACAGTTGTGTTTTCCACTTGCTCTGGGTCCCTGGGGCTGGGGGGTACCACTGACCCAGCACTGCGCCCTGCTCGTGTTCCTGGGCTGGGGCAGGGCCGTGTCCCCAAAAGCAAAGCTGTCACCGGCAGACAGGGGGCTCTGACAGGAGCAGCCCCTGCAGCAATGCCACCAAAGCAGGCAGGAAACCTTCTGCAGCCATGGGACTCCTGGGCATGAGGCCCCAGGGGGGAGGCAAAATCCCCATTCATGCCCTGAAGGCCATGACAGCCTCAGGAACTGTGGGATCTGGATCTGGGGTGCTGCAGGGGCTGCTGTTTAAGGCTTGGAGCCTCCAAAGTCTCTGGCCTCTGCTTCCTCCCCTCTTTGCATTGCCCTGTGCCCAAACTGTTCAAGAGACGAAAGCCAAGCGAGGGCATCCTCACCCTGCCCGCGTTCCTGCTGCAGGCAGCGGCCACTGGCCCCTGTCCCACCTCAGGTGACAGATGGAGGGGCACCGGGTGGGGGCTTTGGGCCCAACAGGGCCCCGAGCTCAGCCCCTGCCCCCAAAGCATAGTTTCTCGCATCGGATAAAATACTTTCTGGTATTGGATGTGAGTTACACTGCAACAGTAGAAAGCTACAAGTGTTAATTTTCATATTTGGGTATTACATGAGCACTTTATATATAAAAAGGACCCTACAGTCTGAGCAATCTGAAGCTTCATACTTCATAACCTGAGCCTTCCAATATATAGTGTCTACATACTCTGAAAGACAGTTTCTCTCTTCGACAATTTAACAACCTAAATATATTTTCTGCAGTTTCTCAGAATTCTATAGCATGAAGGTAACTATGACAGACTGTTTTGTATGGGACTAATCAATGTGTATGCTAACCTCTTTTCATTTCATGTGACAAAGTTGACAGCATTCTGTATATGTAAGATGACATGCCTCATCAGGAAGTTCCTGCTCAGACAGAAGGGCATCTTTAGTGCGCACTTCTTATTTGCTCACTGCCTTATACTTTAGGAGTTTGACTTAGATCTTATTACACAGTAAAAAAAAAACAAAAACAAAAAAACAAATGCTGGAGGAGCATGGGGCTATGGGGACAGGGAATATCCAGGACCTGGAATTGATGATGGGAAGAAGTTTACTGTGAGGGTGTTTGTCCCTGAGAAAGGCACCTGGGCAGAGAGGCTGTGGATGCCTGCGATAGACTGGCATTTAAGAAAACAAAGAGAAACACCTAAAGAAGTTAACACCGCTGGAGGCTGGTGGGAGTTTTTCTCCCGCCCAACAACTGGCCATTTCTAAGAATTGACAGCAGTTTTGATCATTGAAAAGTGAGATCAACATGTGAACACCACCTTAAGACCTAAGCCTGAGAATTTCTTTGTCTCTTTGTTTCCTGGCTGTGAAAGGTCACAGGGCTCCAGCTGACCACCTGTTCCCCTGCCCAGGCCATGTGGCCCTGGCCATGCGGCTGGGCTGGGCCAGCCACGGCTCCCGGCCAAAAGATGGGGCCTGCGGGGCTTCCCCTGGGTTCTGGCCGGGCCAGGCCGGTCCCTGGCTCGGCTGCAGTTTTTTTTTGCTGTGACTGAATTCGCCAGAGACTGCCGAGTAAAGAAAGAAAAAACCTCTTGACCTGCGGAGGGCTGAGACAGTGACCACACTCTCCAGAGCAGCCATGAAAAATCTCCCATCGCAGACAGCTCCAGCTGCTGCTCCGGCAGAGATCACAGAACTGTCTACAAAGCCTGGGCAAGATTTTAGCCCTTTCATTACCCAGATGAGACTTGCAGATTAATCTTTTTTTTTTTTTTGGATAGAGAAAAAGAGAGTAATCAATACGTAAAAAGACTTTATAAACGATCAGAGACAGTGAAGAAAATAATTAAGCTTCAGAAGAGGTAGAAAATAAGGAGATGCTTTAGTCAGCTGAAATATTTTTCTGTTAAAGCTATGGAGATGCACAATAGTGTTCTGAAAAACTCCTTTAGTTGATGACAGAGTATATTGAGAGGAATGGAGTAGTTCAAAGTGGATTTTGAGCAAAAAGTGAAGGAGTTGTGATCCTGTGAGGTGCTGGAACAGAGGGGAGAGAAGTAATAGTTGAAGATTTCTGGCTTTGTAGAAGCAAAGAGAAAACTTTGAGAAGCTCACAGAGACAGACGAAGAGAACTTTTGCCTTTGAATAACTCATCCTTAAAAATGACATCCCTAAACTCATTTAACCCATAACAAAGAGTGATGTGAAATGGGAGGAGACAAGTGATGACAGATTTTCGAGCAGCTGGTATCAGAGAAATAGAAATCTATGAAGAAAATTAATTTTCTTGTGAGAAACTCCAAAAATTAGCAGAAAAATACTTCTGTTTCTGTACAAAAACTGATGAGAAGACTCTAGCAAGAACTGAGACTGTTTTAAACACCAAAGTTTTTTTGTCTCTATGTTGTCATGTGAACAAGAGAATGGTTGGGTAGTGGGGGAGAGAAGGGTTTTCTGGAAGTTTTATTCTGGTTTTGTTATTCTTATAGTTTTTTTTTTAATAAACTTTCTTTATTCCTTTTAAGTTTTAAGCCTGTTTTGCTCTTGTTCTAATCCATATCTCACAGCAAGAAATAAGTAAGTTTTCTGGTAATTTTTTCGTTACTGCTTTAAAACCACAACATTTATTTGGTGCATTGGCCTGGAAACGAAAATGGCAAATCTAAACCACTACAATGCCCCATCCCCAGGAACATCCAAGGCCAGGCTGGACAGGGTCTGGAGCAACCTGGTGTCCTGGGAGGCTGCTCAGGTTGGTACCAGGTGATCTTTAGGGCCCCTTCCAAGCCAAACCATTCAAGGATTTGATCATTCTACGATCCCCGTCTGCCACTGTGGAGTGTGGCACTGTGACATCACGGCTGGCAGAGTGATGCAGGTGGAATATCCAGGACCTGGAAATGAGCTTGGAGAGCACCTCACCAACAGTCAGTTGTCACTCCGTCTCCACTCTGTGCATCAGTGCTGAGCTGCTCCTGCTACCTGGACTTCTGCTGCCCGGACTTCTGCTTCCTGTCCTGAAGCACCAAGTCCAGCAGGATGTGCACTCCTCTCCCGGGAGAGATACAGGACCATGCCAGCCTGGCTGCCCAGGTAGGCTGAAGCCTGGTGGGAATGGTGTAGGAGGGTGTGGGACAGGGATACCGTGAAGTTGTTCTTCCTCTCACAGGCAATCAGAGACACTGTGGAGGACATGGAAGTGGATGTGGTGGATATGGAAGAAATGATGGAGGTGGACACGGAAGAGTGTGTGGAGGACATGGAGGTTGATGTGGAGGATGACATTGAGGACATGGAGGTTGATGAGAAAGATGAAGAGGAGCCCATGATCCTGGGATGAAGATGGAGCCTCCACAGCAGGACAGGCAGATGCTCTCCATGTCCTGCGCAAGGCAGAGTGGGTCCATCACCTGCACCATCCTGCACTCACTTTGGACCACAGCAGCCCCGTCCCAGCGCCTGAAGCCTGGCTCCCCGCCCCAGCTGGGCTCAGAAGTCCCGCTCTGCTGCTCCCTTTCTTCCAAGACTTCCAGGACTTTCCTCGCAGAGATGATGGCCATAGATACTTGCTTTACCCCTCTGTAGATATGTTTCACCTGTTAGAGTTTCTCTGTAAATATGTTCTGAAGATTGTTAACCTATAGGATCCATGTAAATACGTTCTATAGATTGTTGTTGTTATAGGGATTCTTATAATGAAACATGTTCTGTAAATCCTAGGATCTTCTGATCTTAGGTAAATAAATACTATTTATTTTTAAAACCACACTTCTCTTTGCAATTCCTTTGGGCACAGGCAGCGTTTGCACAGTTGTGTTTTCCACTTGCTCTGGGTCCCTGGGGCTGGGGGGTACCACTGACCCAGCACTGCGCCCTGCTCGTGTTCCTGGGCTGGGGCAGGGCCGTGTCCCCAAAAGCAAAGCTGTCACCGGCAGACAGGGGGCTCTGACAGGAGCAGCCCCTGCAGCGATGCCACCAAAGCAGGCAGGAAACCTTCTGCAGCCATGGGACTCCTGGGCATGAGGCCCCAGGGGGGAGGCAAAATCCCCATTCATGCCCTGAAGGCCATGACAGCCTCAGGGACTGTGGGATCTGGATCTGGGGTGCTGCAGGGGCTGCTGTTTAAGGCTTGGAGCCTCCAAAGGCTCTGGCCTCTGCTTCCTCCCCTCTTTGCATTGCCCTGTGCCCAAACTGTTCAAGAGACGAAAGCCAAGCGAGGGCATCCTCACCCTGCCCGCGTTCCTGCTGCAGGCAGCGGCCATTGGCCCCTGTCCCACCTCAGGTGACAGATGGAGGGGCACCGGGTGGGGGCTTTGGGCCCAACAGGGCCCCGAGCTCAGCCCCTGCCCCCAAAGCATAGTTTCTCGCATCGGATAAAATACTTTCTGGTATTGGATGTGAGTTACACAGCAACAGTAGAAAGCTACAAGTGTTAATTTTCATATTTGGGTATTACATGAGCACTTTATATATAAAAAGGGCCCTTCAGTCTGAGCAATCTGAAGCTTCATACTTCATAACCTGAGCCTTCCAATATATAGTGTCTACATACTCTGAAAGACAGTTTCTCTCTTCGACAATTTAACAACCTAAATATATTTTCTGCAGTTTCTCAGAATTCTATAGCATGAAGGTAACTATGACAGACTGTTTTGTATGGGACTAATCAGTGTGTATGCTAACCTCTTTTCATTTCATGTGACAAAGTTGACAGCATTCTGTATATGTAAGATGACATGCCTCATCAGGAAGTTCCTGCTCAGACAGAAGGGCATCTTTAGTGCGCACTTCTTATTTGCTCACTGCCTTATACTTTAGGAGTTTGACTTAGATCTTATTACACAGTAAAAAAAAAAACAAAAACAAAAAAACAAATGCTGGAGGAGCATGGGGCCTTGGGGACGGGGAATATCCAGGACCTGGAATTGATGATGGGAAGAAGTTTACTGTGAGGGTGTTTGTCCCTGAGAAAGGCACCTGGGCAGAGAGGTTGTGGATGCCTGCGATAGACTGGCATTTAAGAAAACAAAGAGAAACACCTAAAGAAGTTAACACCGCTGGAGGCTGGTGGGAGTTTTTCTCCCGCCCAACAACTGGCTATTTCTAAGAATTTACAGCAGTTTTGATCATTGAAAAGTGAGATCAACCTGTGGACACCACCTTAAGACCTAAGCCTGGGAATTTCTTTGTCTCTTTGTTTCCTGGCTGTGAAAGGTCACAGGGCTCCAGCTGGCCTCCCATTCCCCTGCCCAGGCCATGTGGCCCTGGCCATGCGGCTGGGCTGGGCCAGCCACGGCTCCCGGCCAAAAGATGGGGCCTGCGGGGCTTCCCCTGGGTTCTGGCCGGGCCAGGCCGGTCCCTGGCTCGGCTGCAGTTTTTTTTTGCTGTGACTGAATTCGCCAGAGACTGCCGAGTAAAGAAAGAAAAAACCTCTTGACCTGCGGAGGGCTGAGACAGTGACCACACTCTCCAGAGCAGCCATGAAAAATCTCCCATCGCAGACAGCTCCAGCTGCTGCTCCGGCAGAGATCACAGAACTGTCTACAAAGCCTGGGCAAGATTTTAGCCCTTTCATTACCCAGATGAGACTTGCAGATTAATCTTTTTTTTTTTTTTGGATAGAGAAAAAGAGAGTAATCAATACGTAAAAAGACTTTATAAACGATCAGAGACAGTGAAGAAAATAATTAAGCTTCAGAAGAGGTAGAAAATAAGGAGATGCTTTAGTCAGCTGAAATATTTTTCTGTTAAAGCTATGGAGATGCACAATAGTGTTCTGAAAAACTCCTTTAGTTGATGACAGAGTATATTGAGAGGAATGGAGTAGTTCAAAGTGGATTTTGAGCAAAAAGTGAAGGAGTTGTGATCCTGTGAGGTGCTGGAACAGAGGGGAGAGAAGTAATAGTTGAAGATTTCTGGCTTTGTAGAAGCAAAGAGAAAACTTTGAGAAGCTCACAGAGACAGACGAAGAGAACTTTTGCCTTTGAATAACTCATCCTTAAAAATGACATCCCTAAACTCATTTGACCCATAACACAGAGTGATGTGAAATGGGAGGAGACAAGTGATGACAGATTTTCGAGCAGCTGGTATCAGAGAAATAGAAATCTATGAAGAAAATTAATTTTCTTGTGAGAAACTCCAAAAATTAGCAGAAAAATACTTCTGTTTCTGTACAAAAACTGATGAGAAGACTCTAGCAAGAACTGAGACTGTTTTAAACACCAAAGTTTTTTTGTCTCTATGTTGTCATGTGAACAAGAGAATGGTTGGGTAGTGGGGGAGAGAAGGGTTTTCTGGAAGTTTTATTCTGGTTTTGTTATTCTTACAGTTTTTTTTTTAATAAACTTTCTTTATTCCTTTTAAGTTTTAAGCCTGTTTTGCTCTTGTTCTAATCCATATCTCACAGCAAGAAATAAGTAAGTTTTCTGGTAATTTTTTCGTTACTGCTTTAAAACCACAACATTTATTTGGTGCATTGGCCTGGAAACGAAAATGGCAAATCTAAACCACTACAATGCCCCATCCCCAGGAACATCCAAGGCCAGGCTGGACAGGGTCTGGAGCAACCTGGTGTCCTGGGAGGCTGCTCAGGTTGGTACCAGGTGATCTTTAGGGCCCCTTCCAAGCCAAACCATTCAAGGATTTGATCATTCTACGATCCCCGTCTGCCACTGTGGAGTGTGGCACTGTGACATCACGGCTGGCAGAGTGATGCAGGTGGAATATCCAGGACCTGGAAATGAGCTTGGAGAGCACCTCACCAACAGTCAGTTGTCACTCCGTCTCCACTCTGTGCATCAGTGCTGAGCTGCTCCTGCTACCTGGACTTCTGCTGCCCGGACTTCTGCTTCCTGTCCTGAAGCACCAAGTCCAGCAGGATGTGCACTCCTCTCCCGGGAGAGATACAGGACCATGCCAGCCTGGCTGCCCAGGTAGGCTGAAGCCTGGTGGGAATGGTGTAGGAGGGTGTGGGACAGGGATACCGTGAAGTTGTTCTTCCTCTCACAGGCAATCAGAGACACTGTGGAGGACATGGAAGTGGATGTGGTGGATATGGAAGAAATGATGGAGGTGGACATGGAAGAGTGTGTGGAGGACATGGAGGTTGATGTGGAGGATGACATTGAGGACATGGAGGTTGATGAGAAAGATGAAGAGGAGCCCATGATCCTGGGATGAAGATGGAGCCTCCACAGCAGGACAGGCAGATGCTCTCCATGTCCTGCGCAAGGCAGAGTGGGTCCATCACCTGCACCATCCTGCACTCACTTTGGACCACAGCAGCCCCGTCCCAGCGCCTGAAGCCTGGCTCCCCGCCCCAGCTGGGCTCAGAAGTCCCGCTCTGCTGCTCCCTTTCTTCCAAGACTTCCAGGACTTTCCTCGCAGAGATGATGGCCATAGATACTTGCTTTACCCCTCTGTAGATATGTTTCACCTGTTAGAGTTTCTCTGTAAATATGTTCTGAAGATTGTTAACCTATAGGATCCATGTAAATACGTTCTATAGATTGTTGTTGTTATAGGGATTCTTATAATGAAACATGTTCTGTAAATCCTAGGATCTTCTGATCTTAGGTAAATAAATACTATTTATTTTTAAAACCACACTTCTCTTTGCAATTCCTTTGGGCACAGGCAGCGTTTGCACAGTTGTGTTTTCCACTTGCTCTGGGTCCCTGGGGCTGGGGGGTACCACTGACCCAGCACTGCGCCCTGCTCGTGTTCCTGGGCTGGGGCAGGGCCGTGTCCCCAAAAGCAAAGCTGTCACCGGCAGACAGGGGGCTCTGACAGGAGCAGCCCCTGCAGCGATGCCACCAAAGCAGGCAGGAAACCTTCTGCAGCCATGGGACTCCTGGGCATGAGGCCCCAGGGGGGAGGCAAAATCCCCATTCATGCCCTGAAGGCCATGACAGCCTCAGGGACTGTGGGATCTGGATCTGGGGTGCTGCAGGGGCTGCTGTTTAAGGCTTGGAGCCTCCAAAGGCTCTGGCCTCTGCTTCCTCCCCTCTTTGCATTGCCCTGTGCCCAAACTGTTCAAGAGACGAAAGCCAAGCGAGGGCATCCTCACCCTGCCCGCGTTCCTGCTGCAGGCAGCGGCCATTGGCCCCTGTCCCACCTCAGGTGACAGATGGAGGGGCACCGGGTGGGGGCTTTGGGCCCAACAGGGCCCCGAGCTCAGCCCCTGCCCCCAAAGCATAGTTTCTCGCATCGGATAAAATACTTTCTGGTATTGGATGTGAGTTACACAGCAACAGTAGAAAGCTACAAGTGTTAATTTTCATATTTGGGTATTACATGAGCACTTTATATATAAAAAGGGCCCTTCAGTCTGAGCAATCTGAAGCTTCATACTTCATAACCTGAGCCTTCCAATATATAGTGTCTACATACTCTGAAAGACAGTTTCTCTCTTCGACAATTTAACAACCTAAATATATTTTCTGCAGTTTCTCAGAATTCTATAGCATGAAGGTAACTATGACAGACTGTTTTGTATGGGACTAATCAGTGTGTATGCTAACCTCTTTTCATTTCATGTGACAAAGTTGACAGCATTCTGTATATGTAAGATGACATGCCTCATCAGGAAGTTCCTGCTCAGACAGAAGGGCATCTTTAGTGCGCACTTCTTATTTGCTCACTGCCTTATACTTTAGGAGTTTGACTTAGATCTTATTACACAGTAAAAAAAAAAACAAAAACAAAAAAACAAATGCTGGAGGAGCATGGGGCCTTGGGGACGGGGAATATCCAGGACCTGGAATTGATGATGGGAAGAAGTTTACTGTGAGGGTGTTTGTCCCTGAGAAAGGCACCTGGGCAGAGAGGTTGTGGATGCCTGCGATAGACTGGCATTTAAGAAAACAAAGAGAAACACCTAAAGAAGTTAACACCGCTGGAGGCTGGTGGGAGTTTTTCTCCCGCCCAACAACTGGCTATTTCTAAGAATTTACAGCAGTTTTGATCATTGAAAAGTGAGATCAACCTGTGGACACCACCTTAAGACCTAAGCCTGGGAATTTCTTTGTCTCTTTGTTTCCTGGCTGTGAAAGGTCACAGGGCTCCAGCTGGCCTCCCATTCCCCTGCCCAGGCCATGTGGCCCTGGCCATGCGGCTGGGCTGGGCCAGCCACGGCTCCCAGCTGGGAGATCGGGCCTGCGGGGCTTGCCCCGGCCTCTGGCCGGGCCAGGCCGGTCCCTGGCTTGGGTGTAGGTTTTTTTGCTGTGACTGAATTCACCGGAGACTGTCGAGTAAAGAAAGAAAAAAAGCTCTTGACCTGCGGCGGGCTGAGACAGCGACCACACTCTCCAGAGCAGCCATGAAGAATCTCCCATTGAAGACAGCTCCAGCCGCTGCTCCGGCAGAGATCACAGAACCATCTACAAAGCCTGGGCAAGATTTTAACCTTTTTATTACCCAGATGGGACTTTACTGCCGATTAATCTTTTTTTTTTTTTCCAGAGAGAAAAAGAGAAAGTAATCCACATGTAAAGAGTGTTTATAAACTATCAGAGACAGTGAAGAAAGGAATTAAGCTTCAGAAAAAGTAGAAAATAAGGAGATGCTTTAATATGCTGAAATATTTTTCTGTTAAAGCTATGGAGATGAGCAATAGTGCTCTGAAAAAACTCTTTTAATTCATGACAGAGTATATTGGGAGGAACAGAGCAGTTCAAAGTGTGAATTTTAAGCAAAAAGTGAAGTAGTTGTGATACAGTAAGGTACTGGAACAGAGAGGGAGAAGTAATAGTTGAAGATTTCTGGCTTTTTAGAAGCAAAGAGAAAACTTCTGTTTCCAGAGAAGCTCACAGAGACAGACGAAGAGAACTTTTGCCTTTGAATAACTCATCCTTAAAAATGACATCCCTAAACTCATTTGACCGATAACACACCTTGTTCTAATCCATATCTCACAGCAAGAAATAAGTAAGTTTTCTGGTAATTTTTTAATTACTGCTTTAAAACCACAACACTAGACCAGCTGGAAAATAACACCTCTATTTGCAGTAATATTTTTCAACTCTATGAGGTGAGGCTGCACCTGGAGTGCTGTGTCTGGTTCTGGGCCCTCAGTTTGGGAAGGACTCTGAGACACTTGAGCATGTCCAGAGGAGGCAACGAGGCTGGTGAGGGGCTTGGAACACAAACACTGTGAGGAATGACTGAGGGAGCTGGGGTTTTTTAGCCTGCAGAAAAGGAGACTCAGGGGTGACCTTATCACTCTCTACAACTCTCTGAAAGGTGGCTGTAGTCAGGTGGGGGTTTGTCTCTTTCACCAGGCAGCAGCTGACAGAACGAGAGGACACAGTCTCAAGCTGTGTCAAGGGAAATATAGGTTGGATATTAGGAAGAAGTTTTTTATAGAAAGAGTGATAAAGTACTGGAATAGTCTACCAGGGTAAGTGTCACCTGGTGTCAGGGATGGAGTCACCATCCCTGGATGTGTTTAAAAAGAGACTGGATGTGGCAGTCAGTGCCAGGATTTATATGAGATGTTAGGGCATGGGTTGGACTCGATGATCTTATAAATCTCTCCTCCAACCTAGTGATTCTGTGTGATTCTGCGTGAAATCCCCAGACTGTTTCATCATATCAGTACTTATGCTAACACTAAGCTAACACTAAAGTAGAAATTTTTATGGAAACAAAAATTTAAGACTTTAAGATTTAAAAATTTTCCTATTTGTAGCCCTAGCATGTTTTTATGTAGTCAACCTGGATAGCCATAACCTCTATAATCAATAACAGAGTCACTACAGAAAATTTATTAAATTAGTGAAGATGCATGCAAGATTGTCTTAAGTCTTGTTGGGTTATTTTATTCCTTTTGCATCATATTGCATTTCCCCTATTCTTATTCCTGTCACATTTCATTGCACTACATTTTTACATATTCACTTTGGATTGTAACTGGTCTGTTTGCAAAATGCTCTTTGCTTCATCTCTTGATATATCTGTTTTCTTTAAAAGAAAAATAAAATCATGTCTAGGATTTGCAAAGAAATTAATAGATATTTTAATTTATTTAAAGACTTTATCTGTATAGAAAAAAAAACACTTGGAAACTAAAATTGCATAGAAAAGTCTGAATCACTACAGAACAAAAAGATTTTGGATAACATTTATTGCAGGAGGAAAACAACTAAACAGATAACAGATGCAATAAAAGGAAAAATACACAAAGTACAATTTATTCCTCAGTGATTATAGCAGACTCTTCTCAGCAGTGCAAACAATAGTTCACAGATCAGGGATCATTAGGAAGAGTCTAGCCAGCTCAAGTGCCACTATGGTTATCTGCACCCTTAGTGTATAACCAGCTGATTCACCACAAGGATGGGTGTCTTCTCTTGGCTGTGTCTGACAGCCCTTTGAGGACTTTTCAGACAACCTAGAGCACCTTAAGTGTCACTGGATATCTGTGTTTGGGCAAGAGAATTGCTGCCCTCTGCCATGAAGTGTATCACAGACATGCTTTTACAACAGATGATAGTATCTAATCACATTGACTGGATTTGCATTCTTCAGAAGAGGCAATGTAAACAGCAGCTGTGTTTATAGCAAATGCAGCCTTCATCACACATTCTCAGAAATGCTATATATTCTCAGAAATCTCCCATGTTTTAGCTCAGGGACTATGTTCCAGAGCGTGACTAAGGTCTCCTCAGAAAGCTCTAAAGCCCCAGCTACAGAAGAAATAGTCAAAGTAGGGTACTACCTGATGGTTTCTTATGAAACTACCAACTTCTTTTCTGCCTGCGTCCTCCCTTCCTGCCCTGACAGAAGTCTGCCCCAATAATCATCAAAAGGTTTAAGGAAATAATCTTTAATTAGTGGGAGCAAGAAAGTGTCAAGTGTGGAATAAGGGAAAAATCAGAAAGTACCTAAGAAGACAAATTGAAACACCTAAAACAGACAGCCTCTATCTGCAGTTGGGAGATCTGGTAGGTATTTAGTAAGGGAAAGCCTGAGACCAGGAGTATGATCTAGAGATGAGAGGAGGCTGGAAATTGACAGTAAAATTAAACTACTCAAGAATCCAGTCAGAAGAGCAGAATGTAAGGTGTAGTGGGGAGATGTTCAGAGCAGCTGTGCTGATGCTTGGCAGAGTGACATGGTTGTCCTACTTACCTACTGTATATACTAGTGAATAAATAATTATTCTCTGCTTTATATTGTTTCCATCCTGCTGAGAAAATCTCTTTCATTGAATAAAAGACAGCTGAAAAAAGTGACCCAGTGAAGGAGGGTGATTCTTCTCTCTATGTTTCCATCATCACTATTTCTTTTTTACAGGTTTTTTTTACATGTGTGCCAGCATTCTTTTGGAGACTTTCTGGTTTGCAGAAGACATTATGTACATCTTTCTTCATCCCCTGGCAGTATTTTTCATTGTGTTACCTCTGATGCCCTGCTAGAGCACTTTGATCTACTGAGACTTTCCTGTTCTCTGCTGTGCTGTTAAGTCAGTGCTGGCTGTGTTAGTCACACACTCAATATCATCTCTTCATGGATATCCTACCCTCATGATCTAGAAGCTTCTCTGCACAAACAGTTGCCATTTTTTCTCAGATACAATTTCTTATTCCTTCATATGCGTACACACCCCTCTCTGTGCAGCTACTAGGACAGTTGCCCTGGTTCTGGCCTGGGTAGGGTGAATTTTGCAGTAGCTGGTAAAGAAAACGTGGTGAGGGAGCCATCCAGTATTGTTGTCATGGGTTTTGCATGTGAATATTTTTCTTTTCTTATACATTTTGTTATTAGCATTGTTGCTGCTATTGCTCATTTTCTCACATCATTGCTGTTTCTAGTAAATTGTGCTTACATCAACCTGTGATCTTTGCCTCTTGTCCCTCCAATTCTTCTCTCTGACCACCTGCAGAAGGGGGTGAGGGTGTGAAACAAGAGAAGTGGCAGAGGGACTGAGTGGCTGCATGGCTTTGGAGAGCCCTGGGAAAACTAAATTGAGGAGTACCATTCCTAAACCATGACAACAACACAAAGAAGCAATCTTTATAACAGAACAGAAGTTAGCAGACATCGTAAAGCACAAAGAAAATGTTAAATGTTTTCCATTACATTTGTTAAGGATTGAATGAATCATTAAATTTTTGTTGTGGCAACTCTAACCTGAAATAATTTATTTCCTCACCCATGTGTTTCCGTATACATGTGAACATTTATGCTATTGATCCAATACAGCCTATTGCAAAAGGCTTGTGTAAACTTCTCTGCATCATTAAGCTTTTTATATCAAGGGATGGATAAGAGCTAACAGCATCAAAAATGAATATTCACTTCCATAAAGAATGCTGGCATCCTATTAATATTTTTTTCTTTGGATATCATTATATTTTGAAATGGTTGTTCCTTCAATATGACATTTTCTGTATGTTTCATTGTTTCTGGTCATTGCAAAATAAGTATGCATAAAAAGAGTTTATTTTTTCTTGTGTTCATATGTTTCCACTGCCTCATAATCACAACAGAACAATAAAATAGACAAGCATCATAATTAGTAGGTAAAATAATTTTTAAAATCTCCCTCCCATACAGTTTTCACTACTTCTTAGTGTAACATGCTGAAACACGGATGAAGATGCTCTTGTTGGCCATAGAAAATCATGGGAGTGTTCACAGTCATGTTGGGGTGCAGCCTTTGGTGTTCTGTATGTCTGAATTTCCCACTGCAGGGCCCAAACCATCCAGGTGATTCACTTCCATAGCAGACAACACTGTGGTGTATGCAGAACCCTCCTGCTTGTGGCAACCTTCCTCAGTCAGACATGCTTTCCTTGCCTTCCTGAGCAGAGTCTTCCATCTATTTAATAACATTCCTCATGGCCTAACAAAATTTCTTAAAAGAAGAAGAAGATGCTATAGTGGCACAGAACCAGGTATTAGTATGCTGAGGTGTTTGCAAGTTGAAAATGTCTGTTAGCTCACTGCTGCTGGATCTGATAGAATTATGTCAAGATGATGCTTCAAGCATGAAAAGGGGAACCGAACAAGAAAATATCTGGGGCAGCTCATCAAATACTTTGTAATATTGTAATCTAAAAATCTGAACCAAAATTTCACTGAAAGAAAGCCATAGTATCATCACCATGGGTCTCAGAACTGGCCTGCATACGAACCACAAATGGCTGAATATTTTAAAGAAAAACTCTAGGTGTTGGTCTGTCTCTGTTATTTGGTGTCAAAGACAATCTGTGCTGAAGAAGCCTTCCTGCAAGACTGCTATATGACTCCTGAATCATTTTCTGTATACAAGTCAAATCCTTGCTACTGTACAGGAGGCAGTTCTGTGAATGAATGAATGGCTCTGATAACAGCTTCCCAAACTGAGAGCTGGAGCAGAAGGGTGAGGGTAGAGATATGAGCTATAGAGTGTGGACATAGATGAGATGCTGAGAGACACATCACAAGTAAATTTGGGAACCATGCTAGACTTTTGTCTTTTGCTAAGTAGGAGTAAGGATAGTATCCAATTTTAATTTTATTCTAACAGTGAAATTGTAGTAGAAGAGTGGTTTGTGGTTAAAATCCTCCCATCTCCAATAGAAATCTTCCATCTCCAAAAGAAATATTTATTTCTGACATTATTTATCTAGCAGAGAACTTAAGATTTATCCCATAGCTGCAGTTTAAATAAGAGTTGTGAAGTTTCTCGCCTGCCTACTTCTTCAACAGTAGTTGAAGTAACTGATCACTAAATCTGGAGCTGCTGTTATATTCAGCATAAGCACAGGCTCTTTTATCCATCCTAGAGCTAGTATTTGAAAGTCACTTTATGTACAGCAACTGTTAATTTCCACTTTCCAGTTAGTTCTTTTCTCCAGCTTTCCCATGAAAATATGAAGATAATGGTAGCTGCACGTGAAGTTCAATATTCCCTTAGAAAGAATAATCAAATACAACCTGAGAAACTCTTTTTAATGTATTCATTACATGTTATCCACTGTGATTGTGCTTTTTTGTAATAAAGCCTTCATTGATATTAGTTGCTGACTTGGTAATTACCTAAATACTATGCCAGAGACTGAACTTCACAACATTTTCTTCATATGTGATTTATGATCATTGATCATTTCAGTTAGCAAAGGCTGTTCATCTTGAAAGGGATCAGGAGAGAAAAATTGAGCCATTTTAATCAAGGAAATTGCCAAAAATAAAAAGAAAATTAACATATTATTTTCATGGCTAATCTCGAGATAACCACAGGGCATCACATTTCAGGTTACCCTCTTGCATTATTATCATCTTTGTGTGCCAGATTGCCTGGGCACCCTAGTGAGTAACAAGAAGTCACTGGTGGTACTGTAATATAACTTGTTTTTCATTCAGGTAGCCACTCATAGTTGCTTTAAGTAAATAGTATTGTCCATTGGATTTCATCCCATATAAAATGCAATAAGCCACATGCTGTATGGAGAAAAAGTAAAGATTGTCTACTGCAAGATTCAATAAACATTTTTATTACCAGACTGATTTATTTCTAAAAGATTTTTTAATAGTTGCATAAAAATTTTCATGTTTGAAGTTAGCAATTTATATAAAGAGGTGAATAAGAACTTGCAATACTTGTGTTTTGGGGAATTTTTATATTTTAATTTCTTTGTTTTTCTTGGGACAGTTTTACCAGCCTGTTCATACTGATTTATAGCCTGTCAAAAGACAATGAACTGTAACATAAGAAATCTTGCTGTAACATAAATCTGCATGTTTTTTAAAACTACGTTGAAATGTGATAATTATAATGAATATTAGACTAATTAACCTTCTTGTTCTATGTTTACTAGTAAAATTTTTCTTCTGTGACTGTCATTATCAGTAAAGGCATAGCCAGTTCATCTGTTGAGTAAGTATCTTTCCACTTCTGTGAAAACACAAAGCATGATAAATTACACAAGACAAAAATATTTTGAGCTATGATTTATAGACAATCATTTAGAAAGTAAGTAGAAATATGAAATAGTCTATGCTAATTAAACAACCATGATTTAATTGAGTAAGGAACTGGATTGTCACATTCATCTTCAGATATTAATCCTCCTCACTAGACCCCTGAACCCAAGAAATTTTGTTTAGAAATCTTCCCAAATTCACGTTTGTCTTCAGACAAGGATAAGAGTGGGAGAGAGAGGAAAATTACAGGCAACCATCCTAGATGGGTTAAGAGCAACAGTAAAAAAATTTTTCTCATATTGCAGTACTTACTCTCATGGTCAGAAAGAAGCAGAACTATTCAGGAACAGAATCAGGGTTCAGAAACAGTCAGTGTTTGTGTGCTAACTTGTGCTTTGCAAGCAAGTCCTTTTGCCTTCTAAGATCAATTCTGATGTTCCAAGATCACATTCAGTAAAGATACCGTCCACTGTCAGAGTAATGACCTTATTCTTTGTTCATACACAATCTTTTTTACCTTTTTTCAGTAAGTTTTCCTTTTTAAGTAGGAGTCAAAAGTAATTACACTGTGATTGAGGGCTGGTTGGTTTCACAACTTGTGAATTTAATGATGATCCATATGAGGAATTATGACATAAGATTTATTAATTGTTTGTAATTTGTTGTTCACTCATTCAAACAAACACTGCACTGCATGGCAGCGTCTCCTGTCCATTTCAAAATGGGAAAAGGGGACTTCATTGTCATGGTGGTTGGACTTTAGTTGGATGCCAGTTGCCCACCAAGCTGCTCTATCCAAACTCTATTTAACCCATCCACCACTGTCTCTTTCAAGGAGAGTCACTTGCATGGCTCTCTTGATAGCAACACGTTTCACACTCCTGGATAACGTGTGTGATGGCCTCCTTGGTCAGGTCCACCTCTTGATCACAAGCCTGTCTCCATGTGGCATGAAGCAGAGTAGCAGGAATGACATGAATGACATGAACCCACAAAGAACGAATTTTGTAAGGAGCAAAGAGAGCATGATGATGATCCCAGCTGGGTCAGTGTTGGTGCCCAAGGCTCTAGTGTGCTTTTCCTGTCCTAACCACCCATCTTGATGGAATGCAATGACCTGTTTTTGAATATGTGGTGATGTGAAGGAAGCCCATGAAATGGGAAAATAATACCTGTATAAGGATGCATGATAGTAGTTAATGAAAATCTGTATGCTCGGTAGAGAATAAACTTTGTTTTTTCTCTCTTTGTTTAATGCAAATTTTGTTTTCTCTTTCATAAAGTGCATTATCTCAACCTACGAGTCATTTTCCATCTCTCCCCTGTCCAGCTGGGAAGGGAAGTGATAGAGTAGCTTGGTGAGCACCTGGTGTCCAGTCAAACCACCACAACTGTATGGAAAAGACTATCTTGACAGCATTTCCATTTGTCAAAAAGACACAGAAATTGATTATTTTTTATGTCTTAAAATGAATATGCCAATAATATCTGATGATCTTTAATAAAATAATAATCCTTATTCTAAGGAAAATCAATTACAATATATATTAAATCAGGGAGTTTATTTCTTTCTATGAAGAACACAAAATAGGATTCCGTACTGAAAAGATTACATTTCTTATGGAATAGCATGTGGCAATTTCTTGTGCATGTCTGTTGTTGCAAATGAGGAAGAAATATTTAATCAACCTATAAATAATTAGAAAAAACATACAAATCACACCAGAAACAACAATTGTAAAGCATTTTTCCCAAAATGCAATTCACATACATCAGGTTGCATCTAAATTGCATTTCAATGCTTGAGATAGAAAACCTTAAAACAAGGTTTTATATGGGAATACAATACACAGTTCTATTCTGTGTTGCATTGACAGGGTCAATATTTAGAGCCATAATTATTTACAAATTAAAAAAAAGTTATGCATTGCTCATAAATTCGGGAAAATTCTAGCCCATGCTCTTACATTTGAAGAGCAGTATCCTTCAGCAGATGAAGAGAATATATTGGGAAAGACAGCTTATCCAGTCCTTACTTGCATTTTGTGAGCTCTAAGAGGGAGGGGCTACTTTATGTGGGTTATGGCATGTGCTGAAAATCACAGTCTGCACTGTGTTGGAAACGCTTTTGTATCCAAATCCTCAGTAAGATGAAAACGTGAAATTAATATTATAGGGAAGTCTTGGCATCAGGCTGCCAGACCTGCTTCACAACAAGTACTTTAGCTTTTGGGCGTCTCTTCCTGGCCCCTAAACATTTCCCAGATAGATATTTTTCTGTCTTCTTTTCTAGGACATAGGTTAGGTTTTTCTCCAAATATACGTTCTATTGGCTTGTAGAAAATGCCTAAGTAAGGTTTTGGTATGTGAGCCTGTCATGCTTCAGAACAAAAGAAAACATTTAGGAAGAGACCTTTTAGGAAGTGAAAGGTATACAGGTGGGACTCAGAACAACCTCAAAAAACAAAGAGAAAAATCTACACAGAGTGACATACAAGTGTTGCTTGACTCTAACTGATCTAAACCAAATATTTCATTGTGGAGATCAGGTCAGAGTCTGCTTCACTGAACTTCTGATAAAACAGCACAGTGCAGGGGAAAGAATATTGTCAAGAGGCTGCTAAAATTCTCTGTTTTCAGAATGGATCTCCTGCTCCCTGAACCTTGGCAAAGATTAAGGCTGATTACAGTGAAGTAAGTCAGTTTATCTCAGCAGAATCAGTAGGATAAATATAAATAAATGTGCTGGTTTGGGTTGGGGTAGAATTCATTCTCTCCACAGTGGCTGCTATGGGCCAGAGGTGAAGACAGGGTTGATAATACAGAGATGTTTGTGTTGTTGCTGAGCAGGGCTTACGCAGAGCCAAGGCCTTTTCCGCTTCCCATATTTGCCACACACATTCATTCCAAGGATGTTGGGGGTGATTGGGAGGTTGGGAGGAGACACAGCGAGGACAGGTGACCCAAACTGACCAAAGGGATATTCCAGACCAAGTGACATCATGAATATATAAAGTGCGAAGAAGAAGGAGGAAGGGGAATGTTTGGAGTAATGCTATTTGCCTCCCCAAATAACTGTTACATGTGTCGGGATCCTGATTTCCCAGGCTGAACACCTGCCCACAAGAGGGAATCAGCAAATTAACTTCTTGTGTGGCACTTGCTTTCCCTATTAAACTGCCTTTATCTCAAACCATATTTTTCCTAATGCTTACCCTTCCAATTCTCTCCCTGATCCTACTGGTGGAAGAAGTGAGTGAGTGATGGTGTGGAGCTTGGCTGCTGGCTGGGTTGACACTATGACAACAATAAGGCATAAAAATAATAGCAAATATCAAGACAAGCAGAGATTTTGTTTTGAAAAAGAGTCCCATGTAATACAAAATTTCAAAATCAAAACTGTTATGACATTTGATGAATTCTGTACAGGTTCTATACTTTGCAATACTCAAATGTGAGGTGCTGAACTATGTGACTTTTGACTGACTGCCTAAAGAAAACACACAAAATTGTTTTCTATTACATTGATTAAATTTAGATTAATCAAAATTAATCAAAGTTTAGATTAATCAAATCATAAAAAAAAAAAATGAAGAAGAGAAACTTAGCATCTCATAAAAGCCTGAGAAATAAAATGTTTTGGAAATCACCTTCAAAAGCAGGTTGTTTGGATGGCCAAAGCTGTTCTTGAACTACCTCTTGTGGCTTAATGCATTCCTGTGTAGGAACTGAAGAGTAAATGGTGATTAAAGGTGACTGAGACATTTTTCAGTTCATTGTTTTCCTCAGCAAAAGGTTATCACAGATAACAGTTTCAGTCCCATGCTGACAGTCAAGCCCAAGCTGGAACAGATGATCATTTCTAAAAATCAATAAAAGTAGAAATCTGGGCATTGACTAGACTAAAATTGCAGGCTTGGCTTGCAGTTCCTTTGGTATTTCCAGTCGATTTATTAGCAGGTAATGCCACTGTATTCTCTGCAGTTCTCCTGAGCAATTTCACTATATCTCATCAATCAATCTGTCAATGCATTTTAGAAATTCTACATATTTCTCATATGATTGCCCTTCACAATAAAGTTGCTAGAACATTCATTCATTGTCTTCCATTAAAGTCTAAGGAAGTCATTAGGATAACTTCTGAAATCCTTCAAGATATTTGCTTTCCGATAATGAGTATTAAATGCCAGCAGACATCCGACACATGATAAAAACTCTGGGCTGTGGACAGAATGCAGAGAGGATAATGAATTTTAGAGAATGATTCCTGGCAGGAGCGTTCATTTTGTTAGCTTCTAATGAAAGAACAGCTTAAGCTATTTTGCATGGGACTCGAATAGTTTTATTAAAGTCATATTTTAAAATATATTGACTCTGCATGAATCAAAATAGTGGTTCTTTTTGAACCAATTTAGGAAATTATGTATTTCTTTTTTTCTGAGCTAGTATTTTCAGTTAAAAATGGAATCAACTTTTGGCTGCATGATTTATTTATATGTTTTTCTTCTTCTTTTTAGAGGAAAACAGTGTTAGTTTAGGCAGTATACCGGACAAATTTAAGGACATCTCAGCTATAACTGATTCACATTCAAGCAAGAGAAGCTCACACCTGCCCCTAACCAGCCTGCATAGTTGAGTCAATACTTCCCAGACCTGTGCTCTATGTAAGACATCTTTTTCAGGAATTATAAAGTCTGACTTGCAGCCCTCATGGAGGCAGCTGTAGTAGAGTACACATGCTTCTGTTACTGCTCATGCTACTGTGGAAGCTGTACTTTTCCTACAGGAATAACAATACTGAGAAAACAAACACAAACACAAAACCCAAAACACAGCAAAATAATTATTTATAATATACATTTGGAATTAAAAGACACCTGAAAGTTAAAGATGTATTAAAAAATGTATAAACAATGTATCAAGATATCTTGAAGACATTATTAAATAATTAAGAGCAATTTAACTTGAAATTGATTTCGTAGTTATGAGCCAAGGGATATAGGTATTTTTAAATAAATTCTTTCTATTTATCGCCTTCTCTGTCTTCTGATTCCCAAAGTAAAATATGATTATAACTTTTATTCTCAAAATTATCCTTATTGTCATTAAGTAGCTATGACCTGATAGTGTAAATTTTTAAATATTTTTCAAAGTTGTCAGCTTACCAGTATTCTTCTCTGGCAGTTTATAAAAAGAGACATTCAGGTAACCCAGAGGTCAAACTAGTCCAGAAACATTTTTCCTCAGTTAATAAATAGGTCTCTCTGCATTTTCTCACTGTGACATTACCAAAACCCTGAAAATGACATTTTCTAGAGCAGGTTGCCCTTATTAGGTCTTTTTTTTTTTAATGACTGGAATATGTCTTTCTTTGCTAACTACAGACTCAGTGGTGAAAAGGCTCTGGCATTTTACAGAATAGTGAGGGCAAATCAGTTTTCCTTTCCCCCTGAAGTCTTTTTTTTTTTGTGTTATCATAGTTTCCAAGACTTCAGTAATGGCACTGGTCTGGCATGCCCTAAGAGCTAACTGTTTTTCATCTTGGATGAAAATTAAAAAGGCTACAGATTAACACTGATGTTAAATATAATCCTGCAAACTTAAATACTGTCTTTAACAGGTTTTCTAAATACAGTCTGAGGTCTGAGCATAAGGCTATCAAATATCCTTTTTCCTTATCCTTTTCCCTTTTATTTTTTTTTTTGTTTGTTTGTTTTTTGTTTAATTCGAAAGAACATGTTCATTGGTTGAACTGAAGCATTTGGTTACATCTTTTGCTGAATGCAGTCATAATTAATGATCTGGATGAGGGGACTGAGTGTACCCTTTTTAAGTTTGCAGATGAGATCATGTTTGGGAGTATTTATGTGCTTGAGGGTAGGAAGGCTCTGCAGAGGGATCTGGACAGACTGGATCAATGGGTGGAGATAGAAAAGGACTTGGAGGTGGTGGTTGACAGTGGCTGAACTTCATGTGCCTAGATGGCCAAGAAGGCTAGTGGCCTTCTGACCTGCATCAGCAATAGTGCTGCCAGCAGGACCAGGGTGTGATTGTCCTCCTGTACTCAGCACTGGTGAGGTCACACCTCAAATCCTGTGCTCAGTTTTGGGTCCCTCACTATGAGAAGGACATTGAAGGACTAGAATGAGTCCAGGGAAGGGCAACAGAGCTGGTGAAGTGTCTGATGCGGAGCAGTTGAAAGAGCTGGAGTTGTTTAACCTGGAGGAAAGGAGGCTCAGGGGAGATCTTATCATTCCCTAAGACTGCCAGAAAGGAAGATATACTAAAGAGGGGATCAGTCTCTTCTCCCAGGTAACAAGCAAAAGAGCAAGAGAAAATATCTTCTAGTTGCACCAGGGGAGATTTAGCTTGGATATTAGGAAAAATTCATTCATTGAATTATGGTCAGGCATTGAAAGAGGTTGACCAGAAAAGTGGTTTAACTTAGCAAGCTATTTACCTGATGACAGGTAGACCAGGTTTCATTTTAGTGGAACCACAATAATACACTGAACTCATATACCACAGAGGAAATGGAAAAAAATGTTCTAAACCCTTGGGTAGTCAGTGATTTAATTTTCTCTTTTTAAAATACGAACTATTTCATTTCAAGAAGAGCATTTAATTACAGAGAGAAATCCAGTAACACAGATTAAATGGGAAACACCTAATGTCTACTGAGTTATTTTCTTGATATTTCACAATTTACAGCCTTCTTGCCTGAGTGCTTTTTCATGGAACAAATACTGCACTAGCTACATGCTTCTGATTTCTAGTAACAGCTTGCATGTAGAGAACTCTGACCTACTGTGCCTTGTTGAAGTTGAAAGATAATTTAGAAAACAGCTCTCTGACTTGATGACAAAGAAATACTGCTTCTTGCTAGTAATTATACCTTATGGAAAATGTATGTTTCTAAATTACCTGTAAAAGAAAACCTAATAAGAAGGCCCAGAACAATCACTGTGACTGTAGACCCACGTCCAAGCTCTTTATCAATGTGAAAGACATCCACTTTGCACACTGAGTTTAGATTCCCCAATCTGTTTTTGTAAGCATCACATCAGTCCGCAATTCAATTAATAAATATAGCATTCAATACATTAGAAATCCAAAATTAGAAACTTTGGAACAGCTTGCAAACAATAATTTAAAAGAGATTAAATTACAGGGACCCCTAATAAAATCTCTGTTATGTGTCTTGAGAGGTGCAAACTTTCTGAAATTCGTAAACCTCTGTTTCAAAGATCATTACTACCTTTAGCTTTTAGAATAAAGTGTCTAATACTAAATTTTTGCAAGCAAACAACCCATTTAGGCAGACAGAACATGGCCACATCTGCAATTAGGCAAACATAGGTATTTCAAAGTGAGTTCTTATGTTCACACAAATCTTTGGAAATTAGGAACAAGTAAAAACATGATAGCAGCAGTCACAACACCTCAGGAAACCAAATAGCTCATTAGAGCAAGACAGTAGAGGAGGGACATTAGCAGTGAATGATATGAGGGGAGAGGATTCCTGTGCTACAAGAGAAGAGTACTGAAGAGAATTCAGTGACACAGTAATGAGAACAGCTATTTTAAAGCAAGCAAATTACCAGTAAAGGAGTGAAGGTGAAATCAGCAGTATCTGCCAAGCTTGGGAGTGATTATTGACAGAGGCAGGGAGGACTGGGAGGCCATGGGCTAGCTGATGAGTGCATGAGCATTCACCTGCAAAAATCAGGAACTGACAAGTCATTTAAAGAACTGGGAGAGATAATATAAGGAATGAAATCTGCTAGGAGTCTATTCGGACAGCTATTCACTCTTCATAGGTCCTGTCTTTCTAAAGATAATCTCACAACATAAAAAAAAATGTGAAAGAAGCTTCCCCTTACAAATAACTTGGATTTGTTGCTTGCAACACAGACTGAATGTGTGTGACCCTGTATAGGAATTCTTCATCATATTGTTCCACTTGTATAAGCCATTATTGTGTTCAGTTAGAGGATTACAGCTAATACAGTCTCTTTTGAATCATTCCCTGTTTTATTTTGTATTTTGCCATAACAAAAAATTTATGATCTTTTACAATTTGCAAGATAAGGCATTTGGAAAAAAGCAGACTTAACATGAGACATGTATCACAGAGCAATATGTACTTAGTAGGTGGTATCAGCATAGTCAGGCTAAATGTTTGCAAATATTTAGTGAAGAGGAGAGCTCTGCCCTGATCCTGCAATACTCGATCAACAATTGATGCAGTTCATGTTGATTTTTATGTTTTCTTCAGTCAGCTCTACACTGGCATAATGAAATACACTTTTTACATGGTAAATGGCATCCATTTTGCAAGGTATATGGTGATAACATGTATCCATTGAATAATACTTATGAAAAATATTTGGAAAAATAGTTATTTTAGTTTAATTTTTATTATGTCCTTAGAATTCTCTAATAGAACTAACAGGATATGTTAGTTATCTTAGAGCAAGCCATAAGATTTTTAAAATCCTCCTCAAATTTATTTTGTATTTTGTATGATATGTCTGCCTAAATGCATTGCTTATACAGCAATGCTCATGAAGTGTCAGATATTGCTGACTCCAGTATACTGAGACATGCATGACTCTAAACAAATCTGCAGATGTAATCCTGAATACGGTGCAGAGTATAGTGTATTTATTGACAAAGAAGTCTGCTTCACTTTTCTTCATGACTTTTGTGTGATGTACTTTATTTATTTACAGTAAAAGGTATGACATACCTCAACAGTTATAATAGGTTCAATATTAAGTGTTCTGTCCAGTAAGATAACATGGTGTTCCAGGCTACCTGACATCAACATTCAGAAAAGCTCCTAGAGCTCATATGTGCACTCCCTTGGAATCAAAAACAATACAGAAAAGTTCTCGATGATTGAAGTAGTTCCTGGTTATCTTTAGAAGCTTCCAAAATGAGCATTCTTTATAGGTGTATAGTGTTCCCTTCAAACTGATAGGGTATGTTTATGTTGAAAAGTAGAAAATACTAATTTAATGTATCATTTCAAATAAATATGTAACAAAACTTGCAATGGGCATGAGGCTAAGGAAGAAGGATTACATTCCAAGAAGATTAAAGCCATTTTGCTTTTAACTTATGTAAAGTGTACACAACATTCTATAACTGAGACAACAGCTTTGTTCAAATGCTGTAAAATTCACAAGTCAAAGCTGGATGTTTTCCATAAACACAAAGAAATACTGTGCTATTAAGAACCATAAGTATATAAGCATCAGCTAATGTACTGTATGTCTGTGAATACACTCTTCAGAAGAACCAATGTTTAAGAATAATGTTTCATGGGTATATTAAGAAAAATAATAGTTGGAAAACAGTCTACATGCAGTGAAGTATTTAAAACTGATCAATATTTGCCGAGAGAATTGTACACAGAATTCTGTGGAGACGTAGAAATCTCTCATGTTTCATTGGTTCATAAGTATTGAGTAGACATATATTTTAATTTTACAAACTCAAATATTTTCTATTTGGGTCATGTTTATTTAAACACTCCTGTGACATGGAGCTTGCAATATCTGAGCAGTGTAAAAAATATAAATTGATATAAAATGTAACCTGCCTGAGAAGACTAACAAAGTTCCAAACATTAGTTCTTTTATGGTCATTTTCTTAAACTTGTTTTATTGCTCATAAGCACCATCATAAAACAAATTGATTTTAAAAGACCAGGCAATAAACATGATTTCTAGGCAACTGAAACACTGCAGAATGTATTATTTCATCATTTATTATCCTCATCTTATTTTGGCAATAAATTGAAGCTTCCTGGAGTTAAAACCTTCTTCATCACACTGGACTGCTTGACATACATTTCTGCAGAGTTAATATGTTCTTGTTTGCAATAATTTCCTCTTTATATGTAAGGGGAGGTATTTTTGGGGCTGTTTTTTGTCCAGATATGAAGTACAGTAAGTGCAGGCTCTTATAATTCCTTAAATGAACTCTATTTTTGTAAACTGGATTAGGAGAGTGAAAGTGAGGTAAAAGAAAACTAACCAAAGGACAAAAAGAATTTCTGAATAGTTGCCAAACTGTTAATGCCCAGCTGGAATATTATTTCTTTTTAGGTGTACTGATTCCTAGTAGAACCAACGGCCTTTCTGGTGGAAGAACCACAGGAGAAGACTGGCACTAAGTCTCCACTGTTACTTCTTGATCTAAAGGCTCTGTAAATGATAACATTACACCACAACTCATTAAGTTAGAGAACTGTGAAATCAAGATATTGGGAAGACACTGTTTTAAGACTGGTTATCAAATGGAGCTTTATCACATAACCACAGAATGGTTGAGATTGGAAGGGAGCTCTGGAATTCATCTGATCTAACCCCCCTTACACCTAGAGGCATTTGCCCATGACCACATCCAGATGGGTTCTTTAATACATTCAAGGATGGTATCTCCACAATGTCTTCAGGAAACCGGTGACAGTGCTCAGTCACCCCCACAGCAAAAAAAGTGCTCCCTGTTGTTCAGCAAGGGTCTCCCATGATTTAGTTTGTGATCCTTGAAAGTCCCAATCACAAATGTGACTGGAGAAGTACCAATCACAAATACTCAGGAATTTGATCCCCTTTAGAAAGTAATTTTCCTCAGTTATCTTTGATCAACATATATAACACACCGACACACGTGTATATATATATATATATATATATATACACACACACACACATATATCAGTATACATGTGTATATAATATTGTACCTATATGTGTACATGTATATATATATATTTGTAGAGTATACATATATATATATGAATGTATATATAGGAGGTATGCATACATCACATTCATCACATATTTACAAATACATATGTGACCCAAACAGTCCACACCAGTGTGAGGTTAATGTGAAGGGGTGAACGGAAGACTGAGATGCTGGTGTTAGATTTTGAAGGAGAAGGTTTTTATATAAATTCCTGGGTACCCATGTAGATTTTATGAAAATCCATTTCTAAGGGTGCCAAGTCAGTTTAAATGTATTTTATGGTATTAGAGTGAGGTAAAAAAATACTAGATGAAGACTCTTAAAAATCCTGGATTCCTGTTAGCAGCAACTGTGAACCTGAACATACTAACACACACACACACACAAAAAAAAGGAGTTAATAAAAACTCATTGGTAAATGCATCTTTTTATTGGTAAACACATTTTTATTGGAATATACAATTTATTTAAGCTATTTTAATTATAGTTAAATGATCACAGTATAAATATGTCATCAGTAACAACTAAGAAAAGGAAAGTCTGTAAATTTAATGTGAATTATGTTAACTGCTGTGCATTACTTTAATACATTTACTTCAAAAAATAATCTATAAAATATTTATTAAATCCATTAAAATATATAAATATATACTGTGTGATCTAAGCAGCAATAAAAGGAGGCTGCCTGTTTAAAATATATTTATTTCAGTTTTATAAACCATATTTCCAAGGAGAAATTAAAAAACCCATAATAAACATAATTTAGTTGCACTTTGTGAATAAACATGTCAGTATTTATTGCTGTATTGGCAACCATGTTTGTTAAAATGCAAACAAGAACCCATAACTATGATCTATGAAAATAAGTAATAATGTATTATTTAAACAAACTTGAGATCTCACTTTCATTGAAAGATTTTTTGCATTTGCTGTGTCTCTATGTAGCTATATCTTTAATGCTCAAAAGAAAACTTGTTTTTCTTATATGTTATTAATGAATTTGTTTTATGTCTTACTCTATACCCAGCAAACACACAATATTCTGTGAAAAGCAGTCTCAGTAGGCAGAGGCTAAACCAGATCATTAACCTTATCTAATTTTGCCAGATATTTAATTCAATCATTAAATTAATTATTTTCTATTTGTGCTATTGTCAATCACATGAAAAGTGAAATTGAATCCAATTTTTATTTGATGTGAAGTAGAATTTTTTCAATTTGCTGAAAACATCTTAAAGACTTGGTTCTCAAGAGATCTGATTGCTATATGAAAAACCTCATTTGATTCTCCAAAGGAAAGACCAAAGACACAGAGAAATACTGAGATGTATCCAGTCTTTGAAAAATATACTAAATGTGACTTTTCTAATATATCATAAATCCAACTTCATGACATTTTATAACTATCAAATCACAGCATTACCCTGTTTCACAATAATTGCAATTATGCAAATCATTTAAATGGCCAAAAATAATATTAAAACCAGACAGAAACATCAAAAATGAAACCCAGAATTTCTAAGTTTCTGAGTAGAATCTCTGGCATCATTATGAGGTCTGAATCTTGCTGTGATGTTCTGCAGTTCAAAGCTGCTTAGATTTATCTTGTCTGAAGGCATCAAACTCTTTGTCTGCTTCAAATTTCTTTAATGAATCTTAAATCTTTAATTTGACAAGGCTTTCTATAACACACAGAGATTTCAACAACTATTTTTCTTGCATCATTACTTGAAATGTCACATTTAAAGGTACAAGCATTTTACAGCTTCTTACTGTGCAGCAGTCTTGGGTCCAGCTGAGTCAAGGCTACTAAATAAAAGTGAAATCCAGACTTGTTCTTAATATGATGACACAAGCAGAAACAAGGATAGTAGAAACTGAAAGCTTACAAAAATGGAATATAAAATTAGAAAAATAGGAAAAATTTAAATGCTTGGTCCGGTTCCTAGGTGAAAGTATAAATATCATACTGTTAATTTTTTTTAAAACTGGATAATCTGTAGGATTTATGCAAATGCAATGATATAAGTTTTGCTGCAATTATTCCTGTAATGACTGTTTGTCAGTATTGAAGGTCCATCATTGTAAGATGTTTCCAGCTTCTGATTGCTGTCTGAGAAACCCCAGATTTTGATGGGGTTTTTCAGTGCACTCTGAATTGAAACATGTTTTGCAGAGCCAGCAGGTAGCACTGTTGTTCAGCTTGGGTTCTAGGCTTTGGAAAATTAGCGTCAAGAGAGATGTCAACTTTGTAAATGAGTATGCTGCATTTGAATTTAACCTAACTCAGCAATAGCATAAACTAGACCAAACACATTGAAAACTTCAGCAAATGAGAAAATTATGAAGACAGACTTGACTGCCCATGGCAGACAAGATAATTTTCTGTTTGGCTGGAGGAGATTAGTTCTAGATCTCATCTGGGAGCAAGGAAGTGACTGGTGAGGGCAGGAGAGCATTGTGGTAAACAAAACTGAGAAGGTCTTGACCTAGCAATAAAGAATGGCAAGAACTTGCACTTAAACAAACTACTTTAAATGCTGCCTTGCTTATTTTCAGTTGTTGATGGGATAATTTTAATGAAAATTCTGTTTGTTGATTATTAAATAATACATTAAGTAATTGGCCAATAATATGTCACTGTACTTTAAAGTGTCAGTCACTACAATGTTGGGATAGCTGTTCCCACCTCTTAAGAGAGGTAGTCCACAGAGTCCACCAAGAGAGGTCCAAGAACAGACTAAAATTGTTCTCAGCTGATGAACACTGGTGCTCAGGCAACAAAGGTGATTTGTGCTCCTCTTACCTCAACAATCAGGGAAGTCTGAATTTCATCACAGGTCTATTTACTTGGTGACAGATTACTCTCTTGAAAAGCTGTGGCCATTTCTTTGAGTTTCAATCTATTTTTCTGATAAACAGTATCCCTTCTGAAGCAACCTGTGCTGTAGTCCTTTACAGCAGGATCATGAGTACTCCAGGCAGAATCATACTAAAACTACTTTAGATTTGATGGCAGTTTTGTGAACTTGAAATATTTCAAGTCTCTATGCAATGTTGCATTATTGAATGTGATATGATGAAAGGTGGACAACCCCAGACAGTAGTTCCTTCCTAGTTTAGCCAATGTACTTTTGTTCATTAACTTGTTACCTCCACTCCTAACCTAGTCAGATGATTTGAACTTACTGCTCCAAATGAAGAGATCTTCTAAAGGCTGATTTTTCTATAAATGGAGGAATTTTTGAGCCTCTTGTTATTTTGTTTCATATATCTCTGTTAGTATCACATCAATAGTGGGTTTTATTGTAAACAGCTCATTTGCTTTGGATAAATGTTAAAATCATAATATATATAGATACAAAATTTCCTTTTTACATCAATTTCAAAAGACATACTTGATGATACACTAAAACAGCATTATAAAATTTTACTGAGAGGAAACTTTTTAACTCTTAGCTTTTCAAGTTAAATTTAGATCATTTTGTGAATAAGGATTTTTCTTTTCACATACAGTAGATGCAATCAATGATTTTTAAATTAAAAAAAACAAAGAAGACATGTATTATACTGCCAAGTTGCCCTAAAGACTCAGAATCTTCCTCACAATGTGTTTTAAAAAACTACATCTCAGTATGTCGTGGTTTTAAAGCAGTAACTAAAAAAATTACTTATTTCTTGCTGTGAGATATGGATTAGAACAAGAGCAAAACAGGCTTAAAACTTAAAAGGAATAAAGAAAGTTTATTAACAAAACTACAAGAATAAAAACACTAGAATAAACTTCCAGAATACTCTTTTATTCCCTACTACCTGACCATTCTTTTGTACACGTCACAACATAGAGACAAAAAACTTTAGAACTTTGGTGGTTAAAACAGCCTCAATTTCTGCTACAGTCTTTTCATCAGCCTTTGTAGAGAAACAGAAGTCTTCTTTTGCTGAGCTATGGAGTTTTTCACGAGAAAACTATTTCTGTCATAGTTTTCTATTTCTCTGATGCCAGCTGCCCGGAAATCTGTCATCAGTTCACTCCTCCCATTTCACATCACTCTGAGGTGTGTATGGGTCAATGAGTCTACGGATGGCATTTTAAGGATGAGTTATTCAAAAGCAAAAGTCCTCTTCATCTGTCTCTGTGAGCTTCCCTGGAAAACAGTTTTCTCATTGTCCCCCAAGGCTTCAAATCTTCGCTCAACTCTGTTCCAGCAACTCACTGTATCACAATTACTCTCTCTTTTGCTTAAAATCCACACTTTGAACACTCCATTCCTCCCAATATACTCTGTCATGAATTAAAGGAGTCTTTTCAAACCACTATTGTCCATCTCCATAGCTTTAACAGAAGGATATTTTCAGCTTATAAAGCATCTCCTTATTCTCTCCCCATCTAAAACTTAACTCTTTTCTCACTGTTTTTGGTGGTTTTATGATGTCTTCTTTATGTTGATTGTCTCTTTCTTTCTCTGTCTCTCTGGGAAAAAGGAGTAATCTGTATATTTTATCCAGGTAGTAAAAGAATTAAAGTCTTAGAAAAGCTGCAAGAGTTCATGGTGTCAGGTTTCAGTCCAGAAGCAGAAACTACAAACTAAGCTAAGCTGGCCGGCTCTGTTTCCCTTCCTCCATCCCCCTCCACTCTGCAACCTTGTCCGGCCTGGAGGGGGAGGGGAAGCCAGGACAGAGCCTTGTCACCTTGTCAGAGGCTAGAAACACAAAGAGGACAAGAGGGCTTTGACTGTACATCTTAAGGGGGTGTTCACAAGTTGAATCCACTTTTTAATGGTCAAAACTGCTGTCAATTCTTAGAAATGACTGATAATTGGTCAGGAGGAAGGACTCCCATCAGCCACCAGCAGCTTCAACTTCCTTAGCTCTCAAAACCACCTTAAAGGTACAGCCACCCCATGACACAGTACAAATCTCAAAAGTCTAAAATGTGCAACACACAGTGTTAGGAGAAGAGACAAGATAGTTTACTGACCTGTCATATACAGGTGTCTTGGTTTTAGAAGACAGGTGTCTGCTAGGGAGGGCAGGAGCCTCCCTTGGAATGAAAGAATGTAGACCCCCTCCCTCCAAATTATTATAATTCTGAAATCAAGGGGCTTTCAGGCAGAGATCTACGGATAGGAATAACAGTTCTTTAGTAGTAGAACCAGGCAAACAAACAACAGTAACTACAGCATTAGCAAGAAAAGAGAACCAGGGAACCCGTGACAGCTTTCTCGGCTGAGACAGGAAGGGATGGAGGAGAGGCTTTGTTTTCACAAACCCCCTCGGGCAGTCAGTCCCGGTGTTCCTGCAGGGCTCTGAGGAACAGTCGGCTGGAACAGCAGGGATGAGCTGAGATCCTGGGCCGGTGGCTGAGGTGGAACAGCAGAGATGAGCTGAGATCCTGGGCCGGTGGCTGAGGTGTATCAGCAGGGATGAGCTGAGATCCTGGGCTGGTGGATGAGGTGGATCAGCAGCTCCGCGGCGGTGCCTGGCACTGCCACACGTCCCGGCAGGACAGGGGGTGCGAGGCCACCAACAAAGAGGGAAGAAGGAGAAGAAGCAGCAGCTCCATCTGGGTGATGGCGAAATTCCCTTCTCCCCACCGCAGCAGCTCTGCCCCCAACGTGTCCTTCTCCAAAGCTGAAGAAAACCCTCCAAACTGTCCCCACCCTCCTTTTTTCCTGCCCCCTTCCCCCCCCCCCGCCCCAGGCCCAGCCAAACTCTGTGTTTTGTCAAGCATCCACCAAGTACCCACAGTTAGGTTGTCCCCGCAACTAATGGGTAAAAATTTCATGGGCAAGCCAGAACTAAAAAAAAAAGGACACCTAACCCCCAACAACAGGAGATTACATCAATATTTTCCCAGTTATTCTTCTCCAACAAAACATAACTTGACACATACTCAATGGAGCTGAAAGTACTCATTTACTTTTCTGGTTTTGAAAATATGCATATCTTTTTTATTTATGTATCTATCCCAAATATATCTGCTATATATTTCAGATTTGTCACCTCTTCTTTTTGTGACTATCCAGAGTGCTTTCATGTTTTATAACATCTATAATGTAATATATGTGGTTATTTTATATGTGTTTTTTTTGTTTATGAGTTTTTTGTGGATGAATGTATTCTGCTCAGAAGCTTCTAAACAAACTTCTTTCAAATAATTTTTGTGGGTACTGTATGGCCTCTTCCACCAAAGCAAAATCCAAGTGTGTATACAAGGCCAGTGGACGCCCCTAATTTTTCCTGCTATTTTGGTTTGTCTGTGAAATGGTACTGTATTTTACTTGTTCTCTTAGAAGTTTAGGTGCTGAACTAGTTCAAGTACATTGTCATAGTCGAACCCTGTCCAGTCTTTTGCTCACTCTTTCCACTTTAAGATAGGGGAGAGAATCAAAAGTAGAAACGTAAGAAAAACCCATAAGTTGAGAAAAAAGACACTTTATGGAGAAAAAACCCCAAACATGCATAGAAACAAATCAAAATATTGAATTAATTCACTACTTCTCATGGATAGGCAAATCTTCAGCCATCCCCAGGAAACAAGGGTGTCACTGATGGACACAAAACAAGTGTGGATTCAATGCAACAGGCAGCGAGAGGATCTTCAGGAGCAGATTTATTTCCGAGCTTTTCAGCTCTTTTTATAGGTTGTTACAATACAGGTTTAACATGAATTGTAAAGGGAACAACACCTCTCTGTCCCCTTGGTGGAACAAGAGGAAAAACACACTCATCACAGCTGTACAATATTGTTTTGAGAGCTACAAATTATTTACAAAAATAGTTCTTGAGCGAGAAATGTTCTCAAGAGACTTTCCCTTGGGAACAGATAAGCCACTGTCAGTCTGGAACCTCTCAGACTCAGAAAATCAGGTCCACACAAGGGCACATAACAGGGAAGGCAAATATCATCTCTACTAGTGCTGCCCTATTCTATTTCCCAGCTTTATATTTTTGAACACCGGATATGGAATATACCTTTGGTCAGCTAGGGTCACCTATCTTAGCTGTGTACCTCTTCAACTTCTTGTGCTCCTCCAGTATATTCCATGTTGAGATAATATTTAATAATAATTCTACATTAAAACACTGCCACTATTTTGTCAAGAGGTAGAAAAATACATGTTATTAAACGTCCCCTGCCCAAAAAAAGTCTCAAACAAAATCCACGAAGAGTACAAATAGTAAAAAAATATTTACAAATAAATAGTCATCTATTCCAAGGAAGTAATGAAATAACTAAAGACAATAAATGTGACCAAAATTATAAAGATTGATTCTTGGGTTATTTATGAACAAAAACACTACACAGCTGTTTTTTATAAGGAAATCTAGATTGTTGTTTCCATCCTTCAACTTGTGTTGTTGCAATTTCAACACAATTTGAAGCAAAATGTTTTCTAAGGCCAATAGAGCTATATCATAGACTACATTTTCTGTCTAGAAAAATACAGTCTCTATCTGAATGGCAATGAGTTTATGCTTTCAATGACTATGTACCAAATAATTTATCTTAATTAAGTTGGTGATTGTTTTTAAGACAAAATATTGTCGACCTTGCTTTTTCAGTTAGTACAGCCTCATGATTCAATTTCAAGCATTATTGTGGAAGAAGAATAAATTAAAAAAAAAAAAAGAGAGCTATGCAGCTCAATGCCTTTTCCAGACTTGTCACCTCCTATATGATTTCTGTGCATTTTATCAATCTGTTATTTTTATGTAGCTGTGCAGATGACTCTCACCAACTTCAACCTTTGATGAATATTAAGCAAAATAAAAACATCCCTGGATGTTCTCAGAACAAAATGTGCAAGGAGATACAGCAAAACATTTTTACTTTTCATCACATCATGCCTGAATGAAAACAGAAGCTATTTGGGGTGATGCAGCATAAGGCTACTAGAATAAAAGTGAGTGTCTTCAAAAGTTCTGTGCTATTACAACTGGACTGTTTCTGGTACTTAAGCATGACTATTTTAAAGGTCTATGCAAAAAGGAGATACACCTTTGTTATCATGGGTTACTTATAACCTCCATCCTCACCTGTATCTCACAGGTGTACTCCACAGATAAATAACATTTAAAATCTTCATCTATGTAGATACACACTGTCATTTCCTATTCCTGAAACTAAATGAAAATGTTTTCCTCAAAGCAGTGCAACATTATGAGCAAAACTAATCAGAAATTGAAGTATGCTTTACATAAAATGTTCCTCTGAGTTGCAGTACCTATCCAGGATTTCTGTAGGAGTCTCTGTGTCTAATAATGAGCTCATGCAGCAGCTCTACAATCAACTAGACACATGAAGTCTTTCTCCTCTGCCTAATTCTTATTTTCAGAATAAAAACAAACACCGTAACTTTGTTGGATACTCTTTTTTCCCCAAAAATTTCATCAATTAAAAAAGTTTCTAGAAGTAGCTCAGAGGCTGAGAAATTCACACACCCCAGGCTATGTCTGCATAATAGTACGTACAAGGGTATTGTGTTCTAGCTCTGAGATCAAGTACTGCAAACTGCTTCCAAACCTTTCTTATTACTGTCTAGAATGCAGCCCAGGGAGCATTAACAGGTGTTATCTAATATGTATCTCTTTCCATTCTGTCTATACAATAAATTGTTCGTAAACCTACTGGGCAGTCTCTTTAAAGTAGAAAAGACATCAGACAAACAGATTGTTGCTAAATAAAAAGCTTAAGAAAATAAGATTTAGAGTCAGTACAGACTCTTCAAACAGGAGTGAAACTGGCAAAAAAAGCATCTTCCTTCACTGCCTACACCCTGTGCTCAGGAGGGAGGAAAGACTACTGCAGTGAAGGTGTTTTCTTCCCTGTTTTAACTTACTGCAAATAGAAACCAGCACAGTAACTGCTATGTCCTGAACTGACTTGAACATCCAGAAATCGTCACCAAAGGATGTTTCTTCTCTTGCTCATCATTTGAATACTGAACTGTAAAAAGTGTTAAAATGAATACTGTGTATTTTATTTCAAGATTTGAATCTTGAATACCATTTTTGTCTATTGGGTTTTGGAAAATTGATTTTGAACACTAGAGCAGTATTCCATGTAGATGGATATAGGCACAGCGGAATGATTTTTGAGGTTTTTAAAAAGATGCTGAAGCTATTCTGGACATATAGTTAAAAAGCCATATGTTTTTCTTCCGCAACATGGAAACAAAGGTAAAAAAAATCCATAATGTCTTCATAAAAACATAATTAGTTTTCACATATTCTATTTTTTGGACCAAAATCTGTGTGTCAGAATTTACAATGCATTGTGGTTTCCACCAGGTCTGTGGAATGGTGGTCCCCAATTTATCATTCTTACTGGAACACTTCAAACCATTCTCTGTTTGCTCACTCACCCTACGCTTTCTCTTCCCATGTGGTGGGATGGAGAAGAGAACTGGAGGCACAAAAGGTAAAGGTTACAGGTTGAGATGAGGACAATTTACTGGAAGCAGCAATGAGATAAGACACTGAGGGTAGTGGGAGCAATGTTGAAAAGTGTTTACCAGAAAGGGTCCCCATGTGGAAACTGGTAATGCACAAACTGGTAATGTGCAAACTGCTGACACTGTACATGACCGAAGAGACTCTTCCCCATTCCCCCATCAGTGTTCAAATATTTACCTGTCCTTGCTGTAACTAGGACAAGATGTTGTCCTGAACCTTGTAAATCTAGTTTCTTCTCAAAGACCCACATTCTAGATGTTTCAAATGTGTAGCCTATCTATTTCTGTGTTTCTGTTTCCTATGGGATTAAAAAAAAAAAAAGGTGTTACTAGAAGAAAGAATTGAAATGCAAAATGTATTTGCAAATTATCTCTATCATTAACAGTTTATTATTGATTTTACTTTTAAAGGTAAGAATAATTTCTGGTAATACCCAGGAACAAAACAGACATGACAGGAAAATATACACAAAACCAATAATTTTATAGAACAGCCCATGTTTTTGTTGGTTTTTTTTCCATTTGGTTTTTTTATTGAAATGTTGTTCTTTTGTTTTCCTATACATTTTTCACTAAAAGCATACTTCCCTAGCTCCCTGAAGTATCCAGAAAAGATAATAAAATGCATCATCTGAAACAAACCTGTCACTTTTAGATGAAAATCTATTATCAGTTTCAATAACACTTTTTTTTGTTAAAAAAAAAGATTTTCACATCTCCCACATATACCTTTGTAAACTATTCTCAATAAATTTTGTATTTAGCATGTTACTGTCTATAAAGAATAAATGAAAAAATCTCTAAATACACAACCTTGATACTTTAACAATTTATCTTACAGAAAAACAGAACAATCTGAGACTTTGCCAATTAGCTTCTTGCAAACATTTTCACCACAGCTATATCTTGCCTGATTATTCAAGAGTAATAAATTATTTCTTATACTTCCTGACTAATTTATTTCTGAATTCATGATCTGTTTCCAAGTTGTTAGTAAGAACACTTTCTTCAGTGGGATTTTTATAATTTTTTTTTTTTTTTTCACTTATGAATTTTAGGAAAGCTTTCTGCTTAAGCAGGTAGACAGGGAGCTATGTCTGTGTAATACTCATAGGGATATAATATAATTTTCTTCTTCCTGGAGAATAAAAGGTTCTTTTTGTTTGAAAAACAAAAAACAAAGCTTATTTTGTTCACAGCTTTCCCAACTATGTGCTTGAATATAAAATCATTATGGTGTCTCCTCAAACTATAAGCTAGCAGTAGGAAGTTCTTATTGTATTCTTTATTGTGTCATATATTGACAAGTGTTTTTAATTTAATTTAATTTTAATCTAACTGTCTCCTAGTATAATCTGTGATTGTGTTTCCCCAATTGTTGGTAGGTGTGAAAACTCTCAATGACAGGGACCTGTCCCTTCTTGTAAAATGGTATATTCTTGTTAGTAAAAAATAGAAATTTCTTCAAATGCTATGAATACCTATGTTATACACCAAAAGACCTTGGTCTATTATTCCTGATAAAACTTTATTTGCTTGGTATTCTTAAGAAATAATCTGATGTTCAAGTGTATACATACATGTTGAAGTGAAGAGTTCCACATACAAGTTATATTTTTTTTTTTCAGGGTCTGGCTCTGTTCTCAACTGGTTGGATTAGAAACCTGGCAATATGTAAGGAGATGGATTAAAAGGAGGAAGTTTCCAGTAATAATATAAGGCTGTATTATTATTTTTTGTGAAAACTGAAGTCATGCTGCTCTGTGCACTCTGATTTTAGCAAAATTCAAGCTACTTTGAAAAAGGTAAAAAGGTAGCTAGTGACCACAGAGGTCTGCTTTCACAAAGACATTTTCGTGACTATTTTTTTCCTGCTGTAATTGTTGTTATTACTGCTCCAAATTAATTAGTGAAAAAAAGTAGTTCTCAATTTCACAAAGGGAATTTAATCTTGCTCGATTATTTGAGAGTTTTTTGAGATTCTTGGGCTTTAATGATCCAAGAATGTAGTTTTAGGACAGAGGCTGAAAACAGAAAATTAGAGCTCAATGGACTGTTTCAGAAAAATATGAGCTGATCTGAATAACCCACAATTAATTCAGCTGAACAAAACGTAGGTATCATTAATTTAAGTGTTTTGATTTACACTCCTTCAATATTCATGCCACATGTTAGGTAATCCCAGCTCTCACTTACACAATTGCACTACAAGGTGAAGGATGGGTGGCACGGCTGTTTTCTTAGCTGCCACAGCTCACGGTTATACATCCTAAGGTAATATGGCACGACTGCCAGTGCAAGCTGATATTCTGGATTGTCATTTGTGTCTGCTGCAGGTGGATGTTTTAACTCTTTGACTGTCATGGACAGTAGTCTGTTGGAGAGGATGGGAAGGTAGGGAAATGTACTGCTTATAAAGGTCTTGCAGATACTGTCTGAGGTTGTGACTGAAAGCCTTTAATGCAAGAACAGGTTGACATTTACATTATTGCACTACAGGTGCACTTGAGAAAGTATTATTATCCTAAAAGCAGCCTGTTTATCTAGGGAGGAAAACAGCCCAGGGAAGTCAACACAGGCAGGATACTGGTGATACCTTTGCTGAGCAAGCAGTAGATCTCTGTATGTAGTTCCCTCTCCATTTGGAGCAGAAATTTGAAGATAATGTAACTGAGACATTTATTTACTTGTAAAATATATTGTAGTCCCATTGACCAAAATAAAAAGTAATCAGTAAATATTCAAAGATAATTATGTTTGTTATGAAATAAGTTTAAAGTAAAACAAGTGTAAAAAATTAAATATATTTCATAGATTCGCACATCTTTCTTTCTTGCTCCTGTCCCTATAGGACATACAGTATGAAAATAACAAAGCCTATGTAACTAATGACTTGAACTGTTTTAATGGCTATTTATTCCATTTCAATCTGACACTTTGAAGAGTGCAACAAAAGAAATACTCACAGTTTGTCAGAAAATATCATTGAAAATATCTGTAGCATAGAGGCAAAAAACATTAACCTTAACAAGATGTTTCGGAGATTCCCTTGTAGAATTATGCTGATGTAAAATTCAATTAAAAAAATAAACTTAAAATACCTCTTATTCAGTATGTAGAGCTGCCAGTAAAAGGAGATGGCTCCAGCCTCATACATTCACAAATTCCCCACTGTTAGTGGAAGGATACTGGAATCAATGTCACACTCACCTTCTATCGTGATATGTCTGGCTTTGGCCCAGTGGTGTTACAGCCTATTGTCTATTAATCCATTTTAAATGGAGGTATGAATGACCATGCAATAAGCAGGAACTGTCAGGAAATGGTTGTTTTCTTGGCATCCTTGAATTGTGATGGGAATGTAATTCCTATGTGATAAGAACATAATCCCTAATAAACAAGATGCAAACCTATCTCTATTAGCTACAATTCTTTAACTTAATTCATTCTTGAGAAGTTCCCTCAGAACAAATATTAACCAGCAAAGAGTGATGCACACACGAGTTAAAGGTTCATAATTGAAAACAATGCATGAAAATTTGTATTTTTTAAAAAAAATCATGCATATTCATGCTTCAATTGAATGCAGCTTCCCAAAGTATGTGCATATAAATATATGTATATATATTGTATATATATATATGTATTAATATTGTATATAAAACATAGCTGGCCTCTTGACAGACAGTAAGTATAGACTTAATGTTACTGCATTCTTGGGCTTATTTCTCATTCTGAATTGTGTCAGTACAGCCTGCAAATGAAGAATAGGCTTTGGTCTTTCCAAAAGGTTTTTCTGCCTCTGTGGAAGATGTGCAGTTCAGCAGCAGCTACTGGGAAATGTTGTTATGCTTTGCTTATACTTTCTTGCCTGAGGAATACAGAAGCTTCTCAGAGTGGTGTCAACAGAATGTCTTTCAAGTTAATTGAAAAGTATAGTCAATCTGCTTGGTATTTCTGTCACAGAGCAAAGGGTAGAATTGCATTTAACCAAGCCTCTGTAGTGTTTATGCATGGTGTGTTCTAAGTGCCATGTCAAGCCCTAGATGAAAAGTAAAAGAAAATAAAAGAATGGTAAATTAAAAGGAATTCCTTAGAAAGAGTGCAAAAACATTCTGATTAAAAGCATTACCTGCAGGACCTTGACAATGCAGTGCTGGTATGAAGCCTTTTAGGGCTCCAGTTAGGCAAATTCAAAAGTATTCAGCTGACCTTGATGAAATTGTTGTCATCCTCAAATACTTTTCTAGGCTGCTAGATAAACAAACTCCAATAAAGTCACTCATAGCATTCAAAAATCTCACAGTTCTTACCAGTCTGAAAAATTAATCTATCTTTAGCATTTTAGGGAAACTTGGGACTGCTAATACGTGATTGCTGAGTTACTTTTCATGTGCAGATATTTTGAATGACAATGAGCAAGTCATCTGATCTGTGTAATTGTAGAGGTACAGTGTACCTCTGTCTAAAATTGTCTTATGAATAAATACCCTTTCAAGTCTCTTTGAGGCTCACATATTGCAGCTAGATAACAAAGAATACTTGGGTAAAATTTACCAAATAGGAAAGCCTCTGTTCTCTTTTTACTATTTTTTCTCCTATCTTAAATAATCCAAATAATGAGTGTCACACTAAATACTGTAATTTAAAATTTTTATTTTACAGCCTTCAAATTTTAAAGTTATTCTATTTTTCTTCCACTGAAGCATGTTGTGAACACCTTCATTTTACTAGAATATAACTTATTTTTCTGAACTGTAATCAAAACTACTGCTTTAGCTGTATATACATTTATTTTTAATTCCTGTGTGTCAGTCACTTTTATAAAAGGAAATTCAGGTTTTTATGGAGACACACAGAGTTCACCTCAGTGAAGTTCCACCTGTGTGTCTTAGCCCACTCAATCAAATTCTATCAACTCACAAATGAAATTATCTTCTTGACAGCAGTGTATCTACTGTTTTACACATTCTTTTAATGAGAGGCATAAATTCAAATAATTCAGTCATCTCCTTTATTGTTATTAACAAAAGTATTTATTTCACTCATAAAATTTTAACTACCCAGTGCATTATTGGCTTCCTTATCTTTCCCATTCTGTTGCAGTGGATGAACTATGTGTGAGTCCTAAGTGAAAAATAGTTTTAGTTTAATTAAATCTAGGGCAAAGCATGAAAAAAGGTGGAAATATTGCACGGCATTTCTGGATACTGTTAAATAAATTTTTTAGTATTTTTTGCATTTGCCAACACACAGAAGTATGGGAGAAAAAAGAATTTAAATTACAAATAGAATATAATGATTACAGATGCAAATGTATTGTCATAAAATTATGCACACGGGTCATAGATATATGACAACAGGAATATGCATGTACAATGTGGAATGAAAAAAAAATTGACTCATACATTTGTCCTTAAATAGTTTTAAAATCTTGAAAATTGACACAGAAAGCATAAATGGCTAAAAAGCATTTTCTACCTTCTCCCAAAATGTTGTGGGTGACATCTACTATCCATATTTTATTTGAACTTGGCAGCTGCAATAGAAATTCTGGATCACTGCTGTTATCTTTCTCAAGGAAAAAAAGATTGTGTTCTGGCTGGCTTATACACTATACTCAAGGCAACAAGCAATGTGCTATGACACAGATCGATAGAGAACATTTTATTGCACTCACCAATTGTCCTACAATGTGGAAAGCTTTACGCAACACAGAGGTATTTATAAAAAAATAAGTTTTGAAATACTGCCTTTGTGTATCTGTAGATACTCTTATTTTTAATTAAAAAATATTATTTAAATAAAAATGAAACCAAGAAGAGAGGTGATATTTCTTATTTGGTTATTCATGACTTACAGAGCAATTGGAAGTGCACTGTCTTGCTTTCATCAAATTGAGAAGTTGTTTATCAAAGTAAAACATATATCAACCTCTTACCAGAATTTTTATACTTGCCCCATTATCAAGTAAGTTTTATAGATTTTGCTAGCAATGTAGTCTCCTTAGAATGTCTTCAGAGCCTGTGAGAAAGAAATTAAAAAAAACAAAAAGCCTTACAGACTTTTGTAGGAATTCTTTCATGTACACAAACAGAAACAAACCAAAGGAAAGGAGAAAACCTGGAGCCATTTAGATCTACAAGACTGTAGGCTTGTACAATAAAAACAAACATAAATTTTATACTGAGCCTAATGAGTGTGCTCATGTCATTAGGTCCACATAGTGAATATGAGGGAAATTCATATAGCTCTCCATGGTACCTCTTTTCAAAACACTATTTGCAATCTCCAAATAAAGAATACCCCTATCAGACAAACAGGAATTACATTCACAGTTGTGCAATATTATATGTGTAAAAGATTTTATATATTGCAGTCCTTACATATTGATGGTAATTAGCTAATCCCTAACATGTTGCTAGGGCTTAGATGTTTGTTGCAGTGCCTGAATGAATGCATCTTAAATGCACTTGTAACATTGAATTTACTAAAAACTTTATATGGGCATCACCATTCTTTGCACCTTTATGGCAGCTTGAGTTGCCAATAGTAAGTAACATGACAGGCAAGGCCAGTGCAGAACAACTAGGGAAACTGCTACAGCCAAATGAAGGAAAAACAATAAGATAATGAATTATGATATGCAATGATATAAAGTCTGTAGTCACCCATGTTTTATTAGGAGAACCTGAGGTACTTTGGATGATTTTCCTGTGCAATCAAGTTCATAATATTTGTATGATCATAATCAAATTTGAAAGGAAAAATGAATAAAAGTAACAGTGGCATTAAATTTAAAAGATGCAAAGGAATTACTGCAAAAGCAATTTTATGTGCTTGTCTCCAACATGATAGAAAATTTGCTCTGTCAAACTGGGATTATGAGAAAAAAAGTGACATTTTCTAAATTATTTGATATATCAGTGAAAGATAAAAAATAGTCAAATTCTGACAAGGAAAATGCTGAAGGAAAAGCTGATGTCCTAGAATCTATGTGTTCTCTGTGTGAATCTATGTGTATATAAGCTGCTGATAAGGTAGTCAAGAATGTAATAGTTTTCATTATTTTAACAATGAAATCAAGGATTGTCAAACTGAATTCATGCGGCAGAGAGAGCTCCCTTAGTATATATATGCATGTGTATGTGTGTGTGTATGTATTTTTCCCCTGATGCCTTTTTCAACTTAGAAATTAAAAAAACACACACTTTCTAGATAATATTAATATTAATATAGGAGGTAATATAAAAGAGGATTTTTATTGGAGGCCTCCAGGTGCAGTTATGAAAAGCTGTCCGCAAAAGCCCACCCCCATAGGGGTGCACACAGTTAAATAAATTTGGTAAATTAGCATAAATGACAAAAAAGCATCAGTTAGGAGCACAAGTGGTGATGCAATTCCCCCCTCCCCAGGTCAAGCACCTTCTTAGTCTTCCCTCTCTTGTATGGGACTGTACTTTGTTGATGGAAATGTGTCTGAAGAGCTGTTTTGCTGTTATGCAACCTTGGTAGCCCACGCGGAAGACTAAGATAGGATAGGGACCCTTAGAACATATTTTGTCGTACTGCCTAGGGAAAGGACATGGAAAAGTACTGGGAAGACTAGCTGGAATACAATAATTATCTACAGAGCTCCAAATATATGTGCAAAGAATACAGAGAATACATAAAAGAAAATAGGACAAAAATCAAAATGGCATCACCCCTGCTGCCACTGCTAAGTTTCTAGTCAGTTTCCACTACATTTGTAAGACATACAGCTCTCAAAGATAGCCAGATTTCCAAAAATTCCTTGGAAAGTTTCTTTAAATTTTTGAGTCAAGAGAAAACCAAGTTCTGCTTATTCCAGTGTTCATGGACCTAGTTTCTTTGGAAGCATTTTTGGATTTTTTAAAATTTGAATTTTGTCTTCAACCATAAATCAATTTGGTTGAGATGTTTACAGGTATTGTGTATAGGATTTGAAATCTAGAGCCTGGTATAAGGAAGAGTAAATCACATTAACTTTTTTTGATAGGGATTGAATAGTCTCAGTCAAGAGATACTTGGGAGACAGTCTATCAATAGAGGTGAATTTTCACTCAGAATTTCCCACTTTTCTGAGATCCAAGGCTGCCACTGCCCCTGTGGGGCCTGTACCATCATTTCTGGCGGCTAAAGACTCCACCAGAGGGAGTTGCTGAAGGGAGAGGCTGAAGGGCAGACCTCAAACTACAGGAAGTGCCAAGGCACTCTCTTGGAACAGGGACAGGCAGCAGATCTGCCTCCAAAAGCTGTGCCTCCAAAAGTGAGGTACCTTCTGTTGCAAGTGGCTGAGCAGCAGGAGGCAGTGAGAAGACCGTGCAGGACCAAGGAAGCTGAGAAGGAGTTGGATAGCTGGTTCCAAGTGCAGTCTGCAGAGGACCCACAGCCCATGGCCAAACAGCCAAAATCTCTTCCATAGAAACACACAGACAGGAAGGGGCTAGTAATATAGAAGAATTGCAGCTTATAGTGGCAAGGAGCTGCAGGAGGGCAGAACCTCTTCACCACTTTGCAGACTGAAAATGAAAGACCTGTCACATCAGGAAAGCCACTGGAGCTGAATAAGGCAACTCAATCTTCTCCCCGTATAACAACCAGTGCAGCTAAGGAGAGGTGACAGTTAATACTAGCAGGCAACTCTCTTCTGAGAGGTACAGAGGTACCTATTTGCTGACCTGATGCAATTTCTGGAGAAGTGTTCTGCTTTACCAGGCACTTCTATCAGGGATATCACCACATGACTACCAAGCCCACTACAGTCTGCTATTAGCCACTGCCGTTTTTTTATTTTGCACTTCTCTTCAGGATACTTTTGTGCTGTAATGTTTTTCCAAATGAAAGATTATTGTCTTTTGCTAGTTAGGAGTGTTCTCTTGTGGGAATCCCAAGTACAGAAAGCTCTTAAGATCTTGTAAATGCAAACTCAGACATAGACATGAACACAGGGTTTGATCTAAGACCTTGGAGAAGGCTTCTGGATTTAGAATCATAAGAATGTGAGTTTAAATAGAAAGGCATTAATTTAGGTTGTAGGAAGTTTTAAGTTTTTAAAGTTAAGATATAGAAGTAGTTATAAAGGTAGTAAGAAGTTTAAGGTATAACAAGTAGTTTTGTGCGTCATTATATGATTGGCTCAGAAAGACCACACTGAAGCAAAGGCGTATAAAACAAAATAATTAACTATTGGTGTGAAAGTAGAAACATTCTTTTCTTGCAGAAGTTTATTGGCTCATTAACCTTTAAAGACCCATGTAACCTGTAGGCTTGTGACCACTGACGAAGAACATCTGGTGAATATGGTGAAGACACTCTCACAGCTTCATGGGACTGCAGAAGAAGAATAACAAATCATGTTTTAAGACGTCTCCCTGTGGTCTTGTCTCTCACAAAATCCCGATATTCCCTAACCTGCGGTGTCAGAATTCATCTGACAAAAGAAATACCATTCAGCAGACAATGTAGTGTATGACATTTTGAACATTTAGGAGGAACAGGTACAAAAGGCTGCAGTTCCCATTCTTTTACGAGTCAAATGACCTTATATCACAATGAGGTATCAGTTGTCTTCCACTCCTGAGCTCAAGACAAAGTATGTTTTTCTCATCCTTCCTGCATTTGTGCTCTGTCTTGTATTTAACCTTAGATTTGATTGACATCCACCTTATTGGACAGAACCCTGCACTTAGTTTAAATTTGCTGCAGGCCTGGCCAGGTCAACTGCAGATGGTCCCAAAGACTTTCCACTTGAAAAAGTCACAGGTCAAAATTTGAGTTTAAACTATTATTCTAAAAAAGTTGATGTACATCTTTGATGTCGGGAAGAAAGTGCTGGATGTTGAATTGTGGCAATGGGCAAGACAGTTTATTCTTTGAACAACCATGGCAAAGTGAAGCACAATTAAAAAGGGATTACACTATGTTTACTAATATTTCTTTTTTAACAGAAATCAGCAATAATGTATACAATCACAGAGTGACTTGGGTTAGAAGGGACTTTAAATATCATTTGCTCCCAACCCCTGTGTCATAGGACATATTCAACTAGGGCAGGTTACTCAAAGCCCCATGTGACCTGGCCTTGAACTTTTCCAGGAATGGGGTATGCACAACTTCTCCCAACAACCTGTTCCAGCACCTCTATATACTTACAGAGAAGGGGTTTATTTAAACTAAATCTATCAGTTGAAAACTATCGCCCCTCATCCTTTCACTACACACCCTGATAAAAGATCCCTCCCCACCTGTTTTGTAAGCACCTTTTTAAGTACTGAAAGGATGCAATAAGGGCCCTGCATAACTTACTCTTTGCCAGGATGCACTATCCCAACACTCTTAGTCTTTCTTCAAAGGAGACATACTCTAGCCTTTGCTCATGTTCACGGCCCTCCTCTGGACCTACTCAAGCAGATCCATGTCCTTTTTATGCTGAGGTCCCCACAGCTGGATGCAGCACTCCAAGTGGTGTTTCAGGATAATGCAGTAGAGCAGGAGAACCACCTCCCTTGACCTGAAGGCCATGCCTCATCAAGTCTTCAACAAATGAAGAATCCAAACTTCTCATGTTTTCTGATATTCTGTTTAGAAAGTAATTTTTGTCATTATGTTGTTATTTATAATATTCTGATACCGACTTCTAATGTTTTCTGCCTTTGTAACCTAATCTGAAAAATAAAAAATTCATTAAGGGCAGAGAAATTTTTATAGAGTTCATCAAGAAAACTCCAACTAACAGCCTAAATCAAGTGTAGGACTGCAAAGTTTGAATTTCATTTATGTTCTTTAAAGTATGTTCTTTACTCCCATTTAAGTGTGCTCTATGACTTAAGCAGCAGTTTATGGAAGAAACTTTTTGTAGTGTTTTGCCTCTTTGGAACAATATTCGCTTGTTGTGGAGAAAAACATTTTATCTTCGATATATTCCCTATTGTCTTCTTTCATCATAAAAAAGTGGTTGTGATGCTGTATATTAAAGTGTGCTGGTTTCTCATTAATTGGTATTTAGTAAGGAGGAAAAAAACCACCCATGGAAATTATTTTCCTGAGAGAAGCTGATGGGGCCGGCCCCTCTCCCCTGTGGCTTGCACAGCTGGCAGGGCCATGCTGGACCCCAGCGGTGGGCGGGCAGGGGATGGGATGCCACGGGGCCCCAGCTGAAGCTGGGCCAGTTCACAGCTGCTAACATCTTGCTAACACCAAGCCCTGTCTCCACCATCAGCCTGCACTGAGCTCTTCCTGAAGACCTTCTCTGAGGGTCTTCCAGGCCCCTGGAGTGGCTCCAGGCTGGGCCAGGCCCTCCCCTCCCAGCGGCTGCCAGGCAGAAGAAGGGGCCCAGCACAGGCTGAAATCCAACACCGTGACTGCTGCGACCATCTGCAGACCTAGACAACCCTTTCACTACACAGATGAGACCTGCAGACCTTGATCCTCTCTCAAGGGAGAGAAAAGGACAGTGACAACACGTAAAAGGACAGCATGAAGACACCAGGTCAGTAAAGAAGGAGTCAAGTCTCAGATGAAAGGAGAATAAGGAGATGCACTAGTATTCAGGCTGAAAGTTCTTTTGGTAAGGCCATGGAGACGGACTATGATACACTAAAATATCCCTTTTAATTAATGAGAAAGTATGGAGGGATGGAGTGTTCAAACTGTAGATGTGAGCAGAGGTATCCATGAAGAAGCAAAATAGATGCTGAAGGGACTGTGACCCCATGAGAAGCTTGAACAGAGAGAAAGAGAGAGTGATGAAGACCTTTTGCTGCTAGGGAGAGAAGAAGACCTCTGTTCCCAGAGATGAAGATGGTCACAGAGATAGATGAAGAGAACCTTTGCTTTTGAACAGCTTATCCTTAAAATAATACTCCATGAGTTGATGTGGCCCATAAATGCAGTTGTAGGACGGCTGTGAAAGTGGGAAGAACTTCATGATTGCAGATCTTTTCCCAGGCAGCTGCTATTTGTGGAAATGAAAAGCCACAAGAGAACTATTTCTTGTGGAGAAGTCTCCATGGCATGGCAAGAGAAAGCTCCTCTTTCTACAAAAGCTGATGAAAGACTATATTGTAGAGTTGGTAACTGATTTAAAATCCCAGGTTTTATCTCTCTGTTGTTGTCAGTTGGGAAAGAAAACAAATTGGATGGGGGGAGGAAAGTTGTTCTGAAGGTTTTATTCTGATTCTTTTTATTCTTTTAGTTCTGTTAATAAACTTTTCTTCATACCTTTTAAGTTTTGAGCCTGTTTTGCCCTTCTCCTGATCCATACCTTACAGCAAGAAATTAGTATGTGCAGTGGTGATTTTAGGCAGCACTAAACCCACCACATTTTTTGGTATGTTACCCGGGAAACTCAAATCAGTGAACCTAAACCACTACATAAAGGCAGCATATTTTTTTTCTTTTTACAGCATCACATGAAGGAGAGTTATGTCAGTCTTCTATACTAATTTCTACAATAACTTTATGTTGAGCAGCTTCTTGTAGCAAACAACCTACAAAGTATAGGCAAGAGAAGTTGACAGATTCATGTCATAATGCTAAATCAAAGTACAAGGAAATGTCACAGTACCCAGTTAAGAAATTTATATTGAAGAAAAAGACAACAACAAACCAAACCCTAACATAATGCAGAATATTTCAGTAGAGCAAAAAATCTCTTTTCAATTTTCAGGCAGGCAATGGTTGATGCAATTGCAATATGTTTATTGATGCATATGCATATGACTGATATCCATGTCAGAAGAGTAGCTCTTATGATAGATTCATATAATATGTTTTAAGAACTAAAAAAACAATAAAACAAATAAAGAATAAATTTCTCATGAGATGTGGAATACAGAGTTCTGCATTCATTCTATACTATAAATTGTGGCTTTCTAGATTTTTCAAAATGACTCTGAGACAATAGGATTCAAACCAATATCCTAAAGGTCTCTTAAAATGGAGACCTTCGTTTCTTATTGCACTGGATTTTGTTGCAGTTTGCCTTCAAGGAAAAAGGATTATTTGCCTGGTGATTTTGAAAATGTCAGAATATTAAGTGTCAAATCTTCTGCCTGCACTAAGATTTTTCAGAATTGGTGCAAAGTCAAAGACATCATTAGTTTTTTCTATACATGAGGGTTCCACCAATATTTCACTGAAACATTTTGTGATTAAATAATTAATAACCTTTCTTTGAAATCAATTGACATTAATATACCCTTGTTTGTTAATGAACATGCTAATGTGTAATCATACATTTCACTATTTAAAGTGTTGCTGTGTAGGTAAAGAAGATTATTAATCCTTAATAATGTAATTGAATTCTGCATTAAAATATAATGCCATATTAGCAACATCACTAAGATACAAAGATTTCACATCTGTATTTTTTCTTTTGGTTTCAAAAAGCAGTAATGGGGTAAAAGATACATTAGAATCTAAGGTCATGATTCTTCAAACTCTTTCAGATATAGAGCAAATCACCATTGAGGTACATGGCAAAAAAATATTTATTTATTTATTTATTTATTTATTTATTTATTTATTTATTTAAATATATCAGGATGAATAAGATTTGTTTTGATGATCAAATCCTGAGAGTTTTAACTAACGAGATCCCATATCTTATAAATGTTAAAATTAAGAAATGAAAGAATAAATGCATGAATAAATAAATAAGCTGCATAAAAACCCCAGTGTTCCTATACAAGCAAAAAACTGTCACTTTAGATATCTAGGAAAAAAATACTCTCATCATATAAATTGTGGAACTCTAATGCAAATTTTGTCAGGCTACTCTGTATTCAAAATGACTACAGAATATGCAGCACAATTTCTTGATGTAGATAGGATATCTGCAATGCAGATCAGAGGAAGGAAATTCTGCCTACATTTACTATATATATATATATATATTGATGCATGTTTATGTATTACTTACATGCCTCCTTGCAAAGAGAGCATCTTCCACATAAATAGAGTATTTTCTACTTTATCTACAACTCTAAAAATAAAAAGTGTGATTTCTTTGGCACATGTCAACTGCTATTATCTCTGCTAATAATTTCTATTCTTAGGTACTTAAGGCAGGGAAAGTAGAAACAATGTGTATTTTTCTATAAAGCTTATTTGTTGAAGAGAGGCATAGTCTTTCACAGCTTCTCTTCTTCACCAGCTATTTTGGTGATAGCTAATGCTCCCTCTCTCTGTCTATCTATCTATTTAACTATATGCTGCAGCTCTCACATATTCAAGATTAGTATATTTAAAATTATTAGTCCCTTCACTTACCACAAGAATTCAAAGCTAAGGCACAAGGCAGTTATTTAAGTTTCTTGAGAATAGCTATGCAAAATTAATGGCGTCAAGTAGTAGATTAGGTTTCAGGATGAGTCAAAGTCTACACCTGCTTTAGATTAAATTTCAATGGTTTCCATTATAATGGTGACCTAAAACCCACTCCCCAAAACCCCAAAGTAAAACCCAACAAAAAAAAAGATGTTTTCATAAGCTTATCTTTTTCCCTCCAGATTTTCTATTCTCGTACAGAAAATTAAGAAATGCATGTTTCTTTCTGAAAAGTTAGAACCGCTCAGAAGAGAGAAAAAAAAAGCTTTTCATTTAGATTGCATTCAAAGTAAATGCTACAAGAGAGGGTCAGCAATCTTTCAAAGTTGCTGTGTCAGGCTACATTTTTTCATCCTCAAACTGGAGATTGAATGCAGCGGCATCCTGAGGATACCTCCTCTCAGAGGAAAGGGAGTCCAAGTGTCTTAATTTCTGTCTTTTGTCTCTGGGTAAAGCAGCAGATCACAGAGGTTTTTTGCTGAGTTTGGACCTCCTGAAAATCAGAAAAAAACAACTATTTCTCATAGATGCCACTCTCCAGATATTATGCTTCAGTGTTGTACCTTCTGTTTTCATTTAAAAATCTGCCTCAGACAAATCCCTCTGTGCTGTCTTTGGCACCTAGACTCCTTGTCAGCAGTCCCTGCTATATCAGCTGCTTGAAAACTTTCTCACCCGTACATTTAAAGGCACTTAAACAATGAACTTTGTATTAGCACCTTTCTCTTGTTATCACTTTCTGATCCACTGGTACTATTATAATGACATGGCTAAGTAAAGGCAGTTGTTTCAAGAAAAGAAGAGATAATTAAATACAAGTTTGTATTTGGTTCTGTATTTTCCACTAATTTCGTCATTTCTCCTATTCCCTGTAATGTCCTTAAAGCCCTTTTTGTTTCTCCCTTGCACAAGATTCCCTTCCATTTCTCATTTAACAGAAAAAATGCTGGGATCAAAGCTTCAAGTTTATTGATTAGGTAGCTGTTTATTTCACTCTGGAAGAAATACAGACCAGATTTTTTGCTTTTTCTTTACTTATGTATGTCTACTCACTCAGCAATTTTTACTAGATTAATAGTAATAGAATACCCTTGACAACTCCACTCTCAGGAAGATTTAACTGAAATGACCAAAATATTCTAAATTTATTAGGAGATATTTGCACAGATACAGATGGAGAGACAATTTGTTTGCATGCATCTCATTTATTCAAGAAGCTAGGCTGAAAAAGCTGCATTAAAACAGTTTGATACTGCAGATGGTTCACAAACCTTTTTCTCCAAATTGTATTTATGGGGTTCTCTGGTGAAAACCTTACTGAATATAGTAGATGACAGCAACAATGAAATATAAAATTTATATACCCAAATTGATCTATGATTCCAATTTAGACGTTTGCCTAGGCCACACTTCTGAGAGCATTAAAACTCTCCAGAAAGGGATAAAAAGATTAAAATATCTTCTGCATGGTTTTTGAAAAATCTGTTTTATACTCTTTTAGCTAAGTAAATTTATACTGAATTATTAATGAAGGGTAACTAACCAAAACTTTCTTCAGATTAAAGAAAATATTAAGCTGTATGAAGGGAAGTAGAGCTCATGGTAGAAAATATGTTCTTTTGAAAATTTATGCACAATTGGTTGGTGAGATCAGCAGCTGAAAATTCTGATTGAACATTGGTGTATCTATACTAGGAAATGGAACAATCCCAGGCTCTGTTCCCAAGTAAGGGAAATCTGTTTTTCTGTGGTTTGAAGTTATCAGAATGCTTCATAGCATTACTGTGGCCCATTGTGATTTGCATCCTTGCAAAAAATTCCAGATTGTATCTGGGGAGTTAGCACAGGCTAGAAGTAGTTGAGGACAGGCTTTTTTAGTAGGGCCTCCTGCAACAGAAAAAGAGGGTTTGGTTTTAAACTAGAATAGGGCAGATTTAGATGAGATAAAAGTAAGAAATATTTTGTACAATGAGGGTGGTGAAACACTGGAACAAGTGTCCCAGAGAAGTGGTAGATGGAAATGCTCAAGGTCAGGTTGGATGGGGCTCTGAACATCTGGTTGAATATGTCCCTGCTCACTGCAGAGGGGCTGGACTAGATGACTTTTAAAGGTCACTTCCAACCCCAACTATTCTGTGAGTGTATGTATCTTTAAGTAACTGTCAAAACAGAAATTAAGTATTCTTTCAAAGAATTCAAAAAATGCAACTGATTTTTACTGGATAAGCATTACATTTCCATTATATGTCTGGATATACATTACATTTCCCAGTGGATTAAAATAGAACAGTCTTGAAATATAAGATGACTGAAGGATCCCAACACTGGAAGACTTGTTGGAATAAGAAATCATTATGTCTGTTTGACAAAATTGTGTAAAATGAAAGTGGCAATACTTATGAAATTAAAATGGCAGTAGCTTTGGGAAATTATTACTGACCTTTAGATAAGCCAATTATCACCTCTGCAAATATCTTTCAGTGGAAATCTTTGGACTGAAGGATGTTTGCTTTAACTATATTTTTTTATCCTCTTAAGAGAGTGAAATGATGATTTAAGAAAGAAGAGGGGGTGCAATATAAAAATGATGCCCAGTATTACACCTTTTCAGAGGTGCTACTCTTAGAAATAAAAGCCTGGGGAAAAAAAAAAGTCATTAGCAACCTGTTTGCAGGCACTGTTTAAAAAGAAAAGAGAATTTAATAGTATAGACATGGGTCACTTTGTTCTGTAGCTATCTATGTATGGATCAGGATACTGTTTTGACCTCTGTGACTGTAAGGGCTCATGAGACAGCCATATGAGGAACAATCTTTTACTCACCATCATTTTTCCCCAGTTCAGAAAATCAGAAAAAAAAATTATTTAGAACAGTCATAAGCAGCCATTAGGCTTTCTTGAGTCATGATGTGTCTCTTTTCATTCAAAATAGCTCAATCTGACTACTTTGAGTGATACTGTAAATCCACTACATATAAGAATTAAAAATGAGGGGGGCTAAGTATGTATATTTATAAGGTTTTTAAAGATTTAGAGGTGTATTGATGCCTATTTCAGAAACAAATTTTTGGTATAACAACAATATTCATATGCACCAATGGTTCACAAATTATATATATGGTTTTTGTTCTTTTCTAGGGTTTTTTTCTAGATTTTGCTACAGCAGTCCCTTTTAATAAATGAAAAAATACCTTCCTGGTACGGAAAGTCACATAGACATCATAGTAAAATCAGAATATTAATTATATACTGGCCCTCCATAATAGAACAGATTTTATGTGTGAAATGTTAAAGGAAATCAGTAATGTGTTATTGAATTAAAAAAAAAAAAACAAAACCAAACTAACAAAATCAAACCAAAACCAAAATCAAAAAATACCTAGCAGAATGAAGGGATTTGTGTCAGCAACTCCTAGTCTTTATTCAAAAATAGTCACTCTGGCTTTGAAATGCAATATGCTAGAGTTTCTAACTGTGAGTCAAAGAAACAAAATATGTTACAAAAAAGATGTCACTGTTTTTCAGTGACAGATCAATATAAGAAATTCTAAATGGAGGATAATAAAGTTCAAGAAATTTAAAAATGTTAATCATTTGCATTTGCCATCCATGTTGTTAAGGAAAAGTAAGTTCCAAATTCATAAAGAATATGTACTTGTCTACTAGATTTATCCTACTGTGTTTGAACACAGTACCTAATCACAGTAGAATGAAAAAAGGGGTAAAAGTCTACAAAATATTATCCCTCTCTACAAGCTGAATGAAAGCTAGCACCAAAAAGAGACATCACTGTAATTCTTCCATGTGGGAGCTGCTAAATTGTATGGTCATTTGTAATCCTCGTTCATTTGACTGCTGGTACATAGGCAGCCAGGATATATTTACCAGGCCAGGTAATTGGAAAGTAGCTTTACATCAAGGATATGGCACTTACCTGACAGGTCATGCAAAGAGAGACAGAGAGTAGGAAAACAGCTGGGGGGTGGCACTGAAATTGCTGGATTTGTGGAAGTGACCAATGGTTACTAGGGCCTGCTTACGGACCACGAGAAGGTTTTTTTTTTCCAGAAAGGGTGGGAAGACTGGTCTAATATCAGTGACATTGCGCAGTGTCTTTGGTACTTAAGAACATCTGTAGAAAACAAAGCTTCGTTAGTTCTGCTGTTTGGGGAGCAATTTTGGTTTGATGTTATTATGAACAGGGCTCAGTTAATAAACTGAAATACAGGTGCGCAAAATCAGTTAGTTTTATGGCCATATGGCCACAAAAATCCAAGCTGTGAGCACCATGGGTCCTTCCTAGGGATTTGGGTGAGTTACTACTCCCATTCTTAATGCTGGATGCTTGTAAGTAAAACACTGTTGAAAAGTACATTGCAATTGCTTTATCCAATAAAAGGAATTTATAGAAAATATATATATATATATATAAACCAAAAAACAACAAAATTGACTAGCTGGAACTAAAGAAGTGGAGTTAGATACATGGGCGTGCCTGCAGGGCAATGATCTTACTGGCATCACTGAGACATAGTGGGATAACTTCTATGGCTGGAGTGTTGAAACAGAAGGATACAGATCCTAGGAAGGTCAGTCAGGGAAGATGAGGAGGAATTGTCACTCTCTATGTCAATGACCAGATAGAGTTCATGGAGCTCTGCCTGAGGATGGATGAAGATCTGAACCAGAGCTAATGGGTCAGCATTAAAGGGAGGGCAGGGACATGTGACATTATAGTGGGGGTCTTCTATAGGCTGCCCAGTCAGGAACACTGAGTATATGAGACCCTCTATAGAGAGATAAGAGCAGCCTTTTGTTCAAAGCCCTGACTTCACGTGGGATTTCAACCACACCAATATCTGCTGAAGGAAGAACACAGCAGGACACAAGTGATACAACACATTTCTGGAATGCATGGATGACAACTTCCTTCCAAGTGATCGAGAAGCCCATGAGGAGAGATCCTATGCTGGAGCTTATCCTCAGCAACCAGAAGGGATCTATGGGTAATGTGAAGCTTAAGGACAGCCTTGGCTGAAGTGACAACAAAATTATGGTGTCCATGATTATTAAGGCAGGAAGAAGGTCTCACAGCAAAGCAGACATTGGCCTTTTCAGGAGTCTCCTTGGTAGACTACCATAAAGCCCTGGAGGGAAGAGAGGCTCAAGAAAGACAGCTGATATTCCAGAGTCACCCCCTCCAACCTCAGAAATGATACATCCTTGCAAAGGGGAAGTCAGGCAAAAACAACAGAAGGTCTGCTTTATATGAGCAAGGAAATCCTGGAAAAAAACAAACTAAGAAGAAGCCTATACAGAATGGAAGCAGAGACAGGTAGCCTGGTGTTAAAATCTGACTACTGAGAAGACATGCTTCTACCTGAATTAAGTTGCGATGAGACCATACACCAAAATCAATAGTATGGATTTTATGTAACAGTAAAATTTCAGGTAGAAAGATAGAAAGAAATAGACAAGAGAGAGAGAGATAAGCAGAAGATAGCCACCACCCATGGATCAAGTGGCATCCTGTTGGTCCTTTTTCACCCTGGGCTTCTTCGTGCTGGGGGTCCCAAGGTCATTCAAAATTTTCACTGTTTATATATTTTTGCACAAAAAAGAATTAAGGCTTGTTAGCTACACACTTCTCCTATTCTATTGGTTAAATGATTCTGAGTCTTCTAATGCTAATTAGTCCTTTTGAGTCAGGGGATTTCTTGAGTCAGTGGGCCTCAACCTCCCCCTGACATAATGACCTTTTATCTAAAATTATTTTAGCACAGTTGTTGAATTGGTTTTCCTTGCAGATTTTTTGTGTCTATGATCAGGGATTACATTCTTCTCTCCCAGCTTTGTTTACCTCCCCATAGGCTTGAGATAACACTTGGACAGTAGTACCACCTTTATCTTATCACAGTGGCTTAATTTACAGTCCAAGTTTCAGGTGTCCTTAGAGGAATATTCGGCAGGGGGTGAGGACTGGTCACAGATGAGCAAGCAGTTGCTTCTTTACACAGTTTTCTACAGTGGGAGTTCTTCAGTGGTAACTATGTTTGAGACAGGCAGCTGTGATTTGAGACAAAACTGTGATCTTTTAAGTCCTTGAACTTGGGAGTCATGGAGAGAGATTGTCTGAGCAGCCAGAGATCAGGTAAGCCATGACAGAATCAAACATGGTCAGGGATATTAAGGTCAACAAGAAAAATTTCAATAGGTAACTTGGTGATGAAAGAACTTGGTAACTAGAGAAAATGTGGGATGACTTTAGAAAGAAATAGGAGACCTGTTTTCCTGTGACATGGAGGCTGAGGTACTCAATTACTTTTTCTTCTCAATCCTCACTCTCAAGTGCTCCAACCACACTTCTCAAGTTGCAGAAGGAAAAGACAGGCACTGGGAGAATGAAGAACTGCACATTGTAGAAGAAGATCATGTCTGAGACAATTTAAGGAACGTGAAGGTTCACAATTTCATGGGTCCTAGTCATATACACCCATAGATCCTGAGGGAATTATTAAACGAAATGGATGAACCACTACCTATCATATTTGAGACATTTCGCATTCTGGTGAAGTTGCCACTGACTGGAAAAGAGGGAACATAACCCCCATTTTTAAAAAGGGAAAAAAGGAAGTGGGGAACTACAATCCAGTGAGTCTCATCTCTGTGCCTGGCATGATCATGGAGCAGATCCTTCTGAAAACTATGCTAAATCACATGGAAAACAAGATGGTGGTTGGTCACACCCAGGATGGCTTCATTAAGGGGAAATTTTACCTGATAAACTTATTGGCCTTCTATGATGTGGTAACAGTGTTGGATGAGGGAAGTGTGACTGACATCATCTATCTGGACTTGTGCAAACATTTGATGCTTTTGCACACAACATCCTTATCTCTAAATTAGAGAGACATGAGTTTGACAAATGGGCCATTTGGTGGATAAGGAGTTGTCTGGATGGTCACACTCAAAGAATTGTGCTCAAGTAGAAAGCAATGACAAGAGGAACTCCTCAGAAGTCATTATAGGGATTCCCACTTTTTCAGATATTTGTTGGTGACACAGGCAGTGGTATCAAGTTCACCTTCTGCAAATTTTCCACCATCATCAAGCTGAGTGGTACAGTCAATGCACTGGAGGGAAGGGATGCCATCCAGAGGGACCTTGACAGGCTTGAGAGGTAGGCCCATGCAGCCCTCATGAATTTCAACAAATTCAAGTGTAGGATCCTGCACATGGGTCTGGGCAATCCCAAGTATAAATACAGGTTGGGAAGTGAATAGAGGAGAAGGGTTCTGAGAAGAAGTGCTTGGGTGTGTTGGTAGATGAGAGAGAAGCTTGGCATGATCTGGCAGTGCATACTCGCAGCTCAGAAAGCCAATCATATCCTGGGCTGCACCAAAAGAGGAGTGACCAGCAGGTCTAAGGAGGTGATTCTCCTTCTCTACTCTACTCTCATGAGACCCCACCTGGAGTGCTGCATCTAGCTCTGGAGTGCCAAGCACAGGAAAGACATGAACCTCTTGGAGCAGATTCAGAGCAGGGTCACCAAGCTGATGAGACAGCCAGAGCATCTCTTCTACTGAAAACAGGTAGAGTGTGGTAGGGCTGTTCAGCCAGGAGAAAAGAGAACTCTTTGAAGAACATTATAGCCGTAATTTCCAGTACCTAAAGGGGACCTTAAAAGAGAGATGGAGAGGGGCTTTTTATAATGGCATGTAGTGATAGGACAAGGGGCAGTGGCTTCAAATTGAAAGAAGGCATACTTAAATTAGATATAAGAAAGAAATCTTTTATTGTGAGGGTGGTGAGACATTGGAAGAGGTTGCCCAGAGAAACCCCTGCCTGGAAGTGTTCAAGGCTGGCTCAATGGGTGTTTAAACAACCAGGTTCAGTGGAAGGTGTCCCTGTCCATGGTGGAGGGATTGAAATTAGATGATCTTTGAGGTCCCTTCTACCCAAACCTTCTAATGCTTCTAAGATTAGCATTGTCACTATAAACTGCTGAAAGTCAACTTTCATACCCTACATTGAGAATATACCATGTTAACAATGGTTGTTTCATGATTTCTCACAAAATGGTTGATATTTGTTTTTAAATTAATGTTTTTATGTATTTCATTATGTATATGTATATGTATATGTTTTTAGCATATACATAATATGCAGGTTTCCAAGTTGCTTCTTAAATGATTCTGTGTTTATCACAATAATATGAATTGAATAAAATTGAATATGAATTTTTAAGCAAGGGATTTTTATCTACTATTTAGCTTTTCCACATAAACTCAACTCACCTTGTTGAAAGCATGGGGACTCAGTTTACTGTCTCTTTATATAAAGTCTCTGTCAATTTCACATGAATCATCATCTTTTCTAACATTCATTTGATTAATGGACTCTGTTAGACATCAGGAATCTGTACCATGGACAATCACTCAGGTTCGGAGCCCAGAATTTCTCTGCCAGTGTAATCAACTATCCTTCTTACAATATATAAGAAATATTAATGGATACAGGCATATACTAGTGAAGTAAAGGAGAGACTTTCCATAGAACAATAGGCTTGGGTGCTAAATCTCATGATCTTGCCTAGGCAAGAAATCCTAAAATCAAATTAAATCCTAAACCAAAATTTAAATCCCAGAAGATGATCAGTCATGTTCCGCCCACATATAAAGTCATTCTGGGTAGCTCAACACAGCCACACAAGCTTACACAGATTTATTTTTCAGCTTGTATCACAAGATTTTGATTGTTCTTTTATTTTGGGTGAATAAATTACTTACCTTTGTTTAGATAAAAGGGTTTTTTTTATCAAAAAGAGTACAGAAATACTTTTTCTGTGAACTGTCTTGCAAGATTTAAGCTCTGAATGTTTTCAGTTAAGACTGAAGTTTCTAGATGCTTTTACCAATTGCACAAAGACAGAAAACAAAATAATTAGTTTATAACAGAAGTAACTGCTGAATGATTAATATAATTTTTCCTCCAGTGTTATGCCATTCTAACACTGACTGCAAGACATTTAATTAGCTTTAAGTTGAAATGAAACATTACATTTTGACTATTAATTATTCATGTATACTACTTATTTGTATTTGTTTATTTAATTACTTTAGAAAGGCATCTATTAATGTGGCAAATGGGAATCTTATATTCAATTTGAAAACTTGTTTTTCCTACTGAGGATGCATTTGGTACAGGGGAAAGATTTGAATCCAGTGTAATAGAATAGGTTGATTTTTGAGCACAGGACTGGAATGTGAGTAGGATGTAAGAGAAAAAGAATAAGTGGAAGGGACATGTCATAAACCAGTTTGCCATAAAACTGTCTCCTGAAAACTGGTGCTTTGACTGATACAAATAGTATCTTGCAGTAGAAAAATATAGGCAAATCAATTTTCAGCTTCTTTCAAAATCATATGGTTCAGTGTAACAAAGAGTTTGCTAAAATTTGACTCCTGAGCTTCTTTTTCTTAAATCCAAAAAGTACATTTAAACACATAGTTTTCCAGTGTCCTCCAAACAATATCATTTAAGCTCACTCAGCCTTTCAGGCTACTCAGGTTCTCTAGAGAAGATGGTCTTTTAGATAAATGCTAGATAGATGCTGTATATATTTTGCCACTTTTTGGATTTCAGCTATCAATTGTCATCATGAAATTATAGAATTCTCAATATTTGTTGAAATCAGGAGGAACATCAATAAGGCTTCTACATTGAACTTCTGGAGGGCAGACTTTGGCCTATTTAAAAGACTTATTCAGAGTCTTCCGTGAGAAGCAGCCCTTAAAAAGAAAGGAGTTTGGGAAAGATGGGTGTGCTTAAAAACAGAGATCTTGAGGGCAAAGGAACAGACTGTCCCTATGTGCCAAAAGATGAGTCAATGAGGCAAACATCCAGCCTGGATGGGCAATGAAGTTTTGAAGGAACTTGGAAATAAGAAGAGGATGTATCATCTTTGGAAGGAGGGTCAGGTTTCTTAGGAAGTATTTAAGGGGGCTGCTAGGGCATGTAGGGGAAAAAAAATTAGAGAGGCCAAAGTTCAGTTTGAACTTAAATTGGAAACTTTTGTAAAGGATAATAAAAAAATGTTTTTACAAGTATATTAATGGTAACAGGAAAGGTAAGAACAAACTTTGTCCTTCATTAGATGTGGGAGGGAACTTAGTAACTGCAGATGAGAAGGTGGAAGTACTCAACACCTTCTTTGCCTCATTCTTTAGTAGGAAAACAGCTTTTCCTCAGGACAACTGTCCTCCTGGGTTGGTAGATGATGTCAGGGAGCAGAATGGTCTCCCTGTTATCCAGGATTAGGAAGTCAGAGAATTGCTGAGATGCTTGTATATTCAGAAATCTATGGGCCCAGATGGGATCCACCCCAGGATGATGAGGGAGCTGGCAGATGAGCTTGCAAAGCCACTCTCCATCATTTACCAAGAATCCTGGCTCACTGGTGAGGTTCCAGATGACTGGAGGCTGGCCAATGTGACTCCCATTCACAAAAAGGGTGGGAAGGAAGACCCTGCTAATTATAGACCAGTCAGCCTGACCTCAGTACCTGGTAAGGTAATGGATCAGTTCATACCGAGTGTCATCACACAGCACTTACAGGATGCCCAGGGTATCAGAACCATCCAGCATGGGTTTAGGAGGGGTAGGTCATATTTGACCGACCTGCACTCCTTTTATGACCAGGTGACCCACCTGGTGGATGTGGGAAGGGCTGTGGATGTTGTCTGTTTGGACTTCAGCAAGGCCTTTGACACTGTATCCCACAGCACACTCCTGGAAAAGCTGGCAGCCCTCAGCTTGGACAGGAGCATTCTTTGCTGGGTTAAGAACAGGCTGGATGGCCAGGCCCAGAGAGTGGTGGTGAATAGTGCTGCATCCAGCTGGCAGCCTGTCACCAGTGGTGTCCCTCAGGGGTCTGTGCTGGGGCCAGAGCTGTTCAATATTTTTATTGATGACATGGATGAGGGAATTGAATCCTTCATTAGTAAATTTGCAGACGACAGTAAGCTGGGAGAATGTGTTGATCTGGTGGAAGGTAGGAGGGCTCTGCAGAGAGACCTGGAACAGTTGGATGGATGGGCAGAGTCCAACGGGATGACATTTAATAAGTGGAAGTGCCAAGTCCTGCATTTTGGCCACAATAACCCCCTGCAATATCATAGGCTGGGGATGGTGTGGCTGGATAGTGCCCAGGCAGAAAGGGACTGGGGGTGCTGGTGACAGCTGGCTGAACATGAGCCAGCAGTGTGCCCTGGTGGCCAAGAAGGCCAATGGACCCCGGCCTGTATCAGGAATAGTGTGGCCAGCAGGAGCAGGGAGGTCATTCTCCCCCTTGGTACTGGGCACTGGTGAGGCCACACCTGGAGTGCTGTGTCCAGTTCTGGGCCCTCAGTTTGGGAGGGACATTGAGACTCTTGAGCACGTCCAGAGGAGGCAACGAGGCTGGTGAGGGGCTTGGAACACAAACCCTGTGAGGAATGACTGAGGGAGCTGGGGTTGTTTAGCCTGGAGAAAAGGAGACTCAGGGTTGACCTTATCACTCTCTACAACTCCCTGAAAGGTGGCTGTTGTCAGGTGGGGGGTGGTCTCTTTTACCAGGCAGCCACTGACAGAACGAGAGGACAAAGTCTCAAGCTGTGCCAAGGAAAATATAGGTTGGATATTAGGAAAAAGTTTTCCACGGAAAGAGTGATAAAGTACTGGAATGGTCTACCTGAGGAGGTGGTGGAGTCACCATTCCTGGATGCGTTTAGAAAATGATTGGATATGGCACTCAGTAACAGTCTAGTTTTGGTGTTAGGGCATGGGTTGGACTCAATGATCTTGGAGGTCTCTTCTAACCTAGTGATTGTGTTCAAATTCTGTTGAATTAATGCAGTTAATTGGTACCAGTATACATCATGAACACTCTCATCTAAGAATAAACTTTATTAGAACGTATTCATGTTGTAACTAGTCCTCTTCCTTCCAAAATTAATTTGAATTACGTGAAACCTAATTTTCATTATATTTCCACAAAAGAAGAGTAGTTTACAAGTGGATGAAAAAAAAAAGAACTACCATCCAGGAAACTGGAATCTAAGGAAGTGGCTAGGAATGTATGTAACCCATCAAATAACAAAAACTTCCCAGAGAATACTGCATCATGGGTAGCCAGTCTCCTAACAATACAAAATTCTTAACAGCAAATTTAGTAAGTGATAATGCACATATCAATGGCCCAGAAAATCTATGGAAGAAGAATAAACGATATATTTTCATATATATAAAACAATAGTTGGAAAAGCAATGAACTTGAAAACTGTATTGGAATCTGGCCTTAAAACAGGAGATAATATTTAGAATAGGCGTAGTAGCTGAGGATCATTATTTTACTTTTAATTAATATTAGACTGTTATCACAGTAATTTTTTAAACCTTCCAATTAGAATTTTAACTTAATTTGTGCCACCATTTATTAGGAGCATAAAAAGACCAAGAAAATAAAATTCTCTTATCTAAGAGTAATTTCTAAGTAACCTTGGGTTAGGTATTTTTCAAAAAATACTTTTGTACAAAGCAAAGCAAATTGTACAGAGTTTCAGTTAACTACTTCATGCAGTGCATATAAATACCCTTTAGACATAAATATAGACTTTAATGTCTATTATCATTACTACAGAGGCCCAAGAGTATGAGTTTGAAAGAGTTTTGGTCTCACACAGTCTAAACACTGGGGATTCCTTCTATGCATCTCTGTAAGCAAAGCAAGAGAGAACTTCGTAGTTTTGATCAAAAATACAAGCAGAAAAACAAGCCAATTTCTAACGTAATTTTGAAATTTCCCTGTGATACACAGAAAAAAATCTCTGTATAGTATATGTGGTACATGTACCTGAAGCACCAATTAATGCAGAAAGAGAGATGTTCCACAATTTCCACAGCTTCACACTGCCAGCATGCTTTTCTCTTGCAATTAACAGCAAGAAACCATACCTCAAAAAGCGTCAGGGGGAAAGAGAGACTTTGATAAAAGCGCAAACTGTTTTTAAATGAGTTTGACACTATTAAATTAATTTTTCTCTTTTCCCATTTTTAACACTGTTATATTATAACACCTTTTTGGTGTGCAGCTGTGTCCTGTCACCTTCAAATAACTAAATAAATCTATTATGTGTTAAGTACCACAGTTCAAACACAAAAATATTTCCATCAGAAAAAAATTAGTTATGGCATTTCCCAAATACCAGAAATGTATCCCAAGGAGGAAACTCTTTCTTAAATGTTACCTAGAGCAAAAAGAAATTTAGTTTTGCTCCCTATATTTCAGGAAGAGGGTGCTTAATAGTCAAGAACATTTCAGAAACAGTGGTTAGCCCAGAGAATTTTCTCACTATGGCTATTGACCATGAAAGCCATCCGGATTCCAAAATGTTCACTCTGGGTTTATCTCCTCAACTCCTTCTTGAACAAACAGTGCTATTTATGCGTGGAAATAGGAAGTGATGTAAGAACTGGAAATAGAAGTAAAATTATTTTTCTGCTCAATCTTTACACCGCCATAGTCCCTCTCTAAGAGAATCTCTCAACTGTATAAGATAATTTAGGACAACTGTTCATGGAGATGCTATAGGTATAGGCCTATATATACTCCCTGCTATGCACCACTGTAACTTGCACAGTATGTTTATTCTGAATGTAATATTGTTAGATTAAGTACAGGGTATTTTATAAAAAGGAAAAATCTGTAATTTTCCAATCATCATGTGTGCTGAACATTTTTCTTCCCTGTTTATAAAGAACTTTTTAGCCCTTCACAAAAATAAGTGGACTAAAATATATTGCAGCATTTTACTGACAACATATGTGTTCCAGTTCTAATCATGGGGAAAAAACGGTACGCAGCAGCCAGTTAATGCATCGTCTTTTTGTTTGGGTTTTTGTCTCTTTTTTTTAATAGGAGTAATTCTAATTAACATAATGAAGAACTTAAGAAACCAATAAATTAGTATGTCTGCTTTTTCCATGGGGTTTTAAAGACACATGGGGATAAATCATGTACATCAAGAGTAATAGGATAATATTCAATAATCCTTTTATGAGTGCAAATTAAAGACTTTTGAAAGCACAGCAAAGTGCGTTTTTTTCTGCTTTCCTTGTTGAATAAATCATGGCTTCAGAATGCCTTCAATGTAAACCTCAATTTTTCAAAACCATTAAAAAGTTTTATACTTTGTTTCTTTTAATTTAATGATATATGCAGGTTGCCAAGGTATAAGAACAGAAGTCATAAATGAGAGTTTAAAAATAGGAAAGGATATTTTTCAGCGAAAATTCTCAGAAAACATTTTTTTCCTAGACACTGCAGAGAGGACAGTTGAGAAAAAGGAAAACAGTAATTATTAATAGTAATAAGAATGAACAGGGGCAAGCTGCTTGCTGACAAAAAAAACAAAAACAACTTGCTAAGTTCTGGCATATCTCCCTGAAGAGACAGCAAACTAACAGTTTCTCATCTTGGTTTGTTGGTGAGGCAGACAGTGGCAATGGAAGAGTAATATCAAGTCATAGGGGAATAAATATCTTTGCATTTAGATTCTTAAAGTCTAACTAAACAATCTCTATGGACCAGCCTTATTGTCAAAATATGAAATGTGCTGCCTGTTAAGAGATGGCAAATGTATTCTTGTGCATATGGCAGCTACAGTAGACAGTGAGAAATAGTACAAAGAGCCAAGAAGGTATTACCATGCTAAACTTCAAGTGAGCATGGGAAGGACAGATCTGTTCCACTTTTTCACTTAACAGAAATTTACATTAAAAAAATGAAATGGATAACACGGCAAGTGTAATCAATATTTCTCAGTCTGCACACCAGTGAGATAAGCTGCATTTCAAGACTGATTCTATCATTAGAATGGTAAAAAAATTCTGCAGTTGAGAAAAAAATCTCTTGACGTTTTCATTCAGTCTACAGCTCAATCTACAGAAGGATTGGGAGTCCAAGCATAGTCAAGTATAATTTTCCCATTTCTCCATGTAGCAAGAGAAGAAACTAAGTCAAAATATTCCTATACAATAGGAATTGTATATTATTGTAATATATATTATATACATATTATACATTACACATTATATAATGTATGTTATATATTATTAATATATATTAGATTGCATTACATTACATTACATTATATATATTATATATATATATACACACTATATATGTTTTGTTATCGCACAGCATGAAAATATTTTCTGATTTTTCAGCCAGTGGTTCTGTGGGTTTTGTTTTCTAAGTTTTTAATCATCCATGCATCAGATGAAAATTTTCCAGCATTCATGAATTGAGGATATCACATCTTTCATTTGTACCTTATGGGGAAAATAATGAACATGGGTTCCTCCCGTGCATGCTACTACAAAACCTCTAAACTCAGAACTTTTAACACATTATTTCTTTTCATTAGCTATAGCCTCCCACTCTGTTTTCTCTTGGGAGCTGCTGGAAACTCCCTCTACATCAATCCTTTATGACTTGGTTTCCCTCTCCATTGCATATCAACAAGTCTAATCATAATGAAGGAATGGGGTGTACAAACAGGATGAAGAAAGGAAATTGATATTCCTCTGAGTCTCCAGTTTGCTTCTGTAATCTTCTACCTTCCAGACGTTAGCAGAAATTATGTCTTTGACTCCTCTCACCTTTTCTTCCCTTCTGCCAGCTAATCTGGAGCACTGTAGTCCAAAAAAGAACTTCTCCATTGTATTCATCTGTGATAAAAGTGTGAGCTTCTCCTCCCTAGAACTCTTTAAAATGTTACCTGTACATTTAAAAGTACCTTCCTAAGAAGTAGGAAGCTGTGACTCCTCTATATACATATTTCTGGGTTAAAAATGTTGGAGTCTGAAATACAGACTGTGTGCCCTTGCTTTTAATGTTTAGTTCTGAGATCCAAGAAAACACTGAATTTCATATAATATGAAATTCATGAGCATGTTTTCATAGTGATACATGAAAACAAATGTTAAAGTTAGATAGAAAAAGCTAAAAGTGTAAGTGTGTAGATTAGAAAGTTTCCTAAATCACTGGGTGAAAAAGTAGTTTAGAGAGCAGGAGACAAGATGGAGGATTTAGGGTGTTGTCTCTTGTCCTTCTTTCTTCTTCATGTTCTGCTCCTGGAGGTTTTTGGGTAATAGTTAGCAATTGGATAGAAAATGCCGCAGTGCATCACAGAGGTGATGGGTCATTGGGTCATTAAGAAAAATAATATACGTGTCTATTGTTAATTGGGTAAAAATAGGTATAAAGATAAAAGAACTGCGTAATTCGGGGCCATTTTGTGTATCAGACATGAAGTGTGCCACAAGGCCTTGTTTGTACCATCAGAAGAAAGAAATGTACCAAATTGCAAAGATTAACCTTGTAACCAGCCTGAAGAAACCTGTTAACTTCTGTAAGGATCCTACAATAAACACGAGAAACAAGATTCTAACGAGCTCGAGAGTTTACTTCAAATAATGAGAACTGAGATATAAGTGGAACTCCCCACGAGGGAGGATCCCAGAAGAATTCAGCCCAGAGAAGGCTGGGGAACTATAGAAAGCTGTATTCACAGAGAATTCAGCTCAGAGAAGGCTGAGAAACTATAGAAAGGCTGTATCTACAGAAAATTCAGCCCAGAGGAGGCTGGGAGACTATAGAGAGCTGTATTCACAGAGAATTGAGCCCAGAGAAGGCTGAGAGACTAAAGAAAAGATATATCCACAGAGAACAGAGCCCAAAGGAGGCAAGGAAAAGAGAGACAGAGGTAACAAAAAAAACACGTTCTAGGTATTTTATAGGTACCATCACCATGCTGGCAAGTAAAAAATTGTCAGTTTATAGTATAATGAGAGAAGAGAAAAACATGGAAGGAGCATGACAGACATATGCAGAATGAGCAGGTGTAGAAAAACAAGGGCAGGATGGAGTGCAGAATATACAGTGAATTATATGGGAACATGTATATATATAATTAGTGCATAAGAACCATTAATCTCTTCAAACCTGGGAAATGATTAAATTTTTCAAGCTTGGATTTGTTCTGCTGTGTTTAATTTTGGGTTAGATAACTTGCTTTCAGGAATTTGGAAGTAAAATAAGATTTTTGCACTTTTTTTTTTAATTTCAGAACAGTTTATGAAAAATCCTGGAGGTTTTTTGAAATTTGGTTGGAGACTCCAGAATGTGTTGGGCTCATGTTCAGTTGGTAAAATGCAAGAAAATGCCAAAACTTAGAGTAAAATAGATTTTACTATTTCTCTAAGGGACGGACTAAAATATCTTCCCAGTGTTCTGTTTTGTTTTGGTTTTTTTTCCTTTTTCAGAGTACTTTTGTAGTTTCTAAACTTATTTTCATCTACTATATCAAAGTAGATATTCTCTGTTCTTTCCAATGGAGCCCTATAAAAACACAAGGGGAATATCAGACTGCAAAACACATGCCTCATGGTAAGACAAAATGTGTATGGGGTGAATACTACTGGATAGAGAAGTGCCAGCTTTGTGACAGCTTGAAATGTATCAGTATGGAAATTAATTACACTGATAATTTCCAGAAGCAAAGAAATTATCTGGTATACATAGCCTAAGCAATAGGAGGTGCTTCCTCACTTCCTTCTAGCCTTACTACTGTTACTCAGTAACAACCAAATGGTTTTTTATCAAACTTTTGAGGCACTTCTCCTCTGGATTGGACACCAGTGTGTGAAATTTCCTTCTAAGAGTAAATGTCTTGGAAAGATATAAGCAGCAGAAATTAATGACTTAAAATGGAAATAACATCTTAACCACAACTGCTAAACTTGTAGCTCTGTCACCTCAAGCTGTGAGCTCACCTCTCAAAAGACAGGTGACAACAGGCTGAATCAGTGCTCAGATGAGAGCCATTTAGGAAACACCCAAGTAGAAATTCATCAGATAGCAGCGTTCTCACTGGGATGCTAACAAAGTAGTATCCATGACAGGAGTTTAACCCATTCCAAGACAAAACAGAATTATTGTCTTACCTGTCTTGTGACATAGCTATTCTGACTGTACAGATGTGAAACTAGCGTCCTGGTCTGAGGCCAACTTGCATAGTTTCTATCATCCCTCAGCCTCATTTGGTTATGCAGTTCTCTGTCTTGCTCTGGAAGAGTCATAGTTTAGCCATCAGTGGACAGACATTCAGTGGTCTTCACTCTCATTTTGCAACCCTGCAGCAGGAGACTGCTAACCACAGAAGGCACTTCTCAGCCCTTGTCTGTGTCCCTAGACAAACCATATCAAATGGAGTTTTTAGTCTGGTAGGCATGAAGTTAGGTTTTTAAACAAGATGCTTCATCCTAATTGTATGACCTCTTTGACTGAAACAGAAAGGCAGATCTGCCTCCTTTAAAACTCTATTGTCCAATGAGGAATCACATTTACATACTACCAGGTGCTTCAGTCAATCTGCTTAATATCCTTCAGCCTATTAAGATGACATAAAATTATTTTCCAATTTCTAGTGAATATTTTGATTTAACATCTATGTACATCTTTAATGATGTCAGATTGTAACAATTATTATATATGTTGCTATTATATATGTTACAAATCTAGAAAAGCTGTTAAAACATGGAAGAGGTCTTGGGGTCTATTGCCTGTAATTTATTTTGTGCATGAGAATATGTCATTCTAGCAAACAAAAAAGTAAAGAATTTTCATAGAGTCTGATTTCCCCAATACACAACAACTTCATCTGAAGTTAGTGATTTCTCTATCTGAAAATTCAAACTTTAATATTTAATCCTGCTGTTGTATTGCTCCAAAACAGTCATTAGTTAATTCAATTTATGTTTAGGTGAGAGCTTTAAGGCTCTTCCCACATGCCTTGGCATTTGTTCAATCACTGAGCTTTTTCTCTTTTTTCTTTTTTTTTCTTTTTTGTGTATGTTTTCTGTGTCCTCTGGATGATACTAGTTCAGAATAACATTTTTCAAGTAGGTTGTTCTACACACGCAATCTCTAAACATGAACAAATGCTTGTGCTACTACTAAAACTATTGGTTAGTATGCTCCTTAAATATCTGTAGGCATTCTTTAACTTCCGTTTTCTGAGGAAATTAAACTTATACATTTGCATAGTTTCTTCATCTGTCTATGTATCACCCTATCCCTGATGCCTACTCTTTGTTTAATTTATTGATCAGAGTTCAACCACAATTAGCAACTGGAAAAGCTGTTTCAAACATAATAGAATTTCAAGCTCATAAGCATTAGTCAGAGAGTAGAGCTGCAGTTGCTGCAGGGAGAGATTAAATAACTGTTTTACTCTTCTGTTAAAGAGAGAAAGAAATGCAGTTTATGCACTCCACAATGTATATACCTCACCTTCATCTTCTATGGGTCCAGCAGTGAGAAGGAAACTGGGTTCAACAGGCCCTACACTTCTTCCTACCTCCTGAAGGAGCAAGTTATATTCTGCTCTGTTGCATTCTGTCTGTATTTTGCTCATGATCTTCACTATGGTGTTACTCCTAAACAGCAATGCACAGTGCTAAATAGTATCTGGCACCAGAGTGGTCTTTGGAAACTGGAAACTGGACAGGGAAATATACAGTAAAACTTTAATGCCCCAGAGACTAGACTTTAATGCCCTAGGACACCTCCAGTTGATATTAACAGGACAACCATTACTAACCATCCATGACTCTTCCTCTTATATAAAGGATGGAGAATAAATTTTTATGTATCTCATATCAACTGTGCCACTTAAGTATAAGATGTGAGAATTCTCAACAGCCAAAAACAGGACCAGCACCCATATCTAGGATTCACAGTCACACTTCTCTTACCATGGAAGCTCCTATGGCAATAATGGTATGTGTTCACACATTTTTCATAGCAGGACGAAACCCATCTTTAAATAACTAAAGCTGCAATAAAGCACTTCAAATGTGAAATACAAAACAAATCAAACAAAAAGAAATCCACTGGAGAAATTTAAAAAGGTAATCATCACAAATTATTTGGCAGACTCAGCCAAAGCACTGTGGTGCACAGCCTGCATGTCAGAGCCCTATGACTCATTTTTACATTCTGAAGAAAAAAGTTGTGTAGCATTCAAACTGCGAAGCTTTTGTTACAATGACTTTATCTCACCAAGTGGTCTCAGCATTTCAATTCCATCTTCTAAAATCTAAAGTGGAATTTGATCAAATACCAAATTGATTTTAAAATCACTTTTATGACTTCTGAAAGCATTGCTCAATTTGGGACCCTCTGTTTATATTTATCTTCAAGTTCCATTTCTGCACTCAAATTCATGTTGCTCTTTGAGAATAGTTGGCCATTCTAAATAAAGGTGCACACACTTGTCTTTGCAATGTGTACTGACAAAAGGAATGATTTCTGGCTTCAGGCTGAAAGGTTCACTACAACACAGCCTAACTCTAGCTGAGTTTTACTTTTTGATGTTAGTTTTTTAGCATTGCAGCAGAGTTTCCTTGGGTTCATATTTAAATTTGCTAATGGTGCTAAATGATAGCCATTGTGGAAAAGCATTTCTTAACATGTGTTCAAAAAAGAAAGGAAGGAAGGCAGGAAGGCAGGCAGGCAGGCAGGAAGGCAGGAAGGCAGGAAGGCAGGAAGGCAGGAAAGAAAGAAAGAAATGTGGAAATAATGTGGAAATGTAGAATCTTTGTGGAAACATCACTCAAAGAAAATTCAGTCCCAGGATCATCCCAGCTAGTAAGAGCAAACTTTCAGACAGAGACCTTTAATAAAAACCACAAATCCAAGAAATTTTATTTTCATGGTCCTGGTTTAGGCTGTTATGATAATGGTTCATTACATACATGTGTCAGGAAAATTAATCCACAAACACCAGAGGTTTATGTCCAAAAAGGAGACAGAGGAGTCCTTCTTCTTTATTTGAATAAAGGGAGAGGCCATGGGGTATTCCCCTGGGGTCTCTCAAATTTTTGGAGGGCGCAGCCTCCTTTTTATCCTAATTCTCGGGCACTTGTCCCTTCTCTCTTTCCCCATAGGCTGAGGTACTTGAGAGGTACAGGCTTCCTGGAACGCCTGATACCTGGGATACCTTCCCCCACCCACCCCCACCACCCCCCCCACAATGCATAATCCCTTCTTAATTCTTAACTTTTGTGGAATTCATGGTGCTCTTTCAGTGCCTCTTTGATCTTTTAGTGGAATCCATCCCACTGTTTCTGTTGTCTCTCACTGATAGCTGCATCTTATCAGCAGTCCCACAGCTGTAAAGACAGACCCGTCATTCCTCTCACATGATATTCAGGGATATTTTTCATATTGCTAGAAAGGTTAATGGTAATTATAATTTACTCTTGAAATCTCAGCATTTTCTGAAAATCTTCCAGAAAGCAGGCATTGCCAGATGGAGAAAAGAAAGTCATGTGCAAATATTATAGTCTTAATTTGTAAAGTGCAGTCTACACAGCAATAAAATTAACTTAAAATTGCTCTCCCAAGATGAAACAAAAACTTCAGTCTGTATCCCAAGCTATTATTTTCTTTCTAATCCTTGAGTTGAATGAGAGAAATTCAAGGTATTCTCAGGAGAAATAGTAAGACAACTAGAATGCACTTGTAAATAGCTACATAGGTACAAAAAGACACAATTCGTGTAAGTAAAACCTGATTTGAAGAAAGCTAAAAAATTTACAGAAAGTTTCAACATCAGAAATCTATTAGGCAAATAAAGGACATAGGGATTTGCACACATCCAGGAGCAAGAATAAATTATGGTATCTAAACAGTATCCAAACTCCTCTCTCTCACAACTGCTGCACAGAGTTTTTCACCATTTCTTATATATATTATGATCAAGGTGCCAGCAGCCTTGCTGATGGTCTCAGCTTTTGCTACCAGCAGGTCTGTTTTGGAGGTCGAACTGGCTCTGTACAATACAGGGGCAGCTGTCTCTTGCCACAGAATCCACTTTTTGGTATTAACACCTTTCTGCATAAACCCAATAAAAATATCTATCATTCAAGTTTGAAATAACTTTTTATTAAAACCATGTACCAAAAGATCCTTGGTGATGTCCTGTCTCAAGAAAGGAAACATTTCACAGACAAACTTCCAGAAACAGAGACATAACCTCATTTTCGCATGAGCAACCTATGTAGAGTAGGAAAAGAGACAATTGTTGTATTGCATCTGAGAAGTCCTTCAAGACTGAAAAGACATCAAAGAACAGTAGTAATGAATATTTATTCAGCCTGGTAGTTCTTCCTGTCTTCTTAGGGGTCAAGGTGGATAAATGCAGCTCTTCCCTGTACACGTCTCAAGCAAGTTTCCTAAGAAAACTCTGTAGGTTACTGTGCTGGTTTGGCACTAATTGTTTTTTGGTGAAGAGGGAAAAACGTCAGCCACGGAAGTGATTCTCTGTGGGAAGCTGCTAAGAGCTTCCTCCGTGCCTGACAAAACCAATCAGCGACCGGATTTGAATATTGACAACCTGTTAAACCACTTGAAAGAGCTGATTCCGCCTCTGTGATACGCACATTTAAGGATGAACAAAGCCCAGGAAATCTCTCTCGTTTCCAGCCTTGAAGAGGTAGCCGGGCCCCAGTCGGACCGGCCCTGCTCCGCCATGGCCTGCATGACCTGGCGGGGCTGGGCCGGACCCCAGCGGTGCCCGGGAGAGAGGTGGGAGGCTGTGGGGCCCCGGCCGAGCCTGTCGTCTTGTCTGACACAAAGCCCTGCCCCACTGCCGAGCCGGGGTCCACTGGGCCCCGGGAACATCTCTAGGCCGGGTCTCCTTACCCCCAGTGAGGTCAGACCAGCCCGCGGCTCAGCTAAAACTCTGCTGCCGCTGAGTTTCACCAGAAAGTGCCGGGCAGGGGGCCAGGAGAAGCCCCGGTGTGCTGCCTCTGAGTACTGAGATCCTGCTTTCCTCCCCTGCGCCGCCCCGAGGAATCCTCCACTGTAACCAGCTCCAGCCGCCGCCCGGCAGAGATCCCATGGCCCTCGGCAGGACTTGGGCGGGATATCAAGTGTGTCAGTGCGCAGATGAGACCCGCAGACACCAATCTTCTGTCGAGGGAAAGAAAAGGAAAGAGTGAAGACACGTGGAGGACAACATAAAAACAAGAAGGTCAGAAAGAAGGAGCTGAATCCCAGATGGGAGGAGAATGAAATGCCTTACTCTTGGGCTGAAATTCTTTGTGAGACCATGGTGATAGACTCTATTATGTTCGAATATCCTTATACTTTATGAAACATGGGGGTGGGGCATTCAAACTATACACGTGAGCAAAGGCATCCATGTGGAAGTAAGCAGATGTTGAAGTAGCTGTGATCCAAGTGAGAAGCTTGAAAAGAGAGGTAAGAGTGATTAAAACCCTCTACCCCAGGGAAGAAGACCTCTCTTCCCAGAGATGATGATTTCAGAGATAGATGAACAGAACCTTTGCTTTTGAACAGCTCATTCTTAAAATAATACCCCGTAAGTTGACATAGCCCATGAATGCAGCTGTGGGAAGGCTGAAGAACATTGGAAGGATTTTAACACTGCAAACTGATTTTTCCTTTCCCAGACAGCTGGTTCACTGTGACACTGAAGCCACGAGGGAACTGTTTCTTGTGGAGGAGTCTCCATGACATGGCAAGAGAGACTTCTCTCCATAAAAGAACTGAAGAAAGATTATTCTAGAGGTGGTAAACTGACTGAAAATACCAAGTTTTGTCTCTTTACATTGTCAGTGGGAAAGGAGAGAGGAGTTAGGGGGGAGGTAAAGTGTTCTGAAGGTTTTGTTTTGATCCTCATTTTTTCTTTTAATTCTGTTAATAAAGTTTTCTTTATACCCTTTTAAGTTTTAAGCCTGCTTTGCTCTCCTCCTAATCATATCTCACAGGAGGAAATGAACAAATAATTCTAGTGGTTGCATGAGCATTTGGTCAGCACCAAACCCACTACAGTTACACAAAAACATCTTTATTTATTGTTTCAAAATTAAGGGGTCAATATATTCATCCGTTCTTTTCACTAAGGCTTCCTGCTAACTGCTTAAATTATATTGTCTGGAAAATGAGAGCAACTATGAAAGAGACTATGCTTTTTTAGTCTATTACAGTGGAGGGCCAAATAATGCAGTGTCATTCATATAGCTGGACTCTGTATAAAGTTAGACTTTGCTCACTGTTAGGGCAGTTATACGGTAGACTGCGTACACAGCTTTAATTGCAACCAAATGTAACAGCACCCTTCAGAAGGATATCACCCACATCTATTTTTACAGATGTGAAGATGATTATGGAAAATAAGTCAGAAATAGAACAATGTGTGAGAGTAAAACAACAGGATGTTGTTATTGCTGAGATGGCTTGTATCCAGCAACAGTACACAGTTTCAAGTTATTCTTAAAACTATATGATGCTATTTAGCACATTTAAATATAGATGTAGATTATATTCAATAGTAGGAAAGCAAAGCATATTAAGATAATACAGAATCTGCTATACTAAAACATCTGTTCAGTGTATTATATTAGTCCCATAAAGTTAGTTATAAGCCCATTAAATTCTCAGGCTTTTTCTATCACCTGAAAATGTCTTATAAGGAAACTAGGACCCAGGTTTCACATTATTGAAGCAAAAAGAAAAATGGCTATTGGCTTTTGAGAGCATTTGTATGAATATTTCAAAATACTTATTTGAAGCTCTGGAAGTTCCAACTTTTTTGAATGGCACCAGCATTAGGGTTAATATACTTTATTTCAGAGGAAGGGGCTATTTTTGGATTAGCCTTGAAAAACATCAATCTTAATGATCTCTTACAGCTGAACATATCTCAGTGGTGTTAATTACATTTGGAATTAATATTTTCAAAACTCAGATTCTGTTTTGCTCTTTTGATGTAAGCCTCGTTATTGATTATCAAGTGGGTAGATGAAGAAGCCTTTTTGATACTGTTCATCCACAATTAGCTAAATATCATTGTCTAAATATAATGTATTTTTAGTATTCTGTTAATGTATTTGGAAAAGAAGAGGGAGTCACATTTACAAAAACATTGAGGATTTCTTGTATTTCTAAATAGATATTAATATTTCATATCTGAAGTGGTGAAAATAGGTATTTGTATATATTACAATACTATTGTAATGTCAGTTCCATTTTCAGTGGTGCAGGAGGTAGGGGGAAAGGAGAAAGAAGAACTGTGAAACTGTGTCTTTTTACTTTTATCATGCAATGCAGTAATAGTGCATGAAGTAAGATTGCCATTGCTTCCTTAATATAATTCACCGTACCTTTCACTTGTACTTCCAGAAAATCAGTCTTGCAAAGTTACATAACACATAAGTGCTAGGCTTTTTACACAAGTAGAAAGGATGGTGATTGTCTCAGAAAATTTACTTCCTACTGTGTTTATTTCCACTGAAGCTAAAACAAAATTGATTGAAAAAAATAGAAGCTGGGATAATAGAAGAAAGGAAAAGAAACATGAATACCAAGGAAAAAAAAAATTGAAAGTTAGCAAGTTATGTGGTGAGAAAAAATAAAGTATAAAAGAAAGACACAATCTCTGTGCAAAGAATAATTATGGTACTGTCTCTAATGACCAAATATTAGACAATTTTCCTTGTCTATCAGAATAAGAGGGGAGGCTGGAGAACTACCACAGAGGGAAGCAGCGTCTTTTTGTGGCTTCTGATCCTAGTAAGTGCTGTTCTGAGGCTTCACCTCATTGGTGTTTCATGCAACATCTCTGGACAAGTCACATCTCCCACAGCATCTGGATCCTTTGCAGCTTTATATATACTTCTATCTTCACAAGGCTATCTCACCATCTTACAGATGTTGCAAAAAAGCAGCTTGTGATACATTAAAAATTTGAAGCAATTTTACCATTAAGAGTGCTTGTTCTCATCATTTAGGGTCAGGGGAACCAGGAGGGTAATATATTTTCAGAGGGCTATCCAGTTATCATCTACACAGAGTAAACAGAGTGAGGTGGATGAAGGAAGGGCAGGCACAGACAAGATGTTGGCAGCAGGTTATACAATAATGGTCCACTCTTTCTATTAGCTCCTACTGCCCGCAAGGGTATCTTACCCTGAATTGAAGATTCCTGGATTTTGGCATTGATAGTGAAAATAGATGAAGGGCACACCTTTGTTTTCACATCAGAGAGAAATTTGTGTAAAGCGATTAGTTCTCTTGAAACAATCATCACAGAAGATATCTGAATTTCCAATGATGCAAGTTCCTGAGGGTAATTTGAACTGGTAGCTTTTATGAGTGAGGTAGGGTCCTTCCTGTTGGGGCAGAATGGGAAAATTATGTTTTCGTGATGTACATTTCACTTAATTTTTATGATTTAGCCTAGAAAAGAAAAATACAATTGCATCAGTTATAAAGCTCAGAAAAGCTAGAAAAACTATCTCTGCAATTTTTCATCTCTTTATGAACTGTTATTGTGCTAGGAAAAGATACCACACAATAATCCACAAAGAAATAACAGTTTCATTTCCCTTCTCCAAATTCTTCCCTCTTTGGAAACAGAAGTTATTTCTGAACAACAACATCCATTCTGTGATCTTAATAACATATGCTTCTGTGCCAGCATGATATTATGAAAATTGCTTTCAGTTTCAGTAGGAGCTGCAATCCTGCAGCACCTCTAAAAATCCATCTGTTTTTTAACCTTAAAAGGAAAAAAAGTGCCCACTTCTGAGTTATTGAAAATCAAATATATAGCAGTGAATGAATTAGAAAACAATATTATTGAAAGCAAAAAATTAGGATCTCTATATGCTGTAAAAACCCCAATCAAATTCACTAAGCTTTCACTATACAAGAATAGTAACATGGGTTAAAAACTCTGTTGTGAGGGAGGTTTGCATTCAGAATTGACAGGCCTCCTTTTAATACCCCAGTCATAGTGGGGCATGAGAGGAGGAAAATGACTAATATTTTTATTTTAGAGAGAAGGCAAAGACTACAGTGGCCCATCTATTTTCAGTGGAGAAGAGATACTCATTATGCAGTCATGTTAGAATATCATTCAGGGTATAAAGGTTATGATTTTAAGTTGTCAGCAGAAACACATGCTCCCAGGAAAGATAAGGAACAAACATGTTAGAAGCCTGAAGTTGACCCTATGAGTACAGGTTCACTTCCCCCAGCACTTCAACCTCAAGAAAGAAGTAACTAAAAAACTAGAACAATTATCTGGGATAGCAGGACTCCAGACATCCTTGCTTGCTGCTGTATAATTCATACTAAACTTCCAAGTATGTCCTGAAATACCAGGAATACCCATAAAAAGTCCCCTGAAATACCTGTACAATTGTTGGGAACTGTCTTTAAAGATTGCAACACTGTCATGCAGTGAAAAAATGGCTGTGCTATGCAGAGCCAATCAAATAGAAATTCTTTGTTAATGCTAACAAGAAACATCTGTCTTCATCTGTCTATGGAGTTATTTCAGACAATTCAGGCACATTTTGAATTAAAAAGCTTAAAAATAATCAGTCAAGCTACAGATCCATTCCAGTCTAAGATTTGCATAGCCCAGTCACACAACAAGGTTTCAATACCTTAATTGTTGCTTAGAACAGGACATACTGCCCTAAAAGATTCCAAAAATATCTGTCCCAGTCGCTCATACTTAGTTCATACTAGTTAATACTAGTTCAGCAAATACTCAGGCCTCAGAAATCAAAAGAAATGGTTCAGTCCCTTGAATTCCCAAAACTAAATCAAGTTGTAATAGCCTGTATTGTGTCTTGGTCTAAAATAGTATTGATTTTACCTCTAGAGACAAAATTAACATTTAAAAAAAGACAAGAGAAAAAAATACTCCAGTCTCTGAACCTGATCCTCATTTTCAGCACTCAAGCAATCATTCAAGTAATATTTTTCTTCCATATATTTTCATAATTGGATTTGTGTGTCAAGGTTTTGGTATCCGGGCCAGGGGCTGTGGGACTGACTTCTGTAAGAAGAAGATAGAAGCTTTCTCCATGTCCAACAGAGCCAATGTCAACCATCTCTGTGATGGACCCACTGCTGCACAAGACTAAGCCCTTCAGTCACAGTGATAGTGCCTCTGGGATAACATATTTAAATAGAGTGGAAAACAGTTGCATAACTTCAGAAGGACTTTGACAGGCTAGAGAGGTGAGCAGAGAATTATCTGCAATACAAAAAAGGCAAATACAAGATCCTGCACCTAGTGAAGAATTTCCCCATGCACCAGGATAGGCTGGGGGCAGATCTGCAGGAAAGCAGCTCTGCAGAGAGGGACCTGGGTGCTGTGAGCCACAAGTGTGGCCAGGAAGGCCAAGAGTACCCCGGGGTAGGAAGAGCATTGCCAACAGACAGAGAAAGGTTATCCAGTCCCTCAACTCAGCCTTGGTGAGACCTCTTTTGGAGTATTGTGGGCAGTTCCAGGCTCCTTAGTGCAAGAGAGAGATGGATTTCCTAGAGTGGGTTGAACAGAAGATGACAAAGACAATTAAAGGACTGGAGAATTGTTCCTGTTCTGTCGATTACAACCTGCATATCTGAACAGTTATTTTCATCCGGTTCAAGCATAAGCATTCTTTTAAACTTAAACTTTGCATATTGAGCGTTTAAAAGGAGGCTTTCAGATGTTCAGTTATGCAACATATCATTTCACTGGAAAATAGTCTAATTTGAAGAAAGGTTTTCTTGTTTCTTTCAGTTATGACTTTGTCATAGCAGCCCCTTGTTCACTGATTTATTTCTTGGTTTATTGTAAAACAACAGTGAATACACATGAGAAAGTGTCACTTCAGTAAATTGGAATTATAAGTGCTATCATTTTAAACAAAGAAACCATATTCTGGATTTTTCTTATAAGTGTTAATCTGTTTTCTACTAAAGCATCTCACATATATTCTAACTAAAGTATGGGAAGAATGAGAATTATTAGCACAGTTTTGTATTCAGTAAATTATTACAATGTATCAGTGTGAGTAGGCTTTCATATTGAAATCTATTGTCTGAATTTGTCTTTTTTAAATTTAAACAAATTAGTGCTAGTGCTATCATTCATCCAGCATTCATGGTTTAAATATACTACTGTGCTTTGTTTTGTGTAAAAGTCTAACTAGAGAAACCCTTTAGGTGGAGTCCTGATATATCATTGATTGCATTATTCTGCAGGTCACATTTATTAGAGGCCACCTAAAACATCTTAGTGAACATTAAAGGTGACTGAAAACATTTAAGTTGCAGAAGTGAAAAGAATGCTCAGATTTTTTCCCTCAAACTGAAATAAAAATGACATTACAAAGTATTTTGTTTTTTGTCTTGGCTTGTACAAACATTATCCAATCTCTTCCAAGAAAATCTAAAACACTAGTATGGCTTTCTAATTTTGGCTAGAGATTGACAAATTCTTTGAATAATTATTTTCTAATTAAAAGATTTTGCAAGAATTCTCTTGACAATTTAATTTTGCACTTTTTTGGTCAAGTTTTGAGCTCAAAACATCTGGAATATTTGTGAAAGGTTAAAGTTTTGGTAAACATCCAATTTCAAAAACATTAAAAAAATCTAATACCTCTTCCATATGTTGTACAAATCAGTGGTGATTTCAGTAGGCCAATCGCATGTGACCAGTACAACTTGTGTCGCTGAAATCTTTCATAGAATTGGAAACAAAGGTAGATACTGATTTTAATTTTTAATTCCTTATCAGTGGTAAAAAAAAATATAGGACAATTGTTCTAGGCAGGAGAGTTAATTTTTGCAGTAAACAGGAGGGAGTATAGCCAAGACCCTGAGGTTATTCTATACTTCCTTACCTCATGTGTTGTGGAGGGAGTGGTTGGGGATTGCCAGGGGATTCTGTGTGAATGATTTGCCTCTTTCTCGTACCCTCTGCCATTCATATTGTTGCTGGTAAGGTTCGTTTTCTTCTCTCTTACTCCTATGTATTACTCTTAATTGTTACTTATGCAGTAAATTGTTCTTACCTCAGTCTGTGATCTTTCCCTTTTGTGCCTCTAGTTTTCTCCGTCCATCCACAAGGAAGAGGAGAAGGGGAGAGTGAGTGAGCAGAGCATGATTTGGAATGTTTCAGTGGGAGCACTAACTTGGGGAACACCATTCCTAAACCATGACACCAATGAAAAAAATTAACTTCATGATCAATGTTTTTTTGGAGAGAGAGAGAGATGTGGGGCTGCTGAAAATGTCTGCCAGTATGAGAATGTACTTGTTTTTCCAGTAGAGTGAGTGAGGCAATTTTCTGTCCTGCAATCACACAGTAGCCCTCATTGAGAGGTAACACAGCTGTTGATTTGCTAAGAAAACAATAATTAAAAGAATTAAAGGAAATGAACAACTAATGCAACCTGTCTACTAAATTATTAAGATTCATATTTAAATTGCATTTAATGATTAAATGGTAGCAAAGTGTACCAAAAACTTTTTTTTTTAATAAAAGACTAAACAAATTAAACTGGATCAGCAATAAAACCAACTCAAAACACACTTGACAAAAATCAAACATTATATTGCTTATTTCTGCATTACACGAAAAATAATTGGTAAAAATTATTCTGATTTCAACACATTTGCAAATATAGAAAGTTACAAGCAGTAAGGTCAGCACCAATATTGGGCACCATAATGGCATTTCATAAAATGGAGACAGTTATTTGAAAAATTGATGATCAGAAACAGAACTGTTGCATTTCCAGAATATATTAATATGTTTTTTTAATAAACTAGTTTTAAAAAGATGCCTAACATCTATTATAAGAGAAATGAAGACAAATAGTCACCAGCTCTCAAAGTTCCATCTACAATTTTCTAATTCATAACCATCCTTTACAGTACCCTCAGTAGTCAAACAAGTGTGCTCAGGACCATGCCTTGACAATCATCACATCTGAGCTCTTCCAGGGCTGAGGTGACGGTCTATCTCAAGAACTTTTGAAAAAATCATTTTACTTCCTGCCTGCTTCAAATAAGATAATTGTTCAGCTTGTTTACCCCATCTACTATGCCAACAGCATCATGATGCCAGATTTCCACCAGTTTGGGGAAAAAACTTAAGGTAAACCAATTGCAATTTTCCTGGAAGTTCATCCAAATATTTTGGTGGTGAAAACAGCAGCCCACCCGAAGTGCATCTGCACCAATGCAGGAGGAAGTTGTTTGTGACCGGCTGTGCCACTTAGATACTCAGAAGTCTGTGGGACTGGATGGGATTCACATGAGGGTACTGAGGGAGCTGTCAGAAGAGCTCACCAAGCCATTCTCCATAATTATAATAGTCCTGGTGAAGTGAGGAGGTCACAGATGACTGGAGGTTGGTCAATGTGATGTCCATCTACAATAAGGGCCAGAAGGAGGATGTGGGGCACTGCATATCTGCCAGATTGACCTCAGTGTCAGGGAAGGTTATGTGACAGATCATCTTGAGTGCAATCACACAGCACATACTGGACAATCAAGGGCCCAGCCAGCATGGGTTTTGGAAAGTCACATCCTGCTTGACCTGCCTGATCTCCTTTCATGACCAGGTGACCTGTCTAAGGGATAAGAGAAAGGCTGCGGGTGTTGCCTGCCTAGACTTCAGCAAAGCCCTTGACATTGCTTCTCACAGGATCCTCTGGAAAAGCTGTCAGCCCATGGCTCAGACAGGTGCACCATTCACTGGTGCAAAAACTGGCTGGGTGGCCAGGCCCAGTGGTGGTGAAAAGATTTCCACCCAGTTGGCATCCAGTCACTAGTGGTGTTCCCCAAGGCTCTATATTCTGCCTAGTCGTGTTCAATATATTTATGGATGATCTGGATGAGGGGATCAAGTGTACCCTTAGTAAATTCGCAGATGACGTTAAGTTGGGCAGAAGGGTTGATCTGCCGAAGGGCACAAAGGTTCAGCTGAAGGATCTGGACAGGCTGGATCAATGGGCTGAGGCAGGATGCTGTTCAATAAAGTGAGATGGCAGGTCCTGCCCTTGGGTCACAGAAACCCCGCGCAGTGCAACAGGCTGGGGACAGAGTAGCTGGGAACAGACAAGTGGAAAAGGACCTGGGAGTACTGGTCAGCAGTGGCTGACATGAACCAGCTGTACCAAGGTGACCAATAAGGCCAATGGTCTGTATCAGGAATAGTGTGACCAACAGGACGAGGAAAGTGATTTTCCCCTGTATTTGGTACATTCGATATCACATCTCGAATCCTGTGTTAAGTTTTGGGACCCTCAGTTCAAGGAAGACATTAAAGTTCTGCACCATGCACAGAGAAGGACAACAAAGCTGGTGAAGAACCTTGAGAACGAGTTATATGTGGAGCAGCTGAGGGAGTTGGGATTGTTTAGCCTGGAAAAAAAGGAGGCTCAAGAGTGAGCTTATTGCTGTCTACAGCTACCTGGAAGGAGTTTGTAGCAGGGTGGGGGTCAATCTCCCAGACAATTAGCAAGAGAACAGGAGTATATATCCTCAGGCTACCTCAGGGGAGTTTCAGTAGAAATTCAGGATATCAGGAAGAATTATTTTTATGGAAAGGGTTGTTGATCATTGAAATAAGCTGCCTAGGGCGATGATGGAGTCATCATCCCTGGAAGTGTTCAAGACACAACTGGACTTGGCACTTAGTACAATTTAGTTGGTGTGATGGTGTTCACTCAAAGGCTGAACTTGATCTTGGAAGTCTTTTACATCCTTAATAATTCTAATGTGTCAAAGAAGTAACTTATAGCCTATAAAAAATGAATGGCAAATCAGACGTCATTAGCCTGGTTTAGTTATAGCTCCATTTTTTGTGTGCTTTCACAACACAAAGGAGAAGAAAAGAAAGAAAGGGGGCCTAAACACAAATCATGGTTATACTTTGCTTGTATATAAATTTATGTTCTTTGAGGGAAAGTGAGGAAAAGGAGAAGGAATGATGACAGGAAAAGTGTGTGCCATTACTCTAGACTGAAAGTATTGTCAATTCCAGGAATCTGTGCATTTGGTCACCAAAATCCCTAAACAGTCCTGGCAATTCTTAAAAAAAATAAATGAGAAAAATATACTACTGTAGAACTTCTAAAATTCTGGAGTTAAAACACGCTTGTTTACTTGACAAAGGGCAAATATCACTAGCCTGCAAAAGACGTTCAAATACACTATAATAATTATTCATTTTATAGTTTACACAGATTAAATAGTCCCTGACCTTACATGGTATTTAATTTGATTAGCACTATATATTTAAGTGCAATAATTCTGTGATAAAGAGAAAACATTTGACTTCAATGACTTCAATATCATGGTGGAAATTAATTCTGTCCTGAGCATGACATGTCATGTCATCTATATTACTCTGCTCCCTGCTTTTTAAACTGTTCATGTATTCAGACATGATCCACGATCTGAATAACTGCATTTTTCACTATAGTCAAGGTAATGATATTAGTCTTTGATCCAAATGAAGAAAGGCAATTGGACATTCACCTTTTAAAATAAAGAAGGGGATAAGCCTTTGCCCTATTACTAAATTATTTGCAATAAGCTAAGAAAATTTATAAACCCCAAATTCTCATAATTTATAACATGTAAATTATAGAAATTTGAATATAGTAACAGGAAAAATAGATCACATTCTGGTTCTACCAGCTTTAAGAAAAAAAAAATTGTCTCATCTAAATTTAATAAAGCCATCTTGGGTCTTCCTAACTGTGAGAGCTCAAGACCTCTGACCAACGAACCAATATGATTTTGCAGAATCCATTTATTGTTTACATTTTACACTTATTTATACATTCCAAAACCACTGTTCACGCAAACACACATCTTTTCATTGGTGCTCCTATCCTGTCCATGCATTCTGCATGCAGCCCTTGTGGCACAGGATTGGTTACAGTCCAGGTGTCAACCACCCTCTGTTATCTGGCTCTTGTGGTCTTGTTTTCTTGCTTTTCAGCCTCTTCCTTTTTTTTTTTTAGAACAGTTTATATCTCAGCAGCCTTGAGAAATTCCAGAGGGTCTGATAAGAAACTCTACAGACAGTTTGGCTGGTGCACACTATTGGCCCAAGCTGTTCAGATGCATTGCTACACCTAACAAGTCTGACCAAGGAGTGTTAGAATATAGCATAGCTTTCTGAGGGTCTAGGCAGGACATTGGACAGATTTCACATATTACTTGGAATCCCCTACTGTTAAAAACTATTTTTAAAATTCCTTCATGCCGTTAGCTTAACATTAAATCCCACATACCTATGCAACCTTCAGCTATGCCTTTAGATTTCATTGCATTCATATTAAAGTATGATCATTTCAGACATTTCCAGTATTTCCCAAAAGACCCTTGATAAAGCAATCTGATTGCAAGTATATATGGTTTCATCACATGTCTGTCCTTAGGCTGATCATTTACCTTTGCTTAATAACTATGCAATATTTGTGGGCTACTATTGATCTGAAAACTCAGGTTCCAGTCTGGCATGTTCCTCCCTTGGGGTGGTACACATTAGACTTAATCATAAAACATAAATCCTTGTTGCCACCTCCCAAATGAAAATAGCACAAGCTCTTATACAGTGGGTTGCCCCACTGCAGAGCCCTTGAGTTGTTAAAGATCATCTGCTTGATTAAGCTCTGAAACACAGCACTGTATTCACACAGTCAATACCATCCCCTTCAAAAGTTGCAGCTACCCACGTCCTTTTTCAGCTTTCCAGCCTGAGTCATCTCACACCTTGTCCTGCAAAAGCTTTAGATGCTTTTGGGAATACTAGAGCAGACAGAAGTCAAGGTTTAATTTGTGTATGCACAACAAATCTGACCTAAGATTCTACTTTTTGCAAGAGCATGCCTAGAAATGTTGAAAAGAACAAGCCCATCAGATGTCATTTAATATAATAGTTTCATGTCAGATATTTCATTGCTGATATATGCTATAGCTCAACTACTGTACTGTATTCCTGGATATATTAAAGAAGGCCAGCAAACTCCCTCCTGTTTCATAGCACCATTTTACACATGCTTAGAAATGCAAAAATTGTCTTTCTAGAAACTAGGTTAGACGTTCACCCAGCCACAAGAAACTTCTTTTTTAGATTTTTCCTCCCTTTACAGTGAAATATTGAACTTATTCTCACTGCTTCCTACCTGATCTTATTAATGAGTCTAGCAATATCATAATCTTCAGGCTTTGGTTTTGAAACAGAGACACTAAACAAGTGCCTTGACTGGATTCACAATCCCCTCTCAGATTAAAGACACATTGTTTCCTGCATCTGCGTAAAAAGCAGTAAAAATCAAGTAGTGGTTCTCTAGCTTCAAACCAGTTTTAACAAAACTTCAGTACAAAACCTCAGTCCCTTTTACTAGGGCTCTAATAGATTGTTGCAAATGACTACTGTTCAATGCAAAATTGCAAAACCTTTTAAAAGAACCCAGAATCAAATGCAATCCTATTTATATATTATCATCAAAACCACTGGCAAACTTTAACTTTGTAATGCTTAAACATGGAACAAAAAGAACACTTTTTAGGCGATTGTTTTGCCTGTAAGCCTATGATTATATTCCATTCAAAGCAGAATTCTCAGTCTACAAATTCATGTAGATAAAAATTGACAAAGGATTTGCATGGACTCTTACGATGTAGGACTGCAGGATTTTGCATATCAGGTTCTCAGGGAGTCACAGTGTGACTCATCAGAATTATGTGAAGAAACAGGCTTCCTCAGCTGCTGCAGCCACTTTTTAGAAGTGAAAGCCTGACTCCTTGAAGCTACTGAAACCACAGCCTGCTTGAAGGAGGAACCTAATATTTGGTAGTAACTGGCAGGGTGAGTTGTTTGGGTGTTCTTGTTATGTTTTTGTTCAGAGCACTGTCTCCTTACATAAGCCAAATATACTCTACTGGTTTCCTTTCTTTGGGACTTTTGACAGAAGAGACCCTTCATCAAACCAGGAACTCAAACAAAAAGCCAGTCTGAGCTTCTCTTCCTAAACTAATACCTGAACCTAGAACGTTACCTTGAACTTAAATAATCTAATCATGTAGTACCTTCCACATGAAGAAAAATCCTTTGTCTGAAGATAAGAGTAATTCACATTGAACAAAGCCAATACTTTTCTATAGTGCAGCATTGGTAAATTGGATAAGGCATGTTTTATTTGCAAAAGCTTGGCAGATTAGAGGAACTAAATTTGAACTTCAAAACAGTCTGAGAATTGTTTTTTTCTTTTTTTTTTTTTTTTAAACAGAGATGAGCAAACTATTAATTTGAGGAATTTTGTAATTTCACTAGATATTACTTAAAAAGAATTCATCATTGTCAGTAAACCATAGTAATTCTATGGAAACTTGGCATCTTACCCTCCAGGAAGAGACCATATTCATGAAGCAACTCTTACTGTGTTTATGCTATAAAGTAATATGAAGGAATATATGTACATCTGTGACCTGAGCAGCTGGCACTGAGGAATTGATATTGTCCATACTTTAAATGATTTAAATCTACCTCAGATCAGCCTAGGTTTGAGGATAAAATGCCTTAGGGACAAAACGCTCTGGGGACAAAACCACATGCATTCCTGTGATCCATCTGCCAGTTTATTTTTTCCAGATGGGAAATAAATAAGTCCATGTTTTTGAAGTCTATTTCATTATTGTGTCCAAAGTATGGTTCACAGGGATAACTAGAATATTGATTTCCCCCAGTCCTATCTAGATGCAGACACTACTTACTAGAGCGATTCAGTGTTTCAGGTGTTCTCTCTGTTTACCTTTTCACATAATCTGCTAGCATTTTCACACCACTCCCATGAATACTCACTTCTAAAGCAGAAAATCACAGACCTCAGATGGGATATAAATGCTCAGTAAGGGGGAGCTGTACTTACCTAAAATAAACTTGAATTAAACTTCCTTTAAAAAATGGAGAATATGAGAGAGATAGCAGCTACATCATCTTCAATTCAGGCATTTTTTTTGGAAAACCTGGCCTTGCTGCTGGCAACTGGGTCTTGAAAGCCATTTTTGAAACCATTAGTGTGTTTTTCTTTTCTGTCTGCCCAGTGGCAGACTCTGCTGTAAATAAATATCTGTGTACACATTTCTGTTTCTTCTTTCATGTGCATAAAACTTGGCTGATAAGTTTTAGTGTAACCTCCCTTTTCACTGAAATCTCCTCCTTTTTGCCTCAAAGCAGCATTTTATCTCCTGTGTTCCTTTGTGTCACATGCCTTGGAGAGGTGAAAAGTGGAAGTGGTGAGGCAGAGAGAAGTAAAGGCACTGCTTCTACAGGGAAGTGGAAGATGAGGCTACACTCTCCTTGTAGCTGTAGCTCCAGGCAGATGGACCTTTCCCTTTCTTAACAGTAGTTTCTGGCATAAATCACATACTGCTTTGAATATGGCAAAAAAAAAAAAAAAATAGATTCAGATTTGAATTCTTTCTCAGACATGTTGGCATGTATTGACAGCCACAGAGCTGAGTGAAACAATTTCCTAAATGATATAGATGGGAATATCATCATATAGTTAATATTCAGCAGTGTTCCTTAATGCACAAAAGAACAAGACAAAATAAACTGTAATGACATGGAAATATTTGTCTGCCTGCAGGCACTTAATAAACTAATTCAGTTCTTATTAGGGCCTTAAACTTAGAGCAAGTTTTTACTTAATTTAATTAATACTCAACAAATAGCCTGCAGCTAGGCAAATCACATCCCAGAGCAGCAATGCCAACTGGCATTTATTAATCTATTTGCTGATGCTTACTTAACATCTTTAAACTTATTTTGGTAGAAAAACATGGTAAACATAGCCAACCCTTGTAGCTATTCTGATCTATCAGGAATTTTGATTCAGTGGCCTTATACAAGTACCTCTTTAAATGACATGTTTTCCAATTGAATACTTCTTGGTTCTGCTTTTATACCTCTCCACTGCTAGATATGGTAAAAACCTTATAAAATTATAGAAATCAGATTTTTTATCAGATATTATATTTATATTTATATGATTACTTGTATATTCATATATGTATATTATTTATTATAATTTCCTCGAAAAACTAGTTTTAATTTGCCCAAATGTTCTTAGCTTTTCTTGGCTTTTGTTTTGCAATATTTTCCGCTAAGAAGAAAACCACATAATTATAAAACCTTAATTTTTTCTCTATTCTTAACATCACTTTCCTGTAATGAATTATTACTCAATGCATACATTTACATGTTGCAACCAACTATATCTTCCATCTTTCCACAATTTCCTGCAGCATCCTGGTTAGCAAGACACATTTATGACCAAGAAATCACAGAGTCAGAGATGATGAAAAACAGGAAGGAACAGCTAGTGCCTGTATTACAAAATCTACCCTAGTTTAAAAAAACCTTTTCTATATTTGAGGCAACTAGGCATGTAGTTCTACTTAAAGTAAAAGCAAGTTCAGCACTTTAGCAAGGGTTTTTTTTTTTTCCTTCCTTAACTGATGTATGGTTTATCTTTACTGAGATAAGAGATGAAAAATTGTGTTCTTGACTCCACATATAAACAGAAGTATGTTAGAGAGGGAAGAAAACTGAAATCTATTTGGTAGATTTCCCTCCTTTAGCCTATCTCTTGCAGTTACAAGCAGTGTGCTACATTAAAATGATTTGGTGAGGAAATGATGGTCTGGATTTTGAGACAGAGTACACAAGGTATGCTGCCAAGTGCAGAAACTGAGGTTTGGAGACAATATGTTTAAGTATTATATATATATATGTATATATATATATATATGTATGTATGTATGTATGTGTATATGTATATGTATATGTATATATGCATGTATGTATGTGTGTATATATATATATGTATATATACATATGTATGTATATAAAGACCAGTATCCATATGCTGAATACCTAAATATATCAAATACTTTTGAATACCTTATTGATTTTTGTCTCCAGATACCAGCAAAGTTCTACGTTTCCACTAGTCCTATCAGCTGAAAGAAGAAACTTTGTGCTTTCATATACTACTTATATGTGCATATATAGATCTATCTCCACGTGAATTCAATGGTTGAAATACTTCACAGAAAACAATGGGATCATAATTCAAGAATATTCTGTGTCCTAGTTATGAAAAAACCACACACAGGTGTGTTACATTCATATTCCTCTTCCATCACTCTTTGCAATAAGCACACTCTCTGTTGAATAAGGTTTTGCCAGCCTTCTTGTGATTTTTTTCAATCATCATAGAATTATATGGATCCATTTAAACATCTGTTGAACTTACCTTTATAGGGTTATATGTATACATACAGCTTTAGGTATCTTATACCATAGTTAAGACTTACTTGTTGAGGCTCTTTTGGCAAAATATAGTGTTTACAGTAGCAATTTAGGCAGCTGCACTGTGATTGTTCTCCTGAATAGGGTTGCTTCAGTGTGAAGATATTTTTCCTTTTCTTTCCTCCATCCCACCCAGGCCCACACTTGCTCTCTCTGTCAGCATACTTTTTTTTGCAGATTTTATCTAGCATGGTGATAATAGAAAAGGCTGAAGCTATGGCATAAAGCAGCTCCACTAATCTCCAGTGCTACTAACAGTGCTGATGATAGTTATGAACATATCTGTTAGTTATGAACATATCTGTTCAAATCCTATGATTTATCTCTTATTGCTTTTCATTGACTTCATGCAATATAATCCTGTGAAGAGCGTATTCCTACCCAGCAGAGCCACACCAGGAAGGGACATCTAGAAGGGATATCTCCTGCACTTTGCACAGTCCCAGGATTTGATCAGGAGGTTCCAACAAGTTTTGCAAAAGCCCAGCTGGATTTATGGCATGTTTAACCTGACCAGGAGTCTGATTGGATATCATGGTTTAATCTCAGCCAGCTGCCAAGCACCACAAAGTCACTCACTGACTCCCCCATCAGTGGGAGAGGATTGGAAAGGTAAAAGGAGAAAACTACAAAAATGGTTTCAAAAGGAAAACAGTTAAGTCACTCCTTCCCATGGGCAGGCAGGTGTTCTGCCATCTCCAGGAGAGCAGGGCCCAATCATTCATAAGAGTTTAAAATTACCCTCAATTTTTGTTTGTTTACTTTCTTGTCATGTAAAAAAATGAAGAGCATCTCAGGATCTCTCTTGGCTAAAAAGACACATGTGAATCAACAATCTCTTCTTTCTCTCACCCCTTTTTGTTGTCATGGAAATCTTTCTTTTGAAAGCACTCTTTTTCTGCTTGACCTTAAAGAGAAGCAAGCATGAAACGAAAGTAATCAGAGTTGCTTTGGTGTTTACATTATCTGCAATAAATTATCTCCACATTTCAAAACATCCATGGCAGCACATTAAATACTAAATGTTCAAACCATTGGTCCTTTATACATTCTGCATGCATAATAACAGGCAGGTTTACCAAGACAAGACTTCAATTACTTTAACTAATAGTAATGATACATGGTATCTATAAAACTGAATATTTCAAGTGAGAAAGAAACAAAGTAGCTGGGACACATATGAAACAGTCTAATTGCAGGGATGAAAATGGAGAAAGAAACAACCTGTCATTATTTGCTGTTTTAGAAATAGAAATGTTAGTTATGAACATTTTACTGATGTAAAAGGCACAGACTGGAACAGATATCTCATAGGTTATTATATTTTTAAGGGAAGCTAAGAAGAATATACTTAATTGCTACTTGTTAAGTTAAAGTTGACGGTAAGAAGGAAGCACTGCACATATTATGTTTCTGGTTAATGAAAAGATTTCAGTAGAGGTCTTGGAGAGCCTTTGTGAAAGTTCAGCAGACTGAACTGAGAACACTTGTAACAACGTTATATCATCAGATACTCTAACTAGATATTTGATCAATTATGTGGAAATTTCAAGACTATTTTAAAGGAAAAGGGAGTAAGATTGCCTATTGTTGCATCCCCTCCATCATGCCTTTTAAATATAGCACTTGCTGTAAGAAGACAGAAAAGACAAAAAAACCAACCAACCAAACAAAAAAGCTAAAAAACAAAAAAACAAAAAAACACCAACAAAACAAAACAAAAAACCCAAACAAGAACGAACAAACAAACAAACAGAAACCACAAAAAAACCAAACAAAAACCCCCTAAAAATAAAAATAAAAATAAAAATAAAAATAAAAAAAAAAAAAAAAAAAGAAAAGAAAAGAGAGATGGAGACAGGATGCTGTCAAACAGACATCAAATAGTGCAACTTAATAAGAAGGAATATGTCTTAGAAGAGGAGGAATAAAGTGAAAAGCAATGGAAAATAAAACAGATTGGAAAAGTGTACCAGGCTTATTTTTAATGGCAACTTGAGTTTTCAACTGAGCAAGATTTTCCCAAAAATACCCACTTTCTGATAAAAGTTTCATTTTCCACTGCAAAGTCAAGTCTTTTCAATTGAAAATACTCCTTGGATACCTTATTGCTGCAATTGATCTGCTCAGAAACAAGAAAACACTGTATGTCATGACTGCCGTAACAAACTCTTCTATCAAGGAGAGATGATGCTGCTTTGGTCTGATTTCAACAAAGCATCACCCCAAAGATGAAAAATTGGAACATATCTGCTTGAAAATCCCTTCAACATATCAAGGCAGGACTTCCAAATCATAACATTCAATTTTCCTGCTGAGGTTTTAATGAAAAGAACTTGGCTTTGAGAGAAGAAAGTTTTGATGAACAAGACCATTTGCTTTATAGAGAGTGAGATTATCAAGAAAGGATGCACTGTAAGTAAAACTACAGTCCTCAAAGCTTTAACCATATTGTTAATACATTTTTATTTTTTAGTTTTACACAATTGGCTACAATGAACTACTATCACAACCACAAGGAAACTGTACTAAAGGCAGAATGTTTTATTGTTACTGGTGATTTTACTACAGAACTCAACCAGAGAAAGAAAGAAGTTTCTTTGAAAGAGGATAAGCAGAGAAAGAGAAAGAGAACATACTTTGAAGGTCAAATCTGGAAGTATTTTAAAATAAAGACCTAATATTGTGCATCGGAACAATACTGGAATTATTTCAATGAAAGAAATTTCAGGACCTTGCAACATGATGCATCATTTAGGATCTCCTATATTTTTGTTGAAAGACTTACACAATCTTGATAGCATTTTCATAGCAACTGAAATTCTAGTCAGTTAGAAGCATCTAGAAACATTGGAAGGTAAAAGCTTAAAAAGCAAAATTTATACTTCTTTGAATGTTGGTAGAAAATACTCAGATTTATAATTTGAATTCCATGCTAAACTCCAAAAATTTTTTCATGAAATATAAGTTGGTTTTTATTTATTTATTTTTATTTATTTTCATTGGTAGAATTATTTTTCACTTCTTTTTTTTCTCTGCAAAAAAGAGAGCACATAACCTGGCTACAGCTCCTGAGCATTTTGACTGTAAAGAGACGGTTCACACAGTGAAGCTAAGAAGACAATGCATTAATTTCCACTCCATTTGTAATGTGTGGATAATTATTGTTTACAAAGGACCTCAATCTCCTTATTCTATCTTTCTGTCACAAAGAGGTTCTGAAAGTCTAACTCTCCAGACTGCAGCATTCACCTGTGTGTGAAGGAATGACTGACTGACAGAACATTAAATCTACAACAGCAAGTTCTGTTTCACCCACAGTGCTATCAGAAAAATGTATTTCCTGGCCTCACCTAGGCCACTGCCTTTCACCTCTTATGGCTGTTCACAAAAGGAAGTCTGAATAGATCATGAAGCAGCCCCTGAGTCATCACAGTTTTCTTCTAGATTATGAAGTTTAAATAAAGACCCACCACTCGTGGTGCACTGAGATGAAAACTGTGTTCATTCAGGAACTATTAAAGATTCCCTCAATCAATCCCTTAGAGCAGAGAAGAAAGCATACATGAGCAGCAGCTATTTAAACAGGAGGATTTTTATCCTCCATTGCATCTGTCGGAGACCTTTCAAAAAGCTATTGCAGTAAGTATTCTCAGTGACATCATCATCCAGTAAGACACAATGTTTTGTACCTTGCTGTTATGTCAGCCTACTTAGCCACCAGTAAACTGACTGAAAATTTTGCTGTACCTTTGAGATGATTTATTGATCAAACACTTAGTGTGTTTTCAGAAATAAATGCCATTCTGCGCTGTAGGTATTTCTGAGTTTGTTAAGAATACCAAAAGATTTTTTTCCTCCAATGTACGACATTACTGTGTTTTTGTGCATGGTTTCAAGTGGAATAGAGGATGCAGAACAGAAAAGGAGTACATGAACTGAATAGAGAACTCAGGTTGAATTGAGGATATCAAGGCAAGATTTTTCTGTCTGCCTTTATTATGACAAAGTCTAGTTCAAAAGTGCTTGCATTGCTAACAGCTCCAGGAAATTGCACAATTAATATTTTATGTTGTTAAATATTATTCATAAAATGCACTCAAATTTAACATCATATTGCCTTGTCAATGGTCTATTTGGTTTACTACAGCAACTACATTTATAAAAATTAGGACTTGATTGATATTAAAGTATGGTGTAATACCATGAAACCCCACTATATAACAATTTGGCAAAAAAATAACCAACATAATTTAGCTCCCCCTTCCTGTCTTCCCCTTCTCTTCCCTACTCTTTTTTCTCTGCTTCACTCCTTATGCCATGTAGCAGATTCTAAAAATCCTGACAGTTAGTTGTGGAAACTTGATTCCTGTTGACATAGACAGGATTGATCAATAGCTGGTTCTCCCAGTTGTAATTATCTCATAAATACATCTGTTTATGAGAAACTGCATCAGTCAGTAGGGAAAGATTTTCCTATTTTCCTGGAAGTATGCAAGGAAAGAAGCAAAACAGAGGCTTTTTTCCCAGTAATTAACACAATTTGACTATACATTCAGTGCTTTTATTTCAACCCCTAAGTATATAATTGTTTATGTGACTAACACCTCCACTATTAATGTTATAAAATTTGTCACCATTTTCCAGTACAGTTTAGCGATAGTCCAATACAATTTTTTTGCTCTTTTCAAGGTAAGTCAACAGTGATAACAGAAACTTGGCACTAAATTTTTGGCATCTTCTTGAGAAGTCAAATATAACAGCTAAGAGGGAACATTTCAGAGATGTTTAAGAGGATTTAGCTTAGCAGTTACTCCTGGCTTTATTTGCAAGGTGCATGCATTAACACCTGTTCTGAGTTTTGAACATTTGTCCTTATTAATATTTAGCTTATGTTTTACACTAAGAGCTCCCAGGGTAACTGCTTACATAAAATTTCTGTGAGAAGGCCATACCCCATTTATTTCATCAGACATAACTGGATATGTAGTGTGCATATTTGGAAATGGGATATGCTTTGTAAATTTGCAATAGAATTGGAAGAATGTGTAAGAGTAGTATCAACATTGACATAGACTTCTTTGTTGTGTTTTTATTAAAAAGTGGGTCTTCAGATTTTTGAGAATAGTACCTTATTTTTCTTATCCATTTTTCAAAGCCCCAAATCAGCATAAACTCAACCCACAGAAGTGTATGTGTACTCTGAAGGAATTGAACCACTACCAACAAGGCAGGTAGAATTTTCCTGGTTAAGGAAAGCAGGAATTGTTCCTATTAGCCCTAGTGTTTGGCAAGCTTCCCTTCTGACCATCCAGGAGCCACTCTGGTGATCACCACCTGATCTGGGACTGAGGCCCCTTCACTGCTACACACCCCACACCCAGAGTCACACCAGGTCCCCTTAATGGCTAGTCCCCAGGTTTCCAATAGCAGTGTCTCAGATGTCCAGATCCTTCACATGATTTGATCTTGGCCCAATAACTAAATAACAGCTCAATCTGAATGACTCCAAGGAGGGAACCTGAAAGAACTCCCGGGATTTTATTCTCTTACAGTCCAAGTGTGCGAAATTTTGGGGGTTATTGGCTCCTGCTGCCTTTGAGTGTCACTTCACCAGGCCACATGTCCCTGGGATGGCAGTTTATGGCCTCTTCCCTGGGGCTCCCACCCAGAGCCCAACCGGCAGCTCCACTGCAGCTGCACCCCGAGCTACCTGCACTATATGTATTCCTCAACACTTGCCTGTATAGGAATTAAGTAGTTAATAATTCATTCTGATTTTTTCTAAAACACATGACCCTTTAAAATCCTCATGAACCATGAGGTTTTCTAACGAGGGCTAGAAAAATATATTTAAACTCACAGAACTTATTGTGTTGCAGAGTATAGAGCTTCCAGAGGAAAGCACGTAAGTGGCTATTATGTTGTACTACCATTAGAAATCGAATTATTTTGAACTTTTTTTGAAGAAATTAACACCTTGTTAATTACCTAAGAGAAAAATAGAGGGACAGCATGATAAAAGTTGAAACAAATATTCAAAGTCAGTGTTGGTGAAGTAAATCATTGTGTGCTTCAAAGGTAATTATCACTGTCTTCTAAAGCGAGGAGTTACCCAAAATTCAGAGCTCTACATGTTGTTTTTATACCAAGAAAATAAAAGGATATGGTATATCTTATATAAATCTCATTTTTAACAAATGGAATATCTAAAATCCTAGAACCTAGAGAGAGGAAAATACAGCTTTGCTACCAAGTCCAAGGTCTTTTCAAATTACACTTTACAGTTTTTTGAGTCTACATTTTTTCCGTTCTCAGTCATACTGTTGTTGGCAATTCAGATAATTCCCTGATATATTCCAAGGTGTTTGTCTTTCAATTTCATGGAATAGTTACAGAAACATTGGTCAACAAAATTGTTGTTGCCAGGTTTATTTTCTTTCTGAATTCTTCTGTTAGATGATGATCTGCTCTTCTCTTTGGAACAGGGTCATCAGGCTTTGTTAGTTTGTTACAGCTGTCATAAATAAAGAGTAATCCTTATAATCTGTAAGCAGTAGTCTTAAATCAAGACAATTTTCACATGCCATTAAGAAGAAAAACTTGCAATAAGGAAAAGACAATGGTGTTGGTGGTATTTTCTCAGTCTTCATTTTTCAGAAGTATTATCATTGAAGAAAGCTTAAAATACCTAAGTACTGACTTTCACAGCGATTTTCCCTCATAATGCACCTGCATCTCACTAAAAATGTCACTTTTTCCTTTGGCTGGTTGCAGGCACACTGTGCATGTGTAATTATTTACATGATGGAGCATCTGACAGAATATTAGAATTACCAACAATGCATAAATTATTCAATAAGAATACAGGCAGGACTGTTTTACTTGACATGCTGATGTTGTGGAGTCCTACAAGGAGATTGTGCAGAGGAAAAGAAAAACCACAGATCAATGTACAGAAGCAAAGATAGGACTGATTAATACCAGATTAATTTGGTAGGAAACAAAGACAAGCTTTGTGTACAAGAATGAAGAAAAAGCCTATTAATTTTATCTTCACAGTTATTTTGTGTCTTACCATCAGAACATCTTGATGACTCAGACACCAATGCATTTATCCCCACAAAACCCCAGAGACAGGTAGACAATACATTGAAAGCCCTACCTCAGATTTAATGTAGAATATTTATGGCAAAAGCAGAACAGAACTAATATCATAGTGTCTTCCTTAAAAAGACCACCTCTTCCCATCTCTGTCTACTTCCACGCTGTATTAAAATATATGGAACTATTTGTTTCCTAACTGATGAAACTGTTCATAAACTCATCATTTGTATATCCTTGTAGAAGTACATAAGTGACATGAGAACAAGTGAAATAGCTTTGAATTCTGGAAAACTTGTCTTTTTTCTTCTATGTCTTTAGAGACAGCTATGGCAGTCATTACATAAAAACCTTTGAACTTATTTTTTTCTCTAAAAACACTTAAAATGATAAATCTGATGTGCTGTTCTAGCCTTGAGAAAATAAATAAGTGCAAACGTTCATGGGTACCAACTTCACTGTCAGACTTGTTATTGGAAAAAAGAGCATTTGAATAGCCTAGCAATGTGGAATGATTTTTTCCTCCTTGTGAAATTGTTCAGCATTGTCAAACTTATCACAAATCCTGCTGCTCATCTGCTGGAGATGGATCTTTCAATCCATGGTGTTCTGATTGTTCAGTGTGAATGTTCAGCGAGAATGTTATTCCCTTGCTAGGTGTCAAGTCCAAGGTACTTATACCTACAGAGTTAAACACTAATGGAGACAAAATATACTGGCTGTTTCCAACAGAAACTTTCATCGTAGCACCAGGACCTGATAAACCAACAGTGACATACCTGAAAACTGAGCAAGTGTAAGCCAGCACCCTCTAATTGTCTAATTTTTCTTAAAGAAAAACCCCTTACATTAATGTATACCAATGACTGTATGAATAACTTCATGAGAGTACAGTAATAAGTCAGCTGGTAGACAGCACGTTCACAGAACAGCTACATTGTGTGCAATGGCAATAGAGAAAGGCAGCAGGGATATCAAGCAAGCTAACAAACTTTTTGGAGTAAAATGCTATTAGATAAAAAGAATGCTATAACCTGTTGACTACAATCTTCCTTTTTAAACATCTAAAATTTAGTAATTGTAGAGGATACTTGCTCCACAGTGGAAAGAAAAACAATAAACAACACAAAAACAACAAACCAAATATTTACTACACTATCTCTAAAACAAGTAAGCCAGTAAATTGAACCCTCCAAGAACTAATTTATATTAAAAACTTCTTTGGTTTTGAATGAACAGGAAGCAGAAGAAATATCAAAGACCTCATAGTCAGGGAAAAAAGGCACCATCTGAAACCAAATCAACTCTCCAATTTATATTTTCATTCATGGTCACATATGCACAGAGTTCAGACACATTCATATCCTTTTACCATTAGCAGAAGCACTTCAGTCACTTTATGCATAATTTTGAGCTCACAGCTTTCTCAGAGCTTGTGGTGTGATTTCAGCCCATCTTTACAAATATGTTCTAAGCCATATCATGCTGAGCTGCACTGCCCACTGTATGAACTTCCCAGTCTAAAAGTTTCACACATTAAAAAGTGTATGGTTTTATTATGCTGAGATGAAATAATGCTTTCTCTTTGAGGTAAAACACTTCACATTCTAGCTTCAGTTCTGGTTTAAAACCCTAATCCATACAAGAAGATCCTTTTGATGGCTTCTAATTTCATAGTTCTTTTGCTTTCAAATAGCCAGAAACAGGCTGCTGTTTGGCAGAAATTCTTATATACCTGGAGCTTGAACATAGGAATAGATATGGTTGTAAATGAAACACAATATTATGATTAATTATTGTTTTCAAGTAGAAAATCCAGTCCTAGTACCATGCATGTCTATCCAATAAAAGCTCCAGCTTAGTTTTAAATATTAGCATAGCTGGGATCATAGCTGTGTCTATTTACTATAATGGTTTCTTTCAGAAATAAAACCCCTATGTACAAGAAAGAAAACTGTGACAAGTGCTAAAGCCAGGTAAATTACACAAAGTGCAATTAGGTTAAGATTATAAGTGCATAATATTTTTTTTAACTTTTTCATTACAGACTGACTAAAATATGATGACATCTGCTCATCAGATTTACTGACTTTATACTTATTAGTGTATTATATCATTCAGGACTAGAAAAAACACAAATCCAGGGCAGTAAATCTAGATACTCAGAACTTTAGGTGGAGGCTAAATTAATGTTTCTTAATGCAAATCCTTTTTGTGCTTTCAGCTATGTGTCACAGCTAAAACCAGAAGTCCAAACATCACACAGATTGAAATGTCAATGCTTCCGTTCATCTTTACTTACAATAGAATAAATGAATTTGATATTAAAAGATATAAGATGTTTTAAATATCATATTTCACATTAATATGCACTCCTCACCTTTACATCAAAGTGTACTTTTCACTCTTGTTTACTAATCAGTGGAAGCATTGGTAATTCACAGAACAGAAAGAGGAAAAAAACAGTGAAAAACACCTCAATGACAATGGAGATCATTGGTTGTCACCTGAGGATTTTATCAACAATCTCAATTTTTGCTTTGACTCACTCATCTGACCAAAATAATTTGACTCCACAGATCTTTCAAAAAGTCATTTTTCCTCAACTTATTCAAGTGAACAAGAAGAAATTTAAGCAAAATTATTTTCTAGTCCTAACTGTTCACGCATAGGGTTAGATTTAACAAAGTCTTAATGTCATGAAAAAGTATCATTAATCTCTTTCAGTAAGTACAATGATGATCAATCATTGAGTTAGACAGGAGCTTTTGCATTTCTTCATATTTCTTGTGAGGTACAAATGTCTGTGAACATTGTCTCTGTTATGAATCTTAAAAATTCAAATGATAGTAATGTTATATCACATAAAACTGAAATGATTTAATACATTTGGACTTCTAAAATGAAAAAAACACATCAAAAGCAGTGGAAGTAAAATATATCTTACAGTGGAAACTATATTTTCAGTATATTTATGCACAGACAGTTAATGGAATTTATTTACATGTCAAATTATATGCACATAAGAAAACCAGATCATTGGGAGCATGAATTACAGGTCACAATTACACCACTGTGTAATTGTTGCAAGGTTCCAATTATAGACCTATAACTTCTCTACAAATCAAAGAGTCTGAAGCATTTAAATCCAAAGATTGACATAACCCTGTAAGAAGAATTGAAAGGATAGGATTGCTTATTATCATGCAACTCCATTGGCTAAGAAGGACATTGGTTTCAGTGACTCTGAAAGGATAGAATAGATAGTAGAAGTAGACAGAATTACGAGTCCGCATTTGGACACAAAAATTTTGGAGGCATCTATATGTGTGTATATGTGTATATGTGTGTGTGTGTATGGTATTCATATATATCTATATGAATTCAAATATTTAAATCACATTTTCTATCTAATGTTGAAGAAAATCCATGTCACCTTTCCCAATAGACCCTGTTCCTTTATAGTATCTGACCTGGAATGGAATTTTTTCCTTTGAACATAAGGAGGAAGTGTTTGATACCTGTGAGAAAAATTCAGTGGACAAGATAAAATGAGCAAAAATATCATCACCTTCCACAAGCTCAACCACTGATCTCTGTTCATTCCAGGTAGACTCCAGTGGCAACATTTTGGCTTGCTATCAGCAGAAATTGTCAACCTGCTCTTCTTCTGAGGGAGTCCCTAACTGCCTTCTGTTCCCCTTTATATTTTCAATATCTGATATTTAAGATTCACAGAAATACTTCATATTCTCCTGGAAACAGTGTAAATTATAAAAACAATCATACAATTAAAATGGGTTACTGAAAATTAAATTAATAATAAAGGAAAAAAAAAACACATTTGAAAGCTGTGTTTGAATTTTGCAACACATAAAGAATGTTTAAATAAAAGTTTCACAGACTATTTAACTAGTTCATCAGCTCTGTAAATAAAAAATAACAGAAATCCATTAAAAAGAAGTAGGGAAAAAAAAAATACCAGCTTTAATCTCAGCACTACAAACCTTGAGAATATTTTGAAGACATTCAGACAGTTCACCTTTCTGCTATGTGATTCAGGGGACTTCTGACCTGAAAAATTATGAAGTGAATGCTCGTCTTTTTCACGTGGTTCTCCTTTCAGTCCTGTATTTCACCTTTCACATTTAAGCTTTTAGTACATCTGGTGTAAAGATTAATAGAGAAAGCTGTGAAAACATTAGTTGGAGGATTAAATACCTCTTACTGGATTTAGTCTTGATCATTATTTTCTAATTAATGTTTTTCTATCCTTGTTAACACTATAAACAACAGCCCCCACCACTCCTTGGCTAAATGGTTTCTGATTCTCCTGTTTCCAGAAACAAATCAACACAATTAAATATGAGAGGTTGCTATTAAATTAGACATATAAGTTGGAGATAGGAGCAATCTGGCAGATGGAGCAAGTGACTCACTGAGAGTCCCTGCCCCAGTTTTCTCAGTTACAAAAAGTTCAGAGTTTTTCTCTGAATTTCTCAACCCTATTTTTGTCCTAAACTCAATTTATCTTTCAGGTTTCTACCAAATAACTTACAAACCTCCATCAGTCTCCCCAGTAGCTCAGAGCATACTCACAGCACATAATAATGTAGCCTATTAGGGGATGGAAACTTTTTCTATTTATAAGTAGCTGAGAGAAATTTCTGAGGAACTCCAGTCATGCCCCCTATCTAGAAAAGGCCAGATGCTCACAGTAGGTGCTGGATGATTATCTTGTTTCAAAGACCTAACCTCTGCACAGACTTCCCTGGGCTTTTGCAATAGAACATAGTAATATTCAAGTTGACTTTCTGTTTGCACAGCCATTAACAAGTTTTCTTACAGGTTTTATTCTTTCTTTGTCATTTCCGTGCTTCACCTGGAGAATCTTATTTTTGAAATGTAAAGTCACAAATAAATAGCTGCATCAATGGATGTTGTTTCATGGAGGATGCTGGAATAACACAAGAACCCCGAACTCCCACCCTTTTAAAGTTTTATGTTTGGGCTTCCTTTCTTGTTAAACAACTGTGCTGAAATGTACATGGAAACAAAGGAGATGCAATCGAAGGTTGCTGCCTAACATTGTAAAATAAGTTTGATTCATTAATTTGACTTTCTTTTTTCATTTGATACAAAATAGAGAAAATAATTTAAAATAAGGATTTGCTATCTCTCAAGAATTATTTAATTATTACTCTTTAATGATCTTTTACATAAAACAATTTTAAATAATTCTTTTACATAAAAGAATTTTAAATGCAACCATGTGGGTGTGCTGTTAATGTCTTTCATACAGAACTTGTGAACTTAAAACCTGAATAGGTCAAGCATTGAATTACACAACAAGCAAAATAATTTATAGTTAACAAGAGATAGCATATTAGACAGAAAAAAACCCACAAATTCAGTTCAAAAAAAGATCAGCTTACAAGATTTAGGAGACCAATTGTGCATCACTGTGCTCTAAGTTACAGCAAAGGATAACTTAGAGAAGGAATCAGGTTACTAGAAAAATTAATACTGTTTGATAAATGGATTCAGTTGTTTTCAAAGATAGCACTGGCTAGCAAGTGTTCACATCCACATTTGTTCCTAATATCATTTTTAAGGTTGAGCTTACTGGCCACATAAAATATATTCAAAATTCTTTAATCATTTGGAATTTTTACCTCACAATTACTCTCTTAATGTCTTGAGCATCAAGTTAACTAAATGACATGATACAATTTTCAAAGAGCAGTTTTTGCAAAGCACTTCTCCCATTTTATTAAAAAACTACCATTCCTACCTGATAAGCAAGTTAGTGTCCCAAATTTCAGTTTTCTATTTAGATTAAATATTAGGAAGAAATTCTTTACTGTGAGGGTGCTGAGGCCCTGGAACAGGTTGCCCAGAGATACTGTGGATACCCTGTCCCTGGAAGTGTTCAAGGCCAGGCTGGATGGGTCTTTGAACTACTTGGTCAGGTTTCCCTACCCATAGCAGAAAAGTGGGGAATAAGTGATCTTTAAGGTCCCTTTTAACACAACCATTCTATGACTCTTTGAAGTATTGATGGCAGCAATCTGTTGTCGCAACAAATTATCCCAAGCAGAACATAGTTAAGTATCTTTTTATTCCTCTAATTGTTATAATAATAAATTATGTTCAACAAAAGAAGAAAGTAGTCACAAAATATTTCAAAGTGGTTTTAGTGACTTATGAAAATCAGTGTGACATAGCCAATCTAAAAGCTTCAAAGGCGTTGGTTTGTTATTTTATTTAATATGACTGCTTAGAGATGTATAGGACTCTGCCAACAGTAATTCAATAAAATTTAAAAGAATTGGCAGCTCAAATGCTAGCTCCCAAGCTGCTTGTTAAAAAAGGCATTTGTTAAACTGTCATGCTACTCTCCTACCTTTGTTCTTCTTGACAGATCCTGCTCAGCCTCAAGATGATCCCACAACACATATGATCGGATGTTTTTTCCCTGATCTTACTCTCACATACCCATGACAGACCCCTATGACTGGCTCTTCAAATTTCCATTTCACAAGGTGCCCTTTGTTATTAGTAAATACTTCACAGTTAAATCTATTAAATTATGATTATTTGATTCCCTTTTGGATGTGATTTGTGTGACATTCATCATAAATCCTGTATGAAGAGAATTTTGCAGGTTTCTAAATACACATTCCTGAGAGTAGCTTTATACTTCCATTTCAAAAAATTTTTGCCAGCTTAACAAAGAGAAATTTTGCCTTGGCTGACACGTTACTAATGGACTGAAATGAAAGGAAAAGTCTTTTTTGTAAAGAACAAGCTCATTATTGAGGAAGTGGTTAGAGGTGGGAGAGTTCAGATTAACTAGGGAACAAAACCAAATTCAGAAAAGCTGACAGAGAGGAAATGGTGTTTTTGTAGTGTCTTAATGGCTGGCTTCTTTTTATAAAAAAAGCAGTGATAGCTTGAAACGTGAGTCAAATACAGAGTCAAACTAGGTGTCTAGTGCAAATGGAGTTATGTGCATTTGACTCAGTAAGAAAAACATCTTTTTTAGGATTCCCAAAAATCTCCAAAAGTGGCTACTGATATCTGACAATCTCTATGTTGGTCCGAAGTATTTTATTTGTATAAGCAGAAAAATAAAGCAAATATGCAGATAAGAAAATGGGAGTCTAAAACACTCAATTAGTTTTGTGGCAAAGAGAATATAAAATCTCTATAATCATGTCAATACAGTCATCCAAGTTGAACACAAAGTAAAGGTACATAAAATATTCCATATACTTTTTACTATTATGATCATTAGTGTTTCAAGCTTAATGCATACTTCATTATCTAGAAACTCATGTCATTTGCATTTTAATAGGATTTTATAAGGGTTTGCTGCATCCTTTTTTTGCCTATAATACTCAACAGCTAAAGCAAGATAGTGAATAAGGATTATAGAATTCAAATATAATCACTGGAGTAACTTAGATTTCTTACTTCTTGTTAGTTAAAACATATTCTGACACACCTAAACTGACATGACTGATACTGATCAAAATGACATGATACTGATACAGGCAATTGATCTGAAAAATAACTTTTCCAAATTTTAAGGCAATTTTCATCATTTATATTAGTGATTTAAAATTTGTTTTCCTAGGAGTGCATCCTACAGAAAAGAAATTTCTTTTTCTCATTTATACACTGTCTGTACAAAGAGTACACAATCACACAGTATATTAAAGAATTTGCATTTTTTTAATAGACCTCAAGCACACCATCAAATACATTCATTAATGTCTACTTTGTAAAAAAGGGATATAGAGCAACCTTGCATTTTTTAATATCAGTATTCACTCTTCAGCTGAGAGGAAATCTTATTGAAAGAAACGAACGCTTAAACAGAACTTCATTTTATGTCCTCTGATCCGTTTCATATTCTTTCCTGTAACTCTTAAATCGGTATTTACTCTTCTATAACTTCTAAATATACAACACCCATTCCTGATAATATCAGTAATCTGATTTACACAAGAAATATGAAATCTGTACTTTATACCTCTGGGCATCAAATTCTATAATTACAAGAGCTATCTCTGTATATGATTATTTTTGTCTTAAAAAAAATCTGAAGGGTGTGTACACTGCTACATCAAAAATATGTTTCATTAATAAAAGACAGATTCTTATCTTAAAAGTATCATCTCTATTTTAATCTGCTATCTTCTTTAAAATTATACAGTAGCTCTTACTGTAGATAGGACTTCATAACAATGCTGAAGACATTTTTAATAGGGCAAATATATCTGTTGAAACTGTTTGAAATTAATGGTCTTTCTTATCTAGCTATGGCTCTTCATGGTAAAGAGGCATCAAGGATTACACATTAGCGGGGAGTTTTTAAAAGGTTATGTTATTGCAGGACTGTGCCACATATATACTGTCATTAGTCATTGCCACCATGAACTTGTCAGACACAATTTTACATTGAAAAATCCTGAATACATATGAAGAAAATTTATCAAACTAACCATTGAAAATTAAGAAGTATTCAAAAGGTGCCTTATTGTTTTCTATTTTTCTTTCACCTGCATTGAGTGAACATTAGAAGGAGTTTTCATTTTCTCTAATATCAAAGTAATGTTTTGACAACTTGTTTCACACATTTCTTGGTGGGTTCTCCAGCATTTTCCCCCCTTCCTTAAGGAAGCATAGTAGTGTCTTACACATGAAATTAAAGCCTATATTTGGGTGAATAATTTGAAAGTGAAGGAATATCTCACTCTTCTAAGTAACTGTAGCTTTCAGTCTTGTCTTAGCTTCCTATGTATTTTGGAAATCTATTTTTTAATCAGACACAATATCATATAAAAACAGCATTTTTGTGATTCTGTAAAACTAATGACCTTCCAGTACTTGTTGTTAACACATTGGTAACTGTGAAAATAGCAAAACCTAAGTCACGAAAGAATGAAGAAGAAATAATGCAGTACAATTTGGACCTTTATTCTCTGTGCAATGATTCTTGAGAGCTTTCCTAACATGCTTTCTTCTAAGTTTTCTAGCTCAAACCATCTTTAACACAGAGAAAAATATTCAAGCTATTAAAAAAAATCAGGAGAAAAATTGTACATAAACTCTTTATCTTTTTGTCTATTCTGCTTTTAAACTACAGCTATATCTACATTATTCAAAGTTTTTGGTTTTATACCTTGGCACAAGATGCAGACATTTTCTCTGTTTACATTCTTATTTTCATAGACAGGATGATAGCAACACTACCTCCTTTCTAATGACCCAATAGGTTATATTTGGTATGCAAATCTGCGGTATTAACACTGATTCAGTACTAAATAAAGGTTTAATTATTTTCTAATGGGAACTGGACAGAAAATTAAAGTGGACCTCTCTTTTTTCTAAATATTAGCCTTTGTTAGAGCACACCATGAAATATATTAGGTTGTTAACCTCCCTCAAAGGAAAGGTTTGTCTAAAAATCAATTATATCACCTGAAATGGCTAATACTAGAAATAGGTTATTTGCAAGGCATTTTGAATGAGAGAATGACCTTTATTCTAAAATTTTCTTAGATAAAATTTGAAAGACTTTAGACCATAAAGTATCTGGGAGGTAGCAGAGGTAGCCTGTATGGGAAAATAAAATAAATTACTGGGCAAATTTTGACTATCAAATATTACACCACTTTTCTGTTCTGTTTATGCTGAGTTTTTTTTTAATACTAAGGTACAAGAATATTTTATTAATTTGAAAGCGAATTTTGAATTTCACCTACTGCTTCTAGCTGGTTTTGAATGGCAGAACTCCTCACTGGAGAAACCCAAAAATAAGAATGAAGCAAAATTATGCAGAAAGGCATGTTGGACTGTATAATGGGGATTTTTGACTGTAACTTCTAATTGAAATGCTACATTTGGAAATTTATTATTATACTTCTTGACAGCAGTGAGCATCATTAGAACAATCCTCAACATTCAACCTGTTAGTTTCAGAAAATAATTGCCTGAGAAAGCTCAGTTTGACAACACATGCTGCATGGTGTTTTATGTCAAACCTTGTTCTTGACTGAACTTAAAAGTGAAGAATATTGCCAGTTAACTCAGAACAACTTTCTGAAGCTCACAGATAACAGTATTAAAACATCTTTCTTAATATGTATATTTAATAAGAAGTAAGAAGCATGACTGTTCTGAGGAACATTCTGTTTCTGCAATAAATGGGTTTTTAGAAGACATGCAGCATTTAGATTCTAGGTTTTTTTTTTCAAGTCATAACATGAAAATCTTGCCCGTGGGCAAGTCTAAATATATTTACATAAATTTAAGTCTGAACTTTAAACATGATCATTCTGTGTTATATAATGTAAGTTTTTACTGTTTATGATACATCAATTAATTTATATAAATGCTTCTATTTAATAGTGATTCTGAGCTCTCTAACTCATCATTAAGGAAACATGACTGGAAAAGGAATTGACTATACTGTGATGTCTGAGTTTGGAAATTTACTTTACCTCTACTCTCATTCACAGCATTTTCTTTTAAAAATTGCAATATAAAAGCTAATAAAAGCATAGACAATGGGATAAGCCATTTGTAAAGTTCTACACATGAAAGTTTTACAGTTTTAGGTGTACACAGTTCAGATTAATTAAAGAACATTATTAACTAACTACAGCCACAGTAAATCACTTAAAAGTAGTTAATGAAGGACAGTCAACTCAATACAATGCTCTGTGATAACAATTCTCCTGTTTCTAGAGAGGCAAAGCCTGATCTTTCAAAGTAGGTTATGAAAACAATAAGATCCCTTCCAGAATGAGAGAACAGCTGACAATTACAACTGTGGATTGCTTTGCTTTCCTGGGGCCTCATTCAAATTTTATGGTTCTCTTGCACTGTTAGTTGCTTCCCTTTCCTGTTGACTGAAACTGGCTGAAGCAGTTGGTGTGTTAAAGAAACAATTCATGCATGAGAATGTACACTGTGTGCATGAACCAAACCTGTGTAGAGCCCCATGCTCTGCTTTTGCTCCTTGTCATCCCCCAGTATGACTGGGGCAGGGGGAACACTGACCTGTGCTGACACTTGCGCTTCCAGAGAACACCCGAAGTCTGGCTGAAGCGCAGCTGTGATGTTGTTCTGAGATGATGCCAGGACAAGGGAGCATCCTTGGGGAGAAAAGAATATGGGAGCTCTCTCAGGAACAACAATTATATTTTCAGCTGCCTGACTCACCTTCCCCTCTACTGCTTGTGAAATATGTCAACATTTATATTTAAATATAATCACTAAGACTTCTTTCTGGAGTCTTGAGTTTCTTCTCACCACCTTTTTCACTGCTTTGTCATCACAGCTTTTTTCCATTCTTGAATGCTTTTCTCTCCTCTTTGAGGTCTGCAATCAAAGTAGCAATTCTGTATTTTCTTCTGCAGGCAGCTGTAAGGATAAGGAAAGTTCCAATCTCCAGCTGTGAGCCCTTTCTTATGACTTGTGACCCACAGGTTCACAGTAGGGATTTAAATCTTGATCTTCCTATAACCCCGAAAATAAGACAATCAATGCTACAGTTATGTTGACTTTTTGTTTGTTTGTTTATTTTTACTTTTCTTCTTGTGGTTCTTCTCAATGTCATGGGAAATTGACTGCTTACAGATCATAGTCACCTAAGTTTATGAACTTGAACAGTACTGTGCCAAGATTAATTTATTTGATTTAACTATAGTTTTTCCTCTCTTTTTCTAAGACTGTTCCTGCCAAAGACATAGATCTGGATGCTGCATTTGTAGGTCATTGAAGAGCATAACTGATCTTTATTTTTTTAAAAGCATATACATACTGAATAAATAATACAGAACTGCCTAAAGTTAAATTAATACAGTCATATGCAGAAATCCAACACATAAGCAAAATGAGATTTAGAGTTCTATTGCAAATATAGTTAATAAAATTTGATTACCATTGCTTTAGAAACGAGAACACTGTCAGAAATACGATGTATGCCAGAAAGCATGCATTTTATTTTTAAATATAAATCACCTAGTAAGAATTTTATTAGGTGTAATTCAGGTACTAATTAAGCAGATTTTTTTTGAAAATTTTCCTTGAAGGAAATAGAAGTATATTCCTTACAAATTTCTTTCTGTGCTCTTCAAATCATGAGTTTAAGATATCTTGACAACTCAAGCCCATGAATATTGCAAATACTCTGATCTCTGATAAAAATACAGAAATTGTTAAGGAGAAAGCAAAACTTTCTCTACAGTTTATCTAATTGTTTCTTCAATGTTTTCTATGGGAAAGCTGAGAATATTCAGAGGAGCTAAGGTTTACCAAAAAAAACATTAAGAACCATGCATATGACTTCTCCTCTTTAATTCCTGTGCTTCAATGTGAAGAGATCATGCACATAAATTAGGCTGCACAGCATATCTATGAGAGTCAAATTCTTGGAAGTCTTCCAATATTTGTTTCTGGAGATATTCTCATGTGAACTAAAGCTTAAAAAAAGGTGTGTTACTATTTCCTTTCTATCCATACTTCTTTCTGAAGGTGATAACATTTCAGTCTTATGATAAAGTACTACCAGAGCAATTTACCACACTTTATGTCCTTTATGATCTGCAAGAGAGGATGTAGAGGGCAGTATTGTCTTGGTCTTTCTGGATCATGTCAGCAGAGTCAAAAGCTCACAAAAGCACGTAGCAACCTTTGCAAAATCAAGCACCTTATCAATAAAAAATAATATATTAATCCAGTACATGTGCATCTTTTTGGTAATGAAAAGTAGAATATTTACCTTGAAGACTACTAGATGAATGTACTAGACTTTGGGTAAGACCAAAAATATATGTTAAAATTAATAATTTATTTCTATGGATTATGCAAATACAGTTAGCACTTCTGTCACATGTGAATGAGAACACATACTATTGTCTCTTTTTGGACTTGCACTAATGCCTGGATTCAAATCTAAAATTCTTCAATTATTGCAGTCTTGCATTTACATATAAACTTTCTGTGGCATTTTCTTGAAATGCATATGCAGGATTTTATTTTGTAAAAATACAATCTGTGAAATTACACTTGCTGTTGCTACTAATGTATCAAGTATCTTCAAATGTTTCTCACTGGTACTATGGGTCTTCATGGGTTAAATACACATTAAAAAGCATTAATAAACATTATAAAGTAAACATTAAAAAAACATTGCCTTCTTTCAGTTCTACCTTAAAATTCATCTCATGTCACACCTAAAAAATAAGGCAGTAAATGCTTCATTGATTTAAAAAGCATTTGTCTAATAACTCACACACTTAACTTGTGTATTTACTGCATTAAACTCTCTATGTTATTCTGTGATAGTCATTTAACAATGAGTATTGCTTTTAAGTAATCTGTTGTCCATCTCAAAAATCTTTTTCTATACACATTTCCTAGCACACTGGAAACCTCATTCATAAAGTCCTGGTAAGTATATTTTAGGATTAACATAGATCAAATAATGATCAGAAATCAATTTATTAAAATTAATGATTTAAACAAGGGATAGAGTGGTATACAGCTACTGTATTCTCCAGAGTTTAAATTTCAGATATTATCCTCATCCACAGAGGGACTTAGTTCCCTACTAGCATTAAAAAAAGGAGAAAAAAGCCAAACATATTCATTCTCTATGTTAATCATATAGAAAATAGGTAATAAATCCCCTTTTCTCAGGCACTAAGTCCAGGATTTTAATTTATTTTCTGTGCTTCAAGTTTCATTACGTACACATATCTGTGATCGGAGTCTTTGTCACTAATAATTTTTATTGCTAGGTTTATGCTTTTATCCTCTTAATACCAAAACCTCTGTACAAATAAATATCACCCCAGATATCAATCTGTACATTTGTAATCATATTTGTTTCCTGTAAGACTAATTTATGAAGATGTCATGGTAAATCCTTTCTCCAGCTCTACTATAGATGTTCCCTTCCAAGAGTTTAGATTAAGCATATGATCATGCATATGATTATGCAAAAATTATGGAGTCATTATGAGTAAGAAACCCCCTGCTGCTCACTTCATATGCATACATATATATATGTTTGTATGTATGTATATATATGCGTTTGTGCATGCAACCTCATCCCCAAAATAACCCAGTAATATAATAAATATAAAAAAGTAATTAAAATAACTGGGATATTATTTTCTTCAGTTAAGTCATGACATTTTTTAACATTCAGACATCCGATAGATTTATGCAGTCTAATTGAAAATAAAGATACCACCATGTTACATGAGGAACTGACATATATGCTTTGCTCTTTTTTGTAACAGTAGCTGTTATTTGGGTTTTTAGATCAAAATGAACTTTATAAAATAAATGTTGGCTGTGGCAATGGGATACAAGGGTAATTTCTGCAACCTCATTGATAATCACTGGTGATCTATTTGACAAGCAAGAAAAAGAAAGAAGTTGTTAGAACTATAGACATCCTCTCATAAATTCCAACCCAGTATCAACAGTTCCACATATGATAGTCCGGATGATCTGTTTTGTATGGGTTCTGAATTCAGTTTGCCCTTAGTTAGAGATGCTGATTTGTATTTCACTGGGTTAAACTTGGACTGTTCTGAATAATGAACCAGGACTTTCACAAAAGAAATCTAGAATACCATTAAGAATGCCATAACCACCCAAAAGTAACAGATAACAGAAAAAGGCATGACTTTTCATAAATCTTTGCAGTGTTGGAGATCTGACAAGTAACATATCCAGAATTCTCAATGCCCCTGTTACTGCAATTCATTTTTTTTAAAAAAAACACTTTTCATTACACAGAAATCATAACACATTTTTGTCTTTTATCTCTTTAGCAGAAGGAAAAAAAAAAAAAAAAAAAAAAAAAAATCAGTGCTAACTCCTGTGAAGAAATAGATAGAAGTTCCTTTGCTGGAGGCCAAGACATCCAGATCAAGACCTGTTCCTAAAAACTCAGTCACTTGTTTGTCAGATCAGTAATAGAATTCTCTGAGATTTATTTTTTTTCCTCATTTAATTTTCACAGTCTGAGTTAAAAGATTTTAATAAATCTAAGGTACAAAAAGGCTTATAATGAACCTGTCAAGGGGCTTGCTTGTAATTTGCCTGAAAGGATATAATTTCCTGAGAATGTGATTCTGTCTTCATATAATTCTTCCTGAAATGCCCAATGCAGAACCCTGAAAATGGATGTTGACAATTTTGAATACCATCCACTGGTAGTTGCTATCCTAATATGCTGCCTGAAAGGCCTTAGAATAAAGATCAAGTGTAAATCAACTTCATCTTGCAAAGAAAAGAAATTTGATTTCTTTTTTCTAAAAAAAATTTCTTTCCTCTGAAAGGGTTGAACCTAGCAATGTAGAAATATATCTTTCTTATTGTTAGCAAGATTTTAACACAGTTTAAGTGCTAATGTTTAATTTTATTTTTTTCTTTTGTTGGAATATTCCTCATGATAATAGCAGTTGTATAAGAGCAGAGTTGAACAAATACTGCATTCCATAATTCATTTTACATAGACAATATCCAGCTGGTGTGTGGATCTGTGTTTATTCTTCACTACCTCTTTCAGAGCAGCACTTTGTTCAGCACACTTTGTTGTGAGATTTTCTGGGGATGAGTAAAGATGGTGCTTCTCTCCCTAATATCCTCTGTAGGGAGTAGAATAATAGGGAGATGATCTGGTTTAGTGCAGGAGTCTTTACATTTTGTAAATCCCAAATTATACTCAGCAAGGAAGAGAACATGGTTGTTTGTCCTTGAAAGCAGTAGAGAAGTGATCCATCTGGTTTCCTCTTGTTTCAAAAAGAGTAAAACAAGAATATACTTATTGTGTAGAAGTTCTCTCTTCACAGGATACAGTGGAATTTAAGCTATATTTAACCCACATGACAGTCACCAGAACTAGTCCATACTTAAATATCTTCAATTTAACATGGCTTCAAATGTGTTCTCAGCAATATGAACATAGTTTATTCATGTAATATGTTATCTTCTGTTCTAAGTTTTTCTTGATTTCATGAAGAGACACTTTTTGAAATGCTTTTGATGGCTAAACACCTTTTTTGAAATCACTACTATTGAAAAATTATTGCCTCATTTTCTGTAGTCTAGACACTGAGCAGTTCAAACCAATCTAAAGACTACAGTGTAACTATCTCCTTTTATTACTAATACAACTGAGATAGCATGTAGTATCTCATACGGAATAGCAGAATTTAAAATTATGACTAATAACAAACAAATAAAAAAATGCTTATATGAGAAATCAAAATTAGATGGTTTATCTGAAATGATCTGATATAGAGCAAGATTCTTCAATATTTGGGTATCATTTTTATCTCATCTGCTTATTCATAAACATGTATGAAGAATCATAGAAACATAATATATTGATTTCTGCAATTACCTTTACTCTGGTATTCATATTCTAGTATATTAATTTTCTATGTTGCTTCCTGGGCTCCTGGAAAGTGATACAACATTAATTATAAACCATCTGTACTGACAGATTAAATATTTCTAAAGGTTATACTTTCTACTTACTTTTCTCACTGTAATATCAAAAGTTTGTGGGCCAGTAATACAAACCACCCAAAATCCATCTGGACATTAATGACTGAGCTTCTGGCAAGGTTATATTCTTTCATTATGAGACTTGATGCATCTCTCAATTCAGACAAAATATCAAACACAGTTTCTGAATGCTGAAACAACTCTGCTGGGGTCAGAACATGCCTGAGAATATTTGGAAAAAAATTTAGAACTTCTAGTGCTTTAAGAAAATAAATTATTATAAGGGACCACGACAGGTCTTTTCAAAAAGTTTAGTAATTTTTTAATTTATTTACTAGAAAATTAGTTGAGAAAGTTTATTTCTCAGACACTGTCTAGAAAATTTAAGAAAGCCACATGACTACAAATGTGACAACTCTAAAGGACACTTGTGAGGACCCAATTCAGTTTTGCTATGCTTTAGCAATGAGTGTCAGAGGGCTGCACATGTGACGTGTCCAGGAGGCAGCCAAGAGAGGATGGAGGAGAGCCTTGTCTCTGAGGACATTTCAGCTGGCCACCAGCTCATGTCTCACATGGGTCAGGCAGCCAGCAGGGGAGCACTGAAGACACTGTACCCCAGAGACACTCTCCAGACGGATGGCAAAAGGTCTCCAGCACCGGATGCAGTGGGACACTGGACTGGGCCACTGGTCTCCTGTCCCAGGCTTGGGGAGGAGCAGGGGGTATGAAAAGTAACTGCACCCCAAGTTTTGCGGGCTCTTCTATCCCTTGCCTTTTAACTCTTTTGGGGGGTGCTTTTTGAACTTGCTTTTGGAGTCCTGCCTTTTGACTCTCCTCGCTGCCTCTTGCTCGCCCTCTCATCTGTCCAGCCTCCCCGTGTCCCTGACCAGCCTGCTACATCTCTGAGTCCCTGCCTGAGCCTCTTGTGGCCAACCCTGCCCGCCTCTGAGCCTGACCACCGCTGTGATCCTTGCTGCGACCCTGTCCAGGCTCCTGGACCTCCTGCCCAAGCGCCCCTCACCTCGTGTCTGCTGCCCGTGGAGCCGTGCCCGGGCAGGCAGCAAGTGCAGCCCCGCCTCAGGACATGGACCACACTCCCTGACCTCTGCTGGTGACGGCCTCTTGTGCCTCTGGCTCTCCCCTCCCTCTCTCCCTCCCATTTTTCTTCCTCTTGCTCTCTTCAGTAGCTCTCTTCTCTAGCCCTCTCCAGTAGAGTAACTCCGTTTATTTTGTCTTTTCGTTACCAATAAGCGGTTCTCAGGTACAATGTTCGCCTCGTTTGGCTTAATTTCGTTCCCGACCACCCATTATTAACAGAACTCCTCGCAGTTCCCAACATTGGAACAGGACAGCACTGTACTGTGCATTGATGCAATTTTTCAGCTGGGATTTTTGTCTCTTGTGTCGAAGGATATTTTAAAAAATGCAGTGAAACAATGGGAAAAAAGGGCCTTAAACCCTCTTATTCAGACAAGAGAAGGCAGCCATACTTGTCTTCCCAGCTGTCCATCTGCTGATCAGAAGGGCCTGCCAGCCACTTCTGCACACAGAGATCTTTGGTTAATTATGGTCTTTGCTTTCCTTTTCCTGATCTCGACTTAAAAAGGACAGTTAGACAAATACCAATTCACAGCGATTGGCTTGTCTGGTTCCTTCCACCAATTGATCCAAAGATTAATATCCATTTCTAGAAAGTGGTAGTACCCTAGCTGTTTGATTTTTTTTTTTTTTTTTTTTTTTGGTGACCCCCATTGTTATTCCTAAGAGCTACTATCACCATCTCTTTAATATTTTATAAGGTATACCTTAATAATTTGCAGCTCAGTTGTTTGCCAAACTACTAATTTTAGGTGATTGAAATGATAACACAGAAAAGCTTAATATTTTGGGGGTATTTTTAAGATAGTTGTACCAAGATAATTTTTTTCATGTTTTCTGTCATTGTACTGGAAGTAACAAACTGCATTATTTACAAGTCTTTCCAGTTATCAAAAGCAAGGGATTTTTTTTTATTTTTTTTTTTTTTTTAGAATCCAGCATGTATGCTTAATTTGAGAGACCAATGAACTCTCGTTTCCCATCCATCTGCAGAAGATTAAAATTTTCTGAAAGTTCATAGTTATTATAAACCATTCAGAATACACATAATCATCTTCTAGTTTATTTTGAAAGCTCAGATCTTGGAAGTCTTTTCAGAATGTATATTTTCCTCTTCCCATGACAGCTGTTTAAAAATTTTTATTGTCCCAAAAGAAACAAAATTGCCTGGATTCTCAGTCCTAATCATTTCACTTTTGGGCATGTGGAATAATCTGTTGCTAGCATGATTTAAAAAAGGATTGAAAAGATCTGCAAAGATGTTCACACAACCAAACTGATGGATTACTTGTACAAATATTGCAATACTATAGTTCTTTAGTCACAGGAATATTAAACAAACACCAAGTATATCAATATCACTTGATGTCCCGATCTGGGCTTCTCAGTTTGGGAAAGATTTTAAGATGCTCAAACACATCCAGAGAAGGGCAACAAGTGCGGTGAAGGGCTTGGAACACAAGCCCTATGAAAAACAGCTGAGGCAGCTGGGGCTATTTAGCCTGGAGAAGAAGAGGCTCAGGGGAGGCCTTATCACTCTCTAACACTGTCAAAAAGAAGATTGTAGGCCAGGTGGTGGTTGGTCTCCTCTCCTATGTAATGAGTGACTGAACAAGAGATCACAGACTTAAGCTGCCCGAGGAGAGGTTTAGGCTGGAAATTAGGAAAAAATTCTTCACAGTAAGAGTGATTGGACACTGGAATGGGCTGCCCAGGGAGGTGGTGGAGTCCCCACCCATGGAGGTGCTTAAAAAAAGACTGGATATGGCACTCAGTACCATGGTTTAGTTGATAAGGTGGTATTAGGTGATAAGGTGTTAGGTTATAGGTTGGACTTGATGATCTCAAAGGTCTTTTCCAACCCAATTAATTCTATGGTTCTGTGATCACAACTTAGCCCAATCAAAAATATGGACTTTACCTCAATGAATATTGTATTTCAATTAATACTTATTCTCCTCTTTCTCTTTAATGTGAGAAGCACCAAGAACAGCAGCAGCAGAACCCTACTGACAAGGGCCACTCTGTACAAGTCACATCCTCAGGTGTGTCAATATCAGAATACGAGAACTAAAACTCTCACAAAGGCTTCTTACCTTTTAGCACATACATGATTTGAAAACCTGAATATAGAAGTGTGTCATCATCATATACAAACTGTGGATAGTGAAGTGATTAATGATAGCATTGATTCTGATGCATTTATTTTTCAAACGTAACTTTTTATGAACAGAACTTTTTAACTTCAAAATGAGGAGTGGTGGCAATATTGTTACTGATCAGGCATCATGCAAGTCGTGGAAGAGTCAATAAGTAGTCTCTAGTCAGAGCTCCTGTAAAAAACTCACCACTGTTTCTGTGAAGAACACTGTATCAGATGAAGAGTCATATTTTCATTTGTGACAAAGAGCTAACTGTACCTTGGGCAGATAAGATAGCAAATGCTTTCATCACTTTTTCTGTGGTGAGCCCACTGGAGCAAAATTGTCAATTAAGATGCAGTGAAACATACTTAGAGACCACTGCCTCAACCAGGAATCTAGAAGAAAATGCATTCACACAAAAGAGAATTATGTAAAGAAAGACCAAACTGCTGTACATTTTTAACACCTAGTTCCTTTATTTTCTTTGTATTTTTGATACAATATGACTGTGGGTAGAGAACGAAAAATGGGAGATATCTGCTAGTGTGAATATCACACATTATCACAAATAGTTTGCTTTTAAACTGTATCTGACCAATGAGGGAGGGAGAAGAATCATCATCTTCAAGGAAGATAAATCATGTCTCAATCCAAGGCATGAGAGAAGTGAGGCTGCTGCTCTCCACGTCCACAGGTATAACTAGAAGCAAGGCTTGCATGAATACAGATATAAACAGTGGTTTCATTCTGTTCTTCTCTGTGTCTAAACACAAAAAAGTTCACTGGTGAAGATATATTTATATGCATATGTACAATGAGGATCTCTCCAGCAGCTGGGCTTTCAGAGTTTGTCCAGTTCCTGGGTCCTGGACCACAGGCTGTGCTGACCCCAGACCTGAAAAGTCCCACTCTGCTTGCTGGTATGGATCTTTGTACACACACAGGCACGCATAAACACTCACCTAGACCTGCCAGGGACTCCTCTGGTACCTCACCTGAGCCCCTCTGCTCTCAGCCTTAGAGACACACAGGTGTTCTCACACACAGATGAGCTCTTATGTAATTTAAAACACTGTATCATGCAAATATTTTTTTAAGCAGTGGGGAATATGAAAATAACACTTTTGGTTGGTTGGTTTTCTTTTAATTTGGAGTAAAGCATGAAAGAAGACTCCTGGTTTGAAAGACATCTTTCTGTCTGCTAGGGAAGGCAGCAGCCTCCCTTGGAATGGAGAATGTAGACCCCCTCCATCTGAATTATTATAATTTTGAAATCAAGGGGCTCTCAGGCAAAGACATGATAATAGGAATAACAGCCTGTTACTAATATGTATGACAAGGTGTGGTGGTTTCACACTGATTGACATTTCGGGAAGCAGTAAGCAACTCCCATGGAAGTGATTTCTTTCAGAGAAGCTGCTGGGAGCTTCCTCTGTGCATGGGAAAGGCCAATAGCTGAATAGTTCTGAGAACTGACAGCATTTTGCACCATTTAGAAATTAGATCTGCCTCTGTGAATTCCACATTTTAAAAATCACAAGCCCAGGAACTCTTTCTCTTTGCTTCCAGCCTCAAAAGGTAGCGGAGCTCCGGTGGGGCAGCCCTGTCCCCCCGCGGCCTGCGCAGCCTGAGGAAGGCCGGGACGGGCCCCAGCAGCTCTCGGGCGGGGAGTGGAGGCTGCCAGGCCCGGCCCCAGGCTCGGTCAGGCCACTGACATCTCACCCACACTAAGCCTCCTCGCCCCCGGCCCACACAGACGGCTCCACGCCGAGCCCCTCCTCCCAGCAGCTGCCGAGCAGAGGGAGGGGCTCAGCACAGACTGAAATCTATCATCATGACTGCAGCAGCCGCTGCCTAGGACCATCTGCAGGCCTGGCAAAATTTAACCCTTTCACTATACAGATGAGACCTGCAGACCTTGTTCCTCTCTCCAGGGAGAGAAAAGGACAGAATGATCACACGTAGAAAGACAACATGAAAACACCAAGGTCAGTAAAAGAAGGAGTCAAGCCTCAGGTGGAAGGAGAATGAGGAGATGCTGAATGGGGCTGAAACATTCTTTTGGCAGGGCTATGGAGAAGAACAATAATATACTGAAATACCCCCTTTATTCATGAGAGAGTATGGAGGGATGAATTATTCAAATTGTAGACATGAGCAGAGGCATCCATTGATGAAGCTAAACAGATGTTGGAGTAGCTGTGATCCCATGAGAAGCTTGAACAGAGAGAAAGATGAGAGTGATTAAGATTTTTTGCCACCAGGGAGAGAAAAAAACCTCTGTTCCCAGAGATGATCACAGAGACAGATGAAGAGAGCCTTTGCCTTTGAACAACTCATCCATAAAATAATACTCCATGAGTTCATGGGCCATGGACATGGCAGACCTCTAGGAGGGCTGTGAAAATGGGAGGAGCTTCACGATGCTGAATTTTTTGTCTGGGCAGCTGCTATTTGTGGATGTGAAAAGCCATGAGAAAACTGTTTCTTGTGGAGAAGTCTCCATGGCATGACAAGAGAAAATTTCTCTCCTTACAAGAACTGATGAAAGACTATTGTATAGTTGGTACTGATTTAACAGCCCAGGTTTTGTCTCTACATGGTCAGTTGGGAAATGAATAAGCTGGGCAGGGGGAGGAAAAGTGTTCTGGAAGTTTTATTCTGATGCTTCTTACTCTTGTAGTCCTGTTAATAAAGTTTCTTTATACCTTTTAAGTTTTAAGCCTTTTTTGCCCTTGTGCTAATCCATATCTCACAGCAAGAAATAAGTAAGTGCACTGGTGATTTTAGCCAGTGCTCAAACCCACATTATTTGGTGCATTGGCTGGGAAACTCAAATCGGCAAATCTAAACCACTACACAAGGCAAAAAACCAACAATAACTGTGGCATTAATAACAAAAAAGAACCAGGGACCCTGTGACAGTCTTCTCAGCTGAGATGGGAAAGGATGGAGGAGAGGCTTTGCTTCACAAACCCTCTCGGGCAGTTGATCCTGCAGGACTCTGAGGAGCATCAAGTGAGACAGTGGTGGCCAGGCTCTGAGCAGGGCAGGCAGAGATGAGCTCAGGACTCCTGGGCATCTGAGTAGATGGGGATAGGTCCCTCTTTTAGCACGGTAGATGTTAATAAGGTCCTTGTTCAGTGGCTGCTCTTACGAGCAAAGGCTCACCCACAGAAAGGATGAGGCAGTACAGGATTGGGCTCCAGTGGTGGCAGGGAATCCTATTCGCAGTAAGCAGCAGCTTGCCTGTCCTCCTTCCGATGCCAAGAGTGAGAGAGAGCAGCTGCCCCTTACCCCACCCTTTATCTGCACCCAAAACTCGCGGTATCTCCCACCTTGAAGAGAAACTCCCGGAGAAAAAGAAGTGTAGCCAGATGCTGCACTCCTCTCCCCATCTTGGCCATTCTTTTGCTTTTCTTAAGTACCCATAAGTACTGTCCTGGGATGACTTTATGATGCTTGTATCCCCAGTCACCTTGTTTCTACATACTGAGTTCTGCACCTATAAGACTGGCTCTGAGAGTGAAGAGGGGGAAGCCACAGTTTGTGTTGAGAAAGAGCACTTGCTCCTCCCCATCCTGCTCCTGGACTGTGTTGACTGCAGCACTGACAGACAGTGGGACAGAGCCTTCTTTTGCATTTAGTTAGTTTTAGCTGGCTGAGGCAGAGGAGTTTCCTGGACTTTTTTTCCATTTTCTTGGATCTGTTCAAACCTGCTCTGGACTGAAAACCCAGACAAACTCTGGGAGCTCACACCTGTGGCCTGGGCCTTGGCACTTTCTGGTGCTAGAGGGACTGATAAGAGACTGAGCGAACCAAGCTACACCCCATGACAAGAACTTTTTCTGGATTTGCCATCTCATCAAACCGCGAGAGGTTTTATTGTTTAATATTATTCAATTTCTGTTAAATGAACAGTTTTTTCCACTGTTCTCAAAGGAAATCTTTTTCCCAAACCAGTTGGGTGAGGGGCCACTTGGATTTTGTTTTCTGGAGGGACCCCATTTGGAGGTTCTCTCCCAAATTTGCCCTAAACCAGGACAAGTACCCATTAGTTATTTTCCTAGCAACATATGGGAAAAAATTCTGTAAGTAAAAAAGAAAGAAATCTAACCCCCAACACCTGGGAAATCAGATAAAACATAACATTAAAGAAGTGGGAGACAGCAGTAAAGTGCTTTCTGTAAAAATAAAGAAGTTTCAAAAAACAGAAAACTGTTGAGACCTCCATTTAAAATAACATATGCACAATGTATTTGCATGTTAAAATAGTTTATGCAAATCTGGGCCAGTTATCATGTTCCTGGCAGGTTTTTAATGTGAGATTAGCTCAACAGCAATTCTTTGTACTGTTACATTATTTTTGCTATTTGTTCAGTTCTTTCATAAAATCTTGTCAGTTCCATTTCTTTAATATTTATGATTTTTAATTAGGTCATAGAAATAATTTTCAATAATGCATTTTCCCTAGAGTTTTCAATAAGAAGATAAAAACTTTGCTTGCAAGATTCCAACAATAGACAGTTATACAATTCAAGCTCCACACTGTAAATTCTTTTCAAAGTCAAGAGAACTTTGATTTAGTCATTTCTGCTCTATATCACTCCTGATTTTTTAGGCTACTAAATAACTACAAAGTCTCCAGAGAAGACATAATGGAAGTTGTATCTTTTTTTTTTTAGCTTTGTAGGATGGCCTTTCAGTGATTGTTCATACCTCTACTAATTGTAGCATGCCTAAGAGGCAAAAGGGTGACATCTGATTTGTGTCTGGTACTGAACAGAAGTAAGTCTTGCATGAGCACTGTCTCCTTGTTGCTTTCTTAGAAATTCAAGTATCTTCCGTAGAAAAATATGCATTCACTATAATACAGGATAAATCCTCCTCAGTTGTCTTTCATTAATTGAAGATTTATTCTTTTAATTAGACCTGAATGACACTGTTTGTTTTCTTTTACATTTTAGTGGTCATCCCAGGATAGCCCATCTTATATTTAATTTATCTTGCATTGTAAGTAGACCTGGAAATTCAGAAAAACTTCATGCATAGCACTTTAGGCCATTTAAGCTGGATTTGCCATACAAAAGACAATATGCATAACCACAAGAGTTCATATGAGAAAATGTCCAAAGTGTGCTGCAACCTTCATCAGGAACTTCTCCCAAGGACTGTTTTTCCTCAGTGGACATCTTTCACCTCAAGATGTGTTGCTCCTTATCATCATGTCAGAAAGGCTGAAAGACATTTTGTAAAAAGCCTAGCAATTTTTTGGGACTACATCTGACAGGCTGATTTTTTAATTTTTATGTAACATTAGTGGGAATTGTTTAGTTATTTCAGAGAACAATACTAAAGGAAATCAGAAGATTTTTTTTTTAATTAGGTAAGTTTTTTTAAATTTTTTGGGCGGGGAAAACTATTAATAGACATCTGTTTGCATTAAAAATCATAACCTCAGTAAACATCAAAAAAGGACTTTTGAAATTATAAACTTTAATTTTCTTCTCAGTCTTGGGCCTACTTAAACTCAGAGACTAGGTTTATTTGTATTTAATGTCATTTTGAGTTAATGCTACAGTTTATGGTGGTTCCAGGATGCTTATCTGAAAGCAGGCATCTATTTTTCCTTTGTTGCTGAAGATAACTTTGGAGGCTAAAGCAGAACAAATGCAGTATTAGAGAGGAAAGAAGCAGAGAAATACAAATTAGGTTTGTATATGAAGGGCAAGGAAGGACAGGAGTGTTTCATGGAGACATTATCTCTCTGTAAAATATGCTTTCTCTAGCTCAGGGAATTCCTGAGGAGCTGACTGATAGAAACACAGAAAATAAGAAGGATCACCTTAATAAGCTCATTTGTTGCACTCTTTCTAAATATCCAGCACTGGCTATTCTTCAGCAACTACAGGAGCGAGATAAGGATTTGTTGGTTAGGGCTTTGTTAGGGTCTTACTGATCTGGCTATTGGCCACCCCTGTAGCTCAGATGCTGGGCCCTGGATTTGGCCTCAGCCCTGCTTGGCTGGTTGGAGAAGCCAAGGAAAGGACATGTACCCCTCACATATGGGTTTCTACCAGCCCTTCCCAGCTCCTAGGACAAAATGGGATCATACTTGAAGGGTCTGGAAGAGAGAGGCAAGAAGCATTTGTGCATAGCAGAGTATAGTTCAGAAAAGGCCCTACTCCAAACCCTGTTCTTTAGATCAAATTCTGTGAAACCTGCCAGCAAAGCATTGCTTTTCGTACAGCTGTTGTTCTGGCCTCCATGAAAGCTAAACATGTGTTATCAGGTTCTTTATTAGGCCAAGTGGCAACATTCTGCATGGAGCCAAAGACTATAGCATCCTGTTGGATGCTAGTTATAGTTAGATATTAGAAATAGTTAGATACTAGAATCCTAGTATCGATGTTACAAAAAGAAAACTAAGAAAACTGTTTTCTCAGTGAGGTTTTTCAGAAAAAAGCTTGGGAAATGGCACACAAATTCTTTGTGCTGGAGTATTCACCACCCAGGGGGAAAGAAATGCAAGATTTAAGCTCTTATATATTCTTAATTCAGAGGTTTATTAGATTTGCATCTTGATTCAGTCTTAATTATATGATTGTAATGGTCTTTTCCCCTGTGTTTAGTTCTGTGCACTGGCAGGATAATGGTTAGTTAGCAAACAGCTGTTCAGTATTTTGTTTTGGTCTTGTGCATTTTGTTGATCTATGCTGCATTTATTGCACAGTTTTCAACCTCTTTATAAACTCAGAAATATTTATTTACATATGGGGGTTTGTATAAAACTAATCATTACACTATATTTAAGTGTTTCACAGGTAAGAAACATTTTCACAATATTCCTGTGAGATGAGGGGTTGGTATTTGTTGTGCCATTGTTACAGATGGGGACAGACAATTTAAAATAAAAATGTCTGCTTGCTCCTGGAGACCTGTCTGAGACATGGTCTTCCAAAGTACTTTTCCTTCTTCCTGCACTTCACACGTTCAAAGCACAACCCCACTGACCTGTCCATATGTCAAACACCTTGCTGATCCCTTCAGTAGATTACTTCTACAGGAGTATATGCCTCTATACAACTCTAGTTGCTTGCCATCCCTAGCTCTCAGGCTTTTATTTGTTGTGGTTTTCTTTTATTTTATCAATATATACAAATCTCATGTATACACATATCTTTCCCTCCCACCATTGTGTCATTTTTGTTGCCCTTCTCCTCAATTTCTTTATTTGTATTCTTGTGTTAGGGAACTCTAAAGTCATCTGATTTCTCATGTTTAAACATTTCTCATGTTTACATCTATGAGGAAGTGTAATTAACTTTGTCTGTTAAAACCTCTCATTATGTGTATTAGATGGTTTTGTTTCTCTAGCCAACGTATCAATAGAGTAAATACATATCTACTCTGCTGTCTTTTGCTGAATTGTTTTTTCCTGGTTAAGCTTTCTAGATCACTTCCTTATCAATTTCTAATTATGCCATTTATTTCCAAACCCACCAAAATACAATGTCAGTTGAAGGATGGCTGTTGCACTGTGTTGCATACTCATTGCCTTTTTAATCTTACTGTAAAAATACTTCATTGGTCGGTTAAGGCAAACAGCCCTAAAAAATTCACAAAATTGGATATACAGTTGTCATTTGTGTGAAAGAAAAGAATAGCAACAGCTTTTTGAGGTTATGCAAACTATTTAAAAATATATATTTTACTTTGTTACACAAGATTTGGCAAACTTCAGATGAATAAACATTTATAGCTAGATATTGACTGTTTTTAAATCCTGACAATATGGCTAGCACCTGAGTTAAACCCTTGAAGTCATTGAGTGTTAGACTAACATTCTAATTGTAACAATGATGTTAGTAGAATATTACCAGTAATTCAAGTTGAACATGTTAAAAAATGTGTTTAGATCTGGTCAATTTTTTAAAGAATTATTGTAATGAATAAGCCTGCTATCTCAAGTCAAAGTCCAAACAATTTTCCTATCATGAATATTGTGCAAGATGAATTTTTAGGTACAGTGTAAGATGCCAGAACATTTCATGGGGCTTATAGGATGTATAAAACTGGTTCTGTTGCATTCAGGCAGGGTTTTTTCCTACTGCTTCTTTAAAGACCAGATAAAGTTTTAAATTTTGATGTTCTAGTTCCATAAGTTTACTACTGTGTGTGGCATTTGTGTGCTCATTGCAAAATTCTGTCAAAAGGCAATGATGGAGATTTATTCACCCTTTTCTGTAGTATATGACTACAGAATGTGTATCCCATGATGAAACAGTCCTAGCATGTTTGATGTGACACTCTGATCCCCTATCCTTTCTCTCAGTATGCCCTGTAGTCATAGCTCTGTGTTTTTCACATATCAATGGCAGACACTTCAGTGGAACTGTGTGAATACCAAACACACACGGCAACAATGGAGTCTCAGCACAATCCTGACACTGGCAAATGAAAGAAGCATAACAGTACTTGGTTCATGGCAGGCACTGCATTTTCAGACAATATTTATTGTCAAAATTTGTAAGATACATTAACTTTCTAAAATTTATTAGAATTTTCTGAATATTTTACTAGCCCTAGTTAACACAAGGATAATTGATTTGAACCCAGTCACCTTAAAGATGTTAAAAATTTCAGAGAACAGAATAATGTGTGCAACTGGGAGGACATAAGACCATTCACTTACACTTGGAAATGGAATGGTTTAAAAATAAAATAAAATAATAAAATCCAAAGTAGTCATTTTATTTAGTATTCTTGAAATATTTTTTTTTCCTTGTGACAACAGAGTTATCTGACATCTCAACAAATAACTGTCTTGCATCCCTTTATGAGAACTACTTGTACTCAGATATACAGTGACCTTCTTTTTAGTAGATCTGTACACATATTACTAGAGATAAACATCTTCATCCACAGATTACAGATGAATAGTGAGACATAATAACTTCCCATCTTTAAGACCCATATCTCAGCCTTTAAATATACTTGTGAAAGAAATGGTTCAGATAGTAATATTTGTATAAAACATATTCCCTATGCAAATTGCCTCAAAAGCAGATGTCTTTTTATCTACAATGGCTTCCAGTGTATTTTGCTGTAAGAGCACCTATATTAATGGCCACATCAAATAATCATTATAGTAAGTACTAAAGACAAATATGTACTTGTAACCTTTAAAGAATACTTTAGATTTCACATCACAAATACTGTAGTTGACATGTTAATTATCTATTTCTATGAAAACTGGGTTATCTTTCAGTTTCTGGCATTTTTTAAGTTCTTGAATTTTTCTTACCTCATCTTCCTTTTATGTCTTCTTTATATTGAGAAACTAAATATAGCAGAATCACAAAAAATCAGCCCAACAAAGAGGTAAAGAGCAGCATTTCCTTAAATGGGATGGAATATTTTATATAGCATACATATATTCATTGTTCAGCCATTCAATTATTTTCCTTTTTTGCAGCCACCTGTAGCCTGTTTGGGAAGGGCAGACACTACTGCAACTTGATACTTCTCAGCTGATTAAAGGCAGAGATTATAACAATAAAATATTAAATACACGTATAATATTCATTAAAGAAAAATAATAGTACTTTGAAATATAATGGTATCAGATTTAAATAATCCAAGAATTCAGTCAGCCAACAAATCTATACAACAAAAGCCTCATTCATGCCCTATTTTATGGCCTGTGCTGGTGAGCAAGTTGAAAATGAATCAGAATTTCCAATTTTAATGAATACCTTAGAATCATTCCACATTGATGTTAATTACTGCATCCATTCTGAAACATTTTCATGCTCTTGAAATTTCTGAATTGGAGAGTTCTGTAACCCTCTTTTACACTCTTCAATTCCCTTTCACCAGGTGTAAGAAAGTTGTACCATGACTTGCTGAGAAGCCAGAGAGACTCCGATGGTGAGGAGTTTATACACATTGTTAAAATGGGTTCTGGAGTCTCCCGTCTGATAACTGTGGTCCATCTGAAGAGCTACACCTGAACAGTGTGTGTACTGGTGCTCACAGTACAGGAGGATATTTCTCTGAGTTAGCAAACCCATTGCGTGTGCTTCTGCATACAGTGCCCTGCAAGACCTGGGAGGTATATACAGGCTATACCTGGAGTTGTGCTCAGTCTCAAGGCATGGATAGATGATCAGCTGGACAGTCTCAGGACATAAACATTCTAGCAGCGTAGGCAAGGGTATGAACTTGAACAGAGGTATAGATTGTTCTTTGCCTCTGGAGAGTAAAGAAGGCAGCTGTGAAATAGAAGTGTGATGAAACATGTTCAGCAGCTGGCATGAACTGAAGCTCACTCAGTGCCAAGAATATTTCTATTATTAATAGTGCATGTCAGTGATGTGTGCGTTTACCAATGTCCTGATAAATTCTAGTACCAGTGTTGACAGATGGAAAACATACTTAATATTTTCAGAAAAAAAAAAAAAGATATTTTAAAGTTTGTGTATTAATCATGTATAGGAAATACCAAGTACATGTTACTTTAATGTATTGTTTGATTTATCTTAACTTTCATACAGCTGACTTTGGCCTGACTACACACACTGATAGCAGCTGGTTTTCTGGTTACAATCTCAGCAGCTGGAATATAAACCCTACCCACAGTGTGTGCTTTCAAAGGAAGGCTTCAGAGCTAATAAATTGGCAAAAAGGTGAGAATAAACATGAGACTGCCAAAAGGTGTAATGTTCACTATCATACCCCTAGACAACCTACCAAGCTGTAACATGTCTGACATTAAATCACCATTAATGTCATTATTATTAGGTTTAAATCTGTTTCCCTGAAAGATCTCTCAGTTAAATGGCTTTCACACTAATATGCATCCTGATTAAGTGGAGACTCTCCCTCCACAGACAGAGTGAATTTCTGTCTTATTTATGATCCTATCCCTGTAACAGTTTAGCTGCAGCTCAGGATTAAGGTAGGACATCACATCTTATCCTGTCTTAACTTACCCTGACTTATTTCACTCTCTGTTGAGAATAAAACTGACTTGTTTCACCCAAAGGTTTAACTATTTTTGTACATTTGTTTGTGTGCATAGTTTGCTGCTTCACAGACAACTTGCCATAAAATTTAGATCCCAGAAAAACACTTCCCACTGTCCAATTTATATGTTCATATGTTCTATATATTATACTCAAATATTTGCAATAAAATGCTTGATGTTGTTTAACCATTTTCAAAAAAATAATGGTAACTGTAGCAGAGAGACAGAAAGAAGAAAAAGAACCTGCCATAATGTTCCACTTTGTTTCCATGTATTTTGTTGCTACCATAACATTTAAGAGAGATGAGGTCAAATAATATCTGCAGTGGAGCACATGAAACAGTAGGAAGAAGAATCCTTAAAAAATTTTAATTCTACGTTTCTTAGAAGAACAACACACAATGACTAGAGAGATTAGGAACCCCTAATGCAGATGCAGCACATGATCTTACTGACTTAAGTGAATCTGCATCAAACATATTAAATAAAATAATTAAACACCATCAAAAAAGAAATTACGTAGTGAGTAAAACATGACAGGTCACAAGACTTTTCTGCACACATTGCAGTCTCCTGGATTGCATTGAACAAGTCATCTGGCTTACCTCTAAAAAGAAAAGTACTGTGAACTTTTAGAAATTATAACATCTGCAAAAGTTAGAAAGATTCATATATAGACAACTGTTTAGTAAAAAAATCTCCTACTGCTGAATCAATGAGCCATTAGGATGGGCCATTTTAGTTCAGAAAAATGTTCCTCTCAATCTATCTTCCCAATAAACTTGCAAATTAAAGAAAATTAAAAATGCTAAACCTTCAACTAGAGATAAAAAAAGTTTTTCGTTATTTTCTAGTGTTATCATCAGTCCATGACATTACTGGTGAAGAAGCTAAGTTGGTAGTCTTGTTTAAATGGACTCTGAGTGCTTAATTTCTTAGAAAATGTACTTTCTTATTAATTATTAATTTACACATACACTTTGGATTTGATTAATTGCAATAATATTAGTGGTTATTATTCACAGGAAGGTGATGTGACTTTGATGTTGTTTGAAGTTTTATTTTGTTTTTGTTAAAATTATTTTATTTTGGAGAGAACCTGATATATCTTCTATGATTTCCCCATTTTTAGGATTCAATGGAAGATTATTTGTGCACACTTCTTAGAGATATATACCATAGTTTAATAGTACCAGCATTCCTGATGCTTCTAGTGTGTGAATGCTCTGTGGATGTTTATGAAAAAACCTGCATGATATTTGCTTGAGAGCATGGGTCTACCTTCCATGACACTTCTGACAAAATAGCCTTTCTTAAGGCCTCTGTTTTGGAAATATCACCGGAGTGTATCCAATGTAATTCAATATAATTGAAATAGCACACACATGGACTATTGCTTCATGCATTCCCTAAGCCAATGAGAAATCTGCTGACAAAGTAAGATTGGCATTAACAAAGTTAGTCAATTCACTACATTGTCCTCAGGGACTAGTATTGATCCAAGCATAGGCGAGTAGATTGAGAGAGAAAGTAGTTACAGCAGTAGGCAGAGACTTCCTGAGGTCTCAAGACAATGAATATTTTTTCTGTAATGTTTGTCTGACATAAAGATCTTCACTTCTGCTCACATTTCAATCATTATTCTTCCGACTGGTTCTTTTCCTCTGCCTATGTGTTCTACTGACTGAAATATTGCATAGATATTACATTAGTGTGAATCTGGGAAAATGTCACACTTCACACAAGGACTGTTCACTGTAGACCTAGGGAGCAAAAGTACAAATTGTATAGGAATAGATTTGGTATTGATGCCTTGAGAAAGCTGACCTGGAACAGAGGCTAGACAGAGTTAGGAATAAAGTAGTTATTTATTGAAAGGCCTTAAAGGATACACCTTGGGCAGTACAAGAGCCTGGCCAGGGCTACACCAAGAGGGAACCAAAATGGTCACAAAATGGATGACTGCTCACAAGGTCTCACATTTTTATAAGTTTTGGTCCATCTGCATATTAGGGTTAATTGTCCAATTCCTTGCTGAGTGATCTGCAGCAGTCTCCTAGTATATGAGCAGGGTGAGCAGAACCAATCTGCTCACAGTAGTCAGGTTTATCCAAGAGTCTACATCACCAGGCATGTCCATCCCAATGGGGCAGATTTGAGGTCAAACCAGGAACCTGAGTCAGCAAGTCAGGATGTGCTGATCTAGAGAAGCAAAACTTATTTTTTGGGTAGTGGTGAAGCATTACTCTGCAACTTTGTTTTTCTTTGCCTGTTTTGAACATCAGGACCATAACTCTGCACTGAAAGTAGAAGAAAAGGTCATGGGAAATAAAAAGAAGTAGTCTTGCATCTAGATTACCTTTTGACAACCTTCTCTGGGGTGCACTTGCCCTGTCTTCTGCCTAGGTAAAAACTCTATCTTCAAGGTCCTGAGCAGCAATCCAAAAACCCTGCAGTTGACAAGTAGAGAAAAAAACCTTGTGGATACCTATCTTTTGAGATAGTCTCCGGTCTGACATCTCCACAGGACCTGTTTATGCTAGTCTTGTAGTATCCTGCTTTTAAGCCCACAGGATGGCAGAAAAACATTTTGGCCATGCAGTGAGTGCATAAACAAAACTCTGCATCTCCTGTAGTCAGTTTACACTTGACAGAACTGAGCTCTTCACTTATTAGTGGGAAACCTGTCTTCAGCTTTTCTTATTAGGGAAACCTGCAACCTGAGCCAACTGAACCACTATTGCCTTGCCACCATGAACACATGAATGAGCAGCATGCATGATACCTAGATGGCCAGTTTGCCCACATGCATATGTGTGATATAATTTTATGCTTCAGCACTCACTGTTCACAGCTCTTGCTCTTCATGGCTTCCTTCTCTCTGACCCCGTGACCCCCACTGCCCCCTTCGATCAGAGAGACCATCTCAGCTAGCTGTCCTGGTTTTGGACAGGAAAATGCACAGCTAACATATATACAAACAAGTAGAAAACACAGTCAGAACTTGTATTCTCTGCTCAAAAAAGCATTTCCCAGACTGCATGAGCTTATTTTTGTTACTAGTATCCAAGCAAACACTGTCAAATTCCAAAGAGACAATGGATGGAGTCTATGACATATATGTACTTGAACTTTTACAGTGTAAGGGAGAGGTAGCCTACTGTGCTTTCTATTTAGTTGGGTCAAGCCTTTGTATTGCAGTGAAACCAGCTCCAACATATGGGGATTGATAATCCCTCAAACAAAGAGGTCTCACAACTCAGTATCGAAGGCATTTTTTTAAAGTTGCTTCCCAGTCAAAATTGCCTCTTTTTGCCTGCCTTTTACTGTAGCATTCCAGAAGATAACAGCATGAGTCACACAGTGTCCTGCATACAATTCTGTCTGTGGCAACAACAGGGTTGGATGCAGTGATGGGCAGGTGTGTCTGGAAGCAGGAAAATAAGATAGGAAAATAAGACACCTTGGAAAAGGTGTCATGATCTTCTAGGATGCCTCAGCCTGAAAGACTCTGGAGGATACCAGAGACTCAAAAGCATTCAGTGGAAAGGCCAAGTTCAGATTTGAGTTTTAAAGTACATTCTTCAGACTAGAACCACTTCATTGCATGCAAGTTCTGTTACCAGATACACAAATTTGCAGTCTGAAAGAAATGTATTTTAAGAGTGCTTAGATAAAACATCCACTGCTTTTGGATGTTGCATCTTTAGCAACTCAGTGTGAACTCTTCAGTCTAGTTTTCAGACCTCTGAGACTGGAATAGTGGAATAATGCAATAATGTACTAGCTGTTTATCTGTTGAATACCAAATACTTAAAAGTTCACCTAGGTCTGATGCATAATTTAATCTCTGATTACAAATACAGTCTAGTCTCAAAAGAAGATTGAGAGAGGCTTTTAACAGCATATAAGGCAAGTGTCAAGAGGATGGGGTACGACTCATTTCTATGGTGCCCAGTGACAGGACAAAGATCAATGGGCACAAAGTGAAACACAGAAGTTCCATCTGAATATGATGAAAAACTTCTTTACTGTGAAGTGACAGAGCATTGGAACTGGCTTCTCAAAGAGGTTGTGGAGTCTTCTCTGGAGGTACTCAAAACCTACCTGGATGGGATTCTGTGCAACCTGTTCTGGGTGAACCTCCTTTAGCAAGGACTTTACACCAGATGATGTCCAGATGTCCTTTTCAATCCCAGCCATTCTATCCTTACGTGAAATCAGAGAATATTATTGCAATCTATTTCAGAGGAAATAGGACTCAGTAATTCAAAGGCTGTGCATAGTATACAAGATTCATTACTGCTGCTGAGAAGGAAAATCTGTGATTTAAAATACAGCAGTACAAAAAAAAGCAAATTAAAGTATTTCCCCAATGGTGCATGATTACAAGATAAACATACCTTGAGACTGAAATAACGCAGAGTTTTCTAAAACTTAATTAAGTGAAAGTCCAAGTGGTAGAAGAAAACCCGAGTGGATAAATTATCTTTATTTTGGACCCTGCAGTGTTAGCTTACAGTTTCTTAAATATTATCATTCAGTGTGGTTTGTGTGCTGAAGAGATGAAAATAGAAACTTCAACAAATCTGCCTTCACTTCTGCAAGTTAACTATATAAAACTTCCATAAAATCAGCTGATTTTTCTGTGTGACCTGTGCTTTTCTGTAATGATTTATTTTTTTAATAAAACATAGCTACTATTCTATCTTCTTTATATGGTACATTTAAATAATGAGAACTGTACAAAAGAGATGAGAAAAATAATAAAAAGAAGGAAAATGTCTTTTCCCCTTAAGTTCTAGGGGGTCCCTAGGGTTTGCATTTCAATCTCCAATAGGAAAAATTGACATCCTGTTCCTAAGGGAAACAGAAAATCCATTATCTTTTCTAGAAAATAGGAATAGTTTAATCTCTTTCAATTTTAGCCAAGTGGTTCATTCTGATTGTTAACCAGTACACTGTACAGCTCATTGTTCTTCCTTTAAACTTTCTATTGAGCCTCCAGTTTTGGTATTTTACATTCTGTCAGACTAATACTAGTGACAGAGTGTGTATTTTCTCATTTTCATGTCAAAATGTGCAAATACTAGATAACAGAGTAGTAGCCACAACTCTGATGATGTGTCTGACTGACTATTGGTTTGGACGCTGCTAATTTTGAAATCCTTGTAATTATGCAGACATCTCCATGTACATTATGTTGCTATGACTTTGTTTCTGTCTGTTACTTTTTCTTCTTTTCCCCTTTTTCATTTTTTAAGTATCAGCCACTGTATCATCCTGGGCTTTTATTATACATTGAATATTATATATTGCATAAAATCTAATTTTAAAAGCCTTTTAAAAATACATACGCCTGTAAGTAACATGTGGTTGCCTTTGTTCCTTCTGTACCATTTGTGACATTGAATAAATCATACATGAGGCTCCTTCTAAGAAGCAGATGTTTTCTTCCACGCACATACTTGCAGTACCCGTACAGATATCTTTCAGACCTGGTAGCTTCCAAATGAAGGAAATTGAAGAAATTATTGAGGTGAAGAAAGAACTCCAAGAAAATCCTGGTCAGCTACAATAGGTCAGGAACAACAACAGCAGTAACAGGCCCCATTATAAAAGGTTTCTATTTCCAGTAAAATTAGAAGTATGGAAGAACACGAAATATAGGATTTTCATATTCTTGTTTCAGATAACTCTTTCACAGTGATTACAGGCGTAAGAGGTAAAAAATTCCCTGTATCTCTAGTATGTCCTTGACATGAGTGTGGAAATCCACACCACTATTCTACTTTTCTTATTTCAGAGGATATATCATATTAGCTAGATTTATGAGGACTAGAGGAAGAGCATGTAATTATTTATGGAGCACCAATGAAATAAACACTTGCCTTAGAACTCACTGAGAACATTCTTCATTTTATTTTCTTAAAAGTTAAAAAACCTTCTTATTTATTCCTTCCCTTCAGTGGCTTAACTTCCTAAGAAATCTCCCCCTCTTGTATAGTTTATCTTTTCTTCTTCATCTTTTTGTTCTCTGCTTTATATCTAACATCTAATGCTGACCTTCATTTAAAGTCTGTACTGTGTTTGGTCTTTCCCTCACCAATAGTGCTGAGAAGTGGATTTTAACAAAGTAAAGGATTTCCTTTTCAGCAATCCATTAACTTTACAAAGGACACGAAAAGCTGCTTACACTAATGAATGTCACTAAAGAGATAAAAAGAAAAGGCACATTTTTCTTCAAATTCAGAACATATGTGTAGTTTTATCATCTCTAGGCCACTCATCAAGTTTCTGTCAGAGATACAAAAAAAGGAAATTGTTTCAAAATTAAAACTGACAGGAAAAACTGACTTTTTAGAAAGGTGATCTCTCTAAGTTTTTGTATGAGGATTACCTGCATGACAATTATCTTGCTAATGAGGTAGTATCTTTTATTGTCAAAGGAATCTTTCATGTGTCAAACCTTTCAATCACAGTCTCATAGAATTATTTAGGTTGGTAAAGACTTCGATGAGCACCAAGTCTAATGTTAACCCAGCACTGCCAAGTCTGTCACTAAGCCCTATCCCTAACCACTGCATCTACAGTCTTGTCTTTTAAATCCCTTCATGGTTGGTGAACCACTTCCCTGGCCAGTCCACTCTAAAGATTAACATTTTTGGTTAATTTTTTTTGTAGTATCCAACCTAAACTTCCTCTGTCACAATTAGAGTCTGTTTCCTTTTGTTCCATTGTTTTTTGGAAGAAACTGACACTCACCTCACTACAATCTTGTTTCAGGTACTTGCAGAGAGTGATAAGATCTCTTTCAAATATGAAAAATGTACATTAAAGTGTTCAGACTATTCTTTTAGGCACATGGTGTGATTTTTGGGGTATCTTGCACAAGGTCAGAAGCTGGACCAGAAGTCAGAAGTGATCTTGATGAGTCCCTTCCATCTCAGCATATTTTATGATTCTATGATTCTCTGAAATATTTTTCCAATGTTGACTGGTTAAAGTAAATGAGAAATTACTTGTGCTTTAAATATCTGCCCAATAGATAAATTAGCACATAGCTTGATTAGTGTTTAGCACAGAAAAGAAGATAAAAGTTGAATCTACAATATAAATCCTTACTAGCATAAGCATATGACAGTGCTTCCTGAGAAAGTGACACTCAGCTTTATAAGAAAACCACATCCAACGCTTTTCAGACATGCTTTAGTTCTGGCTTTTTTCTAATATCTTTTTGAATAGTTGAACCAGACAGTAAGATGTAACTTGATCCTCACAGAAGAGAAGCATTAGAGTGAATAGTAAAAACTGTGAATCTAGACAAAATACCTCTTACCTAAGGAAATATTTTTAAAATGGTTTGAAAAAGCAGTATGATTTTTACATTGGCAGGGAGGGAGGATTTGGTTCATACTGATGTTGGACTTAATTGGTTGTATGGCAGCTTTATCTCCTCTTCTAAACACTTTGTTCTGTCAGGATGTGTCTCAGTCTTCCAGTCTTTCAAAACTGTCAGAAGAAGAAGAAGCAGATGCTCTTTCAGCTCTCACTGTTGTTCAAGTGGTCCCCAGTGATCATCTTAACTGGATATGAGATAAAGGTTTTGAAACTTGCTGGGGGTTCCCTTCCTTTTCTACAAGATCCTTAATTTGGTTGCTAAGTACCCATAATAAACGTATGATAGCATAAACCAGAGCATAAACCAGGAGTCCTTCATTTAGGTACTGAGTGGCAAATCAAGTTACTTTTCTGAAGGTGGCCAGAAAGGAGTGGAAGGCATTTCCCAGTTATTTCCTAAATGCAGGCAAAATTGCCTCTGTTTCCATAGGACATTAAAAAGACTTCAGTATGTCATTCAGGTCATCCAGAAAAAAAGTTGTATTTTGGTTAGGATTGAAATAAAATATATTTGATCTCTTGAAGTTGCAAATAGACCTGAAATATGGAATTAAAGGAGGATGGCTCTAAGGAACTTCCTTAAAAATCTGTTCTACCATTCAGATGTAGTTCAGATGGAATCACTGGAACTGACAGTGGAGATGGTATTTCCCTACTCTTCTCCTCTATCCCTTCGTCTTAAAGCTCATAGCAGGCTTCCACAGGTCCCTACAATCTATAAACTGTTTGCAGTCAGTTTCTCTCAAGAATAAACAGCACCTAGAAATACTGAGTGAGATGGAATAAGCAACATCTTTGTATTCCTCCCTTACAGAGAAGCAAAGATTGAAGTTGTTCCTGAGTTTCTGACTTCAAGAATTAAGAATAAAATCTCACAGTTTAGAAGTCCAGGTACTTTTCTGTAAAGATTGAAAAAAAAAAAAAAAGTTTCATCCACAGAACCCTAACTGATTAGGTAAAGAGAGAGTGTCTTTTCACTTTCTCTTGAAGTATCAGATGGGAATCTAGGGGTAGACACAGGGACTGGGGAAGGCAGAACCACTGTTCTAGTGAAGTTCATTAAGTGTTATTTCTTCATGACCCAGAATTCTGGAAAATAGATACAAGGAATACTAAAGCATTGAGAACAAAACCTACCTTGTTTTCTCTTGGATTTTTTGTTTTTTTGTTTTTTTTTGAGGGTACAAATAAAGAAAGCAATTTGCTGAAAAGGAGCTTTATGTGGGGTCATGCTGTCAGAATCCCTATACAGTGAATGCCATTGCAGCATCTTTAAAGAAGCATGAAGGTACACCAGGTACATGTCCATATCCTTATACCTCCTTAGGGATGTGGATAAATGAGAGGGTTTGTGGAGACCAGGGGATGTGTCCTGAAAATTGAGCCATGCTCCTAACTTTCCATGGTCAGGCATGATGTATGCAAGGTTGTGATAAGCAATTCTATCAACAGATATTTGCTGAGTTCCAATAAAATCTTAAATGTCAACAGACTCTGAAATATTATAAAGAAATAATTTGCATTATGCTAGGTATCTCAGTCAAAATGAATTTGTGCTTAATGAATAAGCACTGACATCAGTGGTCGTGTATGTCATCTGCAAATGCAGCTCTTACACAGAGGTTCTGTATTTCAAAATCCTAGGCGGTTCAATAGAAACCAATATTTTTCTGATATTTTTTATTCCTCCTGTAGGAAGAAATTTTGCAATATACTCAAACAGGTATCTATACAGATCATTTATTTCCATGGAAAAAGAAAGAGAAAACCTTAAAGATTTTCATTTTCCCCAAAATGTTTTTATTTAGTTGGTTTTGGTTTGCTGTCTGTTTTCCTTGTTTATAAAACAAAAGAGCATTACTGCTTCTCTTATCCAGTGGTAATTTTAATCTTTTACTAAAGTATGGATTTTGTTTTTTAATTTTATTCATTAGAATTTATTTTTTTCAAAGAGAGAATATCAGTCTTTTTTCTCTGTCTCTCTCATAATCACCCCTAGAGCTAATAAGCTAATTTTGTAAGAGAAGTCCAAACTATTCACACCCAAAGGAAATTGAATTTCATACCCATTTACAAAAAATATATATGTGTACACTGTATGTAATTATACCTTTATTAAAGGTATAATGTGAGTTTCCCTTGCTGGACATCCACCTGTCTCTGACATTTTCCTCACCTTTTTTTTTTCTAAATTATTATGTACTTTCTCAACAAAGAATACCAGGAAAACGTAATAATTATCCTATTTACATTAAATGACAGATGTTCCAAATGCTCAGTCCTCTCCTGCAGGGGTTGGATCTAGGAAAAAGCATCAGTTGCAATGCAACTGCAGTGAGGCAGCAAGATGATGTATAGAAAAAAATATCAGAAATCTTGCTTGAATTTCTATATATTTCTATATATTCATTTTAATACAAGTGGTTTTTGCAGGACTTGTTTTATCACTATAAACATGCATTTCAGTAGGAACTGTTAAGCCTTACTTATACTTGTTCTGAGATAGGATACTTAAAAAAATAATAGTTTTGTCCATCTTTCCAGGAAAACATTTTGGCAGTGTTCAAGGTAAACAGCAGTACCTATAATTCATGAGAGATGAGGTATCTGCATATATTCTGTGGCTCCCCACTAGCAGAGTCATGTAATTATTCCAACTCTAGTCACAACAGGCACAGTGGAAATCACTCTGCTTCAAAAAAAGATTCTGCCAACTTTGTCACAGAGAATTTTGCTTACTGCCTCATACCCTCAGGGAGAGGCAGATTCCTCTAAAGGTCTGATAAATCCCACATGGTCTTTTCCCAGCAGGAAAAAACTAATTTATGCTAATTTAGTACTAATTTTGGAGCGGGAACAGGCCAGTCACCACGGGACCTGCAACAATTCGTCACCATGATCCATGAGCCTTGAAGAAAATTCTCACAATTGGATTGGAAAAGATACCATATAAAGTGGCTCAGCTCACTACAGGGAAAAATACTCTGGGATGTAGCCACACAATTGCAGCAGCAGCTTTGTCTCACAGCTCAGCAAAAACATAGATTTCTATATTAATATTTGTATCCAGGCTAAATAAACTTAGTTACCAGAACTGTACATCAATCATCATGTCTAGATTTGTAAAATACTAAGTAGATAGTGGAGCTATGAGGAAAATTGTCTGAACTAGTGATCTCAACATGTTTTAAGATCATTGTGGCTGGTACTCATCAGTGTGTTGATACTGGGACTGTTACTGTTTACCATCTATATTAATGTTCTCATGGAAAAGGAAGCAACCTCAGGAAATACAAAGGTAAATCCAAGTTGAGGGTAGTGACTGATATGCTGAAAAATAGGGCTATTTTACAGAAAGCTCTTAGAAGCTGAGGATTGAATGTATATCACACAATCAAACAAGCCTTCCAGAGCACAAGAGAATATGTCACTCACAAAGATATTTTTAGTTTTATTAGTTACCAATTTGATTTTTCTTTAACAAAATAAAATTATGAAAACTATTGTTCTTTGTGACCTAATCATAATTATCCTCATAAAGAACCCATTTTATTTCTGTGAGATATAGATTATGTGATCTGCTAATACTTTCCCTTATAATTTTGAAGCATTTGTCCAATTTCTGCCACATTTAGTACAGAAATAGAAGTAGAGGTTACAGCTATTAAGTTCCAAAATATCTCACAAAAACGGGTACAGGAATATAAAGATTATTGACCCTACTACAAGAAAAAAAGTTCAGTTTTAGCTCAGCAGTGTTTCCAGGCACAGGGATGATAAAAGCTTTTGTGGAAGAGAAAAAGGTAAGGACAAAAGCTAAGGTGCTAGAAGGCAAGATTGCATACTAAGTAGTAGCAGTTTAAGAAGCAGCTAAAAAGCCTGTGGAATAGAGTCACATGCAATTGGACTTAATCAGTTCTGCTCCTCATGAAATATCTTGAAGTTGGAAGTTTGAAAACTTGTGGCACAAAGTGAGGGTGAGAACAGACACAGACTAAGCTTACAGAAAATGTAAGTAATTGACAAAGCAGAAACAAAGTGTTCGCACTCATCCACAAAGAAAAAAGTACAAAGCCATTGTCATAAATTGGGGTATGCATCCTAATATTTCACTGTATCACAAAATATGATGAGTTTGAAGGGATCCTCAAGGATCATCAGTATTGAGAAGACCCCCGAGCTGTTCACCACTCTTCACAGAAGTAATCGTGAATGCCAGTTTATTTCTATCTTTAGCACACTTTTATAGGGTTCTACAGGGTCTGCAGGCAGAACAAGCTACTATTGGCTAACACACACAGTTTACATTTTTTCTCTTACACACAGGGATATTGTTTTGCTTTACTCTCTCTTCTGCATGAAGGTTTCAAGGACTTTAGCCCTTAATATCACGACTTAGTTCAAAGGCTGGTTTGTGCATACAGGCCTTTACTAATATATAAAATATAGCAACAAATCCCCCTTTCTCTTTTTGCACAAACCAGGCTTTGGATAAGATAACATACAACTTAGATTGTCATCCCAATTAACATTATAAGTAAAGTCCGTCCCCCTTCTAGCATAAGAGACTTCAACCATCCAGTGATGCCCCAGCTGGCGAACCAACTTCCAATGGGATCACTATCTTCTTTCAGGGCATGTAACCCATCCTGTAGCTGTTGTAGTTGCTCATGGATGGAAGCTGAATGATCAGCAAGATCCAAGCAGCACATGCCTTCAAGCTCTCTACAACCATGTCCTTGTGCTAAGAGCAAAAGGTCAATTGCAACTTGATTTCATAGTACTGCATGATACACACTACTCACATCAGCTGAAAGCTCACTTAACATTGTGGATGTTAAGTTTAATTCTTTCCTAGTCCAGCAAGCGAGCCTTTTTAGGGTGGCTAAACTTTAATTCATTCAGGCTTCGCTTTGACTGTTTGATGTTCTTCATTTTGCTAGCTATATTCAACAATTGATGTAAGCTTGGGTGGAACAAAGTGAGTTTCCCAAGATAACAGGGTCTTCCATGTGGATTAGCAGGAATTTAATTCCATGCTCTATCTCCACAGATTAGGAATATGGAACTAGGTAATCGCTTTGGTAATTGTCCTGTGAGATTGCACCACGAATAAAGGCTTTACTTACAGTGGTAGTAACGAGATCAGCTATAGGGTTGACTGCAGCCCAGTGCTGCATTACTTTGTTAGAATGACTTTTTGTCGGGGGTTCAAACATTATCCATCCACCTGAGGTATTGGTGGAACATAACAAATCTAATTCTTCTGAGGGCTGTAACATTAAGAACTTTGGTAATTTTTGCTTGCTAACAGGCTTCAAGTTGTCTTAATGTGAAGCCAACAGTGCGACTGCACTCTTGCAACATTGCCAATCGATTCAGTCGAGTCTCGTTACTAATTAAAGCTTTAAATGCTTGAGGATCCCATTCAGGGACTCCTATGAGACAGGTGCGAAAGGATCTCCAGGGGTGGCTAGGCTCAAACACACTGACCTTTGGCCAGTTCAATGTGCCAGAGTGACCCATATATTCTGTCACTTTTGGATGTTAGTTAGCAGACAGTTGGTCATGACTATACACAACACAATTACCATAAGCATTTTACCATGTAAATGACACCATATTTGCAAACTCACAGATAGAACTTCAATCGTTAAATGAACTTTCAAAGATGCTTACACTACCTCTTGAAGAGGGAATACTTATACTTTATACTAACATAACAATTACTACACAAGCTAAACACTTAAACTATTGTCTAACTACTTTTAACACACGTGCTCTGGTATATATGTAGTCTAAGCGTGAAAGCAATTTGCTGAAAGGGTAAACACACAACTACAATTTGCTTTATATACAATTAAATGGAGTCTCTACACTTCTTAGATCTTCTACAGAATTTCTCCAGCACGATTCAGTCCTGGAACGTTCACTGCTCCCATGATGTCAGCTGGCAGTTGATCGGTGACTGAGGGCTTTGATGTTCAAGTTGTTCTTCAGATCCTTCTAAATCTTAAAACAAAGGATACCTGAAAAATTGGTAGAGACACAACATCATAATAACAACATAAAATTTCTGTTGGCAACTGTCTATATAGTGTTCAGACACAACTGTGTCCTGACAGGTCCACTTCTGATCCATGTCTGAAGTACCACGGCTGTGTGATGACTTCTCTGTTCACTGGATCTCGTGTGTTCAGAGGCACACAGTCTGGTCAGATGGACAGGTGACCTTTCTGAACCTGCCAACAAAACACAGACACTTCTCTCCTTGAAGTTAATCAATTATACTAATTAAATGCTTTTAGGACATCAATCTCCCCCGTCTTCTTAAAAAAAATAAAAATGAGATGTACTTCTGTTCAACATTAACACAAAACCATATACACAATTAATAAGAACTTATACTAGTTAAAAATCAATTACATTTTAAACATTATTAATAACATATATAATATAAAACTGCTATTAATTACTAAAACACTGCACCAGCATCCCATAGTTAGCAAATAAACAGAAACAAAAAATCAGTGAAGGATTGGATCATCACCTCCGGAAAATGACTCTCCAAGCCCACTTCAAAATTGATCCAGCTGTCATATTAATAGGGTCAAATTGCTGAGTCAAAAAGTGACTCAAATACTGATTTGGGACACAAAATATCTGGATCTGCTGGCAAACATTCTGTCCAGGTAAAGTCAAGGCTTGGCCAGGGCCTGGCTTTAAACTGGAAAGATGCCTCTTAACTCATTTCTAAAACAAGGTTCTCAATAGTAGCAGCTATGAGATGCTTACAGCACAGCAAACTGTTAAAATGCATTTGTACAAAACAAGTGATCAGGAGCCTTAGGTACCAGACCAATTAAACCATGCAGCAGTTGGTTTAATCTGAAGCCTCTCCCATGGCAGCTGACCTTCAGCAATGGTACATCTTCTTAAAATTCTGGAAACACTGAAAAATAAGAAAACTATAACAAACAAAAACTGCAGAGATTGCAACAACCAATAGAACTCCTGATGAAGTCAAGGGTGTCACAGACTGCATCTACTTCCATTCACAAGCAGGTGTTCACCAGTGTTCCATCACAGCTGTCTCAGCTGTGGCCGTCCTCCTCTCTCTAGGAAAACAACTATACTTTGCAGTTTAAACAAGTGTCTCCAAGAAAACATAAAACAATTTAAATTAAACAATATCTAAACCCAACAATAATTACATATGACAAAAGGAAATAATAAACTTAACTTTAAAAGAATATCTAAGTTAGAAAACTTAGAGCTTAAAATTTAAAACTTAAAAACATTGAAGCCTAAACATTATAAAACTTGATTATCCTTAATTCTATTAGCACTTAATCTATATTAAATGAAAACTTAACTTAATCTTATTCTGTTACTACAAAAAAGCAACTAAAAGTTTAATATATACTTTAACTTAACTTTGTTTTATACAGTAAAATTCTCTTGACTAATTATTTTTTAAACCACAAATCTCTTCTGTAGATAACATTAATTGGAAGAAGGTTTTCCTAAAAGCTATAAATCACACCATGTTTTAACCTTGGATTCTAAAACCAATTATTGCAAGGCAACTTCTGTTAGTATTCACCTTAAACACTTTTTTTTCAAACCTTCAAAGAACCACAATAATTTCTCTAGTAAAACTCTAAAAACTGCAATTGCATAAACTCATAATTACTTAAAACACAAAATTAACTCTACAATGGTATATAAAAACATTTTGAAAACCCAATAAATCACGACCCTGCAACAAACTGGGCACCATCCCAGTGCCCCCGCCGAGAGAGGGAGCGGGGGGGTTGACCGCCCGCCCCGCCGCTGCTGCAGCTCTGCTCTTATCTTTCTTCACATTCTCCACATACTCTCGCAGCGAGGAAAAACGGAGAGAAAGAAAAAAAAAACCCTCACAAAGTTAACTTTAACAAATGCAGTTTTTTTTCTCTCAATCTCTCTTGTCGTTTGCCGATAGAGGAAAAAAGGCATGATTTTGCAAAAGCAGGCGATTTTACACGAAAAGTCTCTCACGGCCAGGTGCTAACAACAGCGATCATTGCAGTTTATCAGCTTCTAATTACAAGGATGAATTTTGAACTAGATACCATATAGTTTGAGATTTTTTGACTAGTTTGTCTCTCTTTGAAGCTGTCTGAGCCACCTGTTTTTGCTCAGTTGTTTCTGTAATTGTTCAGAGTGGCCTTGGAACTTTTCTTGCGCTGCTTCTACCCCCAGGGTGCCTTTGTTCTCCGCGCCCACCTCGCTGCTCCCCCATGTCCCTCTGGTTCGGGTGGAAACCAATTTAAATTAGGCTTGTTTTCTTCCAGGGTGGTAAAGATGGAACTTAAATAAGATAGCAATGTTAAAAATGACTCCAAAAATGAAGCAAATAGTTCTGGATGTATCACATCCTGCCATAACTGAACAGATTCTGTTCGTTGTTTCAGCGTTCCCTGTGGAACTTTTTTCTCATTATTTTTTTCTCCCTAACTCTCCCTCCCTCTCTCCATGGGCAATATAGATAGGAGAGCTTGCCCAGCAGTGGGAGGTAAAGGCATCTGCCGCTGTGACGCAGGTAGAACCACGGAGCTCACAGCTTCAGCATATCTCACTTTTCTGTTTTTTAGGGTATTAATTACAATCTGCCAAGTTCGACCGAGAAACACAGTGTCCTTGCTCTTTTCCGTAATTGCCGTTTCCCATATCAGAGCCGATATATCAGTCCGTTCTTGCCCCGCAAGAAGCAGTGAGCACTGCAAATGCCCAAGACAATTAGCCCATATAATGAGCATATCCAGGTCCTTTTCCCTGGCTGCTCCGCCTCGTTTAACGAGGATGCAGAGAAGCAGTTTATTTACTGCCGCAAATTCCACATCCATGCTGACGGCACCCGCAAGGGGTAAGGTTGCGACCCTTCTACAGCGCCCTTGCCTGCCTGGGCCCCCCCCAGCAGCCCTACTTCCACGTCTAACCGCTCCGCGTCTCACCGCGCTCAGGCTGCCTATCTGGTGCCGATCCAAGCCCTCGACGATTAATGCCCAGATCCACTCCGATGACTCCAGAGTCCTTCTGCCCGCAGGGTGTCTCTGGTCGAAGCGCCAAATATTGAGAAGACCCCCGAGCTGTTCACCACTCTTCACAGAAGTAATCGTGAATGCCAGTTTATTTCTATCTTTAGCACACTTTTATAGGGTTCTACAGGGTCTGCAGGCAGAACAAGCTACTATTGGCTAACACACACAGTTTACATTTTTTCTCTTACACACAGGGTTATTGTTTTGCTTTACTCTCTCTTCTGCATGAAGGTTTCAAGGACTTTAGCCCTTAATATCACGACTTATTTCAAAGGCTGGTTTGTGCATACAGGCCTTTACTAATATATAAAATATAGCAACACATCAGTCCAACTCCTGGCCCTACACAGAGCACTCCAAGAGTGACACCATGTGCCTGAGAGCATTGTCCAAACAGTACTTGAACTCTGTCAGGCTGGTGCTGTGACCACTTCCCTGGGGAGCCTCTTTGCTCAACCACCCCCTGGCCAAACTTGCAATGTGTGATGACTGAAGAATCCCAGCACTGGAAAACTTACTGGAACAGGAAATAATTGACATTACTATAGGGGCTCAGTATGATAAAATTGTGTGAAATGAAAGTGGCACCACTTATACAATTAAAATGTCAGTAGCTTTGAGAAGTTATTACTGACCTTTGAATCAGCCAATATCATCTCTGACAACCTCTTATACTAGAAATCTTCAGAACTGAAGAGCATTTGATTTAAATATAGCATTTCTGCTCTTAAAATAATGAAATGATAATCTGTGAAAGGAGTAGAATGTATAGCTAATGCTTGGGATTATACCTTTTATGAGATGAAAAATTAATTAATTAATTAAAAAAAAGACAAGAAAAAGTGTTCAGAATTCTGAAATCTGAAATCCCTTGTTATTTTTCCAGGACACAGCAGCATAGACTTTCCATCCTTTACACACATGATTTTTTTTTTGCATGTTTCAGTTCTTTACTCGGATGAGAGAAAAAATGAAAGTACAGCTTGATTCAAGAAAATCACTGAAGTTTTTTAGCTCTTCCAATTCTTGTCCTTAGTTCCTGATAACTTAATTATTTTTCATGAGGAGATTCATATATTTATTTTTTTTTTTGTAAATGCCATTCTTGGTTCAGTGGACAATTGCAAGGTTAAAGCTGTGTCTGCATCTTCATTCTGGCAAATCCTTTTTGTGCCCCTGAAATTAAGAATGTTTATTATTCCATGTTAGAAACTCTGCAGCTACCAAGATGGGAGAAGCAGATGTTTTCAGAAAGGCCTGGGGACCAGTAAAATGAGCAAGATGGAATTAGAGATTTTGAAGGAGGAATCCAGAATGAAGATACTCAATTCCTTAAGGCTTTGTTTCAAAAAATAAATATCAAAGCCACTTCTTGATTTAATACTACAGGGTTTGAGCCCCTACCCTTCTCCCAAGGTATTTAGTACCCTCTTAGCTGATGAGGTCACCACAGCTTGTGATAAGAAAATGTTTACAATGAAGTAACAGATGACTATATAATAACAGAATGCTTGACTGCCTCTCATTAAAACATTTTCAGCTTTCTCCAATCAAAAAATTTAACTTTTACTGGCTTGAATTAGTTCTCAAAACTAATGTTTGAGGCAGTTTATATGAAAGGGTAGAAGATATATTCAGATGACATAATGGGCCATAGGATTTCATTTAAAGCTCTTCTTCACTGGTCTGTTTTGGATTATCAATCTGTAAAATTTCGGGGGAAGTTCCCTAATAAGAGACACATACTTGTAACATTCTCAAGCATTCCTTAGCAAGCCTATCAGGAATATTTCTGCCCTGAATTCAAGCATCATCTGCATTAGTAAATTCACACTGGTGTAATTTTCGTGCTGTTCCTCAGTGAACCTACACTGATATATTTTAAGCATGCTTACCTAAGGCTTTCATTATTGTTTAACTTCCTCAGAACAATATTAGAGCAGATTCCTTTAAAGATAGTAAAAATAAATATTCTGCCAGCCTAAGCAGAATAAAATAACTGCTAGGAAAAAAAATAATCCTTGACAAAATCCCAAACTAAACCAGATGTTCACTGAATGAGATAATAAAGTGTGCTCATAATTCTGTCTTTGTTTCCAATACACCATGGCAACCCCAGTATCCCGTAGGAGGGTGTGTGGTCATGCAAATGTGTAGGATGTGTCGGTCAGCAAATGCCCTAATTTTAGATGTCCTCAGTGCTCTCTTTGCAGAGTGTCATGTGCCAGAGAAGAGTCAAGGATGAGTGTGGATAGCTCCCATGGCCTGTTCTATAGGCATTTTAGTCATGAATGTGAGGTAGGTACTATATGAGATGCTGGGAACACAACTCTAGAAGAGGGAGAAGAATGAACTGCCTGGACACAAACTTCTACAAATCATTCAGTGTGTGGGCTACTTGAGGACACAGATGAGTGTCTTTCCTAACACAGACATAATTAATTTCTTCCATGGATTTTGAAATATCTTTTGGGGATGAAATAATTCAATATTGTTTTCCGTGAAATATTCTTGAAGACATAGAACAGGGATTTTTTTTCCCCAAATTTTCTAGATGAAGAAAATATCAGATGACATGAAAACATTGAAGAAGACATTGACTCTAGGGAGATAAAGTCAGATATGTTTCTAATAGTGTTGCACATCAAGGTAATTATTGCAACATAAATAAATCCATAATTTTACCAATTGACATCACATACTGGAGGCTTTTATTAAAGTTGGGATTCTGAAGACAAAAAAATAGAACAGAAACTCCCTAGACAAAAGAACAGAAGAGAAACTCCAATACTTGCTTGAAATCTTATGGATGAGGCCCATTATGGAGTGTCAGACAAGTAAGCCCTCACCCAGAGATACAAGACCTCTGGGCAATTTTATTGTCAGTCTTGAGTTCTAAATATTAACTTCCAAATTTGTTGTAAAGATAACTGGTTTAGTAGAATGAAACTGTAGCATCTTCACCAAGAGTGAATAATTAAAGGTTAATTAGTATCTACATTATATACTGACAAATGAGAAATAAGTGTTTCTAAATGATGTGCCTGACTTTCTGCCCCTCCATGTAGTCACAAATTATAATTGTGTTACATATGTTATGATGCATTAACATGTCTGTATGATTTTTCAAGGTTTCTAAGTATGAAAGACTGAGCCCCAAGGAACAGTATTTCCTCTGTTCGGTCTTGCAGTGACACAAATGGAAGGAAAGTGCAATCAGCACTGAAGGCATCATAGGGCTTTCAAAGACCTGGAGCAAATAGACTGAGGAAACAGTCCTCTACCTTTTAATAGCAGTTTGGTTTTTTTAGTTTAGTAGTAAGCAATTATTCCCTAAGAAATCCCACTACAGGGTTGAACATTTGGAAGCAGAGCTGCTACTGTTAGATTGGCTTTTCCTGCTCAAGAAAGAGTAGTGTTCCTTAGGCCATTTAACAAAGTTTCTTTACATTTTCACATGCTTCTTCCTTTTGCCCTGGATGGTCTTGTGCTTGGCTTGCAGGAGTCAGTTTATCCAAAGCCTACTTTCTACACATAGGAATGACTTGAACTGATAATCCCTAACACCACAGTGCAGATTCTGGACTCCCTCTTCAGTGAGTGGTAACCTAGTGCAGGTTTGACAACAGATGGGAGAATGCTCCTTGGACAGCTGCTATCCCATGCTTCTTTGCACACAACATAGATTTAGAGAATCATTTTATTAGGACTTTTGTTTAAGTGTTCTTTCATGGTGTGAAATCATGTTCACTTGATTTGGTCACACTCAGATTTGGCTGGCTGATTGTTGTACTCATCCAAAGTTCATATTATGACACTGTGATGCAATTCCAGACCAAATACATTCTGTTGAAGCCACTGAAGGATTGTGAATGTCCTTGTCAGCCTAGGAGATCCCTGTGAGAAAAGAAAAAAACATGAGAATGAATGGCAAGAAGGCAAGAAAGGCAGGCAGGCAGGGAAAGGGAAGGAAGGCAGGAAGGCAGGAAGGCAGGAAGGCAGGCAGGCAGGCAGGCAGGCAGGCAGGCAGGCAGGCAGGAAGGCAGGAAGGCAGGCAGGAAGGCAGGAAGGCAGGAAGGCAGGAAGGCAGGCAGGAAGGCAGGAAGGCAGGCAGGCAGGCAGGCAGGCAGGCAGGCAGGAAGGCAGGAAGGCAGGAAGGAAGGCAGGAAGGCAGGAAGGCAGGCAGGAAGGCAGGAAGGCAGGAAGGCAGGCAGGAAGGCAGGCAGGAAGGCAGGCAGGCAGGCAGGCAGGAAGGCAGGAAGGAAGGCAGGAAGGCAGGAAGGCAGGAAGGCAGGAAGGCAGGAAGGCAGGAAGGCAGGAAGGAAGGAAGGAAGGAAGGAAGGAAGGAAGGAAGGAAGGAAGGAAGGAAGGAAGGAAGGAAGGAAGGAAGGAAGGAAGGAAGGAAGGAAGGAAGGAAGGAAGGAAGGAAGGAAGGAAGGAAGGAAGGAAGGAAGGAAGGAAGGAAGGAAGGAAGGAAGGAAGGAAGGAAGGAAGGAAGGAAGGAAGAAAGAAAGAAAGAAAGAAAGAAAGAAAGAAAGAAAGAAAGAAAGAAAGAAAGAAAGAAAGAAAGAAAGAAAGAAAGAAAGAAAGAAAGAAAGAAAGAAAGAAAGAAAGAAAGAAAGAAAGAAAGAAAGAAAGAAAGAAAGAAAGAAAGAAAGAAAGAAAGAAAGAAAGAAAGAAAGAAAGAAAGAAAGAAAGAAAGAAAGAAAGAAACACCATTTTTTACAACACAGGTGTTTGAAGCATTCACTAAAGGGAGAAAAATATGAAAAAAATGAGACGGTAAAAGTCACTGGTATGAACTACAATGACGGCTCAGTTAATGCTCAATAGTTGTAAATAATAAACATCTACTTGTTTAATTTTGATAGGTAGATTAAAGCAAGTATAAATGGATTTTAATGTACTTAATGTGATCATCCTTTTTTTGAAGTTACAGGCAGAAAATTGTCTTGCAGGTCATCCCATATCATGTAGTTTTGCTTTTTTTCCCTAAGAAATTATGCCGTCCCTCCTGAAAAGTGAAGTTTGGGTCTATTTTTGCTTTCTGCTACATGGGTGGTACTCTCCGAGAAAGGGCTTAGAAAAGAATATGATCTGAAATTGTATGTTTCAGTTCTTTCATATTTGTTTGCTAGAGTTTTCAATTTTAGTTAAATATTTACACATTTCCCATTAAAAGTATTTATATCCATTTGCACTTAGATTTGGGGGGAAAATTAATAGGCTTTTTCAGCTATAGCAAAGAACGCATAAAATATAAAATCAAATATATTAAAAAAAGTCTAAAATAAGTACAAACAAAATGAATTGTAGACCTTTTAAAGTAGGTGAACCTGGAAATAGATTGTATCTATTTAAATATACCAACAGAAGGAATCTAGGACATGCTTACCTATTTTCAAATTGTACATAAATAGTCCTGATATATTCCTTGAAGTTCTGACAAAATGACGCAAAATATGTCTATATATATTCCACAGTGTGAATCAAGAAAAGTTGCAAGGGCTCTTATTTTTGCTGCAGAAACACGTGGCATTGAATGTTCATCACTATGGGCATTGTCATCTTAAAGAGAATATCTTTGTTCTGTTCATAGCATTCTGAAACCAACTGAGAGATTGTCCCATAAACACTAGTTACTTCCCTTACCAGCAGTTACTGCAAAAAACCCTCCAAACTAACAAGAAACAAACTAATAGAGAAAACAAAAGAAAAGCAAAAAACAGCCCCAGATATTAGTGCATAGATACCACTTTGTAGGTACCAGCATACGTAGATATAGTGCTCCATATTGGAAGAGTTCTTTCCTAAGCAGCTGGTATGCGTTTTCCTGTTGTGACAACTATTGGCAGCTATTGGTATCTGCCAACATGGATGGAAAATGTGCTGCAAATGATGTTTAGGAGTGTGGAGATCCAGCAGGCAAAGGATAGCAAGCCTGGCATTGAGGTAGTTTGTTTCATGTTCCTATGCAAAGCACTGTGTATTTGAAGTTACCTACTTCCTAACAAAAGCAATGTTTTGTCCATTTTGACTGATAATAGTTATAAATGGAGTCATTCTGCCAAAACAAGAGAAACAACAGGATATTTGGAAAAGAGAACCTTGGTGCTTGACCTCTGGTGGCAGAATTGTTATTGCTTCCAGCTGGCTCTTGTTTTTATCACAAAATGAGTGGCAAGAAAAATCCCACAGAGCATGGAACTGGAATTAGGGAAAGGAAGATGAAAGAACTGCCCATGAGGCTCATCAAGAGACAATCTTGCTGTGATTTTGGGAGCAGTGTGATCTGGATGTGAGCACATTTATGGCTCATTTGTCAAGTAATGAACCATCATACAATGTGATGGAGCTCCTTCTTCCCCTCAACTCTACACAAATTGAAGAAGCTCTATTGACGCTGCTCTTGGCCACACCGGAGCTCCGGGCTAGCTCTATGGTGCCACTCCGGCACGGGCAGTCACCAGGAGTAGGAATTGCAGGGGAAAGGCAATCCCACTGCAGAACCTTCAGAGCACCGAATCCTGCTGGGCTCTGCCAAATCAGGCGTCGTGGGTGGTGGCAAAAGGAAGGAGGAGACTCACTCGGCTGTACTTCCCAGGAACAGGTTTATTCAGGAGAGGGGATGAGCACGAGGGTCTGGGCTGGCAGAAATCAGGACCGAAGAGAGCCCCGAGCACCTCTGTGCACTGGGTTTTATCTCAGGGGCGGGCACAGTCCAGGTCCAATGGGAGCTCACACAGGGAGGGGTAAGGGGAGGAGGTTACAATGTCAGGGACCAATGGGAATACAGAGAAGGTGGGAACATAACACAACAACCAATAACATGTCAAGGAAGGGATGATACACATGGAAGCAGCTGGAAGGAGAGGTGGGGTTTATGATGATGGATGGGGAGATGGCGCAGGGTAAAGGTGATTGACGGGGAACATTCAGGAACACTGGGAGGGGTTTACATAACAGACAAATGGAACCAACCAAAGCAGTAAATGGGGGAGAACCAGGAACATACCAAACAGATTAAATAATAACAATTTTAACAGAACAGAATAAACATACTACAACACTCTATAACAGGTCTTGTTTCCCAATACTTTTTCCTCTTGTCTAAACTTTCTTTCCTTTGAAACATTGCCTGCTAAGCAGCACAAGCATCTCCTATTTCATAAAATGAACCTTTCACAGACGGCTGCCATAGAAATCATATATTTAGATTTGAAATTGCTGCAATCAGACTGTACTGCAGTTTTAAATCCAACGGAAGATAGATGCATTTTCCTCCTGCTCCTGAAAAACAGAATTCACCGCAGAAACAACTATCTCAGTGAATGGCCACAATTCTAAGTGCACAGAAAAATTAAGGTTTTGTATATAACACAATTTTCCTTCAAAAACCAATTGCAAATATTGTTCTCTGTGATGTTTGGTATCTGATCTGCTCCCAGTTGATCTTTTCTATTAAAGAGCATGGCTGAGCAGAAGAAGTCCTGTTTTCCTTGTTCTGCCTGCTAACCTCTGCATCCAGTAAAACTCTCTAGAGAACAAGGGTGAGTAATATCTCTGCAGAACATGCCTGACAGTGCTCAAGTGGGTGACTCTCCTATACATACAGGGTACAGGCAGGAACAGCAAATGAGCAGAAGAAATTGTAAGACCAAAAGAAATACTTTGGAGAACAACAGGAGTTGAGAACAAATAAATAGGCAAATGTTAGAAGTGACAGGATGAAACACTGTTTAGTTAAACAGAGAACTAGACAAAGGGTATGATTTTTGCTGAAACTCAGAAAAATTGATGAACTCAATATAGGACTAGTTAAAAGGACGTTCCTATAAAGAATGCAGTGAGGAGAATGAATAGTTATTCTCAACTCATTTTAGTGTTAGTCTTCTCACTAATTGGTCTAAGTCTCTGTGTGTAGAAAAGTGAAATCCTATGTTGCAATAAACTTTTATCTCTGGAAATGCAGAGCTGTAGTACATTCACTTTCTGGAAATGTATGTGAAAATTTTCTGCAGAATTCTGGCATAGTTCTAAAACCATGAACTTCAATAGAGCGCTATCCCTGATATGTTTAGAAGATTAAATTACAAGAATATAAAAATCACTTCCTCTTCAAACGAAAGAGTTAGTGTAAATGCTAATCTTGTTTATTTCCCATAAAAAAACAGGAATAATTAATTATGTCATGCTGCAGTGGTCTCCCTCTCTGTCAGAGAAGACAAATATCCAAGTAATTTTTCTCAAAATCCATTATCAAAACAAGCAGTCTGACAGTAATTTATAACACATGACTGTAGTACTTTGGTTTGGCAGCACATTCACCTTAAGAGTTTTCCTTGCTTCCTCTGCTTGCATGTGCATACCTTTAAAGTGCCCCTCATTTTGTTAAAATAACTGTAATCCAGACACCTGAATTATTCTTGGTCAAAGAACAAACTCTGAAGAACCAAGGATTGGGGAGGGTTAGTATTACTGTGGTATTCTAACTAAAATATTAACATTCCCTAGGTGTCCATTTGGCCTCTGCCAAGAAAGAGTAAAGGGGATGCAAACTCCAGTGCTGTCAGCACTGAGAAGTGGTAAGAATTTATTTGGTGCTGCTTTTGAGTCCCTCAGCTCATGGAACTGCACCTTGAGGTGAGAGTCATGCGATATACATTTTGCACTTTGTGAACTCTCGATCCAGGGTAACACTGCTGGAATTCAGTATCATTCATGGTATGGTTGTGTTACACACCTGTTTATCCCATCCTGCAGTGACTGATGGCACGAACTGGAGATGGAGGGGGGATTATACATCAAAACGTTTAGACAAATTTGTATTTTATGAGAAAAAAGAACGCTTTGTTTCCTTCATTCCATTTTAAACAACCCTCAGCTATATAGCTTAATAGTTTTAAGAAGAGCTACTTCAATCTGATCTGTGATTTCTTTTCAGGCAAACATCTGCACTAATAAACCCCCATATGTACACAGTAAGGCTGTGTAACTATGATGAACAGTGAATTATTTTTCCTTTCTTCTTTTTTTTCTTTTTTTTTTCAGAATAAAAAACTCCTGTACAAAGGAGTTTTTTGATGTCACTATATTCCTTCAGGGAAAGGAAGAATATATCACTTGTAACACAATTATGTTCAGCTTTCCAACGGCAAATTCTACCAATCCTTTCATCTTCCTCTCAGCTAATTTTTATGCCCTCATGGTTAGCAAAGATGTGCTTTAGAGTGGCTATCTTTGACCCTCTGTTCTTTTCAATTTAAAACAAGGTTTGGTGCAACTGGTCTTGGCTATTTGCCTTCTGTCTTTTGTCCTCCTTCAGGCAAATCAGGCTCCAAGTGCTCTGCCAGCTGTTCCACAAGGGAAGGTGAAAATATTGGCATTTTACCTGCCTTGGAAGAGGTTATGAGCAGTTAATTGCTCAAGATCCCACGCACGGAAGGCACAGTACAGATATAAATTATGAGTCTAGTTGCAGAAACAGAATGATAAAAGGCAACAGCAAGGAGGGAGCTGCTGCGCAGATGTCTAATTGCTTGTATGCGACAGCTGCTGTAATTGAATTTGTGACAAGACCCTGGCATTAATGCAATAATTCTAATAACTGGACACACCAATGAAACATAAACCAGGAGTTCCCTTTGGCAGGACAAACTGAAACAAAAACTGCAATTAAATAACACACCAAACAAAAGAGAAATACCACATGCACAGCACTATTAAAAAACAAGTTTATGCTAGTAGCATCATAAAAGATCAGAATTTTTTTCAGTCTCCTGAGATTTAGAGCACCCTCCCATGTTTTTGAATGAGTGTTATATTTCTTTCAAAATCTGAAAATAGATTTCATTCTTTAAAAATCTGAAAATAGAAAGTATAACACCTCTGTGTTCTGGAACTGTTCTTAGACGAGGACAAGGCAAGTGGAGAAGTAATCAATAGCTCTTTGTTAAAAGTATACATTGTAGATAACTTTCAGAACACTCTTCATTATCAATTTTCTTGACAGCTTTTTTATAATGAGAGTTTAGGTTTATTTTGAATAAAAATTCTGGAAGTAGAAACTGAAATGCAAGAAAAATCAATTAAACATACTGTTTATAAAGATATATTGTCTGATTTTCAGATTATATTTCTAAATGAACACATTTTTTGACTTGATCATAATTGGAACTGTATTTTTTTTAACATAAAAGAGGGATTCAATAAAACACAAATAAAGAGGGATTCAATGAAGCCAACAAAAATGTATCAGTGAAAATGAATGAGCTGGAGTATCCCTCCAGAGATAACATCTAGGATGTACCTAATTCATAATGTTAATTATTATTTGTCATTGATTTCCTAGTAAATATTTGTGATATTCAATTATATTTTTACTTTGGTGCTTGATTTAGCTTAATTGTAAAACTTAAGTTTATTTCCAAATTGTATCAATGCCAGAAGCTACATCTTATGCACTTGAAACCATATTATCTCCCACAAAAAAATAAAATCTAGGAACTATAGTTTAATAGTAGCTTTAATATAGTATTTAATATAATTTCTCCAAAATTTTTAGGAAGTAGTATCTATTATTATTTAATCATTTTTCAGTGCAAATGTTTTATTAGTGCTTATACAAAAATGCCATTTCCTCTTGTAGGAGGGTGCAGCCCAATGCTTAGTGATGTTGTTGTGCTGCAATCAATCTACCAGCTGGCAGTACTGCTACTACACCTAGAGAGAGGAGCCCGAGCTTGTTCAGATTCCTTCTCCAAAATGCTGTGTCTGGCACCTATTTTCTCATGACTATAGAAATCTCACTGCAGAAAATACATTTTTGATTACCTAGGCTGTTTGCCTGCCAATGAGTAATTAATGCTGTTATCACCTAATCAGCTGTTGTTTAAATGCAGAATGCAAACTATGTCCTTGGCTTTGTTCTTTTCACTCTGAACACTGGTGAAAACAATAGGTTCTTCGATAAAATTTCCCATGGCTCAGACTCTTGAAGTGTCAGTACTCAGAGATTAGAAAGATGGTGTATTGTGAGAATTTACCTCTTGATGTACCTAAAGAATTAAACACTTTAGCATTTTGGTGTACACATTTCCAAAGCTGTTTTTTCAAGACCCGTGTGAGAATATTTTTCTTTGCAAGAATATTTTACTTACTGATAAAGATCCCTTATAACACCAAACTATTTCAGTAGACAATTCAAGAAACATTCAGCTCATGCCAGGAGACTGAATTTCTTCTGATATCATGTAGTTAACTTTTAGTTTATGTTGCAGTCTTCTCACTTACTTCACAGCACTTCAAAGAGGTGCTGATGGATTAGCCATTCCTGTGCCTTTTCTTGAGTAAAACCCAGGGCTAACAAAGCTGCAGTCCTGAGGTCAGTGATAACTGACAGCAGCAGCAGCACCGGGGCAGCACACCCCAGACTGGGCTCTCACAATACCCACAATTTATCTCCTCTACAGCCTAAAACAACACCTATCAGCTGTCTGCTCAGTTTGTGGCAACACTGTCCTGTTTTTTCACTGTGGATCATCCCTTGTGCTCTAAGAAGCTTTTTCCACAGACCCGATAAAAAAATTGATAGACAAGACTAAACTGTTCCTTTTCCTTTTTTTTTTTCCTCCTAGAAGTAGAATGACAATATCTGTATGACAAGGAGTCCTAGTTGGCAATGTGGAAGCCCCTGAGGGAAGATCATCTTTGGAAGTTGTTTCACATTTTGTCTTTTATCTATTCATCAGTCAGAATTAGGTCATTCTCAATCTCTTATGCTAGGAAAAAAAAAAACAACAAAAAAAGCCTACCAAAATAATGAAAGTAACCTCTGTCATCTGAGAAGATCTGAGGCAGAACTTAGGTCTTCAATAACCACAATGACTAAGAAATCTATATGCCTTAAAGAGAGTCTGTGTGTCTCTCTCATCTCATCAGTTCATTTGGCACATTTGAATAAATGTATTCTTACATCGTTTGGATTTATTTATTTATTTGGTTTTGGTTGTAGTGGGGATTTTTTTTGTTTGTTTGGTAGGTTGGCTGTTTTTTTGGTTTTTTTTACAGAATTCTTGACTATTTTCACCCAAGTTTTTCCAGAGGTATACAAGCCAAGAGCCTTTTCATCATCAAGCATACAGACGGTTACTGCTGGGAACCTCAGATCAGATCTCTCTGGATTCCTGTGCTGAAGTCTTTGACAGCTTTTCACAGTAAGATGTACTTCATGTTCAAAACCGTACTGTGTGCTTCAGTGCAGGTAACTCAGAAGGTCAGCCACCAGCAACAGGGTGAATTTTCATTATGCCTGGCCATAGGAGGGGACAGTAAGAGCTGGAAGATTATGGTACTAAAGCCGAGACTTAACTGCTTAATTTTATGTAAATCAGATACTTAAATTAGGTTTTTAAACATTGCAGACTGTCTTAGAAAAGAGACAGGAGTACATTTCTGTTTAATTTCATTATTTTTGTTAAGAGTTTAGAGCAATAAAGAGTTTTAATTTAGATATACAAGTTAAATACCTAAAATATCTCACTGCTCCTCTGCATGGTGCTTCTACTTTACCCTCTTTATTGAAGTAATGAGTAGACTTCAAAACATTAGAAAAATCAGAACAATTCAACCACTTCAGACTCCCAGAGCTTAAACAAAGCTTTTGGAATGGAAGTGACAAAAAGGTCTGCCTGTGGATCTTTCTGGGATCCAAACTGATATAATTTTCATTTTTATCATCAGATTCACAATTAGAAGAGCTCTTGGTGGTTTATTATTTTGGGTTACAAAAGAACCCAAAATTTAAAAATTACTAACTTCCGTATGCATATAAAAAATGTATAAAATTAAGTTTCAGTTAAAACACAGATGATATTTCTGACACTTTTTCTTGAAGGGTTGGTAAGTGTTTAAACTTATGATTCCACCCCTACAGTACTGGAATTTGAAAGTAATTCTTGGTGTTTTGAGTTATATTTGGAGGTCTTAACAGGAATCACAGGTTTTTCAGTCTTGAAACTATTGAACCTAAATTCACCCCGATACTGGTCGTTTCACATCAGATCTAGTTTTACATAATTTATATTCTTTCTAGATACATGCCTGAAACCAGGTATGTAACACTGGGAGTTCCTGATTTCCAAAACTGATGAAAAAATGAAAGCATAAACATAGGAGTGCAAAAGCAAGACCCTACTTGTCTACACACACAAGATCAACTGTAAGAAAAGCTTCCATTCCACAGGTCTCCTTTCAGATCTCTTCAGGAAATTCCAGCAGTGCTATGTACAACTAACACTATTTGGAGCATAATTTTTTTTTTTTTTTTTTCTTTTCAGACAAAAGATCGAGAGAGACAGAATTTTTTCAACAGTTCAAGATACAATCCATTAAAATAATATATGCTGCAAAAGACATCACACATTGTAATGTGGAGGCCTGACTAGGCCCTATTGCCTTCTCTGTCACCATGTATTTCTGCAGGGTAAATCAGGACATTTCCCTTTACTACAATAAAATGGATGCAAGAAATGCAGATATGAAGTTTTGGCCTAATGTTGATGGAAGAGAAAGTGTTAAGGAACCTTGTAAACCACAAATGTGTGGAGTAAGAAATAAACCCATACTACCTCTGTCCTTTTAATTTTTTAATTAGGTTTAGAAATTCATTCAAAGTTCAGTGCCTGATGTCCATTAATGAGATAGACTCTATTAACCTTCTCCTCATCATTAATATATTTGCTTCAGACAGAGCTGCAAAATTTGAAGAAAGTGTCATGTCAAAGTTCAACTTCCTGACTTTTTAATTTTTCTCCAGAGAAGAAATTATATGTGTCAGATTCTTATCAGGCTTGATTTGTAAGAATCTCTTGGTCAGTGTGCTGGGATGTTTTTGCTGGTACACTTGCCAGTGGTTATAGAAACAAACATTTCTATGAATAGCAGGACTAATGAAGCCTAACTTGATTTAAATTTATGGTTCAAAGGATTTTCTTACACTTACAACAATTCTGTTCTATAGTCTCTACTGTGTGCCACAAAACGTCCAATGTTACTTTTCAGTGAGTTGGATTGTTTCCAGAATAGGGAGACCTTAGCTCTATTTAGGGTACCTCTTGTATCCAGGCATACAGCTTGATAAAGGAATTTCTAACTCTACTTGTTCACCTGTCAAATTTGGGTAGAAATCATAATCTCAGATCTCTGATACCTGGCATGAAAGTTGTTGAGACAGGGAAACATGTATAACCATGTATCTCAGCAAGGGACACAGTCTCCCTAGACTTGCTTTCTTAGAGACACCAGCTTTAACCATCTAGCAGAAATGGCATGCAGAAAAATGAACTTTCTAGAAAAATCTTCAAACATTTCCTTACCATTAAATTCAATTTTTAAAAATATATAATGCTTCATTTGAAAAATTTTCTTTTGAGGTCTTATTCAAAGCTTTCCTGGAGCTGAATAAAGGAATAACAAATCCTTCAAATCCCCAAGTCAAAGTTTTTTTACGCTGTTAAATGAATTAAGAAAGTAACTCATTAAGCTAAAATTAATACTAAACTTCATATCTAACAATGTAAGATCTAATTTCCTTATTGTGTCATTCAGAGAAAAAAACAACTATATTGAGTCTCCTGTACCTCATTTATATTATGTTGCAAAATAATGATTTTCAGTTCAATAAAAATATAGAACACATAAACACTGTTGTCAGGCTTCTCTAACTTAATTACAAATGTAACTAGAAATTTTGCAGTGTAAACATCCTTAAGATTTCATCTGCAAGATACCCTCAGAGACAGGAGAATTAAGGAAATGCCAGTTTTTAACCAAATGTTCAGAGCTAGCTGTTGTTAGCTGTTTAGGCAGTCCTTCATTGTCAGGATGGGAGATCTCAGCTGTCAGTTTTTGTCCAAGCCATCCAGATATCTTACTATGCAAAACCTAGAATCTGGTACCCTAATGGAGAATATTGTTTTACACCACAATTCCCATTAATTTCACCATAAATCTTTATAATCCAGCTACTATTTGATATAAATTAATAAACTCCAATCATTTATCCCCAACCTCTAATCTTGTCTAAGAAATAAAAGTTGCAAGTAAAATAAATATTGCATCAAGCATTTTAAGAAACATATGTCTGACAAGAAAGTAAGAATTGCTCTGACAATTTCTGTCATAAATTGCAAACGAACTGACCAAACCAAACCAAATAAACCACAATCCTAACAGATTTTGAAACAGAAGATATAAACTTAGAACTAGAAATTTCAATTCCAATACAGGAGTATTTCCAACATTCTTTTCATTAACTTGCTTGGAAATTTGTTGTTATTTGAGAGTTCTCTGTAGAAGAAGGAATCCAGTTAAATCTTTATACCTTTATTTTGTTTTTTTCTTATGTTCTATTCTTGGGTTCTGCATTTTTCTTTCTTCATAAGCAGTTGTCTGCATGAATGTCAGCAATTATCCTCATTTCTTTAAATAATAGGTTTTACAACAGTAGACAATATTTCACATCCTCAGCTTACTTTTTTTTTTCAAAAGCTTCTCAGGCTTTCATTAGAGGGGAGTGTGCAGACAATTTTTTTTTAGCAGTTGAACTTAACATTTTATAAAAATACTACATCCCAAAAGAAATGTTGCAAAACACAATCCGAACTTTTACTGTAAAAAATCATAGTAAAAACATTGGATTGGGGAGTAAGAGATTCACACCACCATAATCTGCTCTACAGACACGGTATAAGTAAACTGATTTTTGAAATGCTAAGCTATTTGGCCAACTAATATTTTTGGCAATACTCTTTTGCATGTGCATAAAAGCTCTGCTTCCCATTCCATCCAATAAGTAGTCAAGAGCAAGAATATACAGCTCATTTTAATTTAAAATGCAGTCATTATATCTCCATGTCTCTTAACCACTTTTGCCTCATAACAAAAGCTGTTAAGCTCAGGATTATAAATGTAACTTGAAATGGATTAACCACACTCATGAGGAAAAATCAGTAAATTACCATGTCTCTAAGATGGAGGGTGTAGATTTTTTTGTGTCGGAAGAAGGTTACACAGGAAAAATGAGTGAGGGGAGAAACAATGGTTGGGTGTATTTGCCTACAACTTTTATTTCCTCTTCCACATGATGCCCTAATAAAGTGGACTAAGTGTATCAGACTTATTCTTCTAATTGGAACCATTATTATTACTACAAATAGCAATGCAGAATTTTTTTGAATGCTAGAATTTGTTTTAAGCATTTTTTAAGCATTTGCTTATAAAGTATTATGAAAGTTGCACTTCATTTCCCAAAAACGTCTGACATAAAGTTTGAGAATTATTTTATTTTTCATATATTATGTCTGTTCTAACCTGTATTTCCTCAAGAGGGCTTAGAAAACCAAATTCAACAAGACCTTGTTATTTTATATCAACTAATAATTGCAAACTGTTAAGTAAATATTATTCTGCTATACAGTCACTCAGCTGACAGAATGTATTCTTACAATATATTAAAATCCTTCAGTTTCATTTCAACTTATAATTTGGAAATTTTAAAATTATTCTATCAAAAACTTCTGATTAGTGGAAATAGTTTTTTAGCTGTATCTGAAATAACTTCTCTGCTTGTTTAACTGCAATCTTTTCTGTCAGTGACACTCTAAATATAGAATGAAAGTCTAAAATATAAAAGAAGAAAACAGGTATGTTTTCCCAGTTTTTTTTTAAATTTATGTTTTCTGTAAGGCAAGTTATTTGGTCTCACCTTAATAAACAATATGTGACAGATGAAAAGTCTGCAAAATCAGACTAAAAGTTGCATCTTACCCAATTTTATATATGTGAGAGTGAACAACTACAGTTAATTAAGGAAATACCCTTCTCCTGTTTTATCTTTCTAACTTCTAGTTTGGGGTCTCCCAGAGCTTTGAATTTCATCTAGAGTTTTATTTGCAAAAGTCACTGTATGGTCTCTCCTCCATGTGTGCATTTAGTACTTTTTCAAATCAGTTTAGACTAAGCTGCTTAGTGTGGAAACAAACCTTACAGACTTTTTTGATATGCTCATAAAGTATTCCTTACTGATCTTCTCTATGATGTTGTCTTTTTTTATATCTAATGTATACACCATATCCACCTTTCATGCTGAAGATACTTAGCCAGTGCAGGCTTTCCTCAAAGAATGGAAAGGAAATTTGTTCATAAAATTTTATTATTTTTGTTGTTGCTTCCTTTTTCCATGCAGAATTGCAATGAATACATATGAGCAGGAAATTGATATGCACATCATCAGTAAGATAGAATCACAGTATCATTAGGGTTGGAAGGGGACCTCTGGAGATCATCTAATCCAATCCACCTGCCAAGGCAAAATCACTTAGGGCGGGATACAACAGAATGTGTTCAGGTTGGTTTTGCACATCTGTCTAGAGGAAGACTCCACAATCTCCCTGGGCAGCCTGTTCCAGTGCTCTCCCACCCTCAAAGTAAAAAAGTTCTTCCTCATGTTGAGGTGAAACTTGTGCTCTAGTTTATGGCCATTACTTCTTAGCCTGTCACCGGGCACCACAGAAAAGAATCTGGCACTTTTCTCTTGGCACCTGCCTTTGCAATATTTATATGCTCTTAGTCTTCTCCAGACTAGACAGGCCCAGCTGCCTCACTCTCTCCGCATCAGAGAAACATTTCAGATCCCTCTTCATCTTTGTGGCCCTTCTCTCAACCCTCTCCAGTAACTCCTTGTCTTTCTAATATTGGGGAGCCTAGAGCTGGACACAGCACTCAGATGCCACCTCAACAGGGCTGAGAGGGTTGAGATCACCTCTCTTGACCTGCTGGTCACTCTCTTGCCAATGCACCCCAGGATACCATTCATTCTCCTGAACACAAGGACCTCCAACTAGATTTTACTTCACTGATCATGACCCTCTGAGCTCTCTATTCTATTACTTCTTGGTCCACCTTGCTGTTCATTCATGTAACCCACATCTCCTGGCCTTACCTATGAGGATGTTATGGGAGACAGTGTCAAAAGCCTTGCTGAAGTCAAGGTAGTCAACATCCACTGCTCTTCTCTCATTTACCCATCCTGCCATGACAGCCAGCCCAGCAGGCTGTACCTGGTTTCTCTGGCAGGATCCAGTGAATTTAAAACCTTGTCAAAAAAGAGAAATTAAATTAAATGGGTCCCAAAATGAACCAGTACTGAAGAGGACCTGTGGGCAAACTGAGACATAATTACTGGAGCCATCTATGTGCTGGACCTGAAACAAATCAGAGCAGAAACATGGAAGCTGTGAATGAGCTGGAGGCAAAATCAAACTGAAGCTGAAATAAGCTGGAGCCAGTCACAAATGGGATCTGTCCATGACCTGGACCCAAAACAAACAAGCTGAAACAACTGGCCTGAAACTAACACCTTGATGCTCTAGTTGAAACCACTCTGAAGCCAGTTGTGATCAGCATAAACAAATGCTAGAAGTCAATTTCTCCTTAAATGCTTTTTCTGTTCTGTGAACATCATGTTAATAGAAAGGTATACTATGTAGGAAGACAAGAAGCATAGACACTTGTATCTCACAGTCTGTGTTTCTTCCTGTGTAGTGAATGATGTGAAGGAATGTCCAATAGTGCTTATAGAAAAAAAAAAATATTGAAACGTATCATGAATTGTCTTAAAGAGGCTGTTAACCCAGAGTAGCTGATAATTCTTTTGTTTGTTCTCTAGGGTCAGAATAGGCTGCATTATTATAAGGTTTAGTCCTTTGTATAGCATCTATTTGTGACCTTATTGAAAAATAGCCCATGATATTGATTCAATAAACAGAAATAGTTCATAAGACTATGCATTAAGGGAGGTCTCATTTTCTCACGAGGAAGTTTCTAAGTGGCTATTAAATGGTTGCTCAGCCTTAAAACTGACCTTGCTTTGAATGGAATTTGGAACAGAGATCAAGGTAAATTTTTCTGCAATGCTACAGGAGAAGACAACTATTTTGACAAATCTCCATCTACAAAATTGCTTTTCTAGCAATTCCCAAATAAGACAGGAAGCTGTTAGTTTAGTTAAACATTTCCCGCAGCTCATCAACTGAATTAGAATGCATACTTACAGGAGACTGCATCTGCATAGCTGTAAGTGCGATAGAGAGGACTATCAAATGTTCTCTGTCCACTAAAAGTTTTCTCTCAAAACTAGGTTGTTTTCATGGAGAAATAACCCAGAAGATATAGGGTAGAGAGTCTTTGCACCAGTGGATTGGGACACAAGTCAATCTACACAAATCAAATAAACTTAGGAAAGATCTTTCAGATCCAGTCTTGGTATAAAGAGCTTAAAGCGTGATTTTCTTTGGTTTCAGTTTGCAACTGTGTTTTTGGAGTATAACGTTTAAAATCAGCTGTCAAATAAAAGCTAAAATGCCAGACACCCTTGAAGTTGTTCAGCACATTCTAGCTGCTGATTCAATCTGTGACAAAACCTTTAAGGGGAATACAGGATATCATCAGACCAACATTATGTGTAAAAAACACATAGAACTAAGACTGTCAAACAGTGTATGCAGACAGATAATATGGCATAGTGAGAATAGCAACTATCTCAGGACAAAAGTTGCCAGAGGCTTTTGATTAGACAAAAAAAATCAAGAAAAACTGCCAGTGCACATTGAGAATAGAAGCGTTGATAAACGTAATGTTATCAAGAATGACTACATCTTTCAGAGGCTACAGTAAAAATATATCAGTTCAATATACTGCAGGCAGCTTGAACTCTCTGCTCACATCGAAAATGATGGGACACAAAACATTTTGTTTCTGAATATGATAAGACACTCATGCTAACATACTTTGCCTCTCAGCAATATTGCCTTAGATTTGATGCCACTCTATATGGCTTTTGAAACTCACACAGAGATTGTACAGGCATTCTTGTAATACAACATTTGGACATGTCCTTAATGCCTTTCTCTTGAGTAGTCTTCAAATCAAAAGGAGCAGTCCAAGCAAGGAGATGGCTATAGTAAAACAATCAAAGGGAAGAAATGAGTAAGGAAGGTAATATTCTTGGTAAACGGCAACAAAATACCAGATGTAACACAGAGGAGACTCTAATAGGATTACCCTGAGGTTCAGCACAGTGGGGGAGACAAACAATGGCACAGAGGAAAGTAGACAGGTAGACACTATAGGTAGGCAAGAGGAAGAATACCTGCCTATTTGCTGATGGTAAAGTGTCTGTTTACAACATCAGTGTGGATGTTTTCATTAAAATTTGGAAATTTCTTAGAAAATAATATAATACATGGTGAAATCGCACATTCCTGAATGCAATTTATGTCAGGCAGGGAGAAACAGAGAGGACATTCCCTTGGAATGAAAAACCTTGCTCTTATCCCTGGGTCCTGGTACAACCCTGTGTCTAGAGATGAGCAGTGCACATCTCGTATGTGTTCTTGTGCTCTCGCACAAGGCTTTTCCTCTTCCCCTCAACACGTCAGTTGTGTAGTGTTTCTGTTGTGCACATAGTATGAACTGGCCAGAGATGATCTGGGAACAGGCCTGGTAGTGGTACTTTGGGACACCGTGTTTCTTGAGGTGAAGGAATGAATGCCACATCCAGGTGGAAAAGAAATACCAAAAAGATTGGCAAAAAAAAAAAAAAAAAATGGAGAAGGTGATATAATTGGAATGACTGCTAAACGTTACCAATAGTAGGAAAAGCCATTAGTCTACTTGTGCAGCTTGCAATTAATGGGTACCAAAAGCAAATCAGAACATAACAGTTTCCTTGCTTTTGGAAATCTGTCAAAGGTCTTATCTGCCAGAGAACACCAAAGCAGAGACTTTTACTAGTTTTCAGTAAAAGAGCTAAACTCGTCCTTCAGGGTGCAATGTGATGAGTGGAACTTAATCTGAAATTGGTGCTTTGCTACTATACTTAAATATAAATGTTATAAGATTTAGAAGACATTTCAAGCTTATCTTTTTTTTTTAGGTTACTCTTTCCAAAAAATACAAAATAGTTTAGTAAATATGAAATTTATTTTCTCCTTCTGCATTTCTCAGTTTAAAAATTTTGAGAGCATTTTCTTATTCTTGCCTTGTTACCTATTCTATGCTGTACAATATATACTTTTACGCCATTCTCCTATTCAGTTTTATTATTTTTATTATGTCATTGCATCTAAGTCCTTTCCAAAAAATCAGATTATAATGAAATTCATAGATTTATGCAGGAAAATAACACAGAAAGGGCCTAATTGCATCTTAGATCTTCCTATAGAGTTAGAAATAGCTTCATTACACCAGCTAAAATATAATATCATGCAGTTAGAAATTTAACTATGTAGAGTTTTATAAGTACTATGAGGAAAAATATTGATAAAACAGAAGAGAAAGAGCAAGAAGATCACTCAGAACATCTCTGAACTCTTGGTTCAGAATGAAGAAAATTAAAAAAGTTTAATTTCACATTTTATGATGGAGCACAGGGGTATTTGGAAGACATTGCCTTCAGACAAAGGAAAGAAGAGACAAAAGAATAGGCAAGCTTACTTTTATAGTGTCAATATTGTGTTGCCTGCTACATGTTGATTTAAGAATAACTAGTCCATGCTTTAGAGGTTTTACTCTCTAACTGATAAATAGAGAGGATCAATGAACCCATATTACTCTGTTGTTGACAAATCTTTTGAACAAAACTAGGGTTTTGAATGAGACTTCCTTTTTTTTTCCAGTTTAAATTACGTAACAAAAATTAGCCTCCATCTACTGTTTCATATATTGTATAGATTTAAGTGCACCATGAAAATATACCAAAGCCTTTAAAAAATGATGTTTCAACAGGATATTGTAGTTTAGCTACTTAGTTTGAACTGCTTGGTGTAAAATTTTTCATTCTTTTCTGCATCTATCTTTTCTGCATCTACTAGTGTCATCCCTGTGCCTCTAAGCACTACAAGACAAGGAAATTAATGTTATTAATTACTTAATGATAGTAATGATAATAACATTTTTTCTTATTTTCTCCCAATCTTAATATTATGACCAAATATTCCAAGTTTGTCTATTTCTAATGACATTTTCTTTATGATTTCACTGATATTCAATCTTACAAAGAAGTATTATCATAACAGGAGAGAAACATCTTTTCTGCTTCCATTAATTACATCTGAGAGCACTCATCTTTGAAATCCTAGGAGGAGAAACGTCAGTGTTGCAAGGCAAAAAAAGCATCCTATCTTTCAGAGAAGAGGAAGAAGAATAGGAAGAATAATATTCTCTTTCAGATAATATGAAGAAGAGAATCTTTCTTTCATCTACTGACTGTGCTTGTTCCAGATTAATATGAAGAATTAATGAATGAGCATGTGATTTTTAAATTCTGTAAAATACAGGCTTGTATATATTTATATATATAATGGAACACCACTCCTTTTTTTGATATGTTTCATGTACTTCTTAATATTTTCTCAATACAAATTACCCAAACCCACGTTTTTCCTATGCACCAAAATATTTTTCATTCGTAAGATACAATATTATGTGTTTCTGCAGTTTTTGAGATCTTTTAATTGTGTGATGCATGACAGTATTTTGGTATTCTATTTTAATGTCATTGTACATCAAAATTACCATTGATCTTCCGGTAAATTAACTGAGAAATATGATTATATGTGTATAGTCTCTTCTATTAAAAAAATTCTCAGTCTTCCTACTTTCTTCTGCAACTTCTTTCTCATGATATTCTCAGATTTCCAGCCTTAGCAGTGGAAGTATGCAAATAACTGCTTTTTTTGAGAAAACTTCATCCTCTTTTTGATCTTGCAATGATCACATGATTTACAAAGTTAAAAAAACATAAAACAACCAAAACCAAAAAGCCAAAACCCAAGAGAATAGCACCATTTTATATGTATAGTACTAGTAGTATAAGGACATTCCTTAATAAGAGGTATCTTTTTTACTAGTATAACAATATCAAAGAACAACCAGAAATTCTGTGCAGTTGGTTTAAAAAAAAACCATATGCACAGAATTTCTGCTGGTAATTTTAGATTGCATTTTAAAACAGAAACAGGTTAGATATAAATACATTATTTCTTTCAGCTCCAAACATGTCATCCTCAGCTACGGAGTTCACTTTTGAAGACAATAAATAGAAGAGGAAAATTGTTGGTTTTGGTGGTTGTTTTGTCACTGATTTCAGGTCTCAGCAAAGACCATTATCTCTAGCCATTATCTCTTAAGCAATGGCTAGTTAAGACAGAAGGCATCTTTAATGTGTTCCCACTGGAGCATCAAGTTCTAACGACTCTGTGATGCACCTCAGTTAAAGCAGACATCCTTACTCTTTTTCTTCTCTCACAAATCAGCTGCCAAGATTTCATGACACATGTATTTAGTGAAGACATCTCTTTTCAGAACATACAAAAATATTACAAATGGATTCTTTACCTTCTTGTACCATATTTAAAAAAATTGCCATTGGTCTATCTCTCTTGAACTCAGAAGACTAATGCTGAGATAAAACAGACACAAAACTGGGAGTTCTGACTAATTGCTTGTCAGAATAATTTGTAGCAGAAGGACAGTTCTTGATTGCATAGTTTCATTTTAAAAGATGAAGTGAGTTGTCTGACATTTCCCCTAGTGGCTTTTTTGAGGAAACATTTTACAAGCAAGGTCATGCAGCACAACAAAGTTAAGACATGAATTGCACATGAAGAATAGAGTTGTCATGGTCCCAGGAGGTTAATATAGTTCTGTGTAAGAACAAGAAACTAGCATAAGAAAGTTTCCTTTCACAAAGCCTTTTTATAATATATATTTTTAGGTCCCCAATCTATGCCCTTATTTATCTAATGAGATATGGCAGATACAAAATACATCACCTACTCATAGCTACTTTTTTACAGTAGAGGCATTGGCTTCTAAATTCCAGGGGAATTGCAAAATAGTAAGCTTTCTTTTCTAGACAAGTTCGAAAAATAAGATTTAGACTCACCAGAGAAATGTGAGGGAGTGATCTATATAGTCATTGACTGCAAAACAAGCTGTTTTTTCCCCTGGTATACAGTATTTTCTGCAGCTGACAAGAATGACATGCAATCACCCAAGAAAGCATGCTGTATATTTTACCAGCTACTAAAATAATATGAAAAAAAAAATAGCTTCTTAATAGTTTTACTTTCCATTAACTAACTCATGTATCATTGCTGTTTTCTGTTCCATACTCCCAGGTAGTAGACCCCTAATCACTTAAGAGACTTCAATTTGGAGTCTTTGTCACCAAACAGAATTCTCTGTGAGCCACTCAGGAAGGACCTGTGATACATCTGCTGATAGGCTACCTCTGCTCCTTACAGACTGTGCAAAATATCACTTGACAGGAACATTCTAAAAGATCAATAAAGTGAAATACAAGCAGAGCAAAGAGCTACATTCATAGCAAAATGAAGATTTTTCTTTGCAGCCTGAATTTTTGCCATCTTTAAATAACTTCCGAATATATAAAAATTTAACTTTCTGTGAGAAATAAAGTTTCTTTTGCTGTGTAACATTTTCTAAGCAGACTAAGAAATTTGCTGCATGAAGGGTAGAATTTCAGGATCTAGGGGCTGAATATAATAATATACCATGGTGAAAAAAAATGTAAAGAATAACATTTTCCACATAAACACACAAAAAAATATTTTATCAGGTTGATTTTTTTGTTTGATTGCTTTGAAAATACTTGCTCCCCCCTTATGCCCTTGCCAAACTTTCTTTCTGACCATGTAAGTCAGCATAGAATGATTGAGAAAAAGGGAACAAATATTAAGTGCAGGTAAAGGTAAAATGGTAGCAATCAAGTTTCTTAAATTAATTTTATTTGCTTTAACCTATTTTCCCAACCCCAATGCAGCTGCTTCTGGATGTTTCACATTGAGCAAACTATAGAATATATATATATATATATATATATATATATATATAATAAATAAAATTATTCTAAATCTTTTTAGATTAAGGAGGAAAGATTTCTTCATTTACGTGAAGAACCACACCAAGTGGTGTGGCAGAGCCCTGAATATTCCTCTCCATCCAGATGTATTAAAAAATAAGTTTTTGCTGCTTTATTGTTTGAGATATTGTACGTCCCAAGGCAGTCACATATACAGTCTTAAAAGTCTACAGTCTTTGGTTCTATTTGGCTGCCGTGCACGGACTTGTCTTGTTCCTTATGCCTGATCATGATTCCTGCATAGTGGCAACCAGAACCTGAACTGCAATTACTCGGCCACCTGTAGGCGTGTGGGTGTAAACAAAAATCCTAAACTACAATGCAGCACAGAGTACGGCTGTCTTTGAGTAAAGAGCAACTCAGTATGTGGAGTCTAATATAAAAGGGCTCAAGTTTCTGAATCAAAAATTATGTACATGTGGGTCATAATGGTTGGCTTGAGGGCCAGCTAACTTCAAGATATCTTGTCTAAAAATGCCTGAGATCCTTTGTCTATAACTCACTAATATCAGTTGATTAAAAAAAAAAAAAAAAAAAAGACATCATAAAAATCCATTTACTTCAATTAAAAACACTAGCAATATTAAGAATATCTGCTGAGGTTTTGTTAGCTTTTTTCTCTGTTCATTCACTGGTGCAGTGAACCTGCTCCCTTTTCTTTGGGTTTATATATTTTCTGCTTTCTTTGTAGGAGTAGCTCATCCTACCTCATAAACAAAGGCATCAGGGAAGCATAACAACCCAACCAATTAATATGCCTGGTGGCTAGTCTGTCTAGGACCTATGTATAAATAAGAGAAAGAGCATCATCTAGTGAATTATTTGGGACACATAACTGCAGCTCCTATCTAAAATTACTCCATAGGGGAGCCTCTCTGCCTTTCAGCAATATCTGTGCACGTCAGGCTCCAATCTCACAGTGAGTAAAGTGAGCTGGTATGAAACTCCTCCACGTTTTAAAGCAATGCATGAAGAAAAATCTTCTGCAATCTTAATTCTGTGTTTAAGTTGCAATACTATGTTTTCAGATTTTTGATTAGTGGCTTCCTAGGTTTAAGTATGAGGAGTTATTTTGGGGAATTTTGTCCAACAACTGCAGAAGTATGACCTGGTGGTTGCCTAATGCTGCTAGGCCAAGAGTAGCCAAATGGTATCAGTATATTACCTCCAGATGATATGTTGCAAAAACCACTAGAAGCAAATCCTGCATTTCTGCTGTCAATATCTAAAGAACCAGTTTTGAAAGAGAATTTCACTTTAACCTGCTTTTGTGAGGTCCTTACTCATGCACAGACATCTAACCTATCATTGCTGTGGTTACTTCTAAGACGCTAAATGCCTGATAAGCTTCAGGTCACACATTTAATTATTGAAGAATTATTGTTTTGTTCATTGACAGAGAAATGCTGCCTTTTTCCTTGATGTTCTACAGTTATACTGTGGCCTTATGCAGAAAATGGGGAGGCACACAGAAGTTTTTACATAAGCCATGAAAAAATCATTGCGCAGACACAGTACTGATCTTTTATTCCTTTACCCATCTCCTTTTCTTGCTGTTGCTGTCACTGTTTTCTATCTATGCTTTTGGCTCAATCTCTTGTTTCTTCTGAATAATTTATTTTATGGTATCATATAATTCCAATGCATCCTCATTTTGTGCTTTTCCATTTAGATACTCTCTTATTTTTGTTGTTATCTTTCAAAATACTAAAAAGTAATTTGCTTTTTTTATTTGTTTGTTTGTTTGTTTCTTCTTCCTACTGCCTTTAAGACTAACCAAATAATACCAACAAGTACTGCTCAGGGATGCTTGGAATAATAGGAAGAACAGGAAAAGAACACTGGAAGAATCGAGATAAATGCATTTTAATTTTCTGGGTCCTGTAAAGTTTCACTTCTGCTCACATTTTATGTTCCACAGGCAAATGAGTTTTATTCCCAGAATTTCTACAAGCCTCTCCACACACGGTGAAGCTTCTGTCAAACATTCCTAGTGTCTGGTCTTCCAAACCAGTATGTAAATGACACTTTCAAAAATTAAGGTCCTTGTCAGCCTACTTGTTTCTTAAACATATTTTGTTTGACTGCAAGAAAGTATTATTTCATCTCTGCCAATGATTGTGGATATAGTTTATTTTCAATGCAAGTGTTTTACTATTATCAAGAATAGGTAAAGAAAACAAAGACAGTGCAGTGTATTTGTGGGTCAGATCAAATGTTTCTACATGTAGTCTTATCACATGAGAATAATTTTAATGTCTGAGTGCCTCCAGTCATGCATTAGCAATGCATAAATGTTTTGTCACATTTACCCTCTCAGTTTCAAGAGTCTGTCCATAGAAATGTTGCATAATGGGGAAAACAATAAGTTTGGATTTTTTATGTGAGTAATAGATATTGGGGATTTGTTTGTTTTCTAGTTTGCATTTTTAAGAAAATTGAAAAGATCTTAAAATTTAAGATTTACAATCTTTTAGATTGACTGGATCTGTCAGTCTAAATTTCGTTTACTATATGTTGTCCTTCTCCTTGAAAAAGTCTATGTGTTTAGTCAAGCAAGTCTGTTGGGCATATGTCTCATTTGGTTTTTCTAGATAACATCAGGTCAGGCTAAAAAGAATCTAGATTTAACTGCCATATGAAAGTAGTTTTCAAGAAATGCTTTCTGAGGTTGTTAATGTTGTATTGTTATCTTAATTGTTATTGTTAATTAACAATTAACAATTAAAAATTGTTATTGTTAATTTTTTAAGAAAGGAAATGAAACTTTTTGTGTTATTTCACTGGTTTCTGAAAAATAAGTTGTCGTGTGTGCAACTGTGTTTTGTCTATAAGAATTCAGAACATCGCTCATGCTGTTCTAAAGCAGAAAGCTCACAGAAAATGTACAATATATTTACTTCTGTTTTTAATGTGGGATGATATCTCTCCAGGCACATGATGTGCAGCTCAATTGAATCCCTTATGCTCTGCATATCTAATGGTGAATAGTCCAAGTGATTAATTAGTAAACATGTCACAGACCAATATTTGCAATTCCAGATAGGCCAAATCCAAATATTTTGGTGCTCTCAGATACTTAGGCATTTGAAAATGGGACTTGGACTCCTGTGTCAATTACATGTTGCTGTTTAATTTCTCCTAAAAATTTAAAATCCTTTGCATAGAAACAGTGCACAGCTCTTAAAAAGTAAATTTTTTTGCCTTCTTTAGTATTTCAATATATTTATACAGACATGATGAAAGAATACCCAATTTCTTTAAAATATAAAATATAAATAATTAGAATTCTATGCATTCATTACTTTACATAGAAGGAATATGTAGTTTAACCAGTAATTGCTGATATTTTCCACATTTCATATCTGTCACTATGCTAACATCGTTTCTTATATCATTACTTTTTGTTATGTCTGCTGATTACATGCTGACAAGCATGAATGCCATTTACTCATTAAAATTAAGAAAAAATAATATAGCAGTATGTTGTCCCTCACCACAGTTCAATCCTCACTCTGAGTTTTTAGGGACTCTCCTAAATGGAAGAGTTTTTATGGTGTTGTAAAAGGCAAACAATTTTCTTCCTGTTCAAAATATGAAATTTCCTTCACTGGGAAAAGCAATGGGATACACAGATATGACACATGTAGTCTTTTATATTTAATGCAGGATCCCACAACATTACTACAAAACATGTAGACAAAAAGCAGATGAAAACAACAAATGAAACTGCCAGAAAGAAATAAGTAAATTATAGCAGAGGTTTTTGGTTTTTTTTTCTATTTGGAAACATTCTCAAAAAGTCTATATAATGCATCAAATTTCTGAGAAGAAACTGAGTTGCATAATAAAAGGTACAACTGAATTCTAGGACACAGAAATGCAAGTGTTTGCAGCTACACCTCTAGAGAGATTTTTTGGAAAGTTTATGTAGTAGCTGATCTTTGAGGAGCTTCTTGCCACATCATAGTATTGGAACACAATACTCTGTATGAATTTAGATGTAGTATGATACCATAAAAATTTAGTTTCCCAAACCTAGTACTTTCATAAGAAGCCATATGTCTTCCAAAAGAAAAATGTTCAATTTCTGTACTTGGTAATCATGAAAAAATTGAAACACTGAAGTATTTTAGGGTCAGACTATCTTGAAAGCATATATTTTTCTTTTATCCTGTTTGATCTGCTCTTATTAGTGCATTAATTTGCAGGTGGTAACATGATGCAGATACAGCTGTCAAGAATTTTGTGTTGGTTTCAATCTCTGAACCAGTGAACCTATGACTGAAATAAAGGGAGGGAGTTTCCTTTCATCCTTCTATCTTAAAACTTAGGGTTTGTGAGTCTATTAGACATACACAGTAGGTGCACATGGATAGCAATGGGAATTTCACTGCTTTCATTTCTAACATGCCCACAAGCCAAAGGCTGTGGTCTAGCAGAAAGTCAGTCCAGAAGGAAAGACAAGATAAAACCCCCACTGCCACCCAGCAAAAAGGTGAGTCAAGCCTATTAAATTATAGTGCAGAAACATTAGGCTAGAGCAATATTACTGTCTTAGATGACACAGTCACCTCTCAGCTGAAGTCCTTCTGCTCAAGTAAGTATGAAAAAGCAGTGATAACTGGGTGAAAACTAAATTCTGCGCTGCATTGGTGTTCACCATTAGCAAACCTGCCCATTTATTTTTTCATTGCCAGACAGAGCTTTTGACTATGTATCATTTTGGGTGACCTTTGTCTAGAAGCATTTGTGATTTTCTGCACATATATATATATATATGTGTGTGTGTGTGTGTGTGTGTGTGTGTGTGTGTATACAGATATATTACATATATCTTGTGTATATGCAAGTGTGTAGTAGAAAAATCTGAAAAAGGAAAAGTCTGTTCGTAAAAGATAGGAAGAATAATGTAAGAAGAAACACATGGAAATATTTTTAATAATTAGAGAAAGCAGAGTCTTGTTCAGATGAGTCCTACCACAGTGAAGAATTGATAAGAGAGAATAAAAAATAAAACAGAGAAATGAGAAAGAAGAGAATGAACAAACATCCTCCAGCTCTATTTACATAGACTTAGAACTAGTGCATAAACCTTGGATCAGATGATTTTTAGAAAAAAAAGCTAAACAATGAAACCTCAGCCTCATGGAGGCTATAATCATAATAACATTTTTGTTATTAAAAATATTGAAGAGAAGAACATTCACAGATATTCTGTTTCTTTATGTGGAAGAAAATCACTTTTGCAAATATATTGGGTTGTGGGCAGTGTCAAGCATCTGATCTTTCCCTCAGCAAGATAAGAACAGTAAGATCAAAATGAGATGCACATTAGCACACATAGGTAAAAATATGTAATGACATATTTGTGTCTGACTTCTGAAGGTTCAGACAGTTAAGAGGATTAAGGTCAATTCTGCCAGGTAGTTTAGAGAAAACACCTCACCTCCTCTTCCTGATCCTCGTCCTCTGAGGTATTCCAGACCTTCAAAATGCTAAGTGCTTCCTCCATGCTCCCTGGATTTATGTTCAAAAGTGAGGTATGAGCAAAAACAAAGCATACCTCATATACAGAATTATATTTACCAGTGATACCGGTGGCATTATTACGGATCATATTGACATATGGCAGAAGTCATTACTCTTCCAGGCAAAGATATACCCACACAACACACCAGTAAGCTAAAGTAAAACTGCTCAACCAAAATAAGAGGGGAAGTTAATCACACAGTTAAATTATTAGTAGTGTACTTTACAGATGTCACTACTACCTGAATTTCTTTCTTACTATTTGGTTGCAAATGGTTTCATGATCCCTTAGACAAGTGCAGGTGAATGAAATCCATAAAGGTCTGTTAACTCCATGTTTATGGTGGACACTTCTTCAGGCTGTCATCAAAATTTTCTATTTTTTTCTTCTTTTTTTAAGTTGGTGTTTGTCAATATGTGTCTTTTCCATTTCATCTGCAATTCTATACTGTAAAAAATGCTTTTCTTATCATTGCTTGCTGGGCCTTTGATAGAAATGGCACAAGAAAGTACGTGTCATATATGCTATTGATAAGCATTAGATCAAACTATTAAGCATTAGATCAAACCATTAAATAAAACAAGTTTTAATAAGTGCAGAGAATAATAATAGTGAACACGGTGTGCAGTTCAACAACAACCACCATTTTATTTTTTGAGCTGACTTTAGCTACCCAAGTGTTTCATAGCTAGTGGAATAAACTCTTAAAACAAATCAAGACAATTCCAGACTCCAATTTTACTTGAATATGTTTGGTAACTTCCCATGAGAGTAGAGTTTCAGGGAACAGATTTCATTTGAATTCATTCAGACTTGTGTTCTGCTAGTAATACATGATATTCTGTCCTAAAAATTAAAAACAAGTGGATGAAACTGTCTAAAGAAATCAAGATTTAACCATAGTCTGGTGGGAATTGCCATTACAGGGTAAGCACTAATGTTCTGGAAAGTTTCTTCAAATATTTCATTTGAGTGTGATATATTGTATCATGATATGGACTTTAGTAATAATATAATCAAAGAAACATTTTTTTTCTAAAAGGCCACTGCCATCTGGTGATTAATGCCTGTTAAAAGCACAGTGATATTTCTTGTCAAGAGAGCCTTTTCTAAATCAATATCACTTAAGAAAGCCCATCCATTATAAATAACAACCTTTTACTTATTCAGTGTTTTCATTCCGCTGAGTTTGTTGCAACTTTACTTACCATTTTAGCAAAGCTGGTCTGACATTCCTAACATCCTTGCTAGTGCATGCATAATTAATAGTAAGCAAACAAGTTCAGGAAAATTAATAGTGACAACCAAAGTGCCAAGACCATTTGTTCATCTCTTTTGCCTGTACATATCCAGAAATCCCTCTTAGAGACTAAAGTAGAGATAACATGGTGTCCTGGTTTAGGACAAATTTGGGAGAAAACCTCCAATGAGCCCCCCCTGGGAAGCAAACCCACGTGGCCCCTTTCTCCTACCCCCAAACCGGTTCAGGAAGAGATTTCTCTGAGAGAAGTGGAAAAAAAACTGTTTATTTCACAGGCACAGCACTACCCAGCACAAAAATGAATGATATCAAGTTACAAAACCTCTCGCCCTTCAGAAGAGATGACAAACTTCAGAGGGTCTCTTTCCTGTGGGTGTTTGTTCTGTTATCAGTTCCTCTGGCGCTGGAAAATGCCGCTGCCCAGGCTGGGCTCCCGGTAGTCCACGGGTGCAAGCTCCCGGTGCTCCCCCGAGTCCCCAGTCCAGAGCAGGTTCGATTTGTTTCAGAAAAAGGGAAAGAAAACAGTCCAGGAAGACCTCTCTGCTCCGGCTAGTTGGAAAGCCAAGGCGATCTGTTTCTTGTTGTCTGTCTGTGCTGTAGTCAAAACCCTGTCCCGGAATGTGGGGGAACAAGTACAGCCTCTGATAACAGACTCAGTGCTTCTTCTCCACTCTTATTTTCAGATGAGGTTTTAAGGTACAAAACCTGTTTCTGGGCTAGGGGATGAATAGGGATACAATTTTACATCACTGTCACCCCAGGACACTTGGTACCTGAGATTCTCCTATACACAGATCTCTCTCCTAGAGAAGAAAACTTGGAAGGATTAAATGGAAAGTTTGCCTATGCCTCGGGTTTATCTATATATATTGCTGCTGTGGAATAATTTAAATATGGACTCTCTAAATATGTTCTTCCTCTGTCTTTCTGGCTTCTAGAAAGCAGCCATTGTTGAGATATGCATTTCTTAATTTGTTAAATTTCTTAAATCTAAAAATATATGGAATTTCCACAGAGGTTTTTTTTTCTGATTTTTTTCTGATTTGCTCATTTGGTTGGTTTGTTTTGGTGTTTTTTTGGTTTTTTATTTTGAAATATTGATGGTTTAGTTCAAAAAGCAGTGAAAAGATGGAAGACAAAATAAGAACATGAAACATTTCCAAAAATCTCAAGATGCTGCTTAACTGCTTTGTGGTTTTAAATGGAGGTCTCAATCCAAACAAGTTTGGTAAAAACAGTTCATGTGACAAAATTTACCTGGGTTTTTGGAAAAGAGTGTTGTGAAGTATAAGGTGACAGAAAACTAATAAGACATGAAGCACCAAGCAGCCAAGAGAGATCAGTAAGTACACTGAAGGCAGAGAACTTGTAAAGGTGTGAGTAATAAAGGATCAGTAGTGAGAGAGAGAACTACAGAATCCCTTTTCTATGACCAGACCCTTTCCAAGTATTTTTACATTGAAATGAGTTATTAAGGAAGGAATGGCGCCAGCAATGTCTGAAGTTCTATATCTAGATTCTCTTTGCCCACAGGTTCAGGTCATTACTCCAGTTAATACTACCAACACTTGCATTGTCTCACAGATTAGAACACTAATCTCTAGTGAATATGTGTAAATTAGTGGATTTATTTCTCTCTTATTATGATTTCTGGGCGATGGCAATGTATTTGAGCTAATATATTTCACCCAGAAGTGTATTCCTAGAAAAGAATGACTGTAAAATTAATAACTTTAACCCTTCAGAAGTATGCTTCTGTGTATAAAATTTCAAGTGTATAAAATTAAAATATTTTTATTCACTTTCAGTTTTTTAATTGAAAAGAATGGCATGCCAGTATAGCCTGTATGCATATATATGTGCATGCATTTCACATGTGATATTTGTAGCTTTAGACAACAGTATAAAAAGCACTTCATTATCTTGAAGAAGAACAAACAGCAGAACATTCATCAGCTTTAAAGAGAACTTCTGGGGTTACACATTTGCACTGAAATACCCTTCTCTTTAGCTGGCTTGTTTGTTTCTCACTTTTGAAAAAAAGCAAACAATTTCAGACTTGATTTGGATAGCCAAGTGAACATTTTATGAATTTCCAGGAAAACAGTATTTTCTATAGTGCGTCACAAACTTTTACAAGTACCATGCATTTGTTTCCTGATTATTCTTTACATAGTTTATAGCAGAGATGTAATGTCTACATCATCTGTAAACCAACCTTATGTATGCACTTTTTAAACTTCCACGATTAAGTTGACATTACTCCGAAGAAGCATCTTGGATCAATGCAGTATATCTGTCACACATACAGTTGCACTTGAGCTGATGATATTCAAATAAGTGCTCTGAGCATAATATAGAAAACATGACATGTTGTTCATGTTGCAGAATAACTTACTCATTAGAAATCAGTGCAAACTTATTTAATTTATAAAAAAAGGCAAGTGTAATACTAAATTTTATCTGAGTAAAACTGCTCAGCTCTCATCCCTAACACAGACTCTAGGTTTGATCAGATGCATATCCTTCACAGGCAAGCCAGTGCTCCTATCTGGCTCCTTAGGAAAAGATTCCATTTGCTATGCCAAATAAGAAACAGAAAATATGACAGCTCTGGCAGGTACAGTTGCTTACTTAGAACCATGCTTACTATTTACCTTTAATTTTGAGGAAATAGACGGCAGCAGACCAGCCCATGGCCAGTGACAACTGATACAACAGATGTGTCGAAAAGACCTGTCAAACTGCGTGTGATAGTCCAAAAAGGAAAGAGAGAGGCTAGCTGGTACACCACAATGCAGAGTGAGAAGCAAGAGGGGTGAATGCTTTGTCTAAGGGAAAAGAGACTTGCTTTATCTTTCTTGTTAAGCTCATCAGTTCCCGTTTCTTGCTTCTAGAGGAGTCTTCATCATCCTTGTGTGACAGAGGCACTGTTGCAGATTTTATCTCTCCATATTGTTTTATCCTCTCCATCAATATCACCCATTTTCCATTAAAATTAATTTAAATTAATGTCTCCATTGACTGTGTCAGAGATTTAATAGCTGTTCACATTACAAAAGATACTTTAAAAATGTATTTTTACTTCTTTTTGTTTAACTTGTGCTGGAAGCTGAACAAAAGAATGGTTCAATTGATCAATTTTTAAAAACTACCTTGTCGCCTGGTTTTGAATGGCAAATCACTGTAGCAGAAATAGTACATATAGTAATGGTAGATAGTGCTAAAACAAGTGTTTTAGATTACTCAGGCAAAACTCAATCACTGATAGTTTGGAAACTGAAGTTTACTAAAATGTAGGCATGTCAGACGGACAGGAGTATATACATCCTATTTATCCACATAATATATTGAGTTCTTTGTGATTTGATCGGGTATAAGATATAGGGAGCTTCTTTAACGGAATGTTACTGATTTCCTTGTACAGTCTAAGAAGCTAAAGGCTAATGATTATCCTCTACTGACTCTCTGTTCTACTTTGTTCCAAGTAACCTCTGAACCCAAGCAAAAAATTCCTCTTATGTTTCTTCCTGAAGGGACAGAAAAGTGGGATGTAGGAGAGCTAGGTAGAGTGTTTTTTGGTTTTGTTGTTTTGTCTTTCCAACTTGTTCAGTCACAATTATGGTTAATATTTTATGCAATGTTTTATTTATTCCTTTACAGATAAGGCCAAAGGCATAATTAATGAGCTACTTAATGTCTTTGTCTTTTTTTCTAATCCTACTCTTTTAAAAATAAATATAAATTAAATACAAAACCAGTAGTTGCTTTATGTATTACCCTTGCATCTTATATATTTAATTATGGGATCACAGATTTTGACACGCAAAAAAAAAAAAAAAAAAAAAAAAAGTGTTATTTTTATGAATTATAAAGATCTTCTGGAAAAAGACAATTGTCATAATTATTTCTACAGACTTTTTTAACTTAACCCCATGCCAAACTTACGTCCTTTCTATTCAAATTATTTTACAGGAAACATTTCTGCTTCATTTTGCTTTACCTTCTCTTGCAATAAGGGTATAGAGATGTGGCAGAAACTACATCCCCTTGTCTTACAGCTGGTTGTCAGGGATCAGAAGGGTTGGGTGTAGCTGGGCTTAATTTCTGGTTATAGCTAATTCAGCACTATCACTCAGAGTTTAATAAAACTTGCACAATCACTGATTCATGAATCATGCAGTTTACCAATTCAATACAAAAGGTCTGGCCAAGTTCCTTGAAAGCTTACACAATCCAGATTCATGAATAGTGCAGTTTATTGAAGCAACAGAGCAGCAAATGTTTCTAATTATTATGCAGCAGTGAAATTGCTATAGAAAATTCTTTATATTAGGGATCGGCATTCCTTTTGTTGAAATAGTATTTCCCACTAAGTTTCTAAACAAGTATTTTGCACCTCCAAGTTCAAGGCTATTTAGTGTTCTTTAAATGTCACTGTATTTGTTATCCTGGCGGCTCTCATCCACTGAAAAAGAATTTGCATCAGGTAGATATCAAATGCTTCAACCAATCTTATAAACAACTTGTTTTTAATAACATTCTTAAATTACTCTGAAAGGATTTTCCCCACAATGTAGGCATTTTCTTTCTTGTGACCTGGAGCTTTATTTTCTCATCACAGATCTGAGGGACATGGTGGGGAAATACAGAAGCTGCAAGCTGTTGATGGAAAATATATAAAGGATGAGAGTTATTTTCTAAAAATCAAACAAATTTTCTTTATGCAAAAAACCTTTCAAGATCAGCTGGCCACTCGGGAGGTTAAGTGAGTTAATTGTCTAGCTGTGAGGGAAATGAGAACTGTCTATATTTGTTCCCCCATAACCTCCTACTCCACTGAAGGGTCTGCTTTAAAGAACAGCTAGTAGGGGTTTGGTTGAGTGTTTGCTCATCCACTGAGGCTTCTGTCTGATTTGGTTTTGACTGTTTTGCATAACATTGTGCAAAATATCACTTGCACATAATTTTGTTTCTCCTTAGTTGATGGCTAAAATAGAAATTAATTTGATTAATAGGATTTATAGAGCACTGCTATTTTAGCTGGGTTTGCTTTAATATGAATTCCAAATATGAAGATACATGAAACCACAGAAGCTGAAAAGAAGAACTCCATAAGTTTGGATTATTTTTTTATGACACAAAATGAACAGACGACTATCATTACCAGCAGGAAAAAAAGAGAAAGACTTCAGCAATTGATTTCATAAAACAAAAAAATATTGTAGGCTTAATGAGTTATTATGATGCTTTCAATCAAAGCCATTTTTGGTTGCAGTACATTTATGTAAGTTTCAAATTATTTGGGCTGTGCAACATGTATTTCAAGAAGTACATTCAAGACATATTAGTCCAGTCCTAGAAATAGTTTGGTTAGCCAAGCATTGTAGCTTATTAAATGTGAGACCTAAGTTTCTGTAAAACATATATATAAACCACTTTTTAAAATTGTGTTCTTTATTCATCCATGCTTAACTGCACAACCCCACAATTTTTCCCTTTAGTAGAATAGACACTTTTATGCTTTTTTAAACAGAAAATTATAGAAATTGCTAAACAAAACCAGTCATATCTAAGAGATACACCTGGCAATCACCAAAGGCTTCGAATATTATTATTGACTCTATAACTTAGAGAGTTATAGAATGAATAATTCAAAATTTAAACATTTGACTTACAGTATGACAACTAATTTGTCAACTCTCTTGAGTTTATCAAGTAAATATCAGCTTTTAATTTTAATCAGTTCTTGAATTCTAAAGAAGCTTTATAATTTGTCTTGAAATCAACCATGATTAAGGATTTCAGTATTGATTTTTTTGATATTTTAGTGTCCCATATTAAGTTTCTGAGGAAGCAGGGACTTTGTGAACATACTCTCTATCAAATAACATTACAGTCTTGGCCACCCTCCTCCTGCTGATCTGGGCTGAAACCAGGACAGGATACAAGGTTTTATCTTTGGAAAGCAAGGCTGGAAGCAAGCTATAAGTGTTGAGAAGTGCAGGGGGGAAAAAAAGACACCATTTAAATTAGAAAAAGAGTGAGCAGTGCTGGAACAGATGTCTCATCCACTTCCAAGTGTTTCTTTCCAAGATGCCTTATACTTTAATCTGAATCTAAATTGAAGAATGTATTCCCATTCTACAAAGTTAATGACAAAAATTCAGGTGAAATTCAGCTTTTTGTAGCGAAATTACAGATCATATCCTGTTGTTAGTGTGATCTAAATGTACTATCATTTTATATTTTGAATTCAGAGCTATTATAAATAAATTAGTAATTTAATTGGTGTTTTCTTCAAAAAATAGGCCAAATTTAAGAAAAAATGTAAAGAAAATTCTCTGACTTTCTTTTCAATGGTCCATAACAATAAACAGTAGGTCTTCAGCTGCAGAATGGGATCTAATGACTTGTTCAAGATACCAGCAAACAAATAGTATAACATAACAGAAAATGACACATCACAGGTTATTGATGGCTCACTGACTCAAAGAAAGAAAGAAAGGGAGGATATTAATTAAAACCAGTGATGATTTAGACAGGAGAGCTGAAGGGGAGGGGGAAAGTATACAGATAGCTAATGTCCAGAAGAGACCTAACATTGAAATGGTTCCCTTCTGCCTCTAATGAGAAAATCTGCTCTGTGACAAGAGCAGTCCATGAACTGATGTGACCTGACTGGGCTTCTTAATGCTTCTAGCTGTGTTATTAAGACAAATGAGAGGCACAGAAGCTATGGCTGCATAGGCAAGCAGATCACTCCTGGGTGCCAGATTAATACTTTTCACACCACATTATTAAAACAAAGGTCAAAGTTCAAGAAAGTCAGTCAAGCAAGTGATGGGATTATAGCTCAGGATGAAAAGATGGGGGAGAACGGGGAGATTTGACAAATGCTCTTTTACCAGAGGAATTAAAAACAAATAAAATCCTTTTTGATAAAGTATTTAATTTTCCTTCTCGTCTCAGGTCATTTAACAAATGGAAAAAAAAAAAAAATCAAGAGCATAAGAAGTATGTTTCAAAATTGCACTTCTTACCTCTTAATCTAAGGTATATGTCAAAACAATTACTGAGTTTGTTACATTTCCCTCAATACATGAAAAAGGATTTATGTTTTGAAATGAGTTAGAGAAATGAGAGGAGGAAAATACAATCTGTATTCCTCTGTGATAGGAAAGAAAAACAGAATTGCAGTATAGAAAAAGTGCAACTGTTAAAAAACTTTTTTTCATTATTGATGCCATATTAAAATAATACTCATAATATAATGCAAATATTACATGAATTGTTGGAAAAATCAAATGAGTTTATTTATATCAAATGAGATTATTCATATCTCCCATTTAGAGATGGAAACTTTAAACATGAACAAAAGAAGCACAGGAGACCATTGTTGTCAGCTTATTCACCAAAAGCTATAGACAAGAATCAGTATGTATCTTATGCTGCAAGATTTTTGTAGCTGAAGATAGGCTGCAGGAGTGGTAGTTGGAGCTGCTTAGGTATACACCCTTTGTGCATGAAAGTCCAGAATAAAAAAAAAGATTTTTGAAAGGTTCCTCAGAATAAACACAACTACTCTAGAATGAAAAATTATCAGAAACAACCCAGAATTTCTTAAAAAAACTATTTTAAAAATACAGCTTCAAAGTACCCCTTTTGAAATAATGAGAGATTTTTTTTTTTTTTTTTTTTTTTTATAAGCTTCAGATGGCTAAAGACAACATACAAAGTGGATAATCACACCTGCTAGGAAAATATTCTTCAGGGTAGCATGCACATTAGGACCAAAAATCAAAGTAACCTCTTTGTTCCCTTCATTTGCCAGAAAATTCACTAGGAAATTCACTGCAAACTTTGATGAGATAAAGCTCTTCCCCAACTAATGGTTCTAGCCATTAATTTCTATTTTGAAATTAATGGAAAATAATTAGTATCTCAAAAAACTAGAAATAGTTAAGCTGGATGATGAACAAGTTCACAGCAGTCCTGTTGAGAGGGACTTGGGGGTACTGGTGGATGAAAAGATGGACATGAGTCAATTATGCCTTTTTGCAGTCCAAAAAGCCACTGGGCTGCATCCAAAGCAGCATGGCTAGCAGGGTGAGGGAGGGGATTCTGCTCCATTCTCCTCTGCATTCCATCCCCTCTGCTCCATTCTTGTACAACCTCGCCTGGAACACTGCATCCAGCTCTGGGGTCCTCAGCACAAGGGAAGACAAGGGCATGTTGGGGCAGGTCTAGAGGAGAGTGACAAAAATGATCAAGGGACTGGAAAACTTCTCCTATGAGGACAGGGTGGGACAGTTGGGTTTTCTCATACTGGAGAAGGGAAAACCTGGGAGACGTTACTGTGGCCTTTCAGATCTGAGAGTGGGCTTTTAAGAAGCACAGAGACAAAATTTTAGCAGGGCTTGTTGTAATAGGATAAGAGGTAGTGGTTATAAACTGAAATAAGATCAATTTAAATTAGATACTGAGGGTGATGAGACACTGGCATACATTGTCCATAAATGTGGTAGATGCCCTATCCCTGGAAGTGTTCATGGTGGGGTGGGCTCTAAGCAACTTGTTCTAGTGGAAGATGTCGCTGCCCATTGGAAGAGTGTTGGAAATAGATGACTTTTATAGGTCCGTTCCAACCTAAACCATTCTATGATTCTGTGATTTTGCCTGTCTGAAACAATCAAATACAAAGACACAAAATACTATAGATCAATCAGCTGAGGTCCAATTCACAACAGAACTTTGAAGAAAATAGTCCTACAAATTACTTATATCAGCCAAAACTCAGTTGGTGAAGATATTTCTCTGTCTATCCAATATTGCACCTTCTACAATTAATTGACTCTTAGGAATAAAGAAAATGTTCCACATATGTAGAAACAAGTAAAGACTGCGATGCTCTTTCATGTGATATTCATGGGCAGGTTAGAGGAATATAACCTGATTGCAGCCTCAATCAAATGCATGCAGAACTTATCAGGAAACTGTTTAGAGAATAGCCAGCTGAACATCACAGTCAAAAGTACAAATAATGAGTTGAGTGCTTTTATATGGAAATTGGACCATAATCCTTTACTATTCACTATTTTCAAGCTCCATAATGACGGAATAGCAGGTACACTTACCAAGAATGCAAACTGCACCTAAACAGGAGCTATTAAAAGCTGTGTTGGACAATATCCATTTTATTCTGTTGTTTACACAGTTGCTAAATGCACTGCTTCCAATGCCTTCAATCAATGCTTTATGCACAGCCATGCTACAGCCACCGATCTGCAGACTGTAACTCTTCTTTTTCCTCTGCACTTTATTCACTGAATGTTCTTGCCATACAAGTACTATACAGAAAACCTGTCATTCTGCTTCTGTTTTCAGAAAGGAGTGATATGGCGTGCTGCAAATCACTGCATAAGCTTTTACTTTAGCAATATCTTGTTTGGCTTTTTTCATCTGCTTTGTTTTTAGTTTGTTTTGTTTGTTTTTTGTTTTTGTTTTTGTTTTTACATTAAAAGCCTTTAATATGGATTAATTTTTAACTGAAATCCATACTGAGTCACTATTTATTTTTCACTTGCCTTCCTATATTTAAAAAAATCAATAAAAATTCTAAAATTAGCACATAAACATGTAAAATATATTAAAGTTCTAGTATATACCTAAAAATTCTGTAACTATACAAAGGAAAAAGAAATACTGAAAACTTAAAAAAGAGAACAACATTGGTTCTGATTTGGTTTCATATTTAGTTGTTCAAATTGGGAAATTGCCAACAGTATTAAGGGGAAAAAAGTACCCTGGTGACCTACTAATAAACTCTAGATCCTGAAATCAATGACAGGCAAAGGGTCACTGTCTAATCAAGCCAACTAAAAAATTTTAAAGCTTTCAGCTACTTTCAAAAACATGAGAGTCCACCAGCTGCACAGAAACAGAGTTCCAACTCTACTGACATAATGAGCAACAACACTGTGTTTCTCTTTGGTAAAAACATTAGTAAAATAACAAGGAAACCAACTGTTGTCTTGGCACAGAAAAATACTTAAGGAGCTATAACTTCTCATGAATGTTCTGTGTGTCTATCTGACGTAATCAGTTCACAGTACTAAAGAAGGATATAGCAGGACAGAGGGTTTTTTCAATTTAATCTGTACAAATATGTACAATTAATTATTTCAAAAGCTACATTTGACATATTTGTACTCTTTAAATCAATTATTTTCTGAATATGGCTATATTTTCCAGAATATGAAGTCTGACTTTTCTTAGGAAAATTGTCTAAGAAATACAAGTTTTGCATTTCTATAGCAGATTATTTTAATTTTTTAAGAAAAGGTTTATATGTATAACCAAGACAATTCTTTCTAATTTATTTTTGCCTTCAAGTCTACGTTTGTCTTCAAGTTTAGTTTTATTATATTGGTCTTTTCAACAGTGATGGACAAAGTAGCAAAGAACCCCAGTTAAACTAACACAAAACTAATTACGGTCTAAAAGCACAACTTAAAAACAAACTTTATCTCATTCAAATCATAGGTGTATATTTAACACATTTAAAAACTGAGTATTACATTGGTATGGCACTTGAACGCTTGACTAGTAAAGAATTTCAGTTGTCTCAGCTGGATACACATAGTTATCCTAAAAATGTGTATAAATAGCCTTAGATACTATTACCCAGTGACACTGTTCATGCACAAAGAATGAGCACTGAGTATGGACACCTTCCTTAAAATGCCTAACTGATGTGAACTGAATGTGTGCAATTGTCAGTGTTTTTTTCAAGGGAACTAACAGAATTACCAGTCCTTGAAAAGACCATAATCTGAACAACTGCATTCCTTTGACAGCTGCAGGAGTAGATGTGATTTGACAGCATTCAACTGATCATTTTAATGAGAACCCAAAGATTGGTAACAGCCTTCACTTCTTTATCACTCACAGTCATCTAAGTGTATGAGAAAGAAGTAGGATACAACCTGCTGAATGAACTTAAGAGTTAGGGGGAGGAAAAGTGTGTAACAGATAAATGGATGCATCTAGATGTCACCTAACACTCCAAACACTTTTGTCTATCTGATACAATGTTCTGCAAGTCATTTCCTCTAGGGCAGTGGGTCAACCTTATGAATGATGATTTAAGGTACAGAAAGGCAGCCTATATATCTGAGGCTTGTATTTAGCACACGTGTGTAGTAAAATTGAACTGATCCTAACAAAAGTGAGTGAACTGAAGCATTTTTTTTATAATGGAAGTTAAAGAATTTATCTTGAAATCTGAATTTCATCACTCATGGAGCCATTTTACTATGCATCGTTGACTCTTGACAGTGTTAACATGTAAAGCCTTTTCCCTCCCGTGCAATACCTGAATTCTATTCAGAGAAGATATTTTTTATTTATGAATCTCATTCAGGGGGAAAAAATGGACTTTTAATTCAAACTTCAAATGTGTTGCATGACTACTTTGCTAACAGAACACATGGGAATAGTAATCTCCATCAAGTGAAGCAAAAATGACTGAAACTATCTTAAAAGTGCTGCAAGAGCTTCTTTGAACCTTGATCACTGCTGTGGAAAATAAGAGGTAAAGGAAGAAATGCTTAAAATAGACTAAAGAAAGAATTTCTTGTTGGCTTGTTCTCTGCACAAAACTACATGGAATTTTCTACAATATTCTAAGCAATTAGATTTAAAGGCACAAGAAAATAATATCTCTTTCTATGCCTGTAATAAAATTTATATGTCTTATGGCAAACACAATTACAAATGGTGATGGACAGTAAGAACTGACTTGGGAATTACACCATGTATTATGTTACATATAAATGTTATGCAATATTCATGATTTTTTTCTGTACATACTGTGGCAGTACTGTACAGAGAAAGGGGAAAATTTTTAAGTACAGAGGGTATTTCTTGTGGGCCATAGTTTTTATCATGTTATGTTTTAGAGGCTCCTCTATCTTCATTCACACTGAGAAATTGATCACACTTCTGTTTGTGCTACTTCAGATTCAGTTTAAAGTTTATAGGAGTGGCAAAATCTAATGGCAAGGAGAGAATGACTTCTCTCTGCAGTTCTGTTTGGTAACTAGGCTTTGCTGCCAAGTAGAAAACTGTCAAATATATTCTCTGAGCTAGATGTATTAAATTACATCAGCTGCCCTCAAGCTATGAAAAGCAACAAAATAAGAATAGCTAGGTGTTGGATGCAAGACATCCACCAAAACATCTCTCTCACTCCCCTCTGCATCAGGACAGGGGAGAGAAAATATAATTAAGCATTCATAAGTTGAAATAAGGACAAAGAAAGATAATTCATCATATACTGTCACAGAAAAAACTAGACTTGAAATAGAGATTTTGATTTATTATTAGCGATAATCAGGATAATGAGAAGCAAAATAAGACCTTAAAACACTTTCTGCCCCCTCCATCCATTTCTCAGTGACATAGGGAGACAGGGAATAGGGGTTAGAGTCGGTTCACTGAATATTGTTTCTTTCTGCTGCTGATGGAGAGGAGTTCCTTCCCCTGCTCTGGAGGCTCTCCATGAACTTTTCCAATGAGTCCATACTACGGGCAACAGCTCTCCACAAGCTACTGCAATATGGGTCACACTTCCATGGGATGCAGTCCTTAAGGCACAGCCCTTCAGGTCCATCAAGACCATCAGGTCATAAGTTCTACCTGCAAACCTACTCCAGAATGGGCTCCACTCTCCACAGGTCAGCAAGTCCCTGCCAGGAGCCTGCTCCAGCACAAATCTGACATGATTATAGACTCCTCTCAGACCTTCCCCTACTCTGGCCTGGGTTTCCTCCATGGACTGCAGGTGGATCTCTGGACCCACAGGCTCTTCAATGGTCTGCAGGGGGACAGCTGCTTTATTACAGAGATAATAAACCACGGACCACGGACTGCAGGGGAATCTCAGCTCTGGTGTCTGCAGCACTTCCACTCTTTTCTTCTCCACTGACTTTGGTGTCTGCAGAGTTGTTCATCTTACATGTTCTTACCCTGCTCTGCTCCAGCTGCAGCTACAACTGCTTAATATTTTTTTCTTCTTCTTCTTTAGTATGTTAAACAGAGGGTTTACCACTATTTCTAATTAGCCCAGCCTTGGTTGGAAGTGGGTCTGTCCTGGAACCATCTGGCATTGGCTCTGTTAGACATGGAGGAAGCTTCTAGAAGCTTCTCACAGAAGCCATCACTGTAGAACCCCTGCTACCAAACCCTGCTACCAAAACCTGCCCATGCAGACCCAGTACACTGGGCAAAAATGTTACATCATCTGAGGCCATTTCTTGTCTGACCAATAAACAGGGGGGGTACTCTGACTTTACAGAATGCAGTTTGTAGGCATAGTTAATTCAAGGGGCAGTCCAAAGGGCAGCAACATTCTTATTGGCTTTTATAAAAGTTTGCCTGGACAACAGACAGATGAGATGAAACAGTCTTTTGGAAATCACATAGGAGTCTCTGAAAAAGGAATGCCATGACATTAAAGTAATGGAAAAATCATGGCTATGCTGTATCCAGATGTCAAGTCAGCAAGGGTGGGCTGCAGGGGTGACACCTGGGGGGAGTGGCTAGAATTTGGGCCTGAGAGTGGGTGCTTAATGGTGCTTATGGCCAAACGGTGCAGGGCTGTGGGGAGATGGAGACCAGCCCTGCTGCAGCATTGCTGGGACAGGAGTGACCCCAGCACATGGTTGCCAAGTTAAATGCACAAGAACACATTTACATAAATCATTACACAATTGTCTGTCCAAACCTGATGGCAAAAATTAATCATTAAATTTTTGAAAGCTTTTGAGTTGCTAATGATTTCTTTTCCACTAACTGAAGAATGTAAGATAAACAGAGAAGTTCCAGAAGTGTTTTCTGCTCTAGATTTCCTATTTTCTAACATGCCTGAGAGTCAAATCATACAATAAATTACAATCAGGTTTCCTTACAAATAAAAAGGAAAACTAGCTAGTAGAATTGTATTTGGGGAGTCTGGACCTTGTCCACCCAGTCTTGAGACTAACAAATGAAATCAAGTCCTCTATTAGACCGATGTCTAAGTGCCAAACAACATAAACAAATACTTCAGCTCCCAGGAGCATGGGAAAGCAGAGCTTCTTTTTCCCTCATGCTTATATTCCATGAAAAGACATCAACAACTATGACTCCCAAGTGCTGAACTGTGTGACTTCTTCATACAGAAACCTCTTTCTCAGTGTTGTGTCTCTGACAACAGTGTGAATACACTGCAGTTAGATGTGTGATTTACAGCAAAAATTTGTTTAGAAAGTCCACCCTTCTGGAAGCAGTTTCACTCCATCCAACAATATACAAAAGATAGCTCATCATGCCCAGCCGCACAAAATCTATACTTTAGAAGAGGAACTTTTCTGATGTAGGTCAGCCTACTACTGTGCTTCTGCAGGACAGAAAGACAAAACCCATCATTATCTCTTTTAACACAATAGACATGATTTATAGGCAGTTATCTACATTTTGTCTCATATAGAGTGGTTAAAACAGAAAATTTTTGGATAAAAAATGTTTGAATTTCACACATCAGTTGTATTTTTCCCATACATAATATTCTGTATGTTCTATAAGGCTCTTACGTAATGCAGAGGCATCAGTCATAATTAAAATATAGATCAGAACAGTGGCCACTTCAGTAATTTTGGAACAGAAAATTAAATGCCTTTAAGCACACACCACTCACTGCCATTTCTACCCTAATATGCCCCCAGCATCTTGTAATCTGAAACAATTTACCCCAGGAAGGCTAACAGGGTAGCATCTTAGAAAAAAAAAAAAAAAAAAAAAAAAATTTAGTCTATTTCAAATGGAACCAGTAGAGCAAAGGAGCCATCCCCAACCTAAGTGGTCCCTTCAGTCTTGTGAATCATCCTAAAAACCAGACACATAAATATAAATACATCATAGAGAAATAATCTAGTTCCAATGTCATCCTAAATGGATAAGAAACAATATCCCAGTCAGTTAGTATAAATCACCAATCAGAAAAACTTTTTTTCTGTTTGGTGGAAAAAAAAACCTTGCTTTTATCTAATAAACATAATAGTAAAGATGATGTATTGAAACTTTTTAGTACAAGAATAAAATCTGTCTAGTTTGACATGAATGAATGAAATTTGTTGCTCTGCTATGACTCTGCTTCTCTCTTTAGGCCACTGTTTCTTACTCTTTATTGAAACCAAGTTTGTAATTTTACCATATATTTAACATGTTTAAAATGAAACAGTCTATCAGGGGAAAGTATTGCGGTGCGACTCTGTGGGAGGGGGTATCTGATTTACTGGGTAAAATTGGACCTGTAAGCAGAACTTTGTAATATAAGGCTGTTACCTTAGAATATTCAAACTATTTTAAATTAAATAGGTAGAGTTATTTATTTATATGATCAATATTTTCTCTTGCATTTTGTGCAAATTATATGAAATGTCTTATGCCTAACTGGGTTTTATGACTATTTTGGCCAGTATATGGGTGTGATTTCTGTATAAATAAATAAGCTGTTAACCATGGGTGATAGCTGTCACATTTTCAAATGACACTGACAGAGCTAATAAAATGCTGCAAGCTAGATACAAGCCTGGGTAGAATGATGAATTTTAAAGACAAGAAACAAATAAATGTTCGAGTGATCAAGAAGGAAGGAAGAAACAGCTCACTGCAAAACAATCACTAACCACAGAACTTTTGTGCATTAGCAATAAACTCTTAGTAAGCAAAGAATGCAATCTTCATTCTGCACGAGGTAGTCAGAATTCTAAGTTTCAATGTATTTATTTGATATGCTTACACACAGAAAGGCCTCCATAGAGCCATTCATAGTCCCAATCCCATACTTTCATTTTACCATAATCAATGTGATTATACTGACTTTTGTTAAATTAAATACATGATTTATGTTTTTTCTTCAGTAAGCAACAGGGGTTTTTTTTCTATATAACAGTCTATTTTTACAAACAAAATTTTTACAGTAATTTTACAACAATTATTTTTACAGTACAAAATTTTATCAGTGAATATAACTAAGAGTGCTTTCTTTAAAAAGTTTAGGCACTGGAAAGAAGAGGACAATTGTAATAAAATCACTTACTAATTTACAGGTAAAAAGTAAATGTGTTTTGGGTACACATCTTTTCCTTCTGCATAATATTAATAATTTATTTGCTTATTACATGGACAATGTAAAATTTAAAAGTTTATATGCTTCAAATATTAATTTCCTTTCTTTAAATTTGTCATGTTTGAAGAAAAAATATGTCATAGTTCAAAGTATTTATCTAAATTATCACTTTCAGCAACGGATGGATTGAAATGTTTAGTTGGGTTTACTCTGAATTTCTCAAGTTTTAACATATATATTTGGAATCACTAATTTCAAAGTTGGCTTTGAGGTATCCTAATACTGATTAAAACACATAGCTGAGTTATTTTCTCAACAGGTATTTTGTCAGCTACAATATAGAAGGAAAGAACCCCCCGTCACAGGTGATGTGATTAATAGTTGAGAAACATAGTGGTTCACATTTCTATTTCTCTTTAAAAGTGATTTTAAATATTTAATGTGGTTTCTCCCTAATCTCAGCTTTCAGTAATTTAATTAAGTAATGACTCACTTCAGAATATTTTGAATGGTCTAACAGGAGCCTGTGGACAGTACAGGATGAGTAGAGGCCAGCAGTTCATTGGCTTTCATTTCATAATTCATTGGACTTTAAATGAACTTGTGGGTTCATTTTCCTGACTGGCATTATCTACGGATGAGCCAAGGCAGCTGAAGAAGGTTCATGAATTGCTATTGTAACTGGCAGATTTAAAAGATGCCAAAGAGGATGGAGGTAAGTATTACAGGGGGGAAATTAGTTAATGGCTTCTTTGTATTCCAAACTGCTAGGCATGAAATACTGGAACCAATTTTAATGCTACTGATATTTGGTTTAATCTTTAGTAGCTCCTCTACCAAAAAAGACAGATTTTTTTTTTTTTTTTTTTTCCATTGCCACCAGGTAAAAAACCAGGAAAACAGTGCATATCAACAGCACCATAGCTAAAGAAAAACTTGCAGCTGTGTGACTTCCAAAGCCACGTCTGTCATGGAAAAAAAGACTCTATAATCTCTTGACTTTTACCACTTGGTTGTATGTCATGGGAAAAACTATCTCATTCTGTTTAATTCAAATTTGTTAGCTAAAAGCTTATTTTATAGATCCTAGTTTGTTTTTTTTTTTTTATCTTGTGAAAAATAGTTTTCTATTTATTTCCCACATGTCAGTTGTAATTTTGAAATTTTTGACTTATTATTGAGATATTCCCATCTCTCATTTCTTTTCCATATTGAAGAGTCTTAACTTTAAAAAACTCCTTACTGTTTTGCAACTATTTACCACTTAATTTATTTCTGTGTGCTTTCTCTCATTTTTCAAATGGGACCAGACTGTTTTACTGGGTAGTTGAAATGGGGATTTTTTTGAAATAGCCTAATGACACTTTTAATTGTTTTTTCTCTTATTACTTATTACATTTTAATACCAGATTTGATTATGTTTGATTTGGCCACTACCTAGCAGATATTTAGTTAGAAACAGCAACTCAAAATATTCTGCCTCAGTAATAAACTTATTCTGAGTTCATGGAGCAGGTGCGGTTTTGGGTAGGTTTTGTTTCTGCCCATTATCCTGTATTTTTTTCAGTTTCAACCACAGCTTCAGTTCATGCAGTAATGATCCATTGATTATTTTGCGAGTAGTCAGTTTGGTTTTCTAGATTATCTTTGGCTGTATCAAACAATTCCAATCCTAAAAGAATGCCCAATAGTGCTCTTTATACCGAGAAGCCTTACAAAGTAGACCTGTATTTTTTTTCCTGTTCTTAAATCTGTCTTTAAAACCATGTAATTCATTATAAGTTTGATGAAAGACTTTGTCAAAATCTTGTTGGAAATCCAAGTGACTAAATCATATTACCTTTATTCAAAGGCTTATTAAGTCCTTCAACAGAACCAAGAAAATTAGCCTTCTATATAAACTAGGTTCACTTTTAACTCACATATCCTAGGAATTGCTGTGTCCACTTGAGTTTGCTGTTTGTGGCAGTTTCTAGACAATTTCTAAGAATATTTTCAGAATAAAATGCGCAGGTTTTGTACCTAACAAAATGGGATTTTCAAAGCTGAACATTAAAGCTGAGATTCTAAATCACTCAGATTTAAGGTTCCGGGTTAGTAGAAATTATCACTTGGAAACTTCTGGACCTTTTGTTTTCGCATCTTCTATTTAGAGTACATTTATATATGGAGAGGATTGAATTCAAGAAAGCATATGTGAACAGTGAGGTCTAATTTTGGACTCAAAAAATAATTAATGTCTTGCTAATAGGCATATATTAAGATGTTTTCTTAAGGACAGATGGGAAATCAAGGATAGAGACAGGAAAAGTATATTTGTTTATGCATGCAATATAATTTTTTTTTCATGGAACAGAATTTTGCTTTTAGTATGCTAAACTCAAGAAACACTCTTCCACTGTACTGTTCTTATATACAAAATATTTGGCCTTGATCCTATATTGTTGCATATACAAAGAGCTTTCTTATCACTAAATAAACTGCAGTTTCATGTCCATTATTACTGGATCCCATATGGCTATTCCTCTTTCCTGTGGCATTGTGTAGTTATCCTTTATCAATTTCAAAATGTGAGAAGGACTTTCGTTCATCCATAAATTTTCCATTGTATATAACCAGATATATCAAATCACCCAGAAGCACCAAGTTATTTACTCCACTTCTCTCAAAAATATTTCAATCTTATCTTTTCCTTAGTTCACCTGTCTCTTGGACTTCAGTTACAAAATATCATCTATTTTATTTTTATTCATGTTGTTTCTTTCAGCTTTTGGATGAGAGCGTTTATCAGCCTCTCATACATGTTAAAGCTCCTGAAGTAGCAGATCTCAGCTGGTGTTCATTCAGTAGCAAGAAGTTCAGATCCTTATCATCTATAAATTCTTGAGTTCTACTGCAATCTGGGAGCAACAGCAGTGATGTAGCAAGGGTGGAAGCTGGAGATGGAATGTTGAGCTGAATAGAGACATAATACTTTTACCTAAAATTTGGATATGTCTGTTACAGGATTACTTTTCAAATCCCCATAATAAAACAAGAGATTCAGAATATAATTAGGAGCAGATGGGCATATGGTGATCAGACTGAGTAACTATTTCTTTGGCACTGCCATCATGGGGGTTTTCTGTACCAACACTGAAGTGAGATTAGGAACAAATTTCCTGTAAAGAAGTAGTCATTTACTGCTACTCATGTTTGCATTTGACATTTCCATGTCAAATATGAACTTGTGGTTTTGAACTTGACTTGTGACTTGTGACTTTGAAATGCTCAGAGTTTCATGTTAATTTTTTTAACCAAGTACATTTACCACCATACTCATATTAAAAAGTCTGTCAAGAATGGGATGCTTCTGAGCAGTACCAGGGACCACACAGGCTGCACTATCAATGGGAACTGCCCAAGGTGCAAAAAGGCAGATTGACCATCATAACCTCTCACATTCAGGATAAATCCTTTCAAGCTGTGATAATGTCTGTCATAAAATGCCTTGAACACAAGGAGAGCCTTTTCACTTTCGGCAGCCAAAAGTTTTCTTTTCCACAGTAAAGCACACATCATAGCAGCATCTTCCTGGCTGTCAGAATCATGTAGAACTCTACAAGATACCAAGTACTCTTTCTATTCACTTGAATTAGGATGTTTCTACCATCTGACTCATTTTATCAAAAGGTGTTCTTCCTTTCTAAAATACAACTTGGGAAGAGACAGTCTGAGTTCAAATGTAAACTGCTGTCCAAAGTCACTTACTTTTCAATTGACGTACTGCATCTTTGCATATACACATTAAAACCATTATTTCATTGACCTGACTGTTGAGAATCCAGTGTGGAGGTTGAATGTCCAAGATAGCCTAAGATTTTGCCCCTTTTCCTTTTTCATCTTTTTAGGGATAAAGCTTGAATAGTAAGCTAAATATAGCATAAGGTCACGTATGGTGCATTTATTTTCTGTATTTCATATAGTGTCTATAATTTTTGTTGGGTTTTTTTTAACAGAAACTAAACAATGTGAGCAATGAAATCATATTAGACTCACATAACCTGAAATTTGGTTAGATGTGAAAGAAATAGAATAGAGTTAGTAAAGATTTCCTTTTTTACAACATGACCACAGCTTTCTCCAATGCCTTCTGAGCTCTGACAATATTTTGTGTGGATACAAATCAGGTAAAAAGTAACAGATTCCTGTAAGTAAGCACATAACTGTTTTCACCTGCAGCCATTTGGGTAGCTTTTGTGACTGATCCTGCAATCTATAATCTTTATCAGAAAAATGAAAATTCTGCTCCAGCAGTGAGGAAGTTGTAGCAGCTTTTCATTAGAAAAGTACAGTTCAAAACTTCCTGCAAAACAAAAGAAATTCTTTCAAAATCCATGTCAAATTATCAAGACAAAACCCTAGGCATACCAGTGGCAATCTATGTGTATATGATTGATCTAGAAGTGTGGGTTATTCACAATATTGGCAAGAGAAATTAGCATACCTGAATAATATAAAGAAACACAATAAGAAACACATAAATAACTTTTAATTATGCCTATTTTCCACTGGATTTTTTTCTGGATTTCTTAACCTATCCCCATTATATATCATATATAACATATGTTTTTATTAACTTGAAGGGGACTAGTCATTAAATATTACCATTTTAATTAATAAAATTTACAGTAACTATTGTAATATCTCACTGAAAAATCTGTCCCATATATACTTTATTTTGTGACTCATTCCTGATAATTTCTGTGTAATCACATCTGTCCTGTGGTGTTTGTTGTCTATTCTGCTATCCTTCCACTGCTCTTCATGCTTCCTATAATTCCCTTTCCTTGCTTATAAGTCTTTACTTTATAGCACTGAAATCAGAAATCTTTCCTTTAAAGTAAGCAATTACTTACGCAAATAATATAATTTTCTCTGTGACCTCAGACACTAGGGTCTTGGACAATATAAATGCTAAAAACCAGATTTTTTAAATTATAATAAAAGAGTGTTTTGATTTTTGGAACATCATGCAAGGAAAAAAGAGCTAACGAATTCAGCTGTGAGAAAGTCCAAATTTTTGTACCCAGGGTACAAAAATGGAGATTAGTACATCTGGCATCAGACACCACTGAAAAGTATTCCCATTTTTTCAGAAAAAGGAAGTTGTATTTCTAGATTCCCCTGATATTTTTAACCTGAGTTATTGTACTGCAGTGTTTCAAGCACCCAGTGCAAAAAGGGGGCCGCGAGAATAGGGAAAAAGAAAAGTAAAATACCCCAAAACTAATAAAGCAGGATACAAAGTGAAAAATGTATAGGTCATGTTTTCAGGATCCCTCATCCCCACAGATCTTGACAGAAAAAAAAGAATGGTCTTTTACTCAGAAATAATCATTAAACAATCAGTAAAAGAACATTGAAATGCGGGATTCCTGCATTCTAATGCAGGATTTTTGATAAAGAAATAGCTTAAGTGGGAAATCCCCAAGTAACATCCTGCTCTGAAGTCTATCTTGCACATCCATGATAAAGTGCTTTGGCCAGTTAGTTGATTAGTCTTTGCAGATTTTGGTGAAAATTCTATCTTGGACTTGGTCAAAGAACCGTCCTTCTGATACTGTTTCCATCAAATTCAACAGAAGTGATTTCATAATGTTCTGAGGAAATCAAAAGAAATTTTGTCAAAAACATGCAGTGAGTCTTACAGAAAAAGTAAAAAAAACCCCTATTGATAAATATACATTAAATGGTCATTTTGATGGGACATGATATCAAATGAGCATTGGAGGCCTTTCTTGTTTTTCTAAATAGCACTACATGGGATAGATTATGTTTATGAGGTGGTGGTTTCTGATACACTTAAAGAGTCTCAATTTCTGTTTCACATACAAGATTTGAGAGTTTTACTTTATATTTCATTTCCTTCTCTCAGAAAATTGCATGTAATAGTTTTACAACTCATTTAGTCAACACTTAAGGCACACTTTGGCATCCTGCATTAAAAAAATATGCTAAAAACAAGTAAGAAAGAACAGTAACATAATTATTTTTATTGTTACCAACATCATACGCAAGAGACTTATTTTTCAGAGCCGATGGTTCAATTTTTATCATAAAGAAACATATTTTCAAGTTTTCTCCTTTTTAATTGTTGGAGCAGCTAGAGATTAAAAAGATTTTGATCTCTCAACTATTCTCCATGTTACCATTTCGCACGTAAAAATTTATGTAGCACAAATCATTGATACTATCTGGAAAATGCAAGTTTGATCTGAAAAAAAAAGTTAATATAGTCTGTAAGTAGTACTGATTATGAGCCATGTTTACTTCTTTCTGAGAAATCCAAATGTGGTTTATAGACAAAATCAGGATGTGTTGTGTACTTTTATACACTCATTCACTTGAATCCATAAACCTACACTAGCAGAAAAAAACCAATTATTAAGGGTGAGCTTTACTTTTCATACACAAGCAGTGTTTGATTTTTGCCCAGCCCAAATCCAATAATGAAACTGGCTGTTAGCTGTGTGTGCTGGAGACTTCAAAACTGGGCTGAATTTTAATTGTAGGTGCTTTGTACCCAGATCAGTTCCAGAAGATAAAGGGAAGAATTACTCTTAAGCTAAGGGTATTAGTTCAGATTTAAAGAAACAATGCATAATCTTAATAATAAGGTTGAGAGCAATCCAATTTGTTTCAAAACAGCTAACATGGTAGGTAAAGTTGTGTGTAACAACTGCAGAATGTCTCAGAATTGCATTGATACTGTTAGACTGACAAATGTATTAAGAAAGACCCACTTCTGCCCAGAACTCTAGCAGAAGATTTGGTAGTTCTGATATTGAGCAGTTCACTTATTTACATGTACCTGTAATCTCACCAGGTATCTAGGCATTGAACATGCATGATAAGAACATCCACTATAGTGGAAGTTCCTATAGACCCTGATTTTATTTAGCTTTGGCTAGGAATCTATCACCTTCCAAGGTCATTGTGCCCTATGGTCCTCTAGAGTGCTAATCCCAATGTCCATTTTGTGCTTTGAGAGTGTGTCTGCTGGACATCTGTCTGATCTGCAGACACTGACTGCCTATCAGTTCTTTTGTATGTTACTTCCAGAACAAACTAGATTAAGAGACAGCTTAAAATTCGTGGAAATTCTGTTGGATCTTTGAGATCCAAATTCTTCCAAATTCTGTTGGAAATCTTGAGATTTCCTTCATGGATTTATGAGGAATAGCAAGAACAGAAAAATTCTACATGGAATCATGAAGCCCACAGAAAAATTCTGCTAAACTCACAAGCAAAATGTTCTAGCTTTTGAAGACTCTGCACCTAAGCATAAATAATACATTTGCCACATATATAGAAATAGTGTGGACTCCAAAGAAAATAAAATAAATTTGGGGATAATATAAGATGACAGTACATTTTGGTAAGCCAAAAAAAAAAAAAAAAAAGAAAAAAAAAGAAAAAAGAAAATTCAATCTTAAATATAAAAGATTATCTAAAATATTTCTAAAAATTCTTTTGGATTTTTTAGCACTTCAACTGAGGACTAAAACAAATACCACAAAACCTCCCTGAACTTGCATTCAGACTCACACTGACGATATTTATCTTGTAAATATTATCTTACCTTTTTTTCTTTTTTTTTTTTTTTTTTTTTTTTTTTTTTTTTTCTGGGTCTGTGGTGAGGCACATGTGAAAAATGCATAGCATGGTGGGGCACAATCTAAATTGACCCATGGACAATAGAGTAAGTAGAGTTCAGCAAGAAAATTCTGCTTTCGTTTCCTTTGTACCCTAGCTTTAAGTTTGAATTTTATGACAGTCTGAGCAAGTAGTCCTTGCATGCAACAAGTTTGTTGTGAGCTATGGTATCATTATTTTCTAGAATGTTGTTTGTTGACAGAACCTGTTAATTCCTTTGAGTAAGGATTCCTGTGCATTTTCATTACATGTGCCTGAGCTTGATCATTGTAAATGTCCTTGTCTGCTTTTGTCTTCTGTGTTAATTTAGGATAATAACCATGGCTTTTACCACAAATCTGGATTCATAGATGTGCAATTCCCCAATTCACTCATGTGGATAATGTGTTCGTCCTATAACACTATATTTCAGTTCCGAGACAGTGATGGTTGGAGAGGAACAGTTGCCACAAGTAAAAGTAATGAACCATTTAGTGGCTGTACTTCAGTCTGTTGTAAAGCATCTTATGGTGTGTCTCTCCAACACTATCTGTAGCGATAATCATGTGAGACAGTCTCTGAAATAGTGGCACAACCAAGGGATATACCAGGCATTACAGACCCAGTTCAAGTTCCCATACCATTTCTGACATTAGCCTCGTTAATGTCATGTAGTTGGCCTGTGTACCACCAGAGTCACAAAGATGGAGCATCTTTAGATGTTCTGGTTCCTTGGTGAGTGTAGAATACAGGCGCGAAGACAAAATATCACATTCTGGTTGTGATGAGGAATACAATAACCCATCACCATAGCAAAGAGCACATTTTATTTGAAAAATACGAATAAAAGATTTTGTCCCTTTTGTTTATTAAAAGAAAATGTAACAATTTCTATCAGTAACACTTGCATAAGGAGGTATACTTTACATTACTCTTTTGTTAAAAAAAATATATATATATTTTGGAGACTTTGGAAAAATAAGAATGGCCCAAAACTTGTAACACACTTCTAATGTTCCTTAGAATGCACTGTGCCATTTATATGTGCTGTAAGTACAAGGTCTTAGCACTTTATAATCCACAAAGTAAAGCTAGGCAGCATAATTTCATATCCTTCTTTGCATTCAGAATATTACCTTTATTACCCTTGTGTGAGCTTATGAGTTTGGTTGATTCCAGACTGGTCCAATACTTATATCTTCTAAAGGATGATTTAAAAAATTCTTAGACCACAAAAATTTTGAAATTCCTTTTAAATACCAGAACTAATACTATCCCATAGACATTTTCTTTCAATAATCACAATTTAAACAACTGTATCAATTAGAATTAAACTCAAAAATGTTTGCAGTTATTTTAGATTTCTAAGAAGAATGCAAAAAAATAAAGTGCTTAACAGAGTGAAGTTACTTTCAACTTTTACAGTATTCTATGTGTATGTAATAAAGATAACACTGATAAACAAATAATTTGTTTTCAATGTATGAATCTTAATCTAACACCAGCTGAATTAATACTCTTCCTTGTCTTTAAAGTGCATTAAACTACATTTTTGACGGGTTTTAATTTGACAATATATTTTCACATTTTACAATTCTTATACTGACCATTTTTCCAGATTATTTTGACTTGCCAAGATTACAGCATATCGAGTGCCCTCACCATTAAAAGAAAGAGGGTTTATTTGAAGGAATGCAACTAATTATTTTGGTGGAAATGTACTATTAATTGAATGGCTGTTGTAGAAATCAAATTGTAAATAGAAAAACCCTTAAGTATCACTTGCATGTGCCATTTAACTTTACTCAGTATTTCCAGTTTAAGTCAAATTGGCAGTTTTCAGCATTTAGTTGTTAACCAGCAACAGGATTACTATTTAGGCTAATAGGAAAATATTTGAGAATATGAGTACACAAAAGAACCATGAAAGCTTTAAGAATAGTCTATATAATCAGACTTAACCATAAACTGAGAAGTTTCCCACAATATTTTCACTGGATATATACTTTGTTTAAATGAGCAACGCCACAAAATGATTGTGCCATCCAGTGTTAATTTTCATCCACTTCAATCTAGGTCAACATAGAATTTCTCAAATATAGTTTAAATTTGTTTTCAGAACACAAAGGACCAAAGGAAAAAAAAAAGTGAACTTGGGATAATAAAACTGTAAGCCTGTTATTTCTGCACTGTGAGGCCTTTTTCTGTGGCCCTGAAGATTTAATATTCTGTTATTTGTCATGCAAACAACACGACACTGTGATGTGTATTTGAATAAAACACAGTAAGCATAGCAAGCATGCAGACATATCATGATAGAAAAGCACATTTGACGATCACTGTGGATAGGACGTACCAAATAGGACACACGGCAGCATCACAGAAGTAGCATCCAATAACCCTGCAGAGTTTTAAAGGACTCAGGTTTCCTGCGGTATGATGCATGTGCTCTATAGCAGCAAAGAGAGCACCAGGAATGGCAAAAAGGGGATTATTATTTCTCTGATATATTATTAACTTAAACTTACCATTAGCATAAGGAGTGACTATTTGTTCGTGTCACTGCACTTCTGTTCCCTTTAAGCCTGAATGTTCTGTGATATAAATAAAAAAAAAGAAAAAAACCCAAACAAACAATGGCACGAACACTGCTTAAAACACAAAATACAATTGATTTTCCCTGCTTTGGTGTAGGGCCAGAGGGAATAGACATAAAGATAACTAATACCTAGTTCTCCAAACTATAATACAGCAATGAATGTAATTTTCATGCAGCTGTGATACAAAGTAGTATGGTAGTAGTAATGCTGAAACATTTTGTTTTTAACAGTACAAAAATTTAGATGTTGGCATAAAGCAAGTGTGACCTAAATAAAAATAAAATTTCTCCTAATAAAATCACACACTATTAGTTGCTTTATTTGGGACAAAACTGAAACATATCCTAGTTCTACCCCCAAAAAGACAATAAAAGACAACCATTCGCAGCTTCTGTGTAACTCTTACTGCATCTAACTTCACAGTACAGTAAGAATGCCTCCTCAAATGCTTTTCTAAAAGACTCTGTATTTCATAAAATGTATATAAAAAAAATTAACACAAATTATTAAACTACTTTCAAGTCATCAGCAGAGTATCTTAGGGTTCAGGTGTTTTTCCCTACTAAATTTTCCTGTGGGTTCAGGTTCAGGCAGAAGAAACACTACAAATTTTAAATAAAATAGTGTACTAAAAAACAATTCTGAAACTACTGTACAACTAATTCATTTTAGAGTGTAAGAGTTGCTTACAGAGATACTTGTTATTTTCTCCAGAAGGCTGTTCAAACCAAAAGCAGTGAACTACATCTCAGGAAAAAAAAAAAAATCTCTTCAAAGTAAGCTGATCAGAAATTTCAGTCATGTCTAGAACCTATCCAACCATAAAGAAAAGAAGGCTTAATTATCCAGTTCACCTGTGTGGCTCACAGTAGATCAGCAATAAATATAGACTCTTCTTTACTAAGCTAAATATAAGTGGCACCTAAAATGCAGAGGGAGGAATCTAGTCCAGCATACAAATCTGTATTACTCTGCACACCAGACTGAAGAGTAAGAAAAAAGTACACAGCTTCTGCTCTGGACAGTTTTTCAATCAAATGCATACTGGAAGAAGTCCATTTTCCTAAAGTGGAGCTAACACTGGAAGCAGAGGACTGTTAATAGTGATCATGAGCATTATAGGTCATAATCTCTCATGAGTTCCAGTTCCTCTCACAGTATTATCACCAGAAAGACAAAGAAAATGTTAAAATGTTAAACAAAGGAAAGGAAAAATCAGAATCTGCTAGATGAGATGCTAAGCAGCCTGCTATGTTAAGCAGAACTTTTTAGCAGTTCTGCTGCTGCAATGCTAAAAAAAGAAAAAAAAATGCTAGATTAGGTGTTAAGCAGCCTGCTATGTTAAGGAGAGCTATCATTTCTTCAATGCTACAAAGTTACTAATGGAAGAAATCAATTTACTTGATCCATAGGAACCACAGTAATAGTATATTTCCTTCACTGACTTAAAGTGCTTCTGTTTCCATGATGCTTGAAACAGGGAAAAACCATCTTTTTCTGCTGAGGTGGCAATTACTCTAAGAGAAATAAATATCAGTAGGTTGAACTTAAAAGAAAAAAAGTATCATCATCTTATTCTCCTTGCTTCAATTTTCTCTATCCCAATGTCTTACCATCAGCTCTACTTTGCTTTTAGTCACACACAAAAATAGAAAGACATTATGATGAAGAACTCTGGGTTTTAACCAGACTGTTGTAGCTTCTGGACTCAGACCAGCAAAAGATTTAAAAAGCTTCAGCTCTTGACATAAGTGAAGCACAGTGAACCAAACAACTGCATAGTTTAATGGTGCTGCCATTGTTGTTTTTATTGAAAAGGCCTAAGCTTCATCTGCTTCGCTGCATGAAGAGTACTTTGGGCCTATTACATTTAGATGAATGATGTTCCCATGAAAAGACAAAAAGAAAAAGTACAACACTGGAAACAACAGTTCCTCTAGCACGCAGTAACAGAGCAGGTCTGGGGTTATGAGCTAGAGCTGTGTTTGAGCTATAGATAATGATGCCCTCCATCTGTTAGCTGGTTATGGGTGACAAGATTATGAAGGACATAATGAAATGACAGCTTCTCAATGCAACCTGCTAAGTCAATAAGATTAAATCATCGAAGGACCATTCATTTAAGGGGACAGGTGTGGCTTATTGCCCCTGTAAAGGAAAAAGACTGGTAGCACTTCTCACACTGATAGTAAACCTCATTGTCTACCTCACATTGGGATCACAAGGCCTGGAGCACAGCTAGAAATGCAACACAACCACCTGCAAGAGATTTGATCCTCTGTTACCTCCCTTCTTAAACAGACATGACCATAAACTTGCTGCAGCTTGGAGCTGTTACATATATTGCAATAAAAATGTCATTTCTTGGCTTTACTTTAGGTATTGTTGCAGATAAGGTACCAGAGACTTTAATGAGCAATTAAAAAAAAATACACAAGGGACAATAGATTCTTTTTTCTGTATTTTCCAAAATTTGACTTTCTTCCAATTGTGGAACCCAGTTTCAAATATGAAAAGGGCACTTGTTCTACAGTAACTGCATACAACTTACTCAGTTCCAAGTACTGTATTTTTTTTTATTTTTTTTCTCTAAAGTTGTCATTATCTGTCCAGTTGTTTAGGAGCTTCTCTGTTCTGAGAATTACAACTAAGTCGTTCTTTCTGGTTCTATTTCCCCGTAGAGTTCAGCTAGCTTCTTGAACTCAGGTCCCCAGTCTCCAAGGTAATTATAATCCTGGTCAGAGTGTGTTGTTGCTGAATCCAGAGAGCTGATAGACCCAGCTTCTGATCTATGACCCTCATAGGCATATGTCTGCAGGGAGTCATATGGGGGCACACTGGGGTCCAGATCAGCCTCTGCCAGTCTTTGTTTAATGAACTCCTGAACATCTATACTGTCAAGGCTTGAGGAGGGATGATGCCTGGACAGAGGCTTCACCTCAGGACGAACATCCCTCCGGTATTTTAGCTCTTCAGCAGCAGAGGGATTCCGCAGTGCTGTGATGTCAAATGCTTCTGTGTCTTCCTCTCCACCGCCCTCATCATCATATGTCACAACATTTTCCCGGACATCTTCTTCTGAAATGATCAAAGGCTCCTTCTTGCTACGTCTTAGGGTGATGAAAAGGACCACAATTGCTAAAGAGAAAACTGCAGATATTAGAGTAGGTTTAAAGTTTACATCAGACTATGTTACAGAAACAGCAGACACTAAATCAAAAATACAGGGGTGTAATGTTTTCAGGCTGATATTTTCAGTACTGGTATTTGGGATCATCTGCTACTTAGTTTTTTAGGGATCTCATAAAGGAGATAACATTCAGGTAAATGAAAAATGAGCAACTAAAGTTGGCATTTTTCAGAAGCATAATCCACAGCTTTCAGTGCTTCATTAAAAACAATGTTTAGCATATAAATTGAATTACTAAGTAAAAGATTTATTTTTTTTCTTATGGATATTCAATTTTGCGTAATAAAATACAAAATTGCAATATAAATATATTACTATATATTTTAAAACAGCCTTCTGACAAGAAAATACTGAAGTAAGCTGTAAGGAAAGTAGGTCTTAGAAAAAATAGTCTTTGGGAAAAAAATCCACATAATTGGTTACACTGCAATTACTATTATTTCTTGTCATCTCTATAAGAATGCAGAAAAATCACATGAGCAGAACAGAGTCGTGTGTGCAGCAAATTGTGTCTCTGACAAGAAAAAGAATCAGAACCAAAACCAACCAAAATATTAACTACTGGGTAACATTGGAATTGGCCTGGGAAAATAAAAAACCTAAAAACAGTCAAGAGGAAAAAACTTGCAATGGCATTAATCTTATATGTCTGCTTATAGTCTCCTATGTCCCTTGTCCCTGTTGATTATGTTGTGCTTTGCTATCAGTTTATTACACAAAGGTAATGAAATGGCTTTTGTAGAGTGGAAATGATGATTCTTACAGCATAATGCATTTTGAAAAGCTTTGCCCATCTATTTTCTATAATTTTTCACGCCTTTCAAGACATGGAATTAGAATCAGTCTCTTTTTGAAATCTTTCCAAATTACAGAAAAAAAGATCTACAATGGTAATTACTTGATAACCTCTAGAAAAAATTCTACTGGATTCCAGATATTCACAAATGTACTTTAAAGGTATTTTTCCCCACTAACTTTGACTAAACTTTTCCCCTATAACCACAGCTATGTGGTTCTAGTTGCCTCCTACTACCAGGCAACCACCAGTTCAAAAGCATATCATATTGAAACCTTGTGCCCTGTCAGATTCCAAGAGGCATTGGAGGGATAGGATAACATTACTTAGTATTGCAAATGGCTTACCAAGAAGAATGACAACACAGAGCAGGATTGCGATTAAAGCTCCTGTGCTCAAGCCAGCTGAGGAGAGGAAAGCTTCAGCATGGCAAGTTCTCACTCGTCCGTCTCTCTCACAGGCACAAACACGGATGGTGAGGGTACTGCTGCTGCTGAGAGGGGGCACGCCGCCATCAGAAATCAAAATGGGGAGGTAATAGATATCTTGAGTGGTTCGACTGTATCTCCTTCGTCTTGTCAGGATACTGGCTGTATTATCTACAATATCAAATCCAGAAAAATATTTCAGTAAAGCAATAAAGATAATAAATAAAAAAAAATTATTTACTTCTAGTTTCCCATCAAAAGGAAACATGAGGCATCTTAAAACTAGCCAATCCTAGTCTGTGAAAATGCACAATCTAGAATTAAAATTTGTCAGGAAGCCTTTCTGTCCAATAGAGAAAAAAGGGGAGGACGTAGAAGGTAACTAACATTATATAAATAAGAGTATTTAAAACTCTTGTATTTTTATTGGAATCTAAGTGAACTTTAACAAATATTTTGGGCCCAATTTGAAAGTGTTTTCATGCCGTGTTATGTTGCTGGTAGCATATTTGAATACCTGGAATTATGAGGGTATCTGTTGTGAAATTTTTGCACAACACAAAATCCTCTTGATTCTCAGAAGAATATTAAAATTTCTTTAGTAAAAGCTAAAATAAGACTATAATGTTTTAGTGTTTGCAAAAGGTTTTAAAGTTTAAGTGAGCTTCCAGAAAACATCTGAAAGGACAGTGACCAAAGACACATACTTCGGAGAGGTCTAGAGGAAGAGGGAAAGAAAAGGAAGGCAAAGGAAGGGAAAAGAGTGGATATTTCATGTTCTAAACTAGTACAGTTTAAAGATAAATAAGACAGGGGGAGATAGTGACATAAGACTTTGTCATCCTTCCATTACCTACGGGTCCATTCGGCATAGACAGACAAGGAAAATCTACTGCGTACTACCCATATATTGCAAGAGCATTTGTAGGCACTAAGGAGGGTAGGAAGTTGCCATACATGTCCCTTTAAGTCCAAGAAATTCAGAGGCTTAAAGAGACTGTAGGGTAAGAAATGCTACAAAAATATATAGTTATAGCTAATATTCAAATGTGTAAAATTTATTTTCAGTTTGTTGCCACCACTATGAAATTACTAGCCTCAGAATAAAAGCCTAAGATAAATAAAAAAATAATTGGAGAGAGTGAGAATTTGAAGCACAAACAGTTATGGAGAGAGAGAGATGGGGACTGATAAACGTAAAGAGACATTAGAAGAAAAGAGTTTTCTTCTTGTATTGCTTGTCACATGGTTTCCAAATTGTGGGGTTATGAGATTGGAATTTTGTAGCAAAAAACAGAAGGGTGATGAGAACTAAACACATCTGACAGGTTTCCCTTACTATTAAAAAAAACCAAACAAACAAATAAACATGACATTTTTCCTTACTACTGTAGTTACAGTATTAAATGGCTTTATCATAATCTATGGAAAAATTAAATCCATGTCACTCTGTGAAAATCTAGTGCAACAATATAGCCAGTATGGCATATATTTGCCCATTGGACTGATGCATGTACATTTGAGTGAAAGAGTTAAGTTTCTGTTTAAACTGGATAGAAGATCTATTTCAGGTGATTATTCTTCATGCTGTATTTTCTATCAAGCTCTGTGTAAAAATTTAAAACATTCATTTCAACCCACTTTCGTCAACATTTTATTTTGCATACCATCTGACAGTGATATTTAGAAAAACTGGTAATATCATCCCACATCAGCATAATATCACAAGATAATATATTTGGTAACAGGTTTCACACAAGAAATACATATGTGAGCTGGGAAGTGATACCATTGCTGCTAAGCCAAGAACTAAGCACTGAAGTCCTTTATCTTTACTTCCTCACATAAGCAACACCTACAACACCCCTCCACACCCCTCCACACTCACCCCCATTTTGGAAATATCAAATACCCAGCATGGGGAGTTTGATATAAAGACATTAATGACGTTCTTTTCACTTGGAGTGGGCACAATATGAGGTATTTACTTGTTTGTTTGTTTGTTTGTTTGCTATAGGCCTTGGAGTCCTGCTTCTACTTGTTTATGTCAAGTTTACTTCTACAAGGTTATGTTTTGATGACTGATGATATCAATCACTTATTATGCTGTTTATATTCATTCAAGTAACAGAACCTTACTGGAACCAGAATAAGGTGAACCGATAGTTCTTTCATATGAAAAATTGGGACAGAACATAAGAACAGCATGTTGTGGAAACCATATTTCCATAAAGATTATAAAATTTCCATGATACAACTTATTTTGCAAAGTTATTTGTTACACATACATCCTACCCCAAAAATATTTAGTATTTTGTTGTTCTGGGCCAACTAGGACTCATGCATAACACCCAAGCACAGTCACTGTTATTAACATACACCAGTAACCTTTCTCAGGTCGTATGGACAGGAGTGCACCAGGTTTGTTTCCTGCCTCAACATTATTCCAACAGTCTGCAGATTCTTAAGAGTCCCTAAATAGCCTCATGTATGCACCATGATACACTGTGGCATGTAAATTCCTTTTGCCATATGATAACAGGATGCTGTTGAGCTGCAATACAACTTTCACATTATTTTGTAAATTCAAGAGAAAAAAACCCTGATAATGAGGTCTGCGTTCCATTGGGCTCTACACAAAGTCAAGAGGAGGTACAAAGCCAAGTGCTGTGCTTGTTGCCTGTAACATTAATTTTAAAAAGAGTGAATGATCCAGTGCACAGCAGCACTGTGCAGTAGCAGTGATGAAAATACTGGCTGATAACAAAAGCATCAGAGACTGAATATAATGAAGAAAAACTGAGGACTCCTGATCAAGGATCTTGCAGTAATGATAGAATTTTAGCACAGAGAGTATTGGCAAAGATATAAAGGAAAGAACATTGAGATGTGAGAATGTATGCTATGAGAGTAAATGTGGACAGAAGGGAGGAAAATTGTGAGGGAAAAAATATTTAAGCTAAGAGAAAAAAGAAAGTAAGAGAAAAAAATGAAGAAATGGGAAAAGTACATAATTCAAAGATACAGTGAAAAAAATGTGAAAAAAGTTATAATTAAATCATGTTTCTCTAGGATGAAGGTCTTGCCAAACTGATATTTTTATACTGTACAGAATAAATACAAATTTTAAAACTAGGAATTTTTTTATTTCAATGTTGTATTTGTTCACTCAATATTAAATTGTTTTTCTTGTACTATTAACTTCATGTAACTAAATATAAGATACAATGAAATTTTGGTATAAGACACAATTAAAGGAAAAAAGGGAACCAGTATAAAATTTTTAATTTCAAAGAATTGCCATGATGAATTTTTGTTGTTTGTGTTTTCTTGAGTAGTAAGTAGATTTCTGTAGAAACAGATGTTACATGACATACCCAGATCATACCCAGATGTTTCTGTAATAAAATATCCAATGATAAAAATTCTCAAAGAAAGAGTGTAAAGCTTTTCCTCCAATGAAATTTCACAAATCTTAACACAAATCCAGAGTATGATCTTTCAGTCACTGGCTTGGAAATTTTCTGTTCCCAATATCATCAGAGGTGTTAATTCTCATTATTACTCTATCACAGACTTAGATATGGTAACTTAGTGCATTGTGTTTACATATAAGTAAAATACTAGAAAGTATCTGAACTCTCTATTTTTTTCTCATTATATTTCCTAAAATATTTTACAAATAAGATATCTAACATTTTTTTTTCAAAAAAGGATACTGTGTCTGGTTTTCCAAAGGTTGCTGAGAATCAAGTACAGCAGAAAATGATCAAAGCCAATCATATTTCCATAACACAGGAATTACATCCCTGATGCTCTAGTCAGAGTTCAGATTAGAGGACAATCATTTGTAAAAGTATGCCAACAAAATGAATGGATAGAAAAAAGTTTAGCCAAACTGCAATATGGACTGCATCCAGAAAACTATTCTGGTGTTCTGAGCTTTCAAATTTTAATTCCTTTTTTCCTTATCAAAAACCATTATAGGAACACGTTGAGAGGAGAGCTAGAAAGACAGCAACTTTTAAGGGCTTTGCACCGAACAAAAAAACCTCATAATCTGTAAAAGCTATAGGAAGCCAAGTATAAAGTCTGACACTGATGATCTAGAAAAGAGTTTATTGAAAAGGGGAAAAAAGTTCTATCAACAGTAGTAGTTTGAAAGGGAGCCAGGGGGTTATGCAGTGAGAAATTTCTTTGATATCTGAAAAAAAGATAGAGCAAATAGGGAAGGCAAGCATATAGGATAGCAGCAATAGAAATAGGATGATGAGAATTACAGATCTCATTCTTCTAGGCCTGGAAGGAAAGACTTTTTTATCTCAATAGATTTAAATGGTGAACTTAACCCCTGAGGAATATGATAAGAACCAGGAATCACTGGAGATTACAGGACTAGCTTCTAAGGAAAATTAACAACTCCAACATAGGGAAAGAAATATTTACCTGATACTTTGTGTTCTACATTGTTCCATTTAATGATCTAAACTTTGTAATGATCTAAACTTACTCCTGTTTGGGCTTTTTTTTGCAAATATGTCAACTAGAAGATTCATTATAAGTGAGTTTGAGGTTACCCATGGGAAATGCCCATGGGAAACAGCAACTCTTCACACTCTGAAGATGTCACAGTTTACTAAGCCAGACTGTACACTGTATACAAGGCTTTTATCAGTCATTTTTCCATCATCTCTGCCTTTTTACATTGAGCTTCTGAGCTAAATAAATAAAAGACAGGGAAAATCAAGGAAGCAGAGATACAATGGTAATGCCATGGAAGGTAACTGCTGGAGCACATTGGAGCATGATCATTTATTATTCACGGTTTGAGAATTCCTTTGACACATTACACATTAAAAGAAGAGACAAGAGAAATGCAAGTGAAAAAAAAAAGTAAAATCCTGTTTGTATCTTAAGGCATATTTCAATTTTCAGTTCTGCTTGTATCAGCAGTTCAACTACTATAAATTTTCTGAGAAGTCATAAACTAATTAAAACCAAAGAAGATATATTGGAATGATTTGCATTTCTTACATTTCTAAAGTTGGAGCTGTTAATTTGTTTATGTGGAATACATGATAGGCATTTCTGTTTCATTTCTTTATTGATAACTCTTGTAAATATTTTTTCTTTTTTGCTGTCTTCAAAGCAACTGCCAATGGGCAAAAAGCTATTATAAGTTTCTAGCTCAGTGGGTAGCAAAAACTAAAAGTAACATAGAGCACATTTTTTGCCTGAAATATAATTTTTTGTTTATGGTTGGTTTATGAATCACCAACAAGTTGCAGTCCAGAAAAGAAATGCAAAAACCTCTACACTATGCACTAAACTAACTTTACAATCAATCTTAGAGCCAACTTTTTTAAATCAAAAAATTTTCAAAGACGTTCATAGGCCTGAACAGTAGCTGGTCCTGGTTTTCTCTCATACTCATGGTAGAATTCCTTTTTAACTTCCATATGTTGCTTCTGTGATAATACCTACTCAGACATTCAATCCATTTACAGTAACAGTACTTCTGTGGACTGTACTTACAGCCACCATGTGTGATGTTAACTTTGCACTTTCTCAGATATCATTTCTCTCCAGTTACAACTTGTCTTCTTAGTAGGATGACATTTTACAGAAGGTCAGCAGTAATTCACAGTACCACATCACCAGAACAAGCACGACTCTGTGATGTAAATGGAAGTGGGAACTATGAGGGTGTTTTCCCCTCGTGATGGGTTGCAAAGTGGGGGCTTCAATCCAACAATTTTAAAAGCCACTTTAGATATTCCAGAACTACTAAGACATGGTCTGATATCTGGCATACTCATTTGCAGCGTGAAAGCTCTGAAGTTAATTCACAGACACACTGTCCAATATGGTAGAAGATAAGAAGGGCAGAGTGATAAACAGAAGGTTATGTAAGAAATTCACACTGGCATGGGATTAATTACTCTCTGGAGGCTGCTCTCTTTCTAAATAAGAGCAATGATGAGTAAAGTTGATTTTTTTTTTTCCTATTTTTTCATCTGTGACACAGGGAAAAAGGTTAATATATATCACAGGCATGGGTGGATGAATACATTATGAACTTCATTTTATACAGATGCCATTGAACTCATTGTGCTCTAGATATTACAGAAAAACACATCCCCACTTCTGTGGGTGTTAATGGATCTTCTGACATAAAATGAAGAAAATGAAATCTCCAGAATTATAGTATCAGAAAAATGGCATACCTTTATTCCAATTCCAGAACATTCTCCATCACTGGGCAATAATCAAAGGGCCAGATCTTTGAGATAAGTGGGAAGAGGGGAAAAATAAATTGCAAATACTTTTGTGATATGAAACCTTTGTCCTGAAGAAATAAAAGAAGAGGAGAACAAATGCTAAGCATTTTCTAGGGAGTTGTTCTTCACTGAAAGTAAGCTAAACTTAGTCTGCAGAAGTCAGCAATCTCAATTTATTAAAGCAATGGATTGCACAGAACTTACTGGCAGTGTTGGGTGAATGTGTCCAGTATCTGCATAAACCCTTCTTGCCCAGGAAATTTAAAACACCATTAAGCATCCATGGTAAACTGTATAACTTGTAATAAAAAATAGTGCCAGCAAAAGAGTGTTTTACAGTGCAGAAATTTCTTAAATGTTCTAAGTGAACTGTTTTCTGAGGATTCAATCTTTTTTCATCTCTTGAAAAGTATTATGTAAGTTCTGAAAGAGAAGTGTGTCTACATATTAATTTTTGGAAATATGATAATAATGACATGTTCAGATGCATTTTCCATCAAAATAAACATTTTTGACAAGTATATCCACAGTTCTTTAAGTATCTGGAAAAATAATATTATTTTAGGGTAAGAAAAAAAAATGTACAAGTCTAGAATTCAATACATAAAAATGGATCTTTTGGGAAGAACTTCTGTCATTTTATTCTGATTTCCCAACAGAAGATGGTTTTAGCCCCATATTGCTCTGGGAAGTCTTTAATGGGATATGCAAAAGCAGATATTTCTGATTAGGCAAAAAATGTAAGTTTGTGATATTAGAAAAAGGATTACAGAATTATTTATGACAATATCCTAAAAAAGGAAGTGAGGAGAACACAGATGACAATGAAATGAGTTATGTGGAATCTGATCTACAATATACAATCACAGTGGAAAAAGTACTTGACTTCTCAGGTTTCAATAGAGATTGTAACAATTTTCTAGGCAGAATAAATTGTAAACAGCCCTGTTTTCATTAAAAGACCATCATAAGTACAATTCTCAAGAAAGAAAGGCCTCTTCTCTGGGTTTGCTTTTTTCTCCTCTAAAGCTGCATAAAATTATTTCAAGTTAATGCATTTTCTTTGTATAACAAAGAAATCCTTTTCCAGCTCTTGTTTTGCCTTGCTTACATGACCACAGATACTGCATCATTTTGTTGTCTGTCCTCTTGTTCATACTTGTAAGCCTTTACTTTCTCTACACAGTACTTTTAAAGTATGTAATAAAACTTAAACAGCAACAAAGAATTTCTTGTACCTTAAGAATACAGTACAAAAAAACTATACTATTCCGTATTTTCCATTTTTTTTTCTTTCTAATGAAAACTGTAGCATGAACTACAGAATACAGAAGGGGATTCAAAGAACTCTTAATTTTGCTGGATGTTATATTTGGTATAGCCCTGTGACTCTATCCTGACCTACATTTCCCTGAGGATTTTAAGCTCTGTGTTATGAGGGTAAACATTCCACAAATGGAAATTTAATATTGCGGAGATTTTCATTTAGAAAATGCACAAGTTCAGGCCCAAGAGATAGAAGTTTAACTGGTCAAATGATCAATTATATGGACTGAGACTTTAATACCTATTTAGTTTGCTAAAGCCACAGAATTTTATTGAGCTGAATCATACACATGCTGGGGTTGTATATTGCTGCAGTCCATGCATGTAGATAGGAACAAACTACAGAATCTTACACTTGCACAATACCTAGATTTCAGTCAAAGTGCATAGATATAAGCATAAATATTTTAACATCCAGTGTGCTGCTGTGTAGTATACTGATATTAAACGAATAGGGGTATATCCATGCAAAAGTCCATTTGGGGTCCAAGAAAAAACTCTGTTGTCTTGGATTATGAAAACAAGGGGAAAAAATGTCTGCAGGTACTTTTATGAAATGAAACCTTTTTCCTGAAGAAGTAGAAGATGACTGAATTTGAAGGTGACTGTAAGAGAAATAATAGTTTTGTAGAGACAGATACAGCTACTATTGACTATCATTTTCTACGTGAAATCAAGAATTTGGGTTTTATCATTTTGACTTAAGGCAATTTTTGTAGTTTTTTCTTTAAAAACATAACAAACAAACAAATAAAACCCTCCCAGAATGCCAGCCTTTATAGAATTTGGAAATCCAGAGGTAAAAATAGCAGCTGTCTTCTGTTCAGAGCATTCTGATGACTTTTAATACCTGATGTTTGAAAACATGAGTTTTCAAAAGTGCAAACTTGTCACAGACATAAGAAAAGCCTTTTCTGCTCACCTTCTTTCTGTTATTTCCTAGAATAGAAAGCAACAGAAAATCTGCTTCTGAATAGAAGTAGAAGAGAAATATGAAAGTTGTAAATGGTAGATACCTGGATATTGTGCATGTACTTCATAGGTGTTTCACTAATATTTTATGTATAGATTGTGTCACAAACAGAAGGTTCCAATAAAGGACAACGTTTAAACAATAGATTCAAAGTGTCTTGTACCAAGCAAAACCATAACTGTGCATTTGCTTTTAAGATAAATTTCTTGTTTTGATTTGAGTTAAGAAGTAATTTTTTTAATTATATGGCCAGTTTAGAAGTTGCATTTTTGGAGTCTCTGTATGTGTGAGAAGTTTCATGCAAGATTCTGTAGGAAGTACATAATTTTGTACTTCCTTAGGTGAAATAAAAACATAATGCACAATAGGCTTTTATCTTAAAAGAAACATTTTTCAGTTCCTTCCTCTCCTTCCCCCAATAAATTACAACCTAAGGTAGTACAAACATTACTTTCAGTTGTTGATATTGCTAAGTCATTGCTCGCTGATCTTGGGCAAGTGAAAAAAAAGCAGTGAGTACTTCTATCCAAAGGTGAATATTCTATCCAAAACATGACATTGCTGCATCAAATGTTTGTTAGAAGTTCATGCCCTTTTATACATCTGTATAGTTAAATAACTTATGTAGTAACGAGCACACATAATGCAGATCCAGTTTTAAATATGTTCAAAACCATAAAATATCTATTTTGTCGGAAACTACAGTTTTAGTAGAGCTATTAAAAAAAACTTCTTGATATAAATATCTTGTATTGAAATGAACATGCACATGGTCTTTTGCATGAGATCACAGTACAGTATTCAATGAGTTTATCGCAAACACAGACTAAAATACAGAAATATGTAATGGTACCCCTCCTTCATTTCAGGAACAACATTCTGGCTTTTTCTATAATGTTCCATCACAATCTGAATGGGATTGATATATTAATCTGGAAAAGTGCTAGAATCTCACTTAGGGAATATTTTTAATATATTAATAACTCCTTCAATATTTATGATTATTTATTAATATTGACATATATTTATTGATCTCTTTTGGAACTTAAATATGAAATGCATTTATGTATTCCAAATAAATAGTGTGATTTTTTTCTGCTGTAAGTATAGCTAAACACTGGAACAGATTCTTTAAGAAGGTTACACAATCTCCTTCCCTGATTGATTTTACAAACAGATAAAAAAGTCTGTAAAGAATTGTTTCAATATCAGTGTATAATACCAAATATACCAACGATAGAGTTAATGCATTACAGAAGACTAGTGATCTGTAAGATCTCAAAATGTATTCCACAGCAGTAATACAAATATATAACTGTAAAATAAAGTAAATCCCACACACAATCCACACAGTACACACATATTACACATACATTACACATTGTTATCCCACAATACACATATACATAAAATCTCAATAGGAAAATTGAGACAAACATTTACAGTTTACTCTTATTTTCATCAGGTTGCAAAGAGGAGACCACAAGATAATACTTGATCAAGAGCAGTGCTGGTTTAGGCTTGAGGTTTGGAAAAGTTAAACAGTTTTTCACTCAAGAAATGTTCAGAAACACTTGTTTGGAAACTCTGAGGGCTGTTTTCCTTCTGGGCCTATCTGCTATGATTTTCTGATTGCAATGTTTAGGCACACTTTCTTAGGAATGGCATGAAGCAATAGACTATCATCCAGGAACCACAGAAGAATCTGCTTTTGATGCCATATCTGTAAGAGTAAGCATTAATTCTGATTTTTATGCCCCTTAATTTTTTTTTCCGCTTTAAGCAATAATTGGCAATAACCATGACAGTACCCAATCAGTGCTATTCACCTAAAGGTAGGCCAAATTTACATCTTTTTCTTTAATCCACTTGTCAAAAATATTCCTGAAAGTATGAAGTGTAAATACTAAAATAAAGTGGAATATAAATCCAAAATGCTATATCTGCTTATTCATAGTTTGCAATGTATTGTGTACATATGTCCTTGATATCCAACAGCTCAGTGATGACATATTAGTGTTTTCCATTTCTGTCAGGAAATGCATAGAAATTGTTCTATTCAATTGAGACATCCCAGACAAAACAGAAGCCCATTTCTTTGAGATTTATGTATTTGATTTACCTTCATTGTTCCTTAGAGTAAAGTTGGGGTTCAGAGAAAGCCCTTCATCAATAGAAAAATGGAATCTTGCGCCATTTGCAGAGTTATCTTTGTCAGTTGCAGTGATAGTCTGAATTACCTGAAATAAAAATTAACAGTGAATGTGTTGAAATTTGAACTTGACCGATATAGTATCTGACCTCAGCAGGATGCTCAAGTTTACCTTATTTTAATTTTCTACTTGATTGCTGCTGAATTCAACAGATGAAATGACTAGGTCATTAACTCAACTTCTCTAGCAGGGTATATTTTAGGAACCACATTTCAGAGCCAGGTAAAAGCATCTAAAGGATCTATACTTTCTGATGTTTTGATGCAGCCAGGACTTGTATAGAGATTATCACCATCTGCATTGTATCCTGCTGACTTCCTGAATTACAGTTTTAGCTAAATGTCCTTTTTTATGGAGCCAAAAGATAGGCTGAACCAGCCTATGTGAACTGCCATGTGGATGCTGTCCTAATAATTAAATGTATTTCAAAATTGGTAAGGAAAAACAATTAAAATTAAATTTAAATTAAATTAAAAAATTCTGCTAACCATATTTCTGCTAAAAAGTTCTTGTTAAAAATCACTTTTAAATTGCCAGAGAGCAGAACAGGAAGGACAGCAGCCACTCCTAGCTTGGTTTGGTTTGCCCAAAAAGTAACAGAACTGGATGTATCCAGAACCATGTCTGAGAGAGGTATTTTTGAAATGTAGGACCTTTGCCTTCGAAAGCCCTGGTGGTTTTTCATATTTACTTTCAACTAAAATTGATCTAAGCTCTTGGAATGTGGGACCAAACAGTATTTCTACCTCTGCTTTCATTTTCATGCTGGGTCTTGAAACTCAAGTGCTAAAGTGGAATCCAATAAAAGTTGTTCCTGTGATATAAGCAGTGAAGCCCACACAGACTGCTGCACAGAACTGATAGATATCCTGAGGGAAACATAAAAAGGGAGGGAAAGTGCTCTTTTCATAAGAATTTTTCTGTTCAGTGTTCAGCTACAGTCTGTCTGGACTGAACCTGAAACATAAACAGTACAGACTCCAGTGGCTTGGTCTGTTTTAAAACTGAAAGACACCACAGAGTTCTCTACCTTCATTCACATAAGAGATGCAAACAATATTTTTAAACCATGTACTGATTTGGGCTGGGGTAGAGTCAATTTTCTTCACAATAGCTGGTATGAACCTGTGGTTTTGATTTGTGCCGGAAAAAGTGTGGGTAACACAGAGATGTTTCTGTCATTGCTGAGCAGGGCTTGCACAGCATCAAGTTCTTTTCTGCTTCTTGTACTGCCTCACCAGCAAGGGGGTGGGGGGGTGCAGGAAAAGCTGAGAGGGGACACAGCCAGGACAGCTAACCCCAACTGACCAAAAGGATTTTCCATAGTGTGATGTCATCCTCACTTATAAAGCTGGGGGAAGAAGGAAGGAGGGGATGTTTGGAGTGATGGTGTTTGTCTTCCAGAGTCAGAGTTGCTACATGTGATGTTGCCCTGCCCTCACGGAGATGGCTGAACACCTGCCTGCCCATGGGAAGTGGTGATTTCCTTGCTTTTCTTTGCTTGCATGTGCAGATTTGGCTACATCTATTACACAGTCTTTATCTCAACCCACAAATTTTCTCACTTTTACTTTCTTGATTCTCTTCCCCATCCCACTGGTGGGGGAGAGAGAGCAAGTGGCTGTGTGAGGATGAGTTTCTAGCTGGGCTTAATGCATAACAACTCACCAGGGTATAATGCTTATTCCATTTACTATATACAATAAAGTACATTGCATTGACTATACACATCTGAGACAATTAACAGTACTTATGATGTTTGTCAATAATATTTTTAATAGTTTGTCGTAATACCTTTTGCTGAAGTGCAGAAGAGCAGAGTAAGATCAGTCTGAAAAAATCTGAAATATCTATAATCATACATACCACTTTTACCAAAGTCATGGCAATACTTGTTGAAAATTTTGGCAAAAGCTAATTTTTCACTACTGAATTTTGCAAAGGTGGCACAACTGTTAGTGCAAATAACATGTAAAACCAGAAATATAGGATTTTATGAACTATATTTTAGTTCATGAGGTTGAGATGATATTTGGCACAGCAATATAAAAAGAAAGGGTTATAGAATGAAGAATATGTTCATAATAATAAATTTGTTATTATTCAAATACTAAAAAAATGCCATTAAATACTGTACACACATGTAAAAACTTCAGGTAAGACCATAACAAAAAGATATTATTTTATTAAATATTTTTTGTAAATCCTCCATGTTGTTTCTGAGTGAAATATAAGTCAATTTGCCACACAGCTTCAGATTTTATTTGACAGCATGGTGGATAAATTTTCATCCTGTTGCCCTATACTACATAAAACATTCAGTGACATTTTACAGAACATTGCTTCAAGAGCACGCAATTCTGCAACAAATATACCTTTGATCAAGGCCTCAGTGACACATGACTAGTGTAAAAATTATTTGGTTTTAAGACTAACTTTATAACTCAAAATATAATGTCTATATTCCCTGATTTAACACATGTAAATTCAAGTATTCCCTGAATTCATGAATGTATGTAAAAAGTATAGCACCACATGGTATAAAAGTTATGCTTTTCACATAGAAAATAAATATTGTATGTTTACTAGGATATGTCAAAGCATTTTTAGAGACCTGTTCTTAAACAGAAAGTTCACACATTTTCAGAAAAGATTTCTAAGACATTCATTTAGCAGTGAGAAACAAAAGTACAAAAGTATGTGTCATCTTGACACCCAAATGTACTATTAACTCTTTTCTAATTAATTGGCCAAGTACTTAATAGCCTATTAGCAGACATTAACATGTACCTTGCAGAACCTGATTAAAATAAAAATGTAGACACATAATCTCAGCTTCAGTAAAGCCCTGCTGACAACATTGATAGGATGAAACTGGAGGGTCATGATATTTTTTAAAGGCAAGACATGACGAGAAAAGATAATTTCAAGAACTAAGGAGAACTAATTGAAGAAGACAGAGAGCAGGTGCTAAATTCTACTCAGAATCATTTTAGAATTGAATCAATAAACAAGGAAATAATACATATGACAAACACATAGTAGAGGCATTCCTTGCCAGCTTTTTGATTTTCTTTTTGGAAGATGGCAAAACGTCATTTTCCTACATTGGCTAAATTTAACAGTCATTCACAAAATCAGTATATGTCGAGAAATCAGTATTCTCCAAGTCTAAATGTCATCTAAGATAAAATCACAACTACTTCATCTACTTTAATACGTAATATCAACCAGGCTTCACTTGGAATCTATTGCAGATACTTTATCTAGACTCTCAGCTGTATGATTATTGACTAAAGCTGTCACTTCAGCATGGAAATTATAATCTCCTCATAAGCATTTTCTTTTTGACATGCCTTAGGTTTGGTCATTAAAACTTGAAAACACTTGAAGCTTTTATTTTTTTTTTTTTTTCAAGAAATAGAGCAATGGAGGGAAAAAATCAGGAGACAGGCTCTGCAATTAGATGATACTGTGATTTCACAGAAGGGTCTTCTGATAATAAACAAGCAAACACAAAAAGTCTTTCAATGACTATCTACTGGTTAGTTTATCTCACACATAGGGATATATTCATAATAGATGTGCTGAGAAAGGAAATAATGAATCTTACCGGACAGTGCAACATGGAAGCCCAAGTCAAGCAAGTCTGCAGCAGTACAGAATTTGTTATTTAGGCATAAATCTTATGAAACATTTTCACAGGATGTGGATAACTCAAAATTATACTGTCTTTTCAGTGACTCAGAATCACCCAGCTGAGACCCCTTTTTTAGCATATGGAAGACTTTTTCTGCAATCACTTTATTTTCCCCTCCCTAATATTTGTTGAACACCATTTACTTTTTTCTTTCCTTAGACTAGATGGTAACATCTGAGGAAAAGACATGTCCTTTTGTGTTTTCTTTCAGCTTTTTCTTAGTATTGCAATTTTTTTGGAACCTTATTCCAAATGCAAATAAATAGTTCATAACACATACGTAAATAAGTCCTGTTAGCTGAAGAATACAACATCAAGCTGGTCCAGCCTTTGGTATTAAACTAAGCTTGCCCAGTCCCTCATGGTGCCACTAATCTTGGGTACTAAACTGCAGTCTTGCTGAGGTCAGGAGTCATTCACATGTGCAACAGTAGCTCAAGGAAAAGTACAAGGCTGACCTAAACACTGAGAAAATGCTACTGTATCCCTTAAAGATCTTGCCCATAAGTTATCATTTGTAAAATGACTATTGGAGAATTAAAACTTTGATACAAAATGTTAGCTACGTACCAGCAACAGCTTCAGCAGGCCCAGAAAAGAATATTTCTGAGATAGCTCCACTGCATACTTTACCTTATTATTGGTTATAAGAACTTAACATTTATTGCTAAATTATATAATTTAAAAAATATCAGAAAAAGTTGAAATCTGTTGCAACTAATGCTTAAAAGAGATTTTTTTTTTTTTTAGTTTTTTTTTTCCCAGTTCTAATTCTTCTATATTTGCCTTTATTTGAGCTTCTCAGAACCTTAGTTTTACTTTAAAAATAATTTAATAAGAGAATTTCAGTTGACAGACCTATTTGGATTTTCCAGTGTCTCAATAAGAGCACTATACACATACAGTCATTAGATAAGAGGGAAGGTCCTTGCACACATAATTGTTCTAAAGACAGGAAATAGGATCTCTTCTGTGAATTGCATATTACACAAGGAGAGAAAGCCACAGTGATTTCCTGCTTATGCTGGGCCGCTTGTTGATCAGTGTAATAATAAATGTCTTACAAAGAATATGGTTATCAGCCCACCAAATCTACTTATGATACTGAATTGTTCAAAAAATAAAAGAGGAAGGGCTGACATTAAAGACCTTCCAATACTCAGTTGCACAGCAATACAAAGACAAATGAAATTCATTATACATAAAGTCTTAACTTCATGCATATGATGATGATCTCTGATCTGACTATTGCCTTTAATGATATTGGTGTTATGGCAGGCATAGTTTTTTTGCATTCCATGCTTCCTAGTGGTTAAAAAGCAAAGTCATTCTTAGAAATCGCTATGAAAGTACTAAAGGTCAAAGCAGAGATCATCATATACTATGAAGCATGAACTATTTTAAGAATTATAAACCACTGCATACCTGCATCTTGAATCTTGATTCTATCTCAAGGTGAGTAGATAGGAATTGGAAAAAGTTTAAAGCAGGAAAAGATGAGTGATCAAAAATCTGGAAGGGCTTTATCACTGACTGCCCCAGTTAAGCAGGACTGAGTCTGGACAAGACAGCTAAAGGACAATGTGCTAGAGATTTACTCATGTCACAGAGATAATAAATAGAAATCAACTGCACTCCCTCTTTCTCTCTCAAGAGAACAGGTAAATATTGATTGAAGACAGTATAGAAAGATTAAAAAAAAAAAGGTCTTATTAAAGCGTGCAATTAAGCTACAAAATTCCTTGGTGCATGAGGTAGCAGATACAAAAAATTTTATCTTTTGTAGGAAATGTTAGGTTCATATGAGATGGTTATTAAAGGATTATTAAAAAATACACAAACCACATTTAGATCAGGAGATGACCTGAAAATGATCTGATACCAGGGAAGTCTTTGTGGTAAGTACCACACACATCTGCCATGTTCTTATACGATGCTTTTTGCGCCAGTTTTTGGCTTCTGGTAGAGTGAAGATAACTTTGATCAGGCTACAGTCAGATGATGTATGGCATTTTTATAGTCTCAGCTTTAAAAACAGAAATATGTCGCTATGCATTTATATGCACTCTTTTTAAGGATTTGATTAAATACTGTTATTACTGTTGTGACGTGCCTCGGGGAGGCAAAGAGTTACTTTCAGATAAGCATTGTCCCACCCCAAACCCCTTGTGAAGGGTGGCCCAGGAGTTCTGATTGGGTTTGAGTCCCTGGGGGTTTCTCCCTTGTTGTGTTTCTAGTGGTCCCTGACCCTGAACTCCACCCTCAAGGGTGGAGACCCTCATGAATTCTGTCCCTCAAAAACCCCTGCTCGGCCTCTGTTCAGGGCTCTCTCTGTTCTGGACCTGAGTTTGTTCTCATGCTGAATAAATGGTTTCATGAACCGGAAGCCCATCTCGTTGGTGTTCCATGCTGGTCCCCAGAACCCTGCGGCTTCTCTGGACGTGATCCTGAGGTTGTGAACTACAACATATTACTAGTAATATATTTTTCAGGAAGGATATGAACTCATAATTGAAACATACAACCTGTGCAATGATGCAAAACAAACACAGTGTTGTGGGTAAAACTCAATCTATGCAGAAAAGCAAAAGCACTTGGACAAGTTGTCAGACCCTGGGCTGCAATGATGTGCATCAATCAGAGGAGCAGTGGCTGGAATATGATTCAGATATTCAGTTGCAGTTCTGGCCCTCCCCGCGCTCATAGTTGTGAAAAACTCATTCAAGATCTGTTGTCTAATGACCCTTTATAGACAAGGGTAACCAACAAACAAAGAGTGAGGATGTGAGCCATGCTCATCAACCATTTCAGTGAGCTGCATTTGAAACACTGCTACTATCTGGCACTTGGATGAGAAACGTTAAATCTGCTTCATTCACTTTGTTCAGGATAGTGGCTTGTCAAATTCTATCCCTTATCTGACAGGAGTAATATTATACCTATTTTTACAGAAGATAGCTTGAGTACTTCTTTTGCAGTAACAAGAAAGAGATATTGAACAAATTCCAATATTTTCTCCTTTTTGCTTAATACAATTAAAATTTCAATCAAACACCAAATGCTAAAATGAAATCAGAAAGAATTATAACATGTTCCAAACTTCTGACATATGTAAAGTAAACAGAATAATTGTTTTTTATCACTGGAAGAAATATAGGTGCCAGAGTTACCTGACCAGGCTTTGTATTTTCACAGACGACTACATCATAATCTCCGGCAAGTTCGGGAGGATTGTCATTGACATCCAGGATTCTAACAACAACTGGAACATGGCTCACTAGCCCAGGGTTGTCTGTAAAACACACAGAATGGTATTAAGCTTTTTGAACACTCAATATTTCATGTCATCCTCAATTTAAAAGTAGTTTATTAACACAATAACTAGATGAAAACTGGATGCAGCTACAGAAATTTAGTTAACAGCGTACTAAAAGATGTTTCTTGTGCTTCATTAACTGTTTTAAATAAAAAGCAATCAAAAAGAGTGGAAAGTATGGAAAGTATGAGTCTTAAGTCACTTAAATCAAATACAAGCTACTCTGGATTTGAAGTGTGAGGAAGCTGCTGGACTTAAACTGTCACACTGTATGCTAAGAAATGATCAATTTCTTGGTAATGAGTGTTAAACTGTTATCACAATATTGAATTAAATCTAATACAAAAAATGTTGAAGCATTTTTCTTTTTCACAATTCTTTAAAGAGTTTAGAAATAAAATGCAAATATAATAATAAAAGGCATAGGTGTATATATAAACTTTTCCCAAGCTTGAGTTCTGGTTTCTCACAAGTTACTATGGTATTTAACACAGCAGTTAGTGAGTGTGGCTTAAGCAGAGGAAAATAAAGAAAGTTTAGCAGAAGACAGTCTAGTTTTTGCACAATGAAAACAATATTTAAGTACCAGTGCCTTAGGCTATGATCTGTACTTTCATGAGCACTCACCCTCAGAAAGATTACACCCTCAAAAAAGCACAATACATAGAATCCTTTTAATAAGAATACACTTTCTATGATAAAATGGAAAAAAACCCCAAAAAACCAACCAAAACCCTCAATTCCTTTCAGTCCCTAACACCCTTGTTCTTACTTCTAAGTACTAAGGTAATTTCATTTTGTTGAAAGAATTATGTATTTAAACTTTTTATAATTATCTAATACATGCCTTCTGGAGTCTGTACAAGTATCAATCAGTAGGATGACAAACTTCATTTTACATTCACCAACTAAATGAGACTATCAGTAGAAGACAGTAAAGTCAGTCTTTCAAATGGAATAAAATGGAAGAATGGGGTATTATAGAGCAACATTTTAAAAGTTCATGTCCCTGTATGTGCTCATGAGAAGAAAAAAAAAATATATATATATAGAAACATCAGTAGTCCAAGGTTATTCATGGTGAAACTTCATTCACCATGGCTATTTTGATCATAATTAATCCCTACCATGTTTCTGTAAAGAAGGGTAATTTGTAAAATTCTATTTGTCACACCTTTAATGATCTCTGCTCAGAATTCTGGAAAGCTTTGACGAGATGCATACTTAGCTTTAAAATCACCGGTGATGTAGGCTTAAAATGAAAGAATATTTGAGAATGTTGAAGTTTATTTGACAAATGGAGAGATCTCTCTTTTTCTGTTTTCACATAAGATACTACCCAAAGCATTGAGGTCTTAGAAGTTCCCACAGATTTTTTACATTCTCTTAACATGTGGATTTTCAGATGATGATTTTAATTCACTTTTGAAACTTGGTCAATCATCCCCCAATAAAATATTACTAGAAAGGAGATAGAAAAGCCAACAAAAGACTAAACTAACAGAGGAATGCTATTCCAAATTACCATTAGCATTAGAAGTTAGAATGTCAGAAGGTATTTATAGGTTTGCAAATTCCGTTCCCTTGCTGAAATTTTCCTTAAGTGCTTTTTTCTACTTTACCTTGAATCTATGAATATCTTTGTAAGACATAAGCTGTTGTGGTGCATTTGATTCAATTACCTTCTGTATTGTTAAATTGTACACCCCCTTAGTTTAGTTTAGTCCCAGTTTTAGTCCCAGTTGTTCTCTCCTACCCCGGTTGCCAATCCACCTGGATCTCTGCCCCTTGCTCCTGAATGTTCCCTGTTCCCCCTCCCATTAAGTTGTCAATCCTCCCTCGTGTCAACCCCCTGCCTGGACTGCCCTTTTGGAATTCCCCTATTCCTCCAAGCCCCATTGGCCCATGTGTCCCACTCTCCTCCCTTTGTGTTCCCCATTGGTTTCTGTGTTATGCAACCCCGCCTTGTGCTCCTCCCCTAAGTCTTCCCTATTGGTTTATTGTTTGTACACGCCCCTTGTTCCTCCCCCATATATAAGTTGCTGTACCCCTGTAACTTTTCTCTTCCATCCCTGGAACCTTCAAAAAAATAAATTGCTTTTGGAAGCTGCGTGGAAGACCTCTCCCTTGTCCTTGCTCCTGCCCTCGATGCTGGACAGCCAGTGCCATAGAGCATAAGCCCAAAGCTGCTCTGCTTTCCAGGAGCAGCCCACTCTTGGCTTGGTGCCAGGAGCTGGCTGGGGAAAATCTGGTACTGTGTCAGTAAACTAAGAGACTTGCAACAATGAGGCTTTCTATTGCCATCTAAAAACACCTTGAGTAGAAAAATTTGAGGAAAGTTAAAATGATAGGGATATATAAGTGAGGGAAGAATGACACTTGGCTGTCCACTAAGTATTTGGAAGAAGGGAGCCATTTATCTATCTTTGCTGTTTTTCTGAAGGAAGAAATCTTCTCTCCAGGAGAACATCTGCAGTATGAGTATTAATACAGAAAGGTGTTTGTTCCTTTCCTGGAGGTAGGTCAAAAGACTGCAGAACAGCACAGACAGTATAGATTTAACATTTGTTACTGCTCACTTAAATGTAGCCTGCAACCCATTTAGGTAATATCTTCTGTCTATGTAACCAGACAAATTAAAAAATTTCTGTAATAACAGAATATGATATCTATGGCTCAAAGAAGCTTTGGTTTTGAGGCTTTATTGGGGAGGTTCTTTGACCTAATTTTTAAGGTATGTGAATTAGAAAGTGGTATAAATGAAAGGAAGGACACAATGCACATAGCGAGTACATACAGCATAATGAGCTACAAAGCAAGGACTACTGTAGAGGGTTAAAGATTAATAATTTTTGAGGAGAATCATAAGCTATAATGAACAATTTGAACATCTTAATACTGCAGAAAATCTAGAAGAGTTTCATCAAGAAGGCAACAGAAGTTGCGGTTATCACATAATCAATCATAGGATCACTGAAAAAACTTAGTTGAAGAGGACATCTGGAGGTCACTGGTCCTGTTTCCAGCTCAAAGCAGGGCCATCTTCAAAGGTACAAGAGGGCATAATAATTACATCTGAGAGGAAGGGAGCAAAAAAGCAGAGAGAGCACAGGGCAGTGGGTACCACAGATAAAGGACTGCTCTGTAGGCTTGGCATGTTTGGAATAGTTTTTGGGGAAGAAAAAAAATCAAACTTTTTAGTCCAGTGCATGACAAAAAGAGTTAAATACTTTTGTTTCAGTAGAGTGCTGCAGACCTCTTTGCCTCACCCTGAGTTTGTCCTGTTGTATGCCTGTCACTACTACCTGAAGCAATCTTAGTCAGATTTGCAGTAGCTTTACAGAGAGATTTTATGGAGATTCAGAAAGTTTACCTTTATTTCTTCTGCAGCTGTTTTGCAGTACGAAGAATTTATAAATACCTTGTCAGTTCGAAAGAGCTATTTATGCACAAGATAATATTAGTAGCTCTCTGGAATCCAGTACCTCATGGGATCACTGACATTTGCAGGCAAATTTCCATACTGACAGGCTACTCAATACAAAATGCTAATGGTACAGTATTAACACCACTTACCAAAACAGTCTTGAACAGTGTGCATACAGCATAAATTTGCATGAAAGGCAACAGAACAGTTTATAATGGGGGAAGAGAATGAGAAGGAATTGAAGGAAATACAAGGATATTTTTCCTTTTTTTAAGTTTTGATTTTGAGAATCAACATACATTCCAATCTTTTTCAAGAACACGATTGACCTGCAATCTCCAAACCAATCTCTAATAACTGGGACTTTAATAGTACATTTTTCTAAATTAGACAAATTTCTTGCTGCAGTTTGGCAGATTTCCAGTTTTAAGATAATCAGTGCTGACATACCTTTCAAGCCTGTGCATTATAAAATATTTTGTCCTATTAGCATTATGCCTCAAGAGTACATTTTTTGAAGTGAATGCTCTCTGTTTTAAGGAGCAACTGAAGCAGAAACATTGCTCTGATTCACCTCTGCTGGGGACTTACTTTCTTATTTCTTGAGACCTTTCCCAGAATAAATGGTTCTTCTTCCAGAATACTAAACATCTGCCTGCAAAGTAAATCAATTTCATTATCAGATTTTCCATTGGCAAATCCACTCTAAACATAAGGAAGACCCAATTAACAGCCAATGTGAAGCCTTGAATCTTCTATTAGTTCCTGTGAGCAAAGTTTAAAACCCCTATTTAAGAAGAAAGATTTTTTTTAATATAGTTACTGATGTCTGTTTCTTTCCACCCTAACAAAATTCCTATAGATTTTATGAAAAAAATTCTACCTGAATGACTTTCAGAATAGAAGTCCTGACATCAACAATCTTTTGTGGGTTTATTTGCTTTTTGCTTGTTTTGTTTTCTTGGTTTTTTATTTATTTTTTTAAAGTTGGACTCATCACATTTCCCTTATAAAGATTTGTTTTAACAAATTAGAAGAATAAACATAGATCTAGGAAGGATAAAATATACTACCGAAACAAAGCTAAAGTGATGAAATAATGTCCAACATGCAAATGAGAGTGGCAATATTAATAAAATACTGGTTTTAATTCAGGATGGTATATATGTGATAAACTAAATTTTCTGGTAAGGAGAAAATTATGCAGAATCTAAGAATAAGTGTAATGTTCCAGTCTTCTTTTTTGAGGAAGTTGGTTCTTCTAAATGTTATCTGAAGATGGATAGTAAATATTTTAATTTTTTTCTTAGCAAAATTTAACTTTTTACTGATGAACACAATGATGAAGGCACTGCTCACTTCTCCTTTATCACAGAAGTAGTGAAAGCAGCAGCAACTACAGAAGCAATAGTAATAATCATAGCACTGCAGTAGACCAAAAACATTTAGAGCTTTCAAGTTGGAAACCTTCTCTTGCCTTAATGCAAGCACAATTCTCACAGACGATGTTGGTGTTGACTGCCTGATTAGAACAGGGCACAAAACATACTGATTCTATGGCCAGAAATGTCCATTTTGAGATTTCTGACAAAAAGCTTCAAAGGGGGAAATAAATGCCATATGATTCCAAGTTCTATCCCTTTTCTGGGGCCCCATCTTAGTAGCTAAGAAGAACCGTACCCTACCCCATTTTCAGATGATAATGTAGGAATGTCATCATCATAGCTTTTCCCAATGAAATGGGAGAAGAAAATTCAGCGTGCCTAGAAACCAATGACTAGCCAATATAAATGGGGAATAAGCATTGAAATTGGAATTAGAAACATAATTTCTTGAACTGGATGGAGAACTAACTGCCTTTCAACAGCTGTTGGATTTTTAAAATAGCTTTTCTGTAGGCTTTCCTTATTGCATTGAAAAGCACATTTTAAAGAACAGCACATATTGCTACATCCACATGATTTTTGAACACTTCCAGGAATTGTTATTCCACCACTTCTTTGGGAAGTTTGTTCCAATGCTTGACTACCCTGTCAGTGAAGAATTTTTTGCTAATATCAAGATGAAATCTCCCCTGGTACAACTTTAAACCATTTCCTCTTGTTCTTTCTCTTGTTGCTTGGTAGAATAGGCCAACCGCCCCCTTGCTACAACCTCTTCTGAGGCAGGGGTAGAGAGCAATAACATCTTCCCTGAGCCTCTTTTTCTCCTGGCTAAATGCTTGGATTCAATGATCCTAGAAGTCTTTTCCAACCTTAGTGATTATATGGTGCTATGAATTCATATTGTTGTGACGCATTAGTAGGCAGTTTGCCAAGGCTGAAAGTGAAACTGTGTATCATTGGTAAGTTTGGACAGGGTACCAGTACCGTGTCCAGCTCTCACCTGTAAAACATTAGCAGATATCCAGGTCATTGCCACTACATCAAGACCAATACAATCTCAAAACTCAGAGCCTGCAGTTCTGTTTTTACAATCTACTTTAATCTCGTTCAAATTTAGGAAAATACTTTTGTGACAGATTCTGTTTCTTGGAAAAATAAAGTAAATGTTACCAATAGCAAAAGTCTTTCAGAAACTGAGCTAGCAGGTAGGATGCAAGTGAGGTCAAAGATGAAGAATTAATGTGATTTCTTTTTCCCTTGGTGAAGGCAGGGATTATGGTAACAATTTTTCTGTTTCTGTACTATATCTACAGAGATAATCATAAATATAAAAAACAATGCAAAAGACAATATTTCCCTCTAATATTTAAAAAAATAGTGAATTTTATTTTTTAAGTCTATTCTCTATTACTACAAAAAATATTAGTTTTGAAGAAAAAGCTGAGACCGAAAATCACCATGGGGACATATTATATTTATTTTAAGAAAAAATTAATTTTAAAGAAAAGCTGAAATCTAGCAACAAACTCACTGGAATTAAACAGTAATGCTCCTGTCCACCAGATACAAATGGTTAGTAGTTTATAAAACTGCAACAGCATTTTGTTCTGATTTAGATTACTTTCTTAAAGATATTGGAAAGGAAACATTTTCTAAAAACTAATTATTTGACACAAGCTATTAGAATTATTCTTGGTTATGTGGAAAAATTTAAAATGAGAAAATGAATTGGCACAAATTCTTGTTCTTTTCTTTTAGTATTGTATGCTGGGAAGCTATTCCTCCAAGGACTTATTTCCTTCCAGCAATGCATATGTTTCCTTCATGTGTTTCAAAATAAACAGAAATTAATTGTGTATTTTTGTCTTTTGATTTCACTTTTTGTAAAATAAATCAGCTTGCCTCTTTAAAGCATTAACAGAAATACTTTGTATATTTTATATCTCTCCTCTAGCTTCAGTTACTCTTCTCCATATGACAGCCCCATGTAGTGCTAACAGGAGTAATATCTTTTAATACCCTACCTAAATCTTAATAGTTTCTTTTCTGCAAACATAAAACGTGAAAAAGAATTGTCAAATTCTTCTCATAACTTGCAGTTTAATGATGGTAACAAGGGTAGCAATATTTCTGTGATTTTAAAGAACAGAAATAACCACACCTCACTATAAAAATAGTTTATCTGTATATCTGTTTATTTAATGTAATTATTGAACTTTCATTATTCAGCATCTCAAGGGGTTTTATATTTCACTGCTGCATATCATTAGTTGTCTCTGTGAATCCTGTTTTCCTCTGAATTATGTAACTGTATCTTTATTTTATTGTGCTAACCAAGACTTATTAAAAAACTACTTATAATTAGAAAAGACACTCAATTTTTTTTTACTCTAAGTCTTCTAAAATAACTATTCTGAACTTTTATTCTTGTGAGTTTTCACAACTTTTCACATATTTAAATTCTGAGCTGGGTTTGTTGGCAGTCTATTAAAATCTTTCTAAAAGCTCTTTCTTTCAGTAGTTTTTTGCAATGACTTTTTCCTGGTATCCTTTCCGTAGCAAATAGGGTATTGCATAGTTTGTCCAGGAAGTACTGCTCTACCTCAGCACTTTGGTATTTTTTCTCCTGAAGTTCATATAAGAAGTATGCATGACAAAGTAAATACGGAAGATGTATAAACAAAGAAAAGGTACTTGTTTGGTTAAGGTTTTTTTCCCAATATTTGATGTTTTTTTAACACCTTGGAGATTTCTGTTTTGTTTTTTTTTTCTGTGCATAATGATGTCTTTTGGTGTTTTGATTTCTAATTCATTACAGTTTCAAACCTCTGTATGTACAGTATCCTTTCACATGGTCATTTTTTGCTGTCTCTTGATAGGACTTCATTAAGTCTGGGGGATCTGACAGAACCTGGAATGGAACACCAATATTTCAGTTCTCCTGTTCTATACAGCCTCTCCACAGCTTTGCAAATTAGGAGCTCTGTTGTATTGACCCTTCAAACGCAGGTTTTTTGCACCCATTGTATTCAAGTTGGTCCTTTAAGCAAATAATGGAAGATAGCTTGATTTTCCATTTTCAGCCACTGCAGAGCATTTTGGAGACACTCAGGAGCACCACAACTCGATCCCTAAGCTTTTGATGATCTAATCTAAACCCAGAAATCCACTCTACACACCGATATGATAACCAACTGCATAAGAGAAATATGCAAAAACTTCACAGTAGAAGGTACCTTTAAAATCTTTAAAATGTAAGCACTTTTTCTTGCTTTTAAAAAAATCACTTTTCTAGTTAGAAGCACAGTTATTATCCATTTAAATGTCCAGTGTTTTATGATCTCAAATAATCTTTTGATGTTAACATCACCTGAAAAACATATCAAGAAGTCAGTTTGCTCTGTTTTCTTCTTTTATTTTCTCCTCCACATTAAAAACATGGTTCCCGGTATCAAAAAATCACAGAATTATTGATTTTGAAGGTGCCTCCACAGATCTGCAAGTCCAACCCCTTTGCTCAAAGCTGGATCTACAATGTGTATTGCTCTGGGCCATGTCCAGATGGGTTCTGAATGTCTCCAAGACAGAGAATCCACAACCTCTCAATGTGACCTGTCACAATTTTTGATCAATCTCACAGTAAAATCATGTTTCTTATTTGGTTTAAATGGAATTTTCTGTACTTCAATTTGTGCACATTGCCTACTGTTATTTTACTGGATTCTACTCAGATGAGTCTTTCCTCATGTTGATCACCTTTAGTCACCTCTTAGACTCCGTCTAACAGTTATTTAAACATACTGATAAGCTCCTTCTGAGCCTTCACATCTCCAGGCTAATTAATCCCAGCTTTTTCAGCCTCTTCTCATATGAGAGGTACTCCAGTCTTAATGACTTCATGCCCCTGCATTGGACTTAGTCCAGTATGTCTGCATCTCTTTTGTACTGAGGAGCCCAGACCTGGAAGTATTCCTCATGTGGCCTCACCAGGGCTCTATAGAGGGGAAGGATCACCACTCTCAGCCTACTATCAGGCTTTCTCACCCAGTGCAGAACAGCACTGGCTTCCTTTGCCACAAGGGCACATCACTGGCTTATGCCCAGCTTTCATCCACCAGGATTTCCACCACATCCTTCTTTCAAAAGCTGCTAACCTGTTACTTGGCCCTGCATGTGAACTGGTGCACAGCATTATTGCTCTCCAAGTGCTGGACTTTGCATTTCCTGTTATTAAATCTCTCTTCATTTCTGGTTCAAGACTGTTGAGATCCTCCTGGTTCTCAACATTACAGTCTGATGTATCAGCCATTTCTCCAGTTTTGTGTCATTTGCAGAGAGAGTGAGCATGGCTGAGACAGCACTCTGTTCCACATACCACATCATTAATGAAGAGATTAAAGTGTTGTATCCTGCATAAGCCACTGGGGGTAATTCCTACTAACTGGACTCCAGCTGCAATTTGGGCTGCTGGTTACAGCCCTTTGCACCTGCCATTTCAGACAATTTTCATTGCATTTGACCCTTCATTTATCTAGACCATTCTTCTATGTGTCTTGTTCTTACATTAATCTCTCTCAATCCTCCTTAATTTTAACAGCTATGGAGGTAATTCTGGAATTTGAATCACTTCCTATCAAGTGCTATCATTATAATGAATTCTAATTGACAGATTCTACGCTAGTCCTTAAAATAGCTCAGCCTTGAGTTTTTCCACTTCCAAAGGGACAGACTGTGTTCTTGGTATTACTATGACTGTATTTCTTTCCTCTAAAACAGTCTTTCATCTGTTATAAAACATTGTGCATTTGCTCTGTACTTTCCTATCAAAAGACTTTTCAAAAGACTTGTTCAAAAACTTTTACTAGAGCCAAGCAAATACTATCTTTTCCCTCTTTCAAACAGTCTTTTGTAATTTTTTCAAAGAATTCTAAGAAGTCAATTAAATGGTAATAATGCTATGTGGATCTGTATTTTAAAGTGTTTCTAATACTACTCCTTCCCTCTGCCCCAGATTCAGTCTCTAGATCCTTCAACATAAACTATAATACTACTTCATCATCTTATTTTCTAATACCACAAAGAGATTTCAGGAAGTACCAGCACTGAAACAATCAAAGTAGATGTTTCTGGACACAAAATTCCAGTCTTCTTCCCTGTATGCTGCTGTTTAAGAACAATGCATTAAAAGAAAATTGAAGAAAGAAAAGGATTGCCCATCCATTCTTGTAGTAATGGTGTGCTTTAAGAATTAAGAGCACAAACAGAAAAAACCTGCTGATTATTACATCAGCATTACTCCCACACGAAGTGTTAGGACTTTCTCAGATTTCAGAGAGGACATTTGACCAATGCAGACAGTATATATGACATAGGAAAATGAAAAGTGAAAGTAAATGTCTTATGGAAGGTTCAGAAGGAATAAGGCTGAAGCATGAAGGTATCATTTGGGGGTAGAAATATAATGTCGATTCTAAATTTCATTTATGTAAAATAAGCCCAATTACAAATAGTGGCAAAAAGGATGATGGTAGAAACTGAATTATATCAGTGAAATGCAGCATGAAGTCAAGAGCAGAAAACACTTCAAAAAACTAACTTCAATCAAGACTTTATACCCACAGATCACCTCTTGCTGTTGAAGGAACACAATCTTTAAGGGCCTTGCAGGTTCTGCTGTGTTCTTTGCCAAGCAAATGATGTCAGAAACTGAAGACTTCTATTGTATAGATATAAATATACATATATATATGTATATAAATATACATATATACATACATATATATATACATATATATACATACATATATAGATATATATACATACATATATAGATATATTCTATAAATATATCTGAGGAATACCATCGCCACAGCTAAATAACACTTTGGTCATAGCCTTTGACCACTATTTCAGCTTTAGTCATGGGGTGGCTTTACCTTTAAGGTGGTTTTGGGAGCTGAGGAAGTTGAAGCTGCTGGTGGCTGATGGGAGTCTTTTCTCCTGACCAATTATCAGTCATTTCTAAGAATTGACAGCAGTTTTGACCATTGAAAAGTGAAGTCAACTTGTGAACATCCCCTTAAGATGTACAGTCAAAGTTCTCTTGTCCTCTTTGTGTTTCTAGCTTCTGGAAAGGTAACGAGGCTCTGTCTTGGCCTCCTCCCCGCCCTCCAGGCCGGACAAGGCTGCAGAAGCGGGGGGGGTGGGGGGGGGTGGGGGGGGGTGGGGGGTGGGGGGTGGGGGGGGGTGGGGGGTGGGGAGAAGCAGAGCCGGCCAGCCTGGTTTAGTTTTCAGTTTCTGCTGCTGGACTGAAATCTGACACCATGAACTTTTGCAGCTTTTCTAAGGCTTTAATTCTTTTACTACCTGGATAAAACATACAGATTACTCCTTTTACCCAGAGAGACAGAGAGACAGTCAACATGAAGAAGACATCATAAAACCACCAACAACAGTGAGGAAAAGAGTTAAGTTTTAGATGGGGAGAGAATAAGGAGATGCTTTATAAGCTGAAATATCTTTCTGTTAAAGCTATGGAGATAGGCAATAGTAGTTTGTAAAAACTCCTTTAATTCATGACAAAGTGTATTGGGAGGAATGGAGTGTTCAAAGTGTGGATTTTTGAGCAAAGAGAGTAATTGTGATACAGTGAGATGCTGGAACAGAGTGAGGCGAAGATTTGAGGCCTTGAAGGCAATGAGAAAACTGTTTCCAGGAAAGCTCACAGAGCCAGATGAAGAGGACTTTTGCCTTTGAATAACTCATTCTTAAAATGACATCCCTAAACTCATGGCCCATAACACACCTCAGAGTGATGTGAAATGGGAGGAGTGAACTGATGACAGATTTCTGGGCAGCTGGCATCAGAGAAATAGAAAACTATAACAGAAATAGTTTTCTCGTGAGAAACTCCATAGATTAGCAGAAGACTTCTGTTTCTCTACAAAGGCTGATGAAAAGACTCTGGCAAAAATTGAGACTGTTTTAAACGCCAAAGTTCCAAAGTTTTTTTGTCTTTATGTTGTCATGTGAACAAGGGAATGATAGGGGGATAAAAAGGTTTTCTGGAAGTTTATTCTGGTGTTCTTATTCTTGTAGTTTTGTTAATAAACTTTCTTTATTACTTTTAAGTTTTAAGCCTGTTTTGCTCTTGTTCTAATCCATATCTCACAGCAAAAAATAAGTAAGTTTTCTAGTAATTTTTGAGTTACTGCCTTAAAACCACGACATTTCTTTAGTGCGTTAGCCAGGAAAATAAAATTAGCAAATCTAAACCACTACAATAACATACACCCCTTGCTCCACCATAAATTCAATTATTATTTTCACAATAGATTTGGAAGAGAACAACAGTGTTGTAATTTCCAAATTACTGCAGCTAAGAAAATAGTTGAGGAAGTAGACACAAGGAAAGGCTGTCTGTACTGTAGGCTGCCTGTCAGTCCATCTGTCATCCATCTCTTTTTCACTAGTGTTTCTTCCTTTTTTCATAAATGAATTGTTTCTACAGCTGACAATATAGAGTTACTTATTTTTCCAACTCCAGCTTTAACAGTAACAAAGGCAGTGCAAAGGACAAAAATATCAGATACCTTGTTTCCCTGTAACAAATTACACCTGAAACAGAGAATTTTAAGCAGAATATCTAAAAAAAAAAAAAACAAAGAAAGAAAAAGAATATGATTCTCATAATTCATTCCATTCTGTTTTAGTTATAAACATAATCCTCCTTCTTTATACTATTCTCAGCATGATACATCTACCAGCACTCTTTTGATTATGTGAAACAAATAATGTGGAGAAATCTATGTTTAAGTTTTATGCTACTGAGATTTCTTTCTGGAAAATAATTACATTTCAATGGTTTCTAAAAAAGGACTCATGACTACTTCTTTTTCCAGTGTTGCAATGCAGCTTTTAAATATTTTTTGAATTAACAGTATGCACCTGTTTATGATTAGGCTTTAATTATATTTTATTTCACACTGAATTGAAATAACACATTCTATATATGACAACACTGTCAAGCACAAAAGAGTGTTAGTGCTTACTTTTTCAAACAGCTGATCATAAAATTCTAGATCTTATTATTTACTATAGAAAAGTACTTAGCTCAAAATGCCAATTTTTTTGTCAATGTGGGTACAATAAGAAGAAACAGTTTGTTGTCTTTATGAAATACATCTATGCTGCTTATTTTGTAGTGGCAGAACAGATTAAATTTTAACCTAGAGATAAAACATACAAAAGCAGTCAATAATGGTAGTGGAACCTGTTAGAGGTAAAACCTGTGTTTTATCATAAAAAAAAAAAAGAAACCTAAAAAAAAGGGAAAATGATTATACATAAAAGTATTTTGTAGTTTTGATCAAAATCACTGGCACTGAAAGATGCTATCATGAATAGTGCTTAGGAGGACTGAATCTATCAATCTAGGATAGCACTCTTCTTTCTTCATTTGCCTGGTTTGAGTTTTTTAGATTTAAAACCTTGACTGTGGAAAAACAAAGGCACTGTAATAACAAGGTTAACGGAAAAGTTCTTTAAACTTTCCTTGCCTAAAGTAGAAATATTTATCTCAGACTAATCAGCCCGATGGTTTTTGATCATTGCAGGGCTTATCCAAGGCAATGGAAATTCATCAAAGTTAGAGGACTTTCAAATGCACAGGTAAGTATTTATTGTAGCTTTACTTGGCAATTTGCCTGTTAAAAGGCCAGAGACATAATCAGAAACTACTAGGCATCTGTGAAGCATAAATTAACATTGGCATAAAATTAACATTCAATTCACTAAAATAGTTGATAGTAATCACAAGAAGGAAAGATTAATTTCTCAGACAGTACTAAATAATCTTAACTTCTAAAACAGATGAATTGTGAAACACAAATGGGACAAGCTGTTGATTTTAAGACACTGAATGCTTAGAAATATTCTCAGGTATTGCTAGCAGTCTTCTGTCTCATGCAGAGAAATGTGGCAGATTTACACAGGCGGAATCACATAGGCATGTGACATTTTGTTTAATTGTTCTGTCGAGTTAGAGTATTCACACACACACACACACCGAAATCTTTCCTTTATCCACACTGGCTAAAACCCCACTGTTGTTAAAAAGAACATAACATTACATAACGTAAGTAATATAATGCAATGTAACATAATGTAACATTGTTAAGGTAGTCTTTCTTAAAATCTGAGAGTGATTTTTTTTCCTGATTTTTATTTTTCATACTATGTGCCAAATAAATTATTTACCTATCTCAGAAGCAGCCACTGTGATGTTGTACCAAGGTGTCTCCTCTCTGTCAAAGATCTTGGCAGTCTTAATGGTCCCAGTACTAGGATCAATGGTGAAATACCTATCTTCTTCTGTATTATGATCAATGAAATATCTACGAAGAAATATAACAATATATATTCATTGTAGTGTATGTAATCCAAACTAACAGAAAGCTATATAAGAATATTACTTTCAAGCTTTAAAAATCATAGACATTTTAAAAAACAACCTAAAAAAAAATCTGTAATTTGGAGAAACCCAAATTACATATAACACCATATTTCATTTCTTTCATAATGTTTTCTTTCTTTTGATACGTAACAATATTTCCTCCGTGAGTCACAGAGATATAGATTGCTAACAGCTGGTATTTTGCACAGCAGTATGCAGCCCTGTCAATGTAGAGATACACATGTATTTTGACTAAAAATTATGAAATAGAAAATCAGAAAAGAAAACAGACTAAGATCTTATTATTCAGCTTATTTTCCTGTCACTGCAAACCAGTGTGATCAACCTCGGTTCCTGTTTTGAAACCTCTCTGACATGAAGTCGATGACAAGATGACACATAAGCCATTTAGAAAATAACCATTACAGAGTATCAGAAACATCTGGTTCCCAGAGCAGCCATTGACACTACCCTAGAAGCAAAACTAAACTTCCCTGCTTTACTCCTTTGGCTTCCTGGCACTTTGCCTAGCAGGGAAAATAAAAGCCTTGAAGTGGGTAATGGAAGCAGAGAAAAAGAACACAAAAGAAGAGATTGACAAGACACTTTTTCCCAAAGATGGAATAATTTACAATGGCTTTTAACAAATGAAGCTATTATACAACCCTTCCAGGCCTTCTTACCTAACTCCAGGAAAAAAAAAATAAAAAAAAATAAAAAAAAAGATATATACCATAACTACTTTTCCTGATAATTTTCCATCCCTGGTTTCATTCTGTGAAATTCCATATATATTCAATATATGGAAGGCATATAAAGGTTAAAATTTATATGTCTCTTCCAACTGCTCTTATTTTTATATCACCAGAAATGTAATTCCTAGCTAATAAAAACAGTGGCACACATAAAAGTTTCCAAGAGAAGAACAATTAAAAACAATTTTTATTTCTTTCACAATACACTTATTTATACCAGTTCTGTAAACAAAAAGCAAACAAACAAATAAACATTTTGACATATAAATGACATATAAAAACAGATGATGTGGAAAAGTAGAAGACATAAGCACTTTGAAGGGAAAGCAGAAATCTGAGTGAGTCACCTTAAGTGGTCAAAGAATTGGACACTCAGAGGAAAAGCCAGACAGGATTTAGTGATTTAGGGTAGACCTTCCTTACTGGAGAGAACCTGAATCGACCTCTCCCACCTGCAAGAATTATTTACATCTGCCTTACAGTACGCTATCCTGCCTAGTGGAACTACAGATTTTCTTACCATGCCTCAAGTTTTTTCAGCAGCTAAAAAAACATAGTTCAGTCACTGGGAATCAAAGCAGCCATAGCTAGGATAGAATAGCTTTCTTTCTGCCTGTTCTCCATCTTTACTTTCAACATCATGAAGAGTGAAAGCCCTGCTGTATGACTTTGGGAGTTGTTGGAGAGACAGCAAACCTTAGTTCCTACCCATTTTATGTTTCTGCAGAGCAAGAATTGTCCTTGCTGTTTCCCATAAGCTAAGTCTGAACTTACTGTGCAGTTCATTATTATCAACATTTGAGAATACCTCCTTCCAAAATACATCAGAAGTACCCAATAAGAACACTTTGGATGTGCAAGATGGAAGCGCAAGTTGCTTCAAACAAGTGGACTAACAAGATCTTAATTATGTAGGTGACAGGGCAATTTTTAAGTCAGGAAATTTGTTTTCAGAGGATGTTATTGAGTGTATCACTAAACTAATGATGTAAACCCCAAAAACAAAACAGTGATGTTGCCAGAGAAAGAACAAAAATGTTAGTGAATTTACACCCAGCAGTCATTGCTGACACACTTCCGAAATTTGGTCTGGTTCTCTATTCTTGGTAAACTCAGGAGAGGAACTAGAAGAAAACTCCCAATGAACATTCATCAGTCACTGATCATGAAATGCTGGATGGTGCAGACATCCAAAGGAATGGATGAGGAATATTGGAACCCTCTGAGGACTCATCACAAAAAAAGAACAAAAATGGACCATACAATTATCTTCTTGGCATTATTTTATGTTGCCCTATTTGTACAAGCTATATTCACCTCTTTAAGATTGTGCCAGTCTCAGTGGAGAAGCTGTATCTCCCATGTCCACAGATAGTATTAAGTATTTACAAAAACTTGGAGACAGAGTGGTAGCAACCTCTAAAAATCAATAAAGCTTTCTTATTTGCTACAGAGTCCTGTTGACATCGGAGTTTTGTTGAGAAGATACATGCTTCAGGTGGAGAAATGCTGTCATGCCTTGCACCTTATGCTTGGCAGCATAGGAAAACTGAGCTAGGAAAAACAGTTGGAATGTTTTGATCATACTGCTATTAACACAGAAATAATGAACGTTTGGTTGTGTTGGTCAAGATGCATACACAGATACAGAAGCATCTTTTGCATGATGAACTGGAAGGCTAAGAGAGGAAGTATGGGAGGCATAACTGTCCTTCAGTTCTCTTGGAGACCTTTAACTGGTAGAGCTTACAATCAAGTTATGAGATGATAAAACTTAATTACTTCTCATATAGCTTTGTTTTTCGTGATTCTAGGAGTCTCCTGATAACAACAAGAATTATTTACTGACAAAAATAAATCAAATATTCTTTCTTGACCTGTTCTTAGGGAATATGTACTACAAATCGAAATCAGTTTATAAGTCTCGTCCCTGCAAACATTAATTACTCTGGACACTGTTTGCTTATTATCGACATCAGGCACAGTGACTATTTTGTTAGTCACTATTGTGCTGACCACAGAACAATAAAAATAGGGCTATGTATTATTTGTAGACAGTAGCTTTAAAATAGAATTTCATATAGGGCTTCAGTGAGAAAAAAAGCAATAACCAGCTGGATACCCAGCTGCTTTTGTGTGTATATGACTTACAACAAAATGTTACCTCTTCCTCTGAGCAAAGTACAGAAAACAAATTTTTACTGAAAACAAAAGAAAAAATCTGCCCCAAAAAATGAAGCTTGCATAGAAAAACTAATGTTTGATTTTCTGATGGATTGTGATCATCTAACGATTCATTTTTATAAACATACTGTTTATAAAATATATTATAAAAAGATGGTATTTTTTCTTTTTTAATATGAACATCTTTTTCTAAATCTGTTAAAGTGTGTTCCACAGAAGCTCAAATCTCTGTTTAAAGAATTTAGGATTGGATGAATAACTTCAGTTGTATTTTCTGTGTCATTAATGAAAACAAAATAATCCTGTGGTAATTTATTGTACAAACATTTTTACTTCCAATGATGCTAGAATGATGATTTTTTTTTTCTAATTTATCCACAGTAACACTTCCTTTTCATGCACTATCTTTTGCACACAGTCTGAAATATTCACAGATTGAAAATCTTTTTCTTCATTAATTAATAAATGAGTGGTACTTTCTTAGGTTTTCCCATTATTAAGATGTTCAGTTCTCCCCCATTAGTCCAGATTCTTCCTTGAAATTGTTATGTGCATCATATGTAAAGCAACAATTTGCAATTCTCTGTTCCCCAACCTTCATGAATGTGTCATTAAAACAAGTTACACAAGATATTCCCACACAGTAGAAAACCTAGGAATGCTTGTTCTGCTTCCAACCGCTTAAAAATATTATGTACAAGAACACTTTTGGTAGAGCAACTAATTTTTGTCATGTAAGAGGATGTTTAGAACAAGTTTCATTGTTTTTACAAAATGCTGAACAATTTAGACCTTTATAAATACTAGTCACTCATTTATCTTCAAGTTGAGAAAAGAGATCAGATATATCCATAAAAAGAGCACATTCTAGAGCCAACGATGCTTTACCTAAGTGTCATGGCGTTACTTTACCTTTAAGAAAGTTAAAGTTGCTGGGACTGCCGGGAGTCTTTTCTCATGACCAATTATCGGTCATTGCTGAGAACTGACAGCAGTTTTAGCCATTGAAAAGTAGAATCAACTTGTGAACCCCACCTTAAAGTGTACAACCAGAACTCTGTGGTTCTCTTTGTTTTTCTGGCTGTGAAAGGTAGCAGAGCTTCGGCCTCTCGCTCTGCCCGGCCACGTGGCCGGGTGGGGGCCGGGCTGGGCCTGCCGTTCTCCCGGCCGGGAGATGGGGCCTGCGGGGGCTTGCCCCGGGCCAAGCTAGGCCAGGCCGGTTCCTGGCTTGGCTGCAGGTTTTGCTGTGATGGAATTCACCAGAAACTGCCGAGTGAAGAAGGAGAAGAGCTCTAAGCCTGCTGCAAGCAGAGACGGTGACTATGCTTTCCAGAGCAGCTATGAGGAACTTTCCATCGCAGACAGCTCCAGCTCCTGTTCAGCAGAAATCACTGAACCATCTACAAAAGCTTGGGCAAGATTTTAATTCTTTATTTATTTAATTTCTTTCTTATCCAGATGAGACTTGCGGATTAATCTTTTTATCCAGAGAGAGAAAAGGAGAGTGATCAACATGAAAAGAGACTTTATAAACTACTAGTGGCAAGAAAGAAAAGAAACTTCAAGAAAGGTAGAGAATTAAGAAGATGCTTTAATTAAGCTGAAATATCTTTCTGTTAAAACTATGGAGATAGACAATAAAGTCCTGAAAAGAACTCCTTTAATTCATGATAGAGTATGGGGAGGAATAGAGTGTTCAAAGTGTAAATTTGAGTAAAAAGTAGAGTAATTGTGGTATAGTGAAGTGCTGGGAAATTTGAAGCCTTGAGAGGCAATGAGAAAACTGTTTTCTAGTGAAGCTCACAGAAACAGATGAAGAATACTTTTTGCCTTTGAATAACTTATCCTTAAAATGCTATCCCCAAACTAATGACCTATAACACATTTCAGAGTGATGTGGAATAGGAGGGGTGGGCTCTGATAACAGCAGCTCTGAGCAGCTGATATCAGAGAAACGAGAAACTATAACAAAAATAGTTTTCTTGTGAGAAACTCCATAAATTAACAGAAAGGAACTTTTGTTTCTCTACAGAGACTGATAAAAGACTATAGAAGGAATTAAGAATTGTTTAAACCATCAAAAATTCTAAAGTTCTTGCCTGTGTTGTCTTGTGAACAAAAGAATGGTGGGCAGTGAGAAATGAAAAGGTTTTTTCTAAAAGTTTATTCTGGTGTTCTTATTCTTGTAGTTTGTCAATAAACTTTCTTTATTCCTTTTAAGTTTTATGCCTGGTTTGCTGTTGTTTTAATCCATGTCTCACAGCAAGAAATAAATAATTCTTTTTTTCCCCTTTTTGTTAATTACTGGTTCAAAACCACGACACTAAGCTTCTGAATTTACTTAATCTGATTAAACAAATTCATTTCATCTGGATAATAGTCACAATAGACACAGTCATTCCCTTCTGCTCCTGCCCTTCCCTCCACATTTACCGATCTGCTTTTAGATGCTTTGTCTAGGCCACAGAAAGCTATAGTGCAAGTTTTGAGTTTCAAACAGTGATTTCAAAAGAGATTTTTCACCTCAACTCAGTTGATGGTTTCTGCTCTCTTAGAATGCATTAATTCAAAAATTAATTTAAAATATCTGCTTGAGATATTTATTTATAGACATTTACTCACAACAGTGCTATGTGACTTAGGATGCTTATAACTACTGCACATTAAATCAGCACACCAGAGCTTCATGGCACATGGTAATAAAGAGACTAATAACAAGACATGCCTAGATAAACAGCTCTCCAAAAACTGTTTACATGCAAACCGGCAACAGAAATCAATCTGAAAGAATCTTCATTAAAAAGGATCATGAAGATAGAAAACTTAATAGTCATACTATCTGAAGATAATCTGAAGGAAATTAAATACCAAAATTGAATCCTACTAATACTGGGAAATGCAACATGTGCCACCTTTTTATTAGGCAGTGTCAGTGACTGGAAGTGCATTCCTAGCTTCATCCATATCTTCCTTCTGACTAAAGCAAGCCAATGGCTCCTCTGGCTTCATTCCTCACTTCCTGACTTTTAGTGAAGCAGTGGATCAGTGATGGGAGATATTCCCCCATTTTTGCTGAAAACTAAAAGCATTTGGTCAATTAGGAAATAAAGAGAAATATATATGGATGATGGCCCTTGGGCAGAAGGTCAGTATGGAACATATAAATTCACTTTCAGTGTTAAACCTGTCAGGCTCTAATAATGCAAAGACTGTTTAAAATAGAGAAAAATTTCAAAGGTGCTAAAGCAGTTTAGAAATATTAATGATCTCCAAACCCTTTAGGAGGGCTTCTGAAGCTAAAAGGCATAAACATTTCCAGAAACTCTCTATCTAAATAGTTGTCTTAATATTAACACCAGTTTATCACTTGATAGACAACCAGCATAGGCTGTTATTGTTCTGGTATGGCTCTCTCTAGGTACTGCATTTTAAGGATGAATCTTCAGTTGGAACTTTCAAAACAGTTTTGCGATTTTGTCTCTTTCTGTTTTTAATCAAATCTTTAAATTACCTTTTCATTATGTTATTTTTTCATTTATTACACTATTTATCAATGGCAAAAATGAACTTTGTTGCATATTTCTACCGTGGCTACAAGTCTCATATTGATAGTAAACTTCCAAAGGCAAATTTCAGCCTGGTGTGAATTCAAAGATCACAGTACTTCTTGGAGTTTTGTTTTGAGACATAAGCAAATAGTCAGTTCTCAAATAACAAGTGAAACTGGTTACAAAAAATTACTAAAAAAAAAGTCCATGGGAAGGGAACAGAACCTTGTCCAACCAATTATATCTTTAAAGACTTATCAGTTAAAAGCCAAATGTCATTATAAGGAAACCTGTTAAGTTACAGATTTAAGCAAGAAACTTTCTCAGAAAGAGATAAAGTACAGAAATTTTTCATTTCATTTTATAAATATCTTGGAAAATGAAGAATAAGAAACTTCATGGAGTGAGAGAAGGAGGTACACCATGACAAAGAGTAAGAGAACCAACCAGCTGCATCTCTCTGTGTTTGGCCAGCTGGAGAACAACAAGAAATGGCCCATGCTGGGACATAACTTGAGTGCGTGACTTTTATCTTCTCTCTGCCTCCTGACAGCAGCACTCATGAGCCTGGGAACCAGCAGCAAACCCTTGAAGCCAAATGAGGTAGTGGGGAGACATTCTGTTGCCGTGACTGTCTTGCACTACACTACTTCCATTCCAGGGCCAATTTATTTCCCCATAGTTCAAACAAATTCAGCCAGGAGAGAAAAGCAATTGTGAAGTATGAATCAGAAGTCATGCCAATCAGCAGGTAACCAATTTTCTCCCTGCAGCATATCTGGTACATTAAGGAGACATTTGATGTTCCAGAGCTCCTTGGCAGAAGGCTGCTACTGAGAACTACAGCCTTCAACTGTGCTTTCCAGGTGTGAAAATTAAATACATTTGAAGACAGCTTGGAGAAGGTAATCCCTCTATTTACTGTTCCTTTGCTTTCTTTTCAAACAGACATAGCATAACTTTGAGAAAGACACTGTTCCTCTCAAAGCATTTAAAGGAAGTTGATTCAATATGCTGTTCTCTCTGAGTTATCTCCAGTGCTGGCTGCCAGCTGACATCCATCAGCTGATCAGCAGTACGTTGTTCTTTCCATACAGGAGTCCTGGCTCACCTCTCATACTGAAATCTCAGCTCAGCCAGAGTGGCACTGTTCCATGTTCTAGTCCTAGAGATGTGAATTGCCAGATCCCAGGGGACATGGGGGAGTTGACAGCAGTGTCTCCCAGAAAAGACCCTGAGAGGCAGCCACTATTTTATGAATTTTATGCCGAAATCAGCTTCCTGCTCCAGTTCTCATTCCCATCCTCTAGCACGCTACTCACTTTGGACACAGGAAATTTGGAACACTGTTCATTTGAAGGAAATATGCCCTTTTCAGACACTCATCATTTCAACCTGGCAGTTTCTCTCTGCATGTGTTAATCAGTGATCATTTTTCCAGCTAATTCTACCAGTCAGTGTAGGCTAAGAACAGGCCACACTCTTCAAGGCATAATTCAGAATTTAAAGCAAGATAAAGGTTTGTCTTCTTTTCATGACCTTATAAATTTCTTCAGAGGATTATGACTGTCCAGAAACATTTCAGGTAGATGTGTTGATGGCAGAACTTTATCTTATTATATCCAAGTTGCTTGTTATCCAAAGAGATTAACATTCAGATGCTGCTAAGACATGAGGTGCAGTCAATGTCACATGAGAAACAAGCTAGCTACAGCTACACCTACTTCCCTACAGCTACACCTACTTTTCTACCTACCAGATAAGGAATGGTATTCCACTTACACACTTTTTTCCTCTACCTATTATACACTAAACCAAATAAAACTGAGATTGACATATTTATGCCTATTTATTGGAGTTGCATGATCCTATCAAATGGCTACATTCTAGAGTTGCTCAGATATGAAGGCTGACTCTAAAACCATAAAAGAATGCTAATCCTTGAGGCATTCTGAAGTCAGTAGAAATTATAAAAACATAAAGATGATGTTCTGGCATGAAAAATCAGTATTTCATGGTCAAAAAATTGATCTGTCAGTGTTTTCTCTTTCAGCTCTCAGGAAGGGATGAAGGTGGTTTTTTTTGATGTGGGATTCTGACCACTGTCCTGAGCTGGATTCTTCCTAGTCAAAAGAGCTGTCAGAACATCTTAACAGTTCCTGCTCAAGAACATGGACATATTTGTTACTGGGAGAGCTAGGACACATAATTTGACAAGAATCAAAATTAAATTGAGGCCTCAGGGAGCAAAACAGCGACACTATAAAGAAAGGTTTTAAAATGTTTTCTCACTGTGAAATTAGATGGAGAATTAGTGAAAAGATTGAAGAAAAAAATCCCATCTCTGTCCATCCTTTCAAAATAGGGTGTTATTTTTCTGTCTCAGTTTACTGGCAATCTTAGAGAGAATACTGAAGGATTATGATAATGTTGTGCTTTGAAGTCTCCTTTGAGAAGGGCAGATTTCTGCCTTTGTCTCCACCAGCACAGTACTGGCAGGATCTGGAAAATCTCACATGTTCCCCCATGGGCAAATGGAGGAGGAATGGTCACTCTACATGATGGCACTGATCTCAGCAAGCTGCCCTAAGTACAGCAAGAGTCATAGACTTATTTAATCACAGCGTGGGTTTGAAGGGACCTTAAATATCATTTAGTTCCAGCCTCTCTGATGTGGGCAGTGGCACCTTCCCCTAGACCCGATTTCTCAGAGACCCATCCAACCAGGCCAATGTTCAAACATTTCCAGATATTTGGCACTCACAACTTCTCTGGGCAACCCTTTTCAATGTCTTACCACCCTCACAGTGGAGAATTCTTTTGCTAATAGCTAAGCTAAACCACCTCTCTTTCAATTTGAAGTCATTCCCTCATGTCACTACATGCTCTTGTAAGCAGTCTCTCTCCATCTTTCCTGTAGGCTCCCTTCAGGTAATGGGAAGATGCAGTTATGACACCCCAAACAGTCTAACAGTCCACTCATCCAATGCATCTCCTCCCTGTTTAGAGAAAGTTGTGCTGTACAGGACTTTATGGAAGTCCAGATAAATGACATCTGTAACCTTTCCCTTGTCCACTGATGTAGTCACTCCATCAAGGCCACTAGACTGGTCAGGCAGGGCTTGTCCTTAGGGAAGCCGTACTGGCTGTGCATAGGACAGCAGGAAACAAACTACTTATATTCCTCTTATATGGCCTTGAAAGAGAAAGTAAGAGAAATGAAAATAACTAGGAGAAAGGACTTCTGTATTTTCCAGAAGGGGAACTTACCCCTTCTTATCCCTTCACCCTACTGAGAGTATGGATGAGTAGCATAGAAAGTGAACTGATCTCAGAGAATGGGGGGTGGGAGGAGGGGGGAAGGAGGGGGGGAGGGAACTTAAAAATATAATTTTTATTTTCAGCCCCTCCTGTTGATTCTTTAATGCAGCTGTCTTGCACCTCCCTTCAATTTGAATCACAAATTGAGGTTTTATTCTACCTCTAGCAGATTTAAACTTTACATTAGAAAAGAAGTCTAAAATCTGAATTTTTTCACAATACTTTAAGACTTTGAGAAATAATAGTAGGAATGCATAAAATTTACAGGTACATTCTTTCATCTACATGTGAGCATGCCTCTTAAATATACCATTTACTGAAAATTAAGATTACTTTCTAAAGGCTGATGACAGAAAATATTCACCCTCAGATCAGTCTAAAAGATGACTATTCTTTACAATCCATGCAGCAAAAGTTAAAATAAGTTTCTCTACCGAATGCAGGAATTGACTAAAAAATCCCTACACACATTAATTGTTACAATCATATGCACCTGTAATTCATTAATTTTTTAGTATTCTTTCTGAAAGAAGGAAAGAGAAGGTTGTCAAAGTAGGACAACGGAACTATGTATTTATTAGAGCCTTTACATATCAGGTGTGTTGCAAAGCAAGTTTTTGTATTCATTAGTATATACATGTATTATAACCATTATGCTATATCACCCATTTCAAGGCAACAACATAAGACCATTAGAAAAGCGGGAAGCCAGGATCATGGCTGAGATTTTACTTTAATTCTTGACAAACTTAGCACAATATTAAAAGTAAATTTTTACGACAAAATAAATTTAAAAAAATTAAAAAAAAAAAAAAATCCCAAAACCAAAACAACAGGTTTTTTTTCTGGCTTCTGTTTCCTCTAGCTGATTAATCCTTGTGAATAAAATACATTATAGTAAGGTATATTACAGCCTGATTAGGTTCCAACAGAAAATTTACTTGAATTCCAACATATTAATATAACTAATCAATATTCCAAGGACCAAAAAACATACAAAGTTGTTTTTAACCACACAATTGTAGACCTTCTGAAAAGGAGAGATACTTATCTTTCTTATCATTTGACACTACTGCCACAGGCAGAGTCGTGATCAGGACCTGTATCCCATTCACCAGAAGTTTTCTGTTAGATACCAGGAAAAGAAAAATTCTTCCCAGAAATGTAAGCAATCTAAGGTAAACATAGTAAGTGGGTGTAAATAAAAATGACTAGGGGGGCAGAGGTCCTATCATTAAAGCTCAAAACAGTGATTCACCTCCTGTACCACTGCATGACAAAGCAGGTCTCAAAGGAGTGATCTGATGTTCCAGTACTTCTATAATGGGATGTCTTATTTCTCAAACACTACTCTTCAGTGTATAAGCTGTATAAAACTATGTCTTAGCTCTTTTCTGAATCACTGCCTTGGAGGTGGCTTGAGGAACAGCTGCAGCATTATGTTTCTGAAAACCATTCCACTGGCAACAGACCAGAGGCAATTGGAAAGCTCCAAGGATCATCTGAAGTGTGTGCTGTGGCTGGGCGGACTCAGCACCCAAGGATCACCGTGCACTGGAATATGTCAGGGTGTCAAGAAGCACTGCCCTGCCCTGCCCTGCCCCGAGGCCACACGAACAGATGAGGGCTGCTCTCAACATACTGCCAGTTAAAAGCCGTTTTCCCCACCCCCAACCTCCATGCCAGTCTTCTGCGTATGATTTCAGGAAGAAAAAAAGATAATTTCTAAGCAGATATAGAGAGATTTTAAATGAATAATGGACTAAGAAAAAATTTTAATTAGAGCATTTAACAGTCATGGTTTCTTCCATGTTGTGTGGGAAGAGACCTTTCAAGACCCACTTGCACATCAGATATTATTATAAGACATGACTTAACCCTGACCTTTTCAAGCAACAAAAGATATGAGTATGGAAGCAGAATACTTGACACAAAGCAATGAAAGAGGATTAGTTTCTCATAAATGTTCCAACAAGGCAGTAATACCTGTGAATGAATTACAAATAAGGATGTTTTCTTCTGATTTAGAAAACAAATTTCTAGGTAAATTTTGAAGTAATTTTCAAACTGCTCAAAACCCCTTTATATTTAAAATTAATACATGATGAAGATTTAATATATTTATTTCTTATGCTTTCTATTATATCTTGTTATTCATATTTCAGTAGAATAATAATCTTATTATCAAACAAAGCATTTTAAAAAAATTCCCTGAAAATGTATTTTCAGAGAAAAAAAAATCATCAATCAACTTAAAAAGGAAAATCCTTTAGAACAGACCAAATAGCCAGTCAGATAAGTACTGAATAAAGAGACCCCACTGATATGAGCTACATTTGTTATAACAGAGGTTGTTCTGCTGGGGTTTTAAGACTAAAACACTAGTACAAGCACTGGCAAAAAGTCAGAGCCCTCTGAAGACTGCTCAGCTCAGGAACAAGATGAAATCACTGTGATGAAATTGCAATGAGGAAATAAGGACAAAACCCACTTTGTCTCCTTCTACTGATAGCAATAGATTTATTTTTGTGTTCAGTTTAAATAACTTTAAAAGATTTCAGCTCTGTTAATTACCTTAACTACACTTCCAACCATTATTCTGTATACAAGAATTGTTCCTGCCAGCAAAATAAGCTGTTACTTTATTGGGCAGTGAACAAATCACACCACTGTATCTCTTTTAGCAGCTGAACAGCCAAGTGATATGGTTTCAACTGTGTGTGCCTAAATGCTTCATCAATCTCATACACAACAGCAGGTGTTTTCGTAAAGTGGAAAGGATGCACAAGTGGATTAGAAAAGACTGATAAGCAAATCGCTGCTCTGTATCTTGCCCTGTAGCCTCACAATATTTGGAGGCGTATCTGAGCCATTTGGATAAGAAGCACTATTCTGTTACTCCCTGCTACACAGAGACCGGCAGGGCAGGTCCTATCTGTACCTATCTTCCCTGGAGATTGTGATCCCTGCTTCCTAAGAAATTTACACTGGATCTTCCTGGTTACATTTTTATAATCACTGTTTTCATTGGGGGGGAACAAACAAGAGACTTGACCTTTACTTCTGGCTATCTTTCAGACTCACCAGGGTTTCAGACAAACAGTGGAGACATTTCCTGAAAGGGAGCACAAAAGGCTGTAAGTGCACTGCATGGACACTTCTGAGAAACACGGCCACCTCTGGGTGGCTCCTTTGCTCATCACTCTGGTTTGAGTGGAGCATGGGGCAGGACCCTGACTCCAAGTGGAGCAGCATCTCCACCCATGCAGTCTGTCCCACTTCTCAGGTCACACCTCTTCCAACCCATGGCTTCCCAAGCTGTAGGCAGATCTTGAAACAATACAAAGCCCTTCTGTACTACCTCACTTTTTCTGCATAAAGCTGAGGTGAGGAGGATTGGAGCTGTCAATTCTCAGACTAGCATTTCTGTTCCTGCAGCAGGAAGCACAAGGAAAACTTGAGGGCACACCAACCCAGCCTGGTGTCTGTTTAGAATCCTACACAGCAATGTGTTAGTTCGGGCCTTAGAGAATCAGCATCTTCATAAAAAGCCCACAGTCTAACAAATGACATTCACTGTCAGTTCCACCAAGATGGATAAAGCCTGGCTAGAGGGTGGACCTAGTCACAATATAATGCCAAGGATATCTGGGCTGCCACTGCCCTTGCCAAACCCTACCAACATGTAACTGAGTGAAAACTGGCTCCTTTCAGATCTTTATGGGTTGGTATGTTATGTTAGCACTATAAATTTTAGTCCATTGAGACACAGAGATACGGAAGGAACAACTCAAAAATATATGTCAATTGAGGGGAAAACATGATATACAAAAGTAAGAACAATTTTTTTCCCTCAATTATATGAATAATATGGGTGCTTAATATTCTGTCTTCATTCACTGGTTGCAAATTCAGGTTTGAAAAATAAAAAGGGCAAATACAAGAAGCTCAATATTTGGAAATATTTTTTTTCCTTCTGATCCCTCTGTCTCCAAATTACTGCCTGTTTCAACCAGAACATCTACTTCTAGCCTTCCCAGCCTTTGTACAAATTGCTGCTTCTTCCCTTTTGCCAGTTATCTCTTTCTAGACAAAACTGTTATGGGCAACAGACAGTTGAAATACAGACCAACTAGTGAAATCTTCACTTGCCCTTCCTACTTCAAATACCCACAATGGTACTTGGTCTTACTGTTAGTAGCTTCAGAATTATAGTATTAGAACTACAGTCATTTGGCAGCTATTTTTAGCAAAATTTTATTATGTATGTTATGATTTAGGCACAAATTCCATAGTGGAAATTTTTCAAAGGCAATAACTTGCCACTAAGAAATTGCATATATTGATTCTCTGACACAAAACATTTTGAATCTTAGACTATTATCACATAAAAACCTGATGTTTTCATTGTTCTGAAAAGATTGTTTCATCTTACCAAGACTATTACACATATCCAGCAGATTTCAACTCAGTCAGGAGACTAAATATGCCTAATTAGCTTAAGAAAAACTGTTTCCCAAGGATATAATAATACAATTTCTACAAAGGCTGTACCATTATGTCATGGAAAGGAAAAGCATCAAAAATGTTTTTGTGGATATTTTTGGGAAACTTTTAAAATCTGCTACCACCTTTGGCACATAAAGTTCATGTATTGTTCCACAAAATTCATCATTACACATATTTGATTCTTTTGATACTCCACTGAAGCTGAAGCATATTACGAAATATTGGGTTGATCTTCAACCCTCAAATATTGGGTTCTACCTCAAAGTTTGGCAAAAATGATCCTGTTTGTTTCTAGAAGGAAGGTGTATCTAAACCTGCCATTGTCTTGCACAAACACCTGAGACAACTACAGTGCAGCAAGTGTGCAGAGGGCCAGCACAATTCTGGCAGAGAGGGGGAAAACAGTTCTATGATATTTAATAGATTTACAGCAGGTTACCACTGGAAAATCAGACCTTGGCTCAGACCAATGATAGGAATTATAATGCAAACCAAATAAAGGCTGAAGGTTATGTTACTAAATCTAATCTATACAGACTGATCATGACACTGTTCCAACCTATGTTTCCCTTTATGGACTAAAATAGTACAAATAAACAGTCTTCATGCATTCCAGATCTCACTAACCCTGAAGCTTGTGAAATTCAATGTCATGATTGAATAATTAATCCAGATAATATGGTTTTACTATACCTCACTAAACTGTTGGCAGCATCAGGATCATGTGCTGTTACTGTGCCAACAGGAGTCCCGATCTTTGCATTTTCATAGACTTCCATGACATAGGAAGGCATAGTGAAGAGCGGGGGTTCGTCCACATCGCCAACGATGACCTTCAACATCGTTACATCTTTGAATGGTCCCAAGTGCGAAAAGCGAAAGTCAAGGTGAGTATTTGCTCCTTCTATATTAAGTGTATATGATTTCTTTTTTTCATAGTTGAGTGGCTGTTGGCAAAAAAAAAAAATTCTCAGAGCCGTTCTATTCTCCAGTTTAGCCTGCTAGTAACTTAACATCTTTTCTGTTTAACTTAAATATTTCTTCATGATACTGGAAAGAGGTGATAATCTTTGACATTCTGGCAGCCACTGCCATACCTTGTATACAGAAGATATAAATGTAGCAGGATGGTTTCAATTTTTCTGTACAACAGAATATTGGAAAATATACTTGTTTTGGCAATAACCCAGGTTTTGGAATGAGCCTCAGATTCAATTTTCATGATAATGTAGTGTCTGGATTTTGTCACCTTTTGGTTTTAATCAGTAAATCCAAAATCCTGAAAAAGGTAGAGACTGGTGTATTCTGAATCAAAATAACTTCACATCTTTAATAAAAAAGTTTCATAGACAACAGCGTGGACATTAGAATTCTTTTTGGGCATCTCTTTTATCCTCAACTGAATAAAGGCAACTTCTTGCAGGAAAACAGTCACTTATGGTAAGAGACAGGAACTTTTATGACCAGGTGATTTTTCTAGTGAATGTGGGTGTAGTGGCTACAGATGTAGTCTGTCTAACAGTCTCAAAACACAGTCATATCATTAAAAGGAGTTGCATATGAATGGATTTTTTTTTGCAGAACCAGAATTTTTATTTATTATAGCATGATAATATAATTCCACTGATACCAGTATCCTTCTGTGTGGACATGAAAGTCTGTCTAACAAAATCTCTTAATCCAAGTTTAAATCAGTATTTCCTGTCAGCCCAAGGAGTGGCAAAGTAGTACATCAGGCAAGACATATGAGGAACTCAATTTATGGCTTGTCAATGTCAATGTGTGCTTTGTAAATGAAATCTACAATAAATTTGGCTGATGATATATATATATATATATATATGATGATATATAAGAAAAACTGGTCAGGATTTATATTCACTTTGTATATTTTGTTTGATTTCTCCTCTGTGTACTTAAGGACAATTAATTAATTCCCTGATCTCTAACAGGGCAAGGCTTTTGTAACCCCCACATTCTTTATTTCCCTTTCTTGAATGTAAAAATAAAAAGTTTTAAAGGCATAGAAATTTACCATACCCTGGTAATTCTATTACTCATTATACTGCAAGAAAAAGCTGCTAAGTATGCTACTAAAGTCAATTCATAAAGAAATATAAGTTTAATAAATTCTAACTCACATTCGTTAATTTATAGGTTTTTTTTGTTATGAGCAGTGAAATATTGAATAGCAATTTTAATTTCTCTACAGCATATATATTCTAAGAGTAAATGGGTTTAAAATAGACTGCAACTTATATCTTTGATGTCTTTTTGAAAAATCCAGTTTATACTGACAATGACTGAATTAACTTTTACAGGAAGATTAATTTCTCTCAGAAAACACATAAGGAATGACACTAAGTCTTGTACTAACATAAATTCTTTCTTTTATCTAGTTCTTTGACCAGACAATCAGACAATAACACTTTTTGTTTAAGGGAATAATCTATTCAGATAATCAAAAAAAGCTGACATTTCAAATATAGCCAGAGTAGTTTTTTGCTTTCATTTGCTTTTTTTTTCTTCCTATAGCATCTCATTCATTAAATGTAGATGTAAGGTAAGAAACAGACTTATCATGTGTTTCTAGACATGCAAATAATTTCTATATTTACTTAACATAACACTGAAGATCTTAAAGTCTTCCCCGGAAAGAAAGCAAAACATTTACATTTAAATGAATTAAACAGAAGTTTTGTTCATGTTTCTTATTTTCCCAATGAATAATGTCTTTCCATGATAATTACCAACATAACTTTAGTATGTATGATTTTCATGCCAAACTGAAAATGCCAAATGTAGTTCTAGTGACCAGTTACAGGGCTAACTGGAAAATGCTGCTGTGCATTATACCGTGCTTTGAGTTTCTAATATGAGACTCCCAAAAGCAATGTCATATTAGGGTAACTGTAACTCCCAAAAGGCGTTATAGAATTTTATGAGAAATAACTTTTTCTTGAACATTTCCAGACTCACTATACAAAATGCAAGAGACATGGGCGGTTAGACACTTGTTCTGGGAAGCCTGAATGATACTTGCTGACTTGAGGTCAGGAAAGGTCTAGCACATTTTTCTGAAAATTATGACAAAGGGGGAGCATGATGAACATTCTTTTTTTTGAAGGATACAGAGAAAAATGGCTTTTACTGGGCTATTTTGTTTGGGTTTCCTCCAGTTTCTTACTCAAACAAGGCAATGCATGAAGTAAAGTGGAAATACTTCATGACAGTTTGTAATCAACCCTTTGTGGAAGGATCTTTGAGACTGAAGAATGGCTCGACAGGTCTGTCAACAGGAAAGATTATGAAAGTGCTGGATATTTTGGGTCAGACCAGAATGAGACTAGAAAGGATTCTAACACTCAGAGCCTCTGCATACCTGTTGAAAGGACTAAATGGAGGCACTGAAAAATTCTATTTTTCCATCAGAATCTCACATAAGGGGAGTTTTAATATTTTGATGAGGATGTCATGACATTAGACACAATAATATATTTACTTCTGGCTTTTCTGATGTGTCTACTGTAAATTCTTCTGGAGAAGTACTAGAGGACAAATTATTCTATTCTATTGTCATAGAAGGCACTGGTATCTGACACACAAAACCAAAACAATTTTGTTCTTAGTTTAGATCATTTATTTTGGGTGGGCTATCAAAAAAATCAGCTTGAAACCCAATCTAATATAAAAGCCATTACAGGACACAGAATATTATATACTTATTAAACTGCATGCAAGACCTGAGTAAAAAAAGAGAAAGAAAAAAACCAAGAAAAAAAAAAAACAAGATCACTTTTTTAATACTGTATAAAGGAATAAGGTATCTGAAGAAATAATGGAGGTATTATACACAAATTTATGTAACTTTTAAGTGCCAAATTTCTACTCAACTGGAATATAGGATTACCTAAACAAAACATATATCTTCTTGTCTTGATGTAAAAATGACTTTAATTATTGTCATGTGTATGCAAAGAAACAGGCAACATATGCTTTTGTCATATTCTAAATCACAGCAAAATTTTTTTTTGAATCTACTTTGCCACAACCAGTGAGAAATTTGATTTAACAGATTTTTACATGTCTTTCATTTTGTTGCACATGAGTTTTGAACATGCATAAGTGTTGCAGTTAATGAACAGTAGGCATGGTGAGCATACAATACTAATTTTAAGAAGAAATAACAGATTATGGTTTTAGCTACAACAAGGCCATTAAGAAATAAATTCAGTGGTATAAAAAAGACAATTTACTTTTATGTGGTTGAAAAAGGTGGGTATTACATAACTTTTAGAAAAGACACTGAGTTAAAGCTTTTTAAGATACAGAAAGAGATCTTTTAAATATTTATGAATTATAAAAATAATATTTCCCTGAGTTAGAAACTATTTTTACTATCTTAAATACATATATATCTATCTGGAAGCAAAAAAAATACATCATGCTTTATGATAGCTTTTATTTATCCTCTTCTTTCATATTTTCTCAGGATTTAATTTCTTCAACCATTAATCAAGACCAGAATACATATTAGTAATTTTAAATGCGTATTAGCTTTTAATTTGTAGGGTCTATGGATATATATAATTGATAACTACAAGACTCAGCAAACCCACATGAGAACTCTCAACTGACTGGGACAAATACAGGAATTACATATAAATGATAACTCTGTAATAGCTTGACCAGTAACATTTTAAGTGTTTAGCACAATACTGGATTATTTAGATACCAGATGGAGAGAGAAATCAAATAGTAACAGTCTATGAAAACTGAATTACACATTTGTTGCCACAGATAAAGTTTCTATGCTGAGATTCAATTAAGCTAGGCACAAAAATAAAATTTTAACATGAATTTTACATCTTCTATGGCTTACCTTCTTCAGCGAGAGAATTCCTTCCCTTGTTTCTTTGTCAGTAGATATGGAGAACACGCCAGAGCCATCACCATTTATAATTGTGTACTTCATGTCTGCATTTGAACCAGTGTCTGCATCATTTGCTTTGATTTTTCCAACTGCTGATCCAACTTGAGCCGACTCAGGAACATACAGTTGATAATGTTCTGAGGGAAAAAAAAACAATAGCTTGAACATTTTCTAGTCAAACTAAACTAGAGAACCACTATGTGATTGATAGATGTCTGAGTCAATGAAAGAGAATTTACATATTTCATAAAGTGACAAAAAAACTTATGAACTTATTTAGATCCCTGAAAGAATTCAAAACCAAATTGTATTTGATTTGGGATGCCTTCATTCCCTATTCAAAATACAAATTAATGTAGAATTTTAGCTTTCACAGCTATTACTGTATATCACATAATACAGAAATTACTTCATAGCAGTATTTTTACAAGTTTATATTCTCCATAACCAACATAGATATATTTCACCAACTTACAATTAAATGCATGGTCAAGTGAGTACTTTTGAATTGAAAAATAATGTTGCATTTTTTCCCAAAATCCTATAATTTTTGCAACATTGCATCATTTTCAATATGTAATTTTTACTAAAGAAAAATGTAATAAATCTTAATATTTTCCTCTTTGCACAAAAAAATTTAACTTTTTTCTTTCTTTTTAACTTTATTTTCTGTAAATGAAAATTAACATAATGGGTACAAAGAAGTATTACACCTTAGTGCCCAGAAAAATTTTCCTTTACAACTATGACCTCCTTTCAGTGTTTTTTTAACCTGTAAGGTTAAAAATTAGTGAAATATTTTTTGAAAGATAATTTTCTTAACTGTCTCTATGCTTTTGTATGAAGTTTTCTACATGGTACAATGTTTTCTGGTCCTTGCCACAAGGAGATAAACGTGGCAAAGAGAAATAATATCATTACATGAACCTCAATCTCCATCTGCAACTAGTCCAGAAAAACTTCAAAATTAAAGATTTCTCCAATAATGCTACCCTTATAATACAGCAGGGATTATGAAATCTACCAGAACTGAAAAGAATAATTTGCATCCAATGGAAGGTGTGCACATACCAACAACATCCTCATTTCCCATCTAAAAAACCCCAATCCAAATGCTTCCCTAAAAGTCTGCAGAGTTTACATCAGAGTCCAACCACCAACACAGTAAAAAAAGCAAAATAGCTTCTGTCATTACATATTTTCTGAAACTCTAACAGGTTCCTTTTAAGTTTCTTGAAGGCATTCTGTGGCAGTGAATCCAATAGTGCAAAACTGAGTGGCAAGATCAGCACATTTGAAAGTGGACATATAGAAGTCAACATGTTGTTATGGTTTGCTGGGTTTAAACCAGATAGCATGACTGCAGAGGTGCCCTTGTTAAGCATGTAGAAAAAGAAAGGAAAAATTTAAATTGAATTCAGAGATTAAACCCAAAGTGTGGCAGAAACCCACTACAGGTTGGATGGATTGAAGAAATTATCAACCTACAGAAGCTGCATTTAAAAAGGGGTAGATATCATCACTAAAATATAGCTGAGTTTACAGAAACCTGCTAGAAAACAGAAGCTTTAATTATAAATGTATCTAGTTATTGAACAACTGTTCCTAAACCTATTTGTTGTTTTGAATTAATTTTTTCATACTAGTCCATAGTACTAGTAAATAATTAGTGGTGCAATAAGGATGGACAAGTGCCCTAATCTTTGTTAGTCTAAAGGAAAAGAGAGGTTTCATAGGTAAAGAAATAAATAGTTATTATTAATTTTGGAAATCCTAAGGAAAATAAAATGTTCAGCAGAGCAAAATACAAAATACAAAAAATACTACCTAAAAATTCAAATGCACAAAAAGACAAAATTCAGCAACATGAATTAAACTATATTACAGACATTTTTTTAGGCTAGTGGTGAAACTGGAAATGTTAAACTCTAAATAATTGTAAACTTTATTGCTAGAAAGAGGAACTGATGAAAGGCTCAATTGAGCACTGGAACAGACTTCCCAGAGAAAAGGTTACAGTACTAAACTTGTCTGAGTCCAGGATGGATTTGGACAATGCTCTCAGCTACATGCTGTGACTCCTTGGGTGTTTTCCATTGGGACTTAATGACTCAGACGGGTGCCTTTAACTCAGCATAATCTGTGATTCTGATTCTATGAATGTTTCCTTGGGCATTGGATAAAGAAAGTTTGACAGGACATTGTAAAATATGGGATGTGAATTTACAGTTCTGTGTTGCAAACTACGAGTCTGTCTCAACCCTCTAAAACAATTGACTGGGAAGATAGGAGCCCTGAGGATCAGGTATGATCAGTCTTTTCCACTAAATATGACCATGCTGAACAGATTGTTCTTATGCTTCCAGCATTGCAGGAACTGTTCATTCCAACTGTATGCTTCCAAGAATTCCAGGAGCTATTGTGAAGCAGAAATCTTATGGGGATGGTCTAATGTTTTCTAGGGGAGCTGACCTGTTTCTCATAGGTCAATAATCTTGGCTGATTCAGTTCTCAGCTTTTATCACATTCACTCACATGCATTCCCTTTGCTCATAATATGAGGAAATTAACACTCTTTTCCAGATAATGTACTGCATGGGATACCACTTTGCAGGACTTTAATCTATGCTAATTGAAACATTTTCCAAATTCATGTATATGATCTTCATCTTTCAATAAACTTTATGGCTTATCTGTCATTATAGTACAGAAATAATTTATTTATCTTTAGAACCATATACTTTCATTTCAATTAGCCTACAGGCAAACTCCAATGCTGTGTCTTACTCTGAGAAAAGTAATTTCTCTGTCTGAACCTCTCAAAAAAGAAGTGTAACAGTATTTAATGAAAATCAATAAGCATATTATTGAAATTTTTGTATGCATTAATCCATTCTATTCTGTTGATCATTTTGACTTACTTTCATAGGTTTCAATGTCTTCTTGAACAGTAGACGTTACCATACTTAGCAATGGGAGGAAGAGATATAATACTGAACACCAGCTTGGGAAAAAGTGTTTATTACAGTGGAGAGCAGGGCTGCTACTCAAAGGAACCTGGACACGCTGGAGAAATGTGCTAAAACAAACATCATGACATTCAGTGATGGCACCAGGGGAGGAATAATTGCATTCATCAGTACATGATGGGGCCAGCCAGCTGTAAAACAGCTTTGCAGAAAGGGACCAAGGCTTTACGAGACAAGACTCTTAATTAATTAAATCTTAAGTAACTTGATCTAACTGAACCTGCTTTAAGCTGCCCTTAAAGATTGCTTTTTCAAGTCTCATGTGAACCTATGATCCTGTCATTTATGAAGGTATGTCTCATGTTTTCTGCCTGCCATCTTTGAGAAAACCAAAGAGGAACTTCAACTGTGGACTGTGCTCAATCTTCCTTGGTGGCTTTCTTTGAGAAAGCTATTCTTCATTCACAGAGCTGTTTGTTTTCATTACATGTAATAGATTATTCTGGATTTCTCTTTTGAGACTGCAGTCTTTTTAGAAGCCTATTTATCACAGTATGTCTTGGACATATGTCACATGTTCCTTTACTATGCTTATTTTTAATATAATAAATCCAATTTTAATCCATCATCATTATGAGTACAGAAACTTTTATTATTGCAGAAGTTCAGTCAATTTTATCTCTACTAATTTTAATCTGAATATTCTTTTTGATGCCAACATCTCTTTCATAAAACTAAACTAAGAAATTTTAAGTGGTATGTTTGGCTTACTCTTCTTCCCTGCCAAAAACCCCAATGCTATTGCACTTTCTAAATGTGTTTGAATTATAAGTGAAGTTACTTCTTATTTACAAATATGACAACCATAAAACTTCAAAACTTAAACCCTTCAAACTTTTGCTTGCCTTGAAAGTATGAAGAACGTGGAAACCTTAGATCAATTTAAAACAAACAAACATTCTTTGATACAAGAGACTCCTTTGGCTGAAACAAGACTTGTACATCTCAATGTCCCTGCTTTTTACATCTCAGTGTAAAACAGGAGTTATGATTGCAATTAAGATTTTAATCAGTGATTAAAGAGTTTATGTTCCAGGACACTTTGTCTTTAGAGACAATAACTAAAAGTTTTTGAAATCTTTCTCATGTCAGAATACTGAATTTTGATCTTGGAGAACAAAGGTATTCTGGTGTCATGGGGTTCCTTTACCTTTAAGAAAGTTAAAGTTGCTGGGGTCTCCTGAGAGTCTTTTCTCCTGACCAATTATCGGTCATTGCTGAGAATTGACAGCAGTTTTAGCCATTGAAAAGTAAAATCAACTTGTGAACCCCACCTTAAAGTGTACACCCAGAAGTCCGTGGTTGTTCTTTGTTCCCTGACTGTGAAGGGTGGCGGAGCTCCGGCTGGCCTCCGGTTCTTTGCCCAGGCCATGCGGCCGGGCCGGGGCCGAGCCGGGCCCGCCGCGTCTCTCGTCTCCCGGCCGGGAGATGGGGCTTGCCCTGGGCCAGGTCAGGCTGGGCCGGGCCCGGCCCGATCTCTGGTTCAGCTGGAGGTTTTGCTGTAACTACATTCACTAGAAAACTGCTGAGTGAAGAAGGAAAAGAGCTCTAAGCCTGCTGCAAGCAGAGACGAAGACCACGCTCTAAAGCAGCTATGAAGAACTTTCCATCGCAGACGGCTCCAGCTCCTGTTCAGCAGAGATCACTGAACCATCTACAAAAGCTTGGGCAAGATTTTAACTCTTTCTTATCCAGATGAAACTTGCGGATTAATCTTTTCATCCAAAGAGAGAAAAGGAGAGTGATCAACATGAAAAAAGACTTTATAAACTACTAGTGGCAAGAAAGAAAAGAGACTTCAAGAAAGGTAGAGAATTAAGAAGATGCTTTAATTAAGCTGAAATATCTTTCTGTTAAAACTATAGAGATGAACAATGAAGTCCTGAAAAGAACTCCTTTAATTCATAATAGAGTATGGAGAGGAATAGAGTGTTCAAAGTGTAAATTTGAGTAAAAAGTGGAGTAATTGTGGTATAGTGAAGTGCTGGGAGATTTGAAGCCTTGAGAGGCAATGAGAAAACTGTTTTCTAGTGAAGCGTACCGAAACAAATAAAAAATACTTTTTTGCCTTTGACTCACTTATCCTTAAAAATGCTATCCTCAAACTCATGGCCCATAACACATTTCAGAGTGATATGAAATGGGAGAGGTAGGCTTTAATAACAGTAGCTCTGAGCAGCTGATATCAGAGAAACGAAAAACTATAGCAAAAATAGTTTTCTTGTGACAAACTCCATAAATTAACAGAAAGGAACTTCTGTTTCTTTACAGAAACTGATAGAAAGACTGTAAAGAGAATTGAGAATAAAGAGAATAAAAATTATAAAGTTTTTGTCTCTGTTGTCATGTGAACAAAAGAATGGTGAACAGTGAGAAATGAAAAAGTTTTTTCTAAAAGTTTATTCTAGTGTTCTTATAGTTTGTCAATAAACTTTCTTTACTCCTTTTAAGTTTTATGCCTGATTTGCTCTCATTTTAATCCATATCTCACAGCAAAAGAGAAATAATTCTTTTTTCCCCTTTTTTTGTTAATTACTGGTTCAAACCCACGACATTTGGCTTCTTGATGTTTATTTTAATAAAATATTATTATGCCACTCATAGGTAAAAGCAGAAACATAAAACTGGGTTTCTCCTGGATTTTCATATTCACTACTTTCCTGTAGGTATTGAATCCCCAAATACACATTTTCCATGCAAATAGTATGGAAAAAGGAGCATATGCACTTCGTAATAATCACTAATGAGGAACTTAATTGTTGGGTGTGATCTATAGCAGTCTCTAGAGGCTGTGCTCTGTTCAGCATATTTTATGCCATTTAAAGGGGGACCATGACTGCATCACACAGCTTGGATAAAGCAGAGAGCAATATCAACACCTGTAAAGGGTTAAACTCAATTTGGAGTTTATTCTGTGTTTGTTTGTACTCTTGCTCTTTCCTGGCTCTAGTATACCTAGGATTGTGATCACATTGGGGTTTAACTTCATTGAGGACATGAAAATTAAGGCTTTCCAAAGAATACTCCTCAAAATGGAGTGGTCTTGCTCTCAATTCTCCACTCTGAGAGAAAAACAAAAAACATTCCCTCATTCCCAAAACCATTACAGGCTTATTCATAAACCCATAGAAATGCAAACAAACAAACCATCAAAAACCTTCACTTTTTTTTTTTTTTTTCTGTCTAGAGTGTTTTGAAGTTTTTCTTATATGTATGACATGTCATTCATAATGGATCTGGTACATAAAAATCCTTATGGACAATACTCAATAAAATGAAATAAAACTCTATGGTACTGTTATGAGTAATGCTGATGCACCTAGGTGGTGCTAAAACTCAGTACATAGACCACATATTTATTAAAAGTATTTAATCTGACTTCGACGTAAGTATATTTTTCCTCCATCAAACTTCCTTTAATATTTGAATTCCATAAGCAATTCTGCCACCAAATTTTATTGTCATGAATTTTCATTAAAGGAGAGTTTTACCATAAGATATCTAATACTCTTGAAAATTATTGTAATAAGTTCATTAAATTTTACAGTAAAAACTGATTACAGAAATCACACTTCTTCTGCTCAGGAAACAATATCACGAGATTTCCTGGGTGATCAAATGCCATTAAATGACTCATGATATTTCAGTATGATATGAAACAATTTGGTAGCTTTAACTTCAAATATTGTGCAAATATCAGAACATACCATTCTTCTCACCAAAAAAAAAAACCAAAAAACCAAAAAAAAACCAAAAAAGAAACAAAAACAAAAATATGAAGAAGACAGTTTTAAGACAATTAAACAAATCACTTCAGACAATGTTTTCCAGTCTATGGAAGCATACACTCAAAGGTACATATACTTTTATTTCACATGTCTTAACTCCTTTTTGAACTTAATGAACATATCTCAAGTAATGTGTTTTTTATATGTCCAAGGCATCCCTTAGACAAATTATTGATTCTAGCTCATTACAAAGACACAGTGTAAGAGTAATTTTAGAAAATCACTCAGATCAGCAAGAGTTGTCTATTTTATCACTCCCTAAAACAGCTTGTTGTCCTTGTGCTAGGACACTATCACTTTGCTAAGCAGGTATTTTAAATACTTCTAGAGAACCAAACTCCAACATACTTCTTCGTTTAAAACTAACATCTTCACCACAACAGCAGTTTTCCCCTGTTACCTTTGCTCCTGGCTGTTACAGTCAGGAGCAAGTTTCTGAAAACTGACAAAAATAGAAACTTGATACTTGCCCCTCATTCTGTTTCTGATGTAACACTATAGCCATTTTCAAAAACAACAAAAAAAAGGTCAGGGCCTTGTGATAATTCTCTGTAAAGGCAGAAAATCAGTATACTTAACACTAACTGTATTCACAAAGGAAGTGTCACTCACTCAGGGAAGCCTGAGCACTGACTGAAACCTGAGCACACACCTTAAAACCTCAATCAATTCAACATATATCTACCTTCAAGAATATGTGAGAAGAAAAATACTTTTCAGCACCACTATTATGTTGTGCAGCTATTACATCAAAATGTAATAGTCACACAGACGGGAAGTGATGAGCATGAAATAAGGAAAAGATATTAGTCTAATTATAATGAAAAAAATCTTAATAAATAAGTAACCTTTAAAAGTTGCTTAAAAAACAGAATACTTTTAGTTACTTTAAAAGTAGAATAGAAAAGTAGAATTCTTCTACTAGAAAAGTAGAAGAATTAGGAAATTGTTCCTTATACTCCCTGGATACTGGATCATTGCTGGACTCATCAACATGCAGACACATAGAATGGCTTGGGTTGGAAGGCATTCACCAAAAGACAATCTGGTTTTAACTCCTCTACCATGGACAGGGACACCTTTCACTAGACCAGGTTGCTCAGAGCCTCATCCAACCTGGTCTTGAACACTTCTAGGGATGAGACATCCAAAGCTTCAATGGGAAACCTGTGCCAGTGCATCCTGATACCTAGTCTAAACTTACTCTCTTTCTGTTTAAAAATGTCCCCCTTTCTGATGTCATTACCTGCCCTTGTAAAAAGTTGTTCTCAATCTTTTTTTGTTAATCCTTTTTACATACTGAAAGGCTGCAAAGAGGTCTCTCTAGAGCCCTCTCTTTTTCAGGTTGACAACATGAGCTCTTCCAGATTATCTTCATCAATGAGGTGTTCCAGACCTCTGATCACTTTCATGGCCCTCCTCTGGACCCACTCTAACAGGTCGATATCTTTCTTGTACTGAGGACTCCAGACCTGGACACAGCACTCTAAGTGGAGCCTCACAAGGGCATAGTAGGTGGGGATAATCACCTCCTTTGACCTGAGGGGTGCAACTCTTTTTATGTAGCCCAGGTTGCAGTTAGCTTTCTGGGCTGCAAGCCCACACTGACTGTTCACATCCAACTTTCCTCCCACCAGAACCTCCAGGTCATTCTCCTCAGGGGTACTCTTATTGAGTTCTTTTTCTAGTCTATTTTCATGCCTGGAATTACCCTGACCCAGGTGCAGACCTTGCACTTGGACTTCTTGAGCTACATTAGTTTACATGGTCCCAATTCTCAAGCCCATAAATGGCACAATGATCAGGATTTAGATTATACTAGATAGGAAAAAATTGTAATTTAAAAAGATACAATTGATCAGATGTCAGCAATCTTAAGAAAAACCAGTTATCATGTCCTTATCTTGTTTTATTTAAAATCTGAGTTTCCTGAGGATGCAAAACTTTTGCAATCTTTTTAACTCAATAGTCTCCAATAATTTTTAATCCTTGTCCAATTTCAGGCAAATCTAAGAGAATGACAGAGACCTGAAACACATTATGATTCTATAAGCCTCTTAGCAATTACTGGATGAAAAAAGGAGAAAGACATGCTAAAAATAATCAGAGAAAATTTTGCTTTCCTCATCACATTTGGCAGGAGTCAAGTGGTAAAAGAGAAGGCAGATAGCCCTGGACTAGTCACCAGGTAGGACAGGACAGGCTGCAGCCCATGGCAGTGTGGAGTGAGAATGTGCTGACAATTCATGACACAAAGTCATGACAGTTCTCATGACAGGAAATCATGAGAACTGGATCTACTACATGGAACTGGGGATTCAGAAATGACCACACTGGAGTATGAATTTCAAAAGAAAATGAATAGCAGATACTTTTACAGTTAGTTAGCTAATGAGTTATATTAACAAGGCCAGATAGTGGATACCTTACTAGCACTGAGCAGAGTTAATGTCTGCTTCTGGGATGTGAGTTTACTTTTTCAGAGCTAACAGGAGTATCTTCATATCACATTCCTATTTAAACATGGCTTTGCACTTTTCATACAATGATATTGCAAAAAGAGAGGCCAAACTAATTACGCATATACATAATTTCATGTTATGTTTACTATTGCCATGAAACGATCAAGCCTCAAAAATCAAGATTTATAAAAAGTGTTTTAAGTCATGAGTTGTATTTCAGTTCTGCTTTATCCTGGGGAACTCAGCTAGATGTATCAAAAACCAAAATCTACAAATTAGAGTCTAGACACAGCAACTATAGATCTACACACTGGCCAGAATGTAATCCTTAGCACTTGACATATAAAGCATGTCAATAGAAGCCTATGCCTAGTGTGATGATCTTTATGCTATCAGAATCTCCTCATATTAAACTGAGCAAAACAAAGAAAATTTATTCATCTTAAGCAACACCAGAGAGAATTCTTGAAAGAAAAATATACAGAATACTCTGATGTAGTTCAAGGCTGATAACACTGCCATTAGAAGATGGAATATCTTCTGGCAAATTATGAACTAAATTATGACTATGAAATTAGGGCCCTTAGTCATCAACCACATGGATCCATCAGTGGTAATACTAACAAGAACTGAGAGATGCAAAAATCTTCCAATGCAGAGCACTGTCTGTCAGCCTACATTGAATAGATAATTCATTTATTACTTGTCTCCTGGAAGAAAGGAAATTTATGATGTTGAAGGAAATCAGTATTGTACAAGACACACAAGAAGTAATTGATAAGCAAAAAATATGTGAGGTTTCAGGCTATTCTGCTGAATTCACAACCCCTTTCCTACTTTTGAGACATACTACTGTCTTGCAATCAGAATTTTTCAGCTATGTTTCCTATACCAGAAATAAGACTGATAAAATTATACAGTCCTGTTTCATATTATTCCTCCAAGATTTTATTTATATTTTGGAAAACTGTTGCTCTTCTTTTAGGAGTTTCTGTGAAAGGAAGTCAGCTCTATTTAGAATGAATACAGAGAAAACCACAGTAAACCCTTTCAAACAGATATATGTACAACCTTTATTTCTAAGTTGTGGTTTAAAGTGTTTCTTTAAGGGGAAAAATCCTGCACATCTTACTGCATTTTGCATCTCTAATGAACACTGATCTTCTAAATCCAGAAAGGTACTATCTTTTAAATGTATACAACAAAGTATATTTATAAATAAAACAAAAAATAACAGCATCAATCAGATGTACTTCCCAGCATGTTTTCAAGTAAGGTACTCATACAGTTAGAATCAGATTCAAAACTCACAAGTATGGTAACGGAGAAAAGGAAACTAACCAAAAGAAAGTCTGTGGTTTAGCTGAGGCTCAGCCTGTCCCAAGGGTTATACACTCGATATAGGCAGTTTTGGTTAGCACTTCCCTTGAATTCAATTCTGAATGTGACAAGCCTCAGTAAGTTTCATTTAGCATTCCGTCTAATAAGGAAATTGAAGAGAAATTTAACTGAAAATTATGGCACACAAAGGAAACAGAGGAAAAATGAACAAAGACATTATTTATTTTAGTGAAAGACTTGTGTATATAGTTCATGATGGTAACACAGCCTTTTTTAGACCAACTGTATTTTCATTCTCTATTACTAATATGTAGCCACTGCTCTTTTGCAAGGTGTTTAAAATATAGTTCTTGAAAAGGAGAAAAGAAATAATGTCACTCATAACTGCATATAGGAATCTTCTGTAAGGAAAGAAAGAAAATGTTCAAATTCTTCAAGATTTGTTCTAGAAATAACATTTTATGTTGAAAAGAATAAATATTAAGATGCAATTTTATTCTGCCTTTATAAGTTTTCATTAAATGTGAAATATTTTGTAATTTTCAATGATATTAGAATCCCTTAAAATGTATAAATTATAATATAAACATTTTATGTTTCTTTGACTTCTGAAAAAAGTATTAATACAGATAAATGCATGTGCCAATGTACATTTCTGCTTGCCAATCAGTTTGCTATTTAAACCCTTCCATTCAAAATAAAAGAGGACAGTTCTTGAAACCTGATAGGTAGGGATCCATTCCTGCATCCATTGAGTCTGCAGGAAACTTAAGACATTCTGTCTTTTTAATTTAGCTCTTGTTCAAAGGTAAGCCTTATCTTTTGCCTTTCCAATTGTTAGGAAGTATTAAATAGAATGATGGATGCAGTGAAGAATTTGTGAAACACAAAACCAAAAATATTGTTTTTAAGGATGTGATTGAAAAACTTTATGTTTTCAAGTCTTTGTGAGGCACAGAGAAGATACTCATTTCTACAACACTCTTAATAAGCCTACTTACTGTTTGGCCAGATTTTATATAACGTGTATAACCTGGGAGCTTTGTTTTTCCTTGGAGCCTTGTGATCTATACTATTGTTTATAAATCTTTTCATTCAAACAGCTTAAGGCATTTCCTGGTGGATGTACCTATAGCTACCAGGCCATTATGTTCTACAATAGCTCACACAATGTCTGAGCCAGATTACAATATTCTTGTTGGCTTTGAGTGAATATGCAGAGAAAATGCATTTATGTTCCAGAAGAATTTTGAATGAATTGTCGACTGAATTCAGAATTCCTACAAGATTTCAGCTACTGTGTCAGATCAATGTGTACCCAAAGTGCTGGACAGAAATTAGTTTCCCTTTAGTGGTCGCATTAAGACATTCTGTTCTGGTATTTACTCTTGATATATTCATGTGATAATATTGTTTAAAATCAACACCAACAATTAATTTCACTCTGACAAAGTCAGACTTGACCATTGCACAACAATAGTGGCAAACACCTTAGGTTTTGACCAGCTGAAAAGTAGTAATTGATCTTAAAAGTTTAGTTTGGTATAGAGAAAGCAGAAGCAAAACCACTTGATAGATGCATATGAAGTAGCCAAAGGCATGTTGTATTAAATATTTTATTGAACAGCCTTTTGCTGCTTTCTGCCATAGGAACATCATCATTCCCTCGTGGGATCAAAATCACACAGTTTTTGAAATATGAATTTAACAAGGACTGGACAATAACCCACATATGAGAACAGTGTATTTTTGTAACCCATCTCAATATTATCCATTGGTTATACTGAAAGAAATCTTTACTGGTTTCAGTATTTTAGCTATGCCGTCTCTGTGCTTTATCTGGAAATACTGGAAAATTTAGAAATGTTAGTTAATCCAAATGCTTTCCAAGTGGCCTTTCCCCCATGAATCTGACTACTAACTAGATTTCACTAATGGCTTCTTACTTCACTGAAAATCAACATGATTTTCAAATCAGTTATATGTTGAAATTGTACATACTCTGAGGAAACCTGGGTGGATTGTCGTTGACATCTGTGAGTGTGATATTTACAGTTGTTGACCCTGACAGCCCTCCGACCTGCCCAGCCATATCTTTGGCTTGAATGACAACGGAATAATGCTCTCTGGCTTCCCTGTCCATGTTGTGCAAGGCAGTCCTGATGACTCCTGTGAGGGAAAGAAAACAAACAAACAAAAGATCAAGATTTGCTTCTTCAAGCAAAAGCAAAGGCTGGGTATAACTTTTCTTTAAAGGAAAGGAGGAGTTAAGCTGTTTTCAGTTATTTGTGCCATATATATACATGCATAAAACACAACTCTAGATGCTGCTAGACAGTAGACCTGCTGGATAATGTGAAGAATTTCAAACAATATTTATTAAATCAATTATTATTAAATAATTAATCTAACATTCGTAACATTCCAGACCCAAAGTTACATTGCCAAAAGAACAGTTTTTCTCATCTAACTCTTTAAATAGCTACTTAATAGAAAAACTAATTACTTGGAACTCTTACCCAAGGAATAAGACACAAGGTGTTTTCTAACAAAATTCTAACAAAATATAATTTCTTAATTAATATCTTAATATTAATCATATCTCTTAAAACTACCCCAAAGCTAGATTTTCTTATTTGAAAATTTTTTAAGATATTTAGTTTTGTTTTGGATACATGTCAAGATTAGATTTTTGTTTATGCTTGACTTAATAATTGCAAAGTAAAACGTAAGCTTTTTATTGTTATTACTATGTTAGAGAGAGAAAACCAATATAGAATGATGCTAAAATTCTATTATTTTTTATCCATCATCATCAGAATTTTTTTCACATTTAGTTACCTATACATATAGAAGCAAAGATTAAGATAAAAGTAGGAACAGACAACTCTGTTGGCACAGCTTCAATAAGGAGACCTTTTTCACCTATGATGATACCCGTAAATTAAACCTGTTAATCTCTTTGATCACAGACTGACAGAAAAATCATGGAATTCAGTAAAGAGAAATGTCAAATGCAGTAGTAGGGAACCAGTACATGCTGTGGACCGACTGGTTGGGAAGGAGCTTTTCAGAAAAGAATCTGGTGCGGTTGTCAAATTGAACATGAGCCAGCAATGTATCATTGCAGCGAACAAGGCCAACATCTTCGCAGGCTCCATCATGAAATGCATTGCCAGCAGGTTGAGGGAGGGGATCCTTCCCCTCTGCTCATCAAATCTGGAGTGCTGGGTCCAGCTCTGAGCACACCAATACATAAAATACATTTATAGACTAGAGAGAGTTTCATAGACATTAATAAAGAAATATGTAAAATGCCCAATTTATTAACATTACATTTTTAAAGAGCTAAAATTTTAGCTTAACTTCTGTTGGATTCTGAAAGTGAGCTCTTGCTATAACCAGTAAGTAAAGATACCATAGCATCATCAGATGTTGCTTCTGGGTAAATTTTAATCATATAATAATTACTAATGCAAAGAATCTTAAGAAGTAGAGCCATACTCTTTAGAAGAATTTTATGTGCAGCACGATTCTCAAGCTTTTTTGATTTCCCACAGTTTCTGATTATGTAAAAAGTATTTTCAAGAGCATATTTTTCCTTGTGTTTTAAAAATACCTTTTTTTGCATTTCTTCAATAAAATCATTTAGCCATTATTACATATAAAATGGAAAAATTCATATAGTTTATACCATTGTTTCCATTCTCTTCTGAAAGCAAATCACACAAAAATAAGGAGATCCATGCACAAAGAATATTTTTTAAGTATCCATGAAGTTTTAGAATTATTTTAACACAGTTTTGCACTGTAAGTTACTTTTCATCAGAAGTATAGATTTGGACAAACTGGCTGAAAATAGTATACCAGTCTAGTTTAGTTTATCAGTGGTTTTTTTCTTAAAATGGTACCTTTTGAAATAGATATTTTTTTCAGAAATTGCAACATGATATATTGAAAATAACCACGACTTATACACACTATACATTTAGAAAAGGAAATTTATGGAGTCATTTAGATAAAAGGAACTGCTATAATTTAAACATGCATTTCATCAAATTAAATATGGTTCACAAAATCTGGTACTACTCTAATGAGAATTCATTTTAGAGATAAATAGGAATATGGCAATGTACTAGAACTGAGAATGTCCTGCTTTGACTTTTCAAATTAATTGTTTTAGTTTTTTACATTGAAACCAAATGTATCATGCTTATGTACATGCATATGTACATAAGAAGTATGGGATTTTTTTAAAAGAACCTTCCATTTCAACTTGTAACAGACCAAATGTAACATAGTAGAACATATCTTCTACACTATCCTCCCTAGTATTTGCCACTTGCCACTTAAATTTGAAATTAATTTAAACAGAAATTCCCCTGATTAATGCTTACTTTCCTCTTTGTTTGCTTCAAGGGGTATGATATTGAGTCAAGATATGTAGATAGTTAATAAGAATTTGTGGATGACTGATCATGACTCATCATTTCATCTGTCTCGCAGCAAATTCCTCTTCTCTGAAAACTGAGACAATGAAATTGGGCAGGTTCTTAATTTCAAAACATTGTATGCAAAGGCTAGAATAAGAAAAGTAGTTTTAAAGTTTTGAAGGCAGAAGGTGAGAGAAGATTCAGTTCCCTCTTTTTCCTTGGTTTCATATACATTTATACATCTTGAAATCATATCATCAGTATGAGGTATGTAACTACTGTGAGGACCCTAATGCTCTGTCCTTGTCACTAGCAGCTCCACCAACTGTCCTGGCAGTGCAGCATTAAAATCATGTATAATCTCAAGTTTCACTATTGATCCCAAAATGTGTGAAGAGAACTTAGTTGCCTTTTTCACTAAGATAATATTAAATGCTCTAGTTTCTTTTAAAGTTGGAATTGCCCCTGAGTATCTTCTGTATGCTTGGCAGGGGTTATATATCCCACAAAAAGACAGGAAGTTCATCTCAAGAAAGATATTTCCCTGACTAAAACAGTTACAAAAAAAAAAAAAACAACCTGAAATAGAAAGCTGTCACAGGTTTTTTAAATTTAAACACAGCCTTAATTTTGCCTCATATTTTTTAAGGCAGCACTGTGACCCTGTTAACCATGTACTTTCAGCTATGCCTTCAATATTTATCCATCTTTAGTAGGAAGGAAAAGAAGAAAATTTAAAAAACAAGATGTAGGCGTCATTACAGGTACACGCCATACTGTTTCTGGTATTAAGAAAAGAATTTATTACAGAACTTTGGCTGCTATGTCAAAAATCAAATGCAACATATGGACGGGTAAATCTATTAGAATGGAACTAAGAAGAACACACAGCTTTGGACCTCTGCCCTTACAAATAGTCATACCTATTTCCATTTTAAAATTATGAGAGATGGGGTTTTTTTTCCCACATGGAAGGCTCTCCCAGAACACATGTTCTTCCAACTTCCTTTCTAAGTTTATTCACCTATAAAGCACACCAGTGTTTCTAGGGTTTTTTTAATTTTATTTTTTTTTTGTTTGTGTGTAACAATTTGACAGTTTTGAAAATAAAATTTTCCAATTTGAATCTATCTTTCTTGACCATGTATGATGAGAAACCTACTTACTTTCCAGGTAAGATTTTAATAACACCTATTTTAATTGCAATATTTTTATTTTTTATATGGAATACATGATATTGATGACTGATCTTTAATTGAATAATAAAACCCGTATCATTTTTCTCAAGTGACATTTCCAAATTAATGAGACCAGAATTACTGTAGAACCATAGAATCTCTTAAAGTGAATTAGACCAATAAGGATCAAGTCCAAGCCCCTGCTATTCACAGGACTACTTAAAACGAAACTATATATGTCTTATAAGTAATTTTATTATATAATGCTATTAAACTTGATTATGGTTTTCCTCCTCTTTCCCATAACCACAAAAGCTTCTTTCTCTATACTGCAAGTTCTTCACAACCTTTTGCAATCATGAAATTTCTTCATGATGGTCCTGCATTTGTCCTCAAAGTATAAGATAAAACTGAGTAAAAAGAACACTGAGATGAAAGATTGATATATCTGCTACTGTGGATAGCTCCTTTTCTTCCTTTTTCCTGAATATTTCTGGATTTGAGAAAGCCCTGAAAATAACTTTATTTTTTGCAAGTTTTACTAACCTCTCAGGCTCTCTGAATTAATTCCTGTTACTGAATTGCAGTCAATACCTTTTTTTTTACCAAATTTTCTTAAAGATACTTCTATGCTCTGCAGCATCTGACAATGTGTTATGTCTTCTTTTTTAGCATTCTGTGAAGAACCATTTAACTTACATGAAAGAAAAGCTACATCAGAAGGATCTACAGTAACTGAGACTGTAAAAATCAAGACTTTTTAATTCAAATGGAGACAAATACTAAGAAAATATCTTTCCCAGCAAGGTGTGCAGCTATGCATTTACTGAAGTATTTTACTATGTACCTACCTATTTGTCTGGTACACTTGAAAGAATTTATCTTTTTCCTTACACAAAGTAAGAACTCATTTAGGTTCAGTAACCACTGCAGAATTTTATTTTACAGCCTACTCCTGAATGATGTCTGAATTGCACCCAATAAAACAGGGTGTATTTTAATATTTTGAGCTCAGAGGTTTTCTATTTAGTGGGGAAAACAAAAAATAAAATAATCACACAACTCCACTTTAATGGCAAAGTATTTTGTCATGGGGAAGTAAGTATTTTTTGATTGGAAAATTTCCATTCTGTTGTTGGAAAATAAGCATGGTCTCTAGAGATTTGATGAAAGACCGGTGGGTCACATATGATCCCCCATATTCTAGTTTCTAATATATCTGTCATGCTGTGATCATAGACAATTATGATTCAAATGTAATTTTAAATATCTATTTAATAGCTAACTAAATGTGGGATTTACAATTTACTGAGGGATTTAAAGTGTTTCAGGTGGTAATTTCAATAATATTATTCCTTCTTTTGGAATGAAAGCACTTTTTTATCACTGCTTTTTCTAGGGTATGAATTTAGCCTATTTTGTTGTAACTTAATATTCTGAACATATCCTATATATTAAAACACATTTCAAATTCTAACATTATTCCACCTTGAAAGAGAAGCACAATTTTTCCATTTTAAGACAGATACTTAAAAAGTCAGCAAATACTTTTTTTTCCTTAAAATTTCAAAATAAAGTTAAAATTTAGAACTCTCAATAGACGTTGACTTGAATTTGTGATTTAGTTCAAAACATAACTGTAAACACAAAACTGCAATATAAAGCTTATGGTCTTACTTATTACATTCTGAATTCTTCTATAACAAAGATGGTTTTAAATCTAGCCCTTTGACTTAGATCTGCTTTATATAACTAACATTTTGTTCCTTTACAGGGAACACACTTCACACTTCATGGATGAAAGTCATAGCACTATAGAAATTAGAATTAGTGGTCAATTTTCTTCTCTGGTCATGACTATAGCACCAAAAGACCGTGTAGCCTTCCTTAAAGAAAATTAGTATTGAAATGAAATACATGAATCCAACATTTAAGGACAACTGCTAAAAAATAAAAATAAGAATATTTTAAAAGGAAAATAGTAAACATTTTAAAGAAATAGGCTAGAATAGCATTCATTTGGTATTAAAAGCAGTAGTTTATTGACCAGACTGATTGTATTACAATTAATATCTCCAGGAGAAAAAAAATCTTTTAAAATAACTATTAGTAAAAAATAGCCTTCTCTAAGGCTAAGATGTTATTCATCTTCATGAGTAACATACAGAAATTACAAGATGAAAAAAGGTATTTTGCTGATGCCTCCTAAATCAAGGAATATGAAGAAATTTTCACTGAGTGGAAAATACACCAATTTATGTGGCAATTGCATGGATACCAAATGTGATCGCAGCACCTCCCAGTTTTCATAGTGGGACAATCAAATTAATTAAATTAAAAATTTGCTGCCATAACACAGGCAAGAGTAAAGAGTGCTGGAAGCAATTAAATTACTTGTTAAGTGCAATTTCTTCAGATATAAACTTCTTATAGGAATTTAATCCTATGTGATGAGAAACAAACTAATGACATGTGACAAACAAAACAATTAAGTAAAAAGGGGATGAACCTCTGAACATAGCAGATGGGAATTAAGTACATGAATCTTCTCAAAGGACATCACATTTGACAAGAGTTTAAAACAACCTGAAAATTAACTACTTATATTCAAAAGCTTGGAAATCCTGCTCTCTTAAAATAGAATAGAGCGCTAGTATTGAACATTTCTTCTTGTAATGTCACATACCTTCTGACCTACACAAACATATCTTTAATCTATACTTTGAATGAAAATTACAAAGATGCAGATGAAGGTTAAAACTGCTAATATTCCAGTAATAATCCAAAGCTCCTTACTACTTCCTTCATAATGAAAGAAAATAAAAATGGAGCCACAGATTTTGTTTCATATTTCCCATCTACTATTAATTAATTATTTTTTATGCAAATTAAACTTTTTTCTTTAATAAGTTCATAATAATATATCTAAATAATTGGAGATAATTAACATAGTTTCCCATTATTTTGAATAATATTTTGGCTTCTTTTTTAAAGTAGATCACCTTGATAAGAGGCCAAGAAGATTGACAATGACTACTGGTATAAATCCCCCCTTTTCTAATAGGTTCAAAGTGGTGCCCAGCTAATAAAAAAACTGAATTCAACATACAGTCTTGAAAAGATCCCACATCTAGACAAAATTTTGTCTGTTGAATAATTTAATTACAATTGACTGACAAGGAGAAGACATATAATTCAGATTATTTGTTAGTAAGAAGACCGGCTTAGGCAACACACCAAGCATTTACACATTGGTTGGGGTTTTTTCTCCTTGTGATACTCACTCCTTACACAGCCACGAGTGTTCTACTGAACAGCAGTGCTTCACTGACCCTTGTATAACATGTTATGGATGTTACAGCAGTATGGCATAACATAATTTTTTAAGTCACTTAAGGTGCAACCTTACTGAGCACTTCAGAATGCTTATCTCAAAATGTGAATGAAATGTACTGGGACTGGTGTCAACTTGCAAGTGTGAATCATTTTTTTCATCAATCCTGGATACCTGGATTACAAGGAAAACAATTCTATTAATGTCCTATGAAAGTGGCCATGCAAGCTAATACCTTTTTAAAGAAAAACTATTAAATTCAATAACCAGCAGAATACCATCAATAAAAAAACAATTCTTAATTGTGGGAAGTGCTTTAGTGCTGGATATAGTGTATCAGAGTGTAAATATGTAGATATGTATATATAATACAACTACCTCAAAATATGAGTAATTGGTTTCCTTAGAGGTCCTTGACAGAAAAATTCTAGAAAAGAATATTATCATAATGTTCTCTTGAAAAGCAAAATGAATGACCAAAACAATTTTAAATTCTTTGAAGCTTCTGTACTTGTATAAAAATCCTAATCTATTCACATAATAAAAAGTATTAGTTCAAACTGCATAAGAGAAAAAAAGATCTAAAACTACTCTGGATAAACAGAAGGCTGATTAAGGAGCTATGGCAGATACCAAATAAATATTTTTAAATGCCGAAAATGTGTCTGTGGCAGCTTTAGGCAAACCACAATTTTCAGAATTTTCTTATGGACACAAAAATTATGGTGATATATAAATAAAATTTAAAGGAATCTTATAAAGAATCTGACACATGTTCACAAATATTGTTTTCTTTCTTAGACCAAACATCCACAAAATCCTTGTGCATAAGGTGACATAATAGGTAGCTATTGACTTCTGTTTAGATTCAATCAGGAATTATTAACCCAAAAGTCAGATAGATCTAGTCAGAGAAAAGATAAATCTCTACCCGGAAGTACAATAAATCTTAGGATTCACTTACAGCAGTCTTTGTTGTTCATTCGCTACAGAACACTGCTATCAAGAAAATGATTACTGCATTACTGAATTACTGGGGTAACTTGTGGAAAAGAGGCACTCTCACACTGCAGTAAATTAAAAATTTCATAGTAAGGTCACACAAAGCATAAAATATGACACAACTCAATTTTATACAGCTGTTTCTAATTTGACTGAATACATTATTCAACAAAATGCTCAACTTCTGCTGTACATATTAGGATTGGACACCTCTTGACTTGAAACAAGCACTGTCTGCATTCGAAATTATTCTGAATTTAGAAAAATCACAAATTTGAAAATTCTGTCTCTGACTCTGAAAAACTCTTACTGGACCAAGACTTACTTAAGAATAACTCTGCATACATTATGTTGTTTGTCCTGGAAAAGTCATGATTTTGTCACCCAGAGTGAGGGAAGTTATACAACTTCATGAATCAAAGCACAAGTACCATAATTTCAAGCATCATATATTAAAGACTTCCATGCTGGGTTCTATAAGAAAAAAGAAAAGGAAAAAAAAAATTATCCTTTCCTTTTCTTCTTCCTACTTACCATTCTCATTTAAAATTACTCAAAAATGCAACAGTCTTTGCTTTGTACCTTCAGTTTTTAATTCTCCCCATGAGAACACAACAAAACCTACCAATCTAAGACTCAGCTTACTTGCTCAGTCATCAATAAGCTTAATAAAAAAAGTGCAAGAAAACAGATCAATAGTGTCAGGGTTGTTTTTTCCTTCACTGGGGTTCATCTTGTCCAAATTCTTGCCTTCTGAGGGCCTGGAATGACTTTAAAAAGTGGACCTTAATATATTCAGTCTGTCCTTTCTAAAGCACATAAAATTTTTTAAAATTATTTTTAATTTCTCCATTTCATATAAAAAATTCACAGTAAGACAATACAGATAATAGGCTTACCTTGATTCAAAGTTTGATACAAAAGGTCAATGATTGCTCTAAGTGCATGTTCTAAATAATGACATGAAGATTCATTGAAACTTATTCAAATGTACTTATAAACCAATCATTAGGAAATAAACTTTCAATAACAAAGAGCAAAGTAGTTTTCTTTAACATGGCTTACTTTAAATTATACTATTACAGCAATTTTAAAATATAGATTAAAAATAAAAAAAAAAAACAACCTGATTCACTACTCTACTAACATTTAGGAGGAGTAAGATCGTTTTTTAAAGTTCATAAGGAAGAAGTCTGTTTATTTAACATCCAATCGCTCACTTTTTTTAACTACCTATTGTCAGCCTAAATTATTATTCTTGGCCTAACTCTTCTTGGACACCACACTACAGGCTATATAAAAATACCCCGTATCTAATTATAATGACAAAATGAAACAGCAATTCAGAGCAGTATAGAAGTTTTCATTCTGAATTCTTTTCAGCATTCTTCTTTAATTGAATAAAGCACAGATTTTTACCCAGTGTTTTCTTTATATATGTCTATATAAGAAGTCTATCCCCTAAATTTAATCTGTTATAACAAGCATTTCTCTGAATGTGTTGCTCCATTTTCTAAATCTCTAGAATGATCTGAAGTTATATGAAATAGCATATCTAAAGAGATTTAGAGTATCTACATATGAAATTAAAGAAATTATGTACTAGGGAAAACATAAAAATCCATGATATCATGATGAATGATGAATGGGGAGTCCCATACAGAGTGGATAGGAGTTTTTCTAGTGCAGATATTGCAACTATTATCACCTGCCATGTCTGGAACTGTCAAATACTTTTCTTGTCCGTACTCCTTAAGACCTTCTTAAAGTATATACCCGATGAGGGTGAGCAGGACCTCATATTGTCAATCTTGATGCAGTATAAATCCAGATACCTCATATCGAGGTAATGAAGTTATGCTGATTGACACCAGTAAAGAATCTTATCTGTTATTTTTAGGCAAAAAGCTTCTTAGTACAATTAGGACTAAGCTGTCAATCCAGTAATCTAGTTGATGAGTTTTTCGCTCTACAGGTGTTACTGGTGATGGAAGTTCATATCAGGGAAGAGTGTCTTATACGAGCAAGGTTGCTGTTACAGCTCTTGAGAATATGGATAATAAGTCCAATTTTTTAATACCAAAATGTTAATAAAATCACAGGTGAAAATCAAAATATGTATTTGAGTCTATGTTTTGAGGTCAAGAACAGGATATACAGACAGCATACCTATTTGGGCCATTTGTTTCCTCTTATGAACAGGCAACTAAATTAAAATCTCTCTATCTCTACTTCCAATCTTACATTTAAGACTCTCCAGAGTATTATACTGTCTTGTCTTACTGGACAAAGTTTAGCATGCAGGTGAAGCCCATTATCTGGTACAGTAATGCTCCAATATACAGCATGCAATAATTACAGAAAGAAGCTTTGTGAGTTGTATACTTCTACTAATGAAACTCTCATGAAGAAATTCAGAACTGCATCTTACGAGACAAGTTTTAAGCAAACAAACAGTGTGAGTGTGAAATAAAATTCTGACTTCCTAAAACTCTGCTATTGTAAATTCAAACAAATATTGAAAATTAAATAGATCTAAGTCAAGAGACAACTACAAAGAACTATGTATTTCCTAGATTTTGCACAGTTATTTGCAAAACTTAGTTGTGGTAGCTCTGAGGAACCTGCAAATTAAAATGAAGCATGATTATTTTAAGGAATTTCACATTTGCACAAATGCTATGGGTATTTTTCTGCTGTATTTAAGTAGCTCTGATGTTTCTGTAAGAAAGCTTCTAATATATAATTTCTCATGAAGTGAAAATGGTGCACAGTAGCCACTTTAGCACAAGTAGACATTGCCTATTTGTGTCAACAATAGTTTCTTAATTTTGATTAGAAACTCTTACAGTTGTAAAGCTCCTTTTTAGTGACAAACATATCCTATGTATGGGAAAATCTACAGCTTGACTTCAGAGAATATTCTGTCCTAATAAAATCTTTTAAATGCTTCCAAAGACATAACAAAAAGTTGTATTCTGATTGTCAGCAGACAAAAAAGTAAACCTTAAAATTATATTTTGACATGCACAAAACTTTTACATGGTGATCCATAATAGTAATACAATATCACTTACGGTTTTTTGTTAAATGCATTACAGAAGTAATTTAAAGAAAGACTGTAGTACAGACTTTTAGTACCCTTTTTTAAAAAAATTCATTTGTCAAAGAAAAATGACACATGTATCTTCAGGACCTTAAGATATTTTAATGCCCTACACATGCATAGTTTGGAAAAGACATTACTATATTACTCTGATTATAACAAAATCTCTTTTTTAGGAACAGGATATTTGAGGTTTCTAGAAGTTGTCAAAGAACATTAAATCTTCTATTTTTGTTCTAATTTTGAAAAAAAAATAAAGCCTTAGCAAGATAATTTGTTTTACACAATAGCAAGATAATATAGATAAAATGTGCAATTTTCAACTGTAAATGCCTTAAAACTGTCATTTAAAAACATGGCCTGCAATTAAGTGTGCCTGCTTGTCTCTGAGAAATCAGCCCTAACCCTGGACAATGAAATTTCAAATAATTTCTTGCACCCTTAGTTTCATGTATCGATAAAACTGATTTGCAGAAGAACAAAAAGGATTCTGTCTTTCTGTGTAAAGCAGGGGACAATGATTAGATTAGGGAGAAAGAGGGTTTTGATTCTTTATTATGTCCTGGATAATACTACTGCTTATTAACTGTTGAAAATTTATGATTGCCTAAGTGATATTGACCAAATGGCAGAACATATAGGACCAAAGTTCCAACGGTCCAATGCTGGTCTGCTATTTGTCAGGCAAGTGCCAGGTGAGAATCCAAACCAGGAACTCTCATGTCCCTGGAAATGAATTCATGTCCACGACAAACCCAGTGCTTCACAGACCAGTAAATGAACTAACTACTTGGGCACACACTTTGGACTCAGAACTCCTTCCAATTTTTATGTGCAATACATATCATGATTCATAGCAAATATTTAGGGATGATTAGAAAGCAGCCCAGGCCAGCTGGCTCCAGAACAGCCCCTTTGACCCATAGCAATAGTCCCTTCATATTTTCAAGTTTTAGAAAGGTGCTGCTCAGAGTATGACTGCTGCATAATGTATGCATATAATTCAAACATAGATTACCATTACATTTTGGTTTCAGGAAAAATGCTGTACTTTTGTGCCCAGAGGCACACAAGGTCTTTGCTTGCATTGTCTATGGTTGCAGCTCTGTGCATTTTACAAGTTCTCACTATTTATTTGAGCTTTACAAATCCAGCATGTAGGAAACCTTTTGTGAAGTCCTCTCAGTTTTGTGTGTTTTTAGATGCACTTTTGAAAGCTTTTTCTAGCAAAGGACTCAAGACATGTCTGCGTATGACAGTCCTGCATAAACACCATAAATTCTCATAAATCTGTCAAAATGGAATTTTTTATTTTCTTCTTTAAGACTATTGTTATTTTAAAGGCCTATAAAAAAATACTGACTTGTCACACCAGGGATTTATGAATTAAATTCATATTCTATAATGGCATAAAGGAAATCTTGATAATTATATATGTTTACTGAATTTAGTGAACACTATATTCAAAGGGACATATTGAGCAAACAGTGAGAAAATATATGAAGAACATAACTTTTTCTCATACTTCCAAAAGTATCTAATCTTTTTTTTAAACTGCCAGCCCTGCAATTATGAAGTCTGAAAGCTACAAAATGCTTTTTTTGTATTTGTGACTCATTATTAAGGCTACACTTTCTCTGGAGGAAAGATGATCTCTCTTTAGTGGTGCAAAATGGAAAACAAACAACTATATAAATATACTATACATATATTTTAATGGGCAATACAAACCAAATTATGATGTCTGATGTTCTAAAAGTGCTTATGAAAGTGCCTATGAATTTCCACCACTTACACTGTCCTTCAGCTGTACACTGAAAAATTCTTGAGTGTCATTTGAAATGATCTTGTTGAGGAACACACCACATTTCAAGAAATCCTACGAAATATTCTAAACACTTTAGTATAGATTTTTTTCACCTAAGAACTCCTATTAAGTTTATTTAAACACTGCACTACATCATCAACTGTGAGTATTTCTATATTGCTAAAAGGACCACTCTTTCTTGTTGTTTGTTTTGTTCTGTGGCTACGTATCTTAGTTTGCAGCAGAGCAATGTTCTCACTCCTCTGTTTATGGACAATAAAATGAGTTTAATACAATAAGCTTTTATGATCAAAAATAATATTGGCTATAGCATAGAAGTGCAAGAGTTGTCAATAACTTATCCAACAAGGACTCAAATATAAAAGGAAGAGGGAAAGAAAATAAAAGAAGGATATTTCATGCTCCTTTCCTGCTGTGTATGCATGTGTGTGTATCTGCGTAATGTTCAATTCTTTCCTCCCTTCTTTTGATCTGAGGAGACAAATGTTATGAAAAGGATACATTTATCATGTGACAATCTAGCCTCAAGTGTTCAATTTTACATAAATTAGAACCTTACACTGTAAAAAATGGTGTAACACTATACTCAAATATTACACAAAAAAGAGAATCAATTTCTAACCAGTGTTTCTATCCATCCTGTGATGTTTTTCAACCTAAGTTCTGTATAACCTGTCCAAAACTTTATTCTGAACGGCTTTAAGAATTCTGTGTCTTTTTCCTATATACAGCAAATATAACTAGCTGATGCTCACAGTGAAATATATCCCAGTTTAGATTTGCCATTGAGGTACAAAACAGATGATAAGGACCTACACAGCTAGTGTTATGCATCCAGTGAGTAAAGAGATCTTCCACTGTAAACTGAGTCCTTAGTTGTTCCATGGCTTGGTGCATCCTGAAAACAAAGAACTTCCTGACAATGCACAGAGCAACTGCAGTTTGTACATGTAGGTGTCTAATACAGATGATCACATACTTCCAAAAGTACTAGATAGAAACAGGAGATATAGTATATCTGTGTTTTGTTCTTTACCTACTTTTCCCAGAAATCCATCCAACCCATTCATTCAATGATAGCTCAGGAGCAACTATCTTCTTTCCAGGCTAGGCTAATTCTTGTATTTTGTGAGAATACTCATTAGTCTCCTTAATAGATCTTGGCTGATTTTTGTCTGATATGTTATAGACTCAAAAAAAAAAAAAGTAGAAAACTTTGAATTTCACATTTTTAGTGAAACAGTTACATTTTCCCAGAAAAGAAACTCCAAACAAAATTAGTTTTACTTTTTCTCTGAGATAAGAAATAAGCATTTCACTGTTAAAATCACTCTGGAAGAAAAGAAATTATTGTAGTCCCTAATATCCCTGCTCCAACATATTTACCAGCCTGAATGAATCTTTAATTTATACATGAATACAATCTAAAAGGATATCAGTTTAAAGCACTAAATCTTATTTCTGTAAATGCATCTCCCCAAGTATAAAGTAAAAGAATCACAGAGAAACAGGACTTCTTCTCCTAAGGATGGATCAACTGTGTTTGAACCATTATTGGTATATGTTGATTTAACATGTTTTAAAGACATCTTTAAAGAAAATTGGCATTTCTCAACAGGCAATGCATTCTAGTGCTTTAAAAATCTCATTATAATTTTGCTTAATGACTAACCTTAACCTGTCTTGTTACAGTACAACTTTTGTGTTTCTTGTTCTGTTTTCCTTGAAACTGAAATTCAGTGAGATACAGACGGATTAAAATACACATCACTGTATATAAATATATTTTATGGGGTTGTTTGTTTAATTATTTTTTTTCATTTTTATTAAAAAAGAGATTCAGAAAGATTATTATAATCAGAACCTAAGTTTAAGATAAATACCTTGGTAAAAAATCTATATATAAGAACAGTATCACTGGGTATTATTGTCCTCTTTTGAAAAAGTTATTTAATGAGAAGAAAAGCTACTTTAATATCTTATTTTACAGTGCACTATCTATAACTATATTCCACCCCATTCATGGCTGTTAACTGAGTTTACTGCTAAAAGAGTTTACTGCACCATACACTACAGTGTCACATACAGCTTTTGAGAAACATTGAAACAATTTTCCAGACCATTAGGTGCATTCCCTACTTAAAAGACTGAGATGCTTATGGTAATGCAGAAATAATTCAAACAAATACACACAGCGGCAGACCCATCAAATGGCAAAACACCGGAAGGAAAATGGGTTTTCAGCCATCACTTGTAATCCTCTACTTCAATGCAAAGTTTGTGTTTACTACATGTATTTCCTGATCAGCTGGCATAACGTTGCCTGACAACAATAGAGTATTTGCAAAGCCTAAAGAATGGAGTCAAATCCTGGTTAAATAGACTGACTTCAGAAGGAATTTTGAAGGGAAGTGAAGGAGGAGTCATCGCATTTTTCAAGTCTAAATGATATGTTTTCTCTGGTTTTGTGGTAAATTGTCAGAATTGCTGTGGAATTGCTTTAAGTCAGTGAAGACCTGATAAGGCTTCTTGAGAAAAACATGAGCTGTGCCCCTTGGTCATCTCACACTAGCCTCGGACTAGGCCTAAGGTTGGAAGGATGTCTGGGGTGAAGAGGAGGCATCAATGCCTCTCAGTGGGGCACAGAAGAGCACCTACATGTCTGTACCGGCTGTCAGCCTCATTCCACATCACTGGACACAACAACACTAGTAAATCTGGTCCTTCAAGGAGACAAGAATGCTCACAAAGACACTCTGGAGAAGCTCAGACAGCCTTTACTGCTGCCTCAGCAGGTAGAGGAGGACCAGCGTGTTTGTTTTACCTTTGTATGAACTATAAATTCTGACTGAAAGTAAATAAGCAAGTAACAAAGACCCTCATTAAGCCCTATTTATTTATTAACTTTCACAGCCCTAAGAATGCAAATGAAAAGAAAAGAGAACATGCATTACATGTATAAGTCACAGTCACCAAAACCCCACCTATAGCCTGTGATTGTTCCATCCCTTTGGGAAGTGCCAAAATACATAATATAAAAGAAGAAGTTTGGGGTAAAAAGAGAGAGAAGAGGAAAAACAGTATCTCTGCTGGCTGAATATGAATTGATGGACTCCATCTCTCCCCCTCTCCTAAAGGGACAACTTTAGATGAGCTTTGTGTCTCCAACAGCATTGGAATGGACACAGGAACACTTGTTACATGCATACATATAAGTATGTGTGTGCGTCTGTGTATGTGTGCAGTGCTAATAAATCTGTTACTATATTTTGTCTCAAAACATATAACACTCTGTAGTTAGTGCATTTATCACCAGCTATCCTCAACCTGCCATTCTGTTGCTTCAATAAACTGCAGCATTTGTGAACCTGGATTCTGTAAGTTCTCACTGAACTTGGACAGACCTATGGCATCAGATTGGCAAACTGCAATATTTGTGAATCAGAACTTGCACAAGTTCTTATTGTATACAATGACACCTATAATTACAAAACAGATATATTTGTGAATCTGTGGTTGTATGTTAGAAAAATAGAAACTTTTACAGATGCTGAAGGGTTCAATCTGCAGCCTTAGAAAGAGCTTGGATTGACGCAGTGATGAAGGTATACAGACATTGGGTAGAGAAATTATAAACTTATATTTCTATAAGTAAGAATATGTCTTAAGTAGGTAAGAAATTACATTAGGTAATATAGTTTGAGGTTTAAGCAGTTAATAGTGTGAGTTATAGAGTAGGTTAGAGATCCAGAAACTATAACAGAAGTGTGCATGAGTACATGACCTGTCAGCTTAGTGTCTAAGAGAGAGACGCAGTGCAGCAAAATTAAGCAAAGGTGATTGGTTAATAAGTGAAAACAAGCTTCATGTCAATTGCCTATTGGGCTAAAATGTTATATATTGTCATGCAAAGAGGAAACTCATGTCTTCCTTGAGCTATGGCTGACTTGTTGCTCCTCTAAATCTCACACCTTGAGACTGATATTTTATTTGGTTACTTGAGCAATAAATCATCTCAAAGCAAGGTGGTCCCATCCCTCTGTTCTTCATCTCAACAGTTGTGAAAGCTCTGACTGAACTCAAGGAGACTTATAGTGATAGATAGGCTGTGATCAGAAACTAAACCCAGCTTCATACAGCCCCTCTGATCCCTGAGAATCAATTGAAATGCAAAGAGTTTTATTTTCTGCTACATTTGTATACCCTTAATGCAAGAGGTATAAACCATATGGCTATTTTATGTGAATAAATGAATAAGAAAGTCAACTAGAAATTACAATCATTTGTTTCATGCATAATTATGGCTTTTTGCCATTATCTCCATTCATCTCTGTGATGAAATAAACATGAAAAGAAAGTGAAGAAACAAAGCAGCAGCACTCAACTTTGTGTGTGTCCAAAATGATAGGTAGTAAGAAATCCCCAAAGGCATAACTCGTCTGAAGCTTCCTCAGAGAGAACACCTACTTAAGCTGCTTTAACACTAGGGGATTTACAGAATGCTCCCAACTTCTGAAGACCTAATAACTCATGTGCAAAACATCCTAATAATTATTTTGCAAGAGATATCACAGCAGTTGAAACACTGAAAATGTCAGGCAGAAACCTTAATTTATGATTTCCAAAACAATTCCTTGAGTTAAAAACGAAAAAAAAAAGAAGTTTTTAATGACTGTAGCCTTTACTCCCTTGTTTCCTACTATGGTTTCTGCTGCCTGGGGAAAAGGATCCAGGGGTGCTGGTTGACAGAGAGCTGAACAGGACATTGAGGTGTTGGACGGTGTGCACAGAAGGGAAACAGAGCTGGTGAAGGGTCTGGAGAGTGAGTTATATGAGGAACAGCTGAGGCACCTGGGGTTGATCAGCCTGGAGAAAAGAAGTCCCATGGAAGATTTTATTTATGTCTACAAAAACCTGAAAGCAGGTTCTTCCTTAAAATATAATTACAAAATACAAATAGAGCTGCCTTCTATTCAATTATTTTTTGCTCAGTAGGGAAAAAAAAAAAAAAAAAAGTTTGCTCCCAGATTTGGAGGACTTTCCATCTTCGTTTCTCATAAAACCGTTATATTAATACTCAGCTATACAAATATATTTGCATAGCTAGATATGTCAGAAGTTGCGAAAACATCAGTTATCCATACTTCAGTTACTTAATTAATCCTTTGTGGACATTGAAGAAACATAGGAAAAAAGTGTCTGGCTAAGACTGCTGATGTTCTATCTGATATATATTAAGTATATCTTAAAAATGTTTTTCCATATCTGTCAAAGTTTGAAACAGCAAAATATTTCCCCATTCACAGTCAGGATGAAAAAACGCCAGCTTCATGATACTAAGAAAAAAAAAGACTAAAAATGACTAATGTTGAAGATGTTAATTTTAACTTTTTTTTTTAATTGGATTTCCACTTATGGACATAAAAATAAAATATTACAAGGACCTTAATGAAAAACCCAAATAAAAACATCTTCTTCACAGAAAGAGGGATTGGACATTGGATTTGGCTGCCCAGGGAGATGGTGAAGTAACTGTCCCTGGAGGTGTTTAAGACTAGACATGGTACTTAATGCCATGGTCTAGTGGACAATGGAGTGTTAGGTCATTGGTTGGACTCAAAGGTTTTTTCAAACCTAGTTAATTCTTTGATTCTGTGATTCTGGAAGTGTATGCAATGTTTTGATTTCAGTTATCCAGGCTTTTCAAAAATAATATGTATTTTCTAACATAATCATTGTCAAGTGTGATGGAAAATTGTATCTATCCAAATGTTTGAAAGGGATTGTTTTCTTTCATAAAATTCTTATTTTTATGTCTTGATGACTTTGTGGGAAAAAAACATGCATGTGTGTAACTAAACTGCTTGACTATTGCAATATCCTATGAGAGGTGACTGTTGGAAGGTGTACAGGTTTTCTTATATCTAGTACAGAATATAGCATTCTGCCTGGAAAAACTGTTCAATCATTATGTCTGTCTTTCAGGCTGACTGCCTAGAATGCAGTAAAATAAGTTTATGTTGTTCAAGTTATTTTTTGTTAAAAGCTTTTGATAACATAGCCCCTAGCAATCTGTCATACTTCCCTCTTGAGTCGTGTCCTGAGAAGGAACTATGCTTATATGCTCTCTACAGATCGCAGCTAAATCTCCTACCGTATAACAGGTGATTTTATCTGTGCTGACACATTTGCTTAGATTTGTCACTCTATCACTTCCACTTCCATTCACCCTTCCCTATCCTATAATTATAATAATTTTTTTTACCAACCACAGTATTTTTTAATAAGCTGTCTCTGACACTGAAGTGTCCTGATTGCCAGTTTTGCTTAGCTTTTAAATGGTTTGTTAAAACAGTAGAATAATTGAAATATCTGAGTTGTAAGGGACATTTAAAAACCATATAGTCCAACCTCTCTGCAAATAAGCAGAAGATTTTAACACAGATCAGTCTGTTCAGAGCCCTGTCCAAACCAACCATGAATGTTTCCAGTGGTAGAGCATTCACCACCTCTCTGGACAACATTTTCCACTATTTCCCCACTCTCATTGTACAAAATTTCTTCCTTATATTCAGCCCATATCTATCCTCACTCAGTTTAAAATTATCACCACTTGTTGTATTACAAATCTCTGCTAGGAAGTTTCTCTCCCTCCTTCTTTTCAGCCTTGTTTATGTACTGGAAGGTTGCTGTAAGGTTGCCTTAAGAGTCTTCTCTTTTCCAGGCTAAACAGCCCTATCTCTTCCTCATAGGAGAGTTGCTCCAGCCCTCTGATCATCTTGATGACCCTGCTTTGGACTCATCCTAACAGGCCCATGTCCTTCCTATGCTGGTGATGCCAGAGCTGGATGCAGCACAGCAGCTGGAGTCTCACCAGAGCAGAGCAGAGGAGCACTGTCACCCCCCTTCACATGCTGGACAAGGGCATGTTCTTTGGGCTGCAAGGGCATGCTGCCAGCTCATGTCCCAGTTTTCATCCACCAACACACCCAGTTAGGGACACGTTGTCAGTACAGAATTTTTTTCTTACTAGAGGTGAGACAGAAGTTGCACTGGAATATGCAATATTGAAGAATATAAACTTATAACCAGAACTTAACTTTGCAGCTAGATCCTATTTCTGTCTCTGATAACAAATGCACTTCAAAGCAAGAGGTCCAACACACAGTTAAAACCAAGCTGGCACAATACCCTTCGAAGTGACTCTATGTCGTGGTTTTAAACCAGTAATTAATAAAAAGGGGAAAAAAGGATTACTTATTTCTTGCTGTGAGATATGGATTAAAACAAGAGCAAACCAGGCATAAAATTTAAAAGGAATAAAGAAAGTTTATTGACAAATTACAATAATAAGAACACCAGAATAAACTTCCAGAAAAACTTGTTCATTTCTTACTGCTCACCATTCTTTTGTTCACATGACAACAGAGACAGAAACTTTAGAACTTTGATGGTTTAAACAGTCCCAATTCTTTCTACAGTCTTTTCATCAGTCTCTGTAGAGAAACAGAAGTTCCCTTCTGTTAATCTATGGAGTTTCTCACAAGAAAACTATTTTTGTTATAGTTTTCCGTTTCTCTGATATCAGCTGCCCAGAGCTGCTGTTATCAAAGCCCACCCCTCCCATTCTACATCACTCTGAAATGTGTTATGGGCCATGAGTTTGAGGATAGCATTTTTAAGGATAAGTTATTCAAAGGCAAAAAGTATTCTTCATCTGTTTCTGTGAGCTTCACTAGAAAACAGTTTTCTCATTGCCTCTCTAGGCTTCAAATCTCCCAGCACTTCACTATACCATAATTACTCTACTTTTTACTCAAATTTACACTTTGAACACTCTATTCCTCCCCATACTCTATCATGAATTAAAGGAGTTCTTTTCAGGACTTCATTGTCCATCCCCATAGTTTTAACAGAAAGATATTTCAGCTTAATTAAAGCATCTCCTTAATTCTCTACCTTCCTTGAAGCTTCTTTTCTTTCTTGCCACTAGTAGTTTATAAAGTCTCTTTTCATGTTGATCACTCTCCTTTTCTCTCTCTGGATAAAAAGATTAATCCGCAAGTCTCATCTGGATAAGAAAGAGTTAAAATCCTGCTCAAGCTTTTGTAGATGGTTCGGTGATCTCTGCTGAACAGGAGCTGGAGCTGTCTGCGATGGAAAGTTCTTCATAGCTGCTCTGGAGAGCATGGTCACCGTCTCTGCTTGCTGCAGGCCCAGAGCCCCTCTCCTTCTTCACTCGGCAGTTTCTGGTGAATTCCATCACAGCAAAACCTGCAGCCAAGCCAGGAACCAGCCCGGCCCAGCTTGGCTCGGAGCAAGCCCCCGCAGGCCCCATCTCCCGGCCGGGAGAACGGCAGGCCCAGCCCGGCCACCCCCCCCCCCCGGCCGCATGGCCTGGGCAGGGAACCGGAGGCCAGCCAGAGGTCTGCTACCTTTCACAGCCAAGAAACAAAGAGAACGAGAGAGTTCTGGTTTTTTACTTTAAGGTGGGGTTCACAAGTTGATCCCACTTTTCAATGGCTAAAACTGCTGTTCTCAGCAATGACCAATAATTGGTCAGGAGAAAAGACTCCAGGCAGTCCCCAGCAACTCCAACTTTCCTTAAAGGTAAAGTAACTTCATGACACTCTATCAGGAATAAATTCAGCATAAGTGCACAGACATATGACTATGTAAGGCTGGAAAAAATGAAACAAAATGAAAATTCAAGGTCTTCATAAGCTTACTGATTACTGCAGAACTGGACATGAAGTGCTTTACAAATGCAAAAGAAAAGACTGATCAACTTAAATACAGTCTGGAAATTAAACCGTATACAGGTTTCAAGTGGGAGGGAACAGACTTGCAATGCCATTTTATCTTGTTTATTCCATTATAAGTCAGCAACATTTGGCTTTCCTTGGTGATATATGTGTACTTAGTCAAAACCATCAAGATTTTTTCTTTAATTTTTCTGTAATTAGCAATGCTCTCATGTTATTTATTAGAATCTGGAGGAATGCTAGCAAGGAAATGAATGTGTTGTCCTCTACCCACCCCCCCCTCCTTCCCCCCACTGTTCCCCTGCCATCTATGAGAACTGCATCTACAGAACATGTTTTCTTTTTTATTCATTATAGGGGAAACCGTGAAGAAACTATAGGTATTTATTCCTATAGCTATTGGATAATTGTCAAAACATGCAGCAAGAGAAGATGATCTTTTAAACCAGTGAGATCAGGTCACAGAACTCTGCTCTGTACAGTGTAGCTATTGTATGTTTGTCAGAGAAAAGGAGAAATGAAAAGGGATTGATAAAGGACTGATGGATTTGCTCATTCTCTGTTAGCCACATGGTGCTGGAACTTAGTCTTTGAACAAGAAAAGTTTGGTATTTGTTTACAGAATACATAGCATCTTAAACAGGTATTGGATCTTAAATGAGCATCATTTGGATAATATGCAATATTAGCTTCTGGTTGCTAAACAATGCTGAGAGTAACTTAAAAAAAATGCCTTTCATTTTCTAATACTTTAGTGATAGTTTTCAACTAACCCTTAGCGCTGAAGAACATTTTTATTTACTCTTTTCTTTCTCTCTCATCTATCCTCTGTTTTTCCTCCTAAGACACTAATGCCTTTACTCTAAAATCCAGTAAGTTAACCAAAGGCAGACACTGGCAGATACATTCATCATACTAATTATGTGTTGCATGCTATGTTTTTCCCATCAAGTGCCTCCCACATATTTGACGAAAACCTTTCAAATCAAGAAGAAGAAAAATGAAAACAAGTCTCAAAGCCAAGCTGTGTGATTGAGAAAATCACTTAACCTAGTGTCACTGAACTACAAAATCAATTAATGTCTTCTATCATCTTCAGAAAGTGCTATCTAACAGGCAGCCTGCAACAAATTATACAATATTTCAATGGAAGTAATTTCTTCCATTTAGGATTAGATTGTAGGTAAATTGACCCTTTCTCTGCATGTTCACAGCATAAGGAAACATGTCAGTTTTCTTCTGTGAGCCTTTCAAAAAGGTTTTGAATAGCATGCTAGGACAAACCAAGGTGTAATTGAAATTCTGGTTCAGGAACCCACAAAGGAATATTTAACTGAAGTGTAATTTCTATGTAAAGAAACTTTCCCTAGATGCATTATTGCTACATATAATTTAAACAGTAGAATTGACCTTGCATCTAAATGGATTTAAAGAAAAATCAACTCACACAGTGCCTTTTCAAGTAAACAAATCTTCACAGCTATTTCATTACCATATTTAGTATCTCTGGGTTTTTTCTGCACTGGCTTTCCAGATGTATGCAATCATATTAGTATCAAGTAAATGTCTGATTCCTTTTTCACACCACTCTGCAAAAATTCACCTGACAAGGTATCTAAGATTCATAGTGCAAATCACATTGTATGGATTATCCCTTGCCTTTTCCCTCTATTATTTTAGAAATATAGTTGTTTTTAGAGTAAGCAGAAGCAGATTGTTATTATGTCTTTAAAGAAAACTGTCTAAAACCCAGGGAAAGAACTGTGCTGGACTCTCAGTGGAGGTTTGTGTTAGATGCTTAGCTCCAAATTTTGAACATTTAACTTTCAATTTTGTTGGAAAGTTTTTTGTTTCTCACCTGTTTCTGAATGGAACTGAAGCAGATAATTTTTTAGCTGTAACTCCTCGCAACAAAGGTAGAGACCATCTTGAAGAATACCTGCTTTTATTTACCATTCTAGTTTGCTGAATTATCTAAGATAGTATTTGTTAACTTGAATGAACCTCTGAAGTTAAAAACTGGTAATTTTCAGTGGGAGATCTTGACTAAAAGCTACACAACAAAAATGTGGTTTTGCTGATACATATAAAAAGCTGCAAAGCCACTTGACATGGGTTTCCTTGGGTGTTAACTTATCTAAGACATTGATTTCTAATTTACACAGTGAAGACCAATATTCTGTTGTGCAAAAGAGAAAATATTTGAGCACTGACTTCTTTGCATCCCTTTCTTTCAAACAGGGCCTAAAACTTTACTTCTTGCTAGAACCCATTTTCTTGCAGTCACTTCTATATAATAAAACTTATGAGATTGCCATTGACAGGTTTCATGAATGATCTTCAGTCTCTACTCTCTCTTAAATAAAGAGAAAAAAATACCACTGCTCCATACCTTACCTTGGTAGACAGGATAAGGAATATAATATGGATTAATTCCTTCTCCTGGGTCCTTAAGTGCCACACTTGTGGATAGCTTTAATATATGATCCACTCATGTTCTATATGTTTAAATTCATGGTTAAATAAGGGAGCAAACCAGTCCACCTTTGATTAGTTTTAAATGGACAGCTACCTCATTTGGATTATCTAAACTATGAACAGTAAAATTATTTATAATATAATAAATATGCCAAATATCCTGATACAGCTCAAAAATACATCCAAATAGGTACAAATTTAGCAGAAAATATTTCAGAAACCTTTGTATAATAATTTTGAATATGTTATTTGAGTATTTGGTGTAGTTTCCCCTTGTGAAGACAGTACATTACTATCCCAGGAATGAAGTATCAGCAGAGCCAAACAATTTAAAAATTCTGTCAACATTAGATAGTATTGAAAAATGTCACAGGGGAGAAAAAAAAGAAGACAGTATCCAAACGAAGTGTAAAAGTGCAATTTTTGGCTTACTTCAACAATAAGAAATGGTTTATGGAGCTCTGTAATTCCTCCTTCATTCTCCTTTCTTCTATCCCAGAGGCCCCATATTACTGTGACCACCGTCCTAGATAAAAGAGCTTTGACACAACTTCAGGTGTCTGCCAGAAAAGGATGCTTCGGAATGACACAGAGTATTCCCAAGCTCCAAGGAGAGATTTGATTTTTCTGCAGTAGTGAATATTTATATGTTCAAAGGGGATTTGCTGCAGTGGAACAGGGAGGGAAAAACTGCCATGCATTTTTTTGGTAAGATTTTTTATATTCTGTGAAAAATGATGTTCACTAATCTGAATGAATTGGCAAAACAAGTAATTCATTTGAATTTATACACACGCTCTCTTCATTCACTTTAGTCCCAATCATTCCTGCATGAAAATCCTGTAATTGCGATCCAATCCTATTTTGAGCCATTGTATCTATTCTTTAGACACATATATATTTAGACACAAGTCTCAAGATACTTCTTTTCCTTCCTTTTGATACTTTTAAGAAGTACCCTCTATAAACCTCTATAGACATACATAAGTATGGAAGTGTGAAATGGTAACTGAAAAAATGTATTAGGGTTAAAATTCTCAAATCTTTGTGTTTCCTATGTGAGCATCTGTAGGTATGCAAAAACAAGGGATATGAAAAGTCTACGTGATTGATTGCTTAACTGTGAAGTGGACGCCACCCACATCAGCAGTTGGCAGTAAATTTAATCGTCGTACAAATAGCTTGCAAGTCACATTTATGTTGTGCTGTTTCCTGTGTAGACAAACATTGTGCTGTGCTAATCTTGTTTACTGAGACCTAATGCCCCCAAATTTGTTTGTTGTTCATTGTTTGATTTTTGTTGTTGTTGTTTCCATTTGTTTATTTCTTTTCCTTTAATTTTCTAAGCTATGAAAAGATATGAAGTGACACAGTAGGAAACTTTATATTAAAAAAAAAACTTTTCCTAGTCAGATGAGGCTCCATCTTTTTGAGAACTGGCTACTTAACACATTCATAGCCTGAATGAATTCTTTGCACACAGGGATGTACACTAGAAAAATCAGGCAATAAAGCCAAATACTCTCCTTGTAAAGGAGAAACAACTCAGTATTGAAACACTGGGGTTTTTACTTTTGTGTTGTTATTACTGGTAAATACATACATTTGGATAGATTAGTTAAAGAGAACAGTACAGCTTACTGGTCCTATTCTTTTTGCCAGAGAAGCTCTGGTCTCTAGTAAATAATCAGCAAATCAACAATCTCATGGTGTAAAACTACTTGATGGTTCTTTCATTTTTCCATCATGCTGATGGAAAAATTATTTTATTACTGTGAACACAAAGTATCACTGAGAAAACAGAAGCAAACATAGATTTATGAACTATTTTTAAAATGCCTATTGACAGAATATAGTAATTTTTCTTAGGAGCTATCTATTCAAATATTTATGTAGCCATACCATAGAACTGAAATAAAAGTATGCTCAATAGACATATAAAATATCCTACATTTTCCTTCCTATCCTGTCTTTGTTGGTATATGGCAAGATGTCTAACACTGTAGGCTGGTGGGCTTCAGAGTCTGTTCAGGAGCAGAACTGGGCTTCTGCAAGAAAACCCTCAGTATAGAGACATCACTCATACTGTGAGCAGTTTAAATACTTAGTCCAAGTAAAATCTTCCTGTATTCTTTATGACAGCTCAGTTAAGCCTAGAGAAACTATGGCATTACATGTGAGTAGTCTGTTTCTCAATTCTAATTCTGCTATTCCATGTGTTGCCTCATCATTGTAAAAAGCACCCCTTCTATCAAGCTATGTAAGCTGCATACAAAAAATAATGTACTTGCTCAATTAATTTAGTTTACTAATCCACTTTCTATTATAGTTTCTGTAACTTTTTTAGAATTTTAATATGTTATTGTCAAATTTGTTCTTGAATGTAGATCTTAGTCTGTTTTTTCTATCAATGCTGACATTACTATCATATTTATTGATAAATTTTAAAAAGTTTATGTAAATTTCAGTTGAAAATACTTCTGTAAAGAGTATGCCACTTCCAGCACAAGGCATATATATATATATATATATATATATGTATATAAATTTCTTCATAGTCTCCCCATTTCAGCTATGGAGATTTTAAAAATTTGTAGCAGAATGCCTCTTAGCTACTCCTTCATGCTAAAAGTGCTAAAATCTTAGAATAATTTTGGTTGGAAAAGACCTCTAAGAACATCATGTTCAACCATGAATCCAGCACTGCCAAGTTCACCACTAGACCATGTCCCTACGTACCATATCTACATTTTTAAAATACATCCAGAGATGGTGACTTACTGCTTGGTGTCCACTTCAGTTAGGAGATTTTCCTAATATTCAATCTAAACCTCCCCTCATGCAACTTGAGGCCATTTCTTTTTGTTCTATTTTTTGTTACTTGGAAGAAGAGACTGATTCACACCTTCTACAACCTTCTTTCAGGTAGTTGTAGAGTGTGACAAGGTCCCCCAATCAGCTTCCTTTTCTCCAGGATAAACAACTCCAGTTAGGTAGCTTGCTCTGTGGTTCCCCCACTAGCATCACTTTGAGCTTGTGTGCTGGTTTTATCTGGGTTCCAAACTCTCTTGAATAACATTGATAATTTTCTCTTCCCTGTAAAACCTAAGTTGCTGCAGGCATTGGTTTTGGATTTGGTTTATATGATTTTTGTTTTGTTTTTCTTGTATGTTTGTATTTTTGTTTGTTTATTTGTGGGTTTTGCCTCTTTTAAACTCATAGAGCCATAGAACAGCATGAGTCGGAAGGGACCTTTTAAAAGCCATCTAGTCGCAATCCCATGCAATGAGCAGGGGCATCTTCATCCAGTTATTGAGCCTGATCTTCAGTGTTTCCAGGGACAGGGCATCCAGCACCTGTCTCTGTAACTTGTGTCAGTGTTCTCCCAGTCTCATTGTGGAAAAAAACCCAAAAAAAAAGCCCACAAAAAAAACCCCAAAAAAACCCAAAAAATCCCAAAAAGAGAAACAAACGAACAAAAAACCAAAACAACTTCCTTATAGCTAATCTAAACAAAGTATGGCATTTTAAGAAATCTGGCAATCAACATTAACATTCCCATATGCAACAAGCACAGAAAGCAATTTTCCTTTTGCTACGGTCCTTTTTTTGGATGTTTGAGGACTCTTATGATTTATTTTCCCAGTCACTTCCTTCTGAGCAAACAGGGAGAAGGCTCTCAATATTTCTTCTCAGGAAATGTTCCCTGAAGTCTTTATCATACTTGTTAGCTTTAATGGATCCTTGTAACCGCCATAATTTTTTGAGTACCATGAACCTGATAAAAGACTCAAGGTATGGATTAACAAAGTATAAAGATTATTATAATGTGTCTCCTAGTCATCCAATGAAAGATTTTTGTACGGGATTGTTACTATGTAACACTTCCAACAGTGCCCTATACATCTTTCAATCACCATTATAATGTAACAAGTGAATATTTTGTAACCTTTCTATTATACATAATACTGATTACATATTTTTTGTTTAAAACAGTAAATTCCAACTTTTAGAACTTTAGAATTTAGAGCTTTACTACTAAAATGTAGCATCTTGGAAGATATTTATACAGGTATGACAAAAGGTAACTTCTATATTCTCATTCAGATACACAATCATTCTATCTTCTAACCAGTGAAATATCTTTTCAACTGATGAACAGAACTAAATTCCTCTGGGATGCTGTGGACTTTCCAATGGGGAAAAAAGTGGCAGAGGTACCCATTTCCTTCAATGAACCATAAAGGTAGTCAAGACCCCATAGAAAATATACAGAAGGATATATTTAACTAGATGAACATATATAAATAACAATTTCAGAAGAAAAACTTTCTATCAGAGAAGGAAAAAGGGATTCAGAGTAAAAATGTAAGCTGTGCTGAAAGACTTATGCTTTTAAGGATTTTAATATTCCATGGATTCATCAACTTGGACATGAAAGAGAAAAATTTTAAGTTTTTAAACATTTTTTCCTTTAGCATATCTAATAGGAATTTTCTTAAGCCTTTCAAAACTATACATTCTTCTAAATATAACAAATAAATATGGAAAAGGCAAGCAGTTCTCCTAGTTAAATTATTAAATTAAATTTTTAAATTTGGTTATCATGTAGGTCTTATTAAAATTTCTAAAAATGTAGAAAGCTGAACTGTAAAGCTCTAGAAAAGCCATGAAGAAAGAGAAACTTTGAGTTTAATTTGCTAAAAAAGAGCAGGCTGGAGATCAATGTTACTCATTCATTCCTTGAGATCCAGTAAAATGTAATCTATAAGGAAGTAATAATATTTTTTTATTTTTTTTTAATAACTCATTAAAGACTGTTAAATGATAAGGACTGTGGGCTGTTGGATATCTCCAAGATATTGTTTATAAATAGAGTTTGAATTTCTTGAGCAAGTTTTGAAGTGAAAAATATTATATTTTAGTCATTCAAGTGAAAATACATCTGTTACCCAAACTAGGTTTGGACCCATGCATGTTAAAGCATATTGAAATTCTCTTCTCTATGTTAACTGGGCATTTGTGCACTCATCCAATTTAACTTTAAATGCCTTCAATAACTAAGCTTGAGCTGGTTTGTCTGGATTTTCTATCAAACTAAGAGAACTAGATAGTTCTAGGATTCCTTAAACGTTTCAATGAAATGGGAAATCACAGAAATTCCCATTTCCTCAAAACATAAAAGGGTTTGAGGCTGACTAGCTCAGATGAAAAAAATATGTACTTGATCAATATTTATATTCCTTGATATTTCAGTCTATGGCAATTTCTCAAGTGTTCCAGATAATTCTGTCAGGGTCCAATCTCTGTCATTTCTCACTGTTTATTATTGTTAAGCAATATTCAGTGGTGATTGTACAATTTCTTCAATCCAGTGATAAGTTTTTGCTACTATACTGCAAAAGGATAATATAAAAACACAATACCCTAACCATGGTTTCTTAACAACATCTGTTGCTGTTGTACCTCCCTGGAACAGCTAAGAGAATCTGAATGGTCAATAGCTGAGGTTTGCAGGTATATGGTAGAACAGTTTCTCTTCCACAGCAGCAGTGGACCAAGGTTCCTACCGCAGTGCATAGAAATCTCAGCAACTGAGCACACCTAGTTGAGAAAAAGAGATCAACCCAGTGGTTGAGACCTGTCCTGACACTGCAATTTATTTTCTTTTCTTTCTTGCAGGATGTTCCCTCCATAGAGATGCACTTCAGAGAAATAAAAACAGGCACATAGTGAGAGTGGAAACCTATATTACACTTACTATAAACATAGGTAATTACTTTTGTGACATCTGAGAGGTCACAAGTTAACTTGTCTGCTAGGTGTAAATGTTACACTGGTCTCCTAAATATGTCAAGATGGCTGAGAAGTGAAAGGGGGAGTCCAGTAGGTGTACTTCGTGCTGCTATCAGGGATGTAGAAAAGTGCAAGAGGGATACTCTGGTGGATCGCTCATGGCTTCCTGGCAAGGAGACTCAAGTCCAGGGTCTCCATGGAAAACTGCCAGGTTGATGTACAAAACCTGAGATGCAGGTAGGGATTTATGGTTTCACTATGTGGATGATAGTGTAGTGTAGAGAGGAAGAATTTTGCAAACCAGAACTAGGGAACCTTTTGAGACAAGAGAAACCTGGACAAAATGATCAGTCTATACTTTAATAGTAATGGAGCCAACCTGCTGGCACTGGACAGTAAAGTCACAAAATACCAAACTCTGCAAGAAGCTCTGTATAAACTTATAAAAATTTGGGCAGAAAGGTGAAAAATGAGCTTTAGTGTAGAGAAAGGTAAGGTAATTCACCACAGAAAAATTACCTAAAATCTGTTTATACATACTTAAAGAAGTAATTTCTACCTCTTTCAAACCAGCCTCTCCTAGGGATTTCAGCAGTTGTCTTCAATTATGATGTGTTGAATTTGCTGAAAAATAGTTTAGTCTTTATTTTATCCTACATTTTATTACCCATGTAGTGGTTTAGATTCACCAATTTGAGTTTCCTGGCCAATGTACCAAATAATATGGTAGATTTCAGCGCTGGCTAAAATCACCAGTGTACTGACTCATCTCTTGCTGTGAGATATTGTGATAGACTGGCATTTAAGAAAACAAAGAGAAAACACCTAAGGAAGTTAAAACTGCCTAAGGCTGATGGGAGTTTTTCTCCTAGCCAACAACTGGCCATTTCTAAGAATTGACAGCAGTTTTAACCATTGAAAAGTGAGATCAACCTGTGAACACCATCTTAAGACCTAAGCCTGGGAATTTGTCTCTTTGTTCCCTGGCTGTGAAAGGTAACAGAGCTCCAGCTGGCCTCCCATTCCCCTGCCCAGGCCATGTGGCCCGGGCAGGGGCTGGGCTGGGCCAGCCACGGCTCCCGGCCGGGAGATGGGGGCTGCGGGGCTTCCCCTGGGTTCTGGCCGGGCCAGGCCGGTCCCTGGCTCGGCTGCAGTTTTTTTTTGCTGTGACTGAATTCACCAGAGACTGTCGAGTAAAGAAAGAAAAAAGCTCTTGACCTGTGGCAGGCTGAGACAGTGACCACACTCTCCAGAGCAGCCATGAAGAATCTTCCATCGCAGACAGCTCCAGCCGCTGCTCCGACTGAGATCACAGAACCGTCTACAAAGCCTGGGCAAGATTTTAACCTTTTAATTACCCAGATGAGACTTGCAGATTAATCCTTTTTTCCAGAGAAAGAAAAGAGAGAGTAATCAACATGTAAAGAGACTTTATGAACTATTAGAGAGACAGTAAAGAAAAGAATTAAACTTCAGAAAAGGTAGAGAATAAGGAGATGCTTTATAAGCTGAAATATTTTTCTGTTAAAGCTATGGAGATGGACCATAGTGTTCTGAAAAAACTCCTTTAATTCATGACAGAGTATATTGGGAGGAATGGAGTGTTCAAAGTGTGGATTTTGAGCAAAAGGTGGAGTAATTGCGATACAGTGAGGTGCTGGAACAGAAGGGAGAGAAGTAATAGTTGAAGATTTGAGGCCGTTGTAGAGGCAAAGAGAAAACTTCTGTTTCCAGGAAAGCTCACAAAAACAGATGACGAGAACTTTTTCCTCTGAATAACTCATCCTTAAAAATGACATCCCTAGACTCATGGCCCATAACACACCTCAGAGTGATGTGAAATGGGAGGAGTGAACTGATGACAAGATTTCTGGGCAGCTGGCATCAGAAAAATAGAAAGCTATAACAGAAATAGCTTTCTTGTGAGAAACTCCATAGATTAGCAGAAGAAGACTTCTGTTTCTCTACAAAGGCTGATGAAAAGATTCTAGCAGGATTTGGGACTGTTTTAAACACCGAAGTTCCAAAGTTTTTTGTCTTTATGTTGTCATGTAAGCAAGGGAATTGTTGGGTAGTGAGGGAGAAAAGGGTTTTTCTGGAAGTTTATTCTGGTGTTCTTATTCTTGTAGTTTTGTTAATAAAATTTTATGTATTCCTTTTTAGTTTTTAAGCCTGTTTTGCTCTTGTTGTAATCCATATGTCACAGCAAGAAATAAGTAAGATTTCTAGTAATTTTTTAGTTACTGCTTGTCTTAGTTTAGGGCAAATTAGGGAGGAAAACTCCAAATAGGGATTTGCCCATGGAAATGCCCCCTCCCCACCAACTGGTCCGGGAAAGGAAAAAAATTTCCTTGGAGAGAAGTGGAAAAAGCTGTTTATTTAACAGAAATTGAATAATATTAAATAATAAAACCTCTTGCTGTTCGATGGGATGGCAAGTCTAGGAAGAAAAGTCCTTTTCATGTGGTGTAGCTCGGCTCACTCAGGTTCTTATCAGTCCTTCCAGCGCTGGAAAGTGCTGAGGCCCAGGCCCCGGTGGGCCACAGGCGTGAGCTCCCGGGGTTTGGCTGGGTGTTCAGTCCAGAGGAGGCTTGCACAGATCCAAGAAAAGGGAAAAAAAAGAAAGTTCCAGGGAACTCCTCTGCCTCAGCTAGCTAAAACTAACTAAAAGCCAGAGAGAAGCTCTGTCCCGCTGTCTGTCCGTGCTGCAGACACCACAGTCCAGGAGCGAGATGTGTGAGAGTGATGTTTTTCTTTAACAAAAACTGCGCGCTTCTTCTTCCCCCTCTCTTGCTCTCAGAGCCAGTCTTAAAGGTGCAGAACTTAATATATAATATAAACCAGACGATTGGGGATACCAGTATTATAAAGTCACCCCAGGACACTGCTTTAAAACCACAACATTTATTTGGTGTGCTGGCTGGGAAATGAAATTAGCAAATCTAAACCACTACAGATATGGATTACGAAAAGGGCAAAACAGGCTTAAAACTTAAAAGGTATAAAGAAACTTTATTAACAGGACTACAAGAATAAGAAGAAAAAAACTTCCAGAACACTTTTCCTCCCTCTGCCCAACTTTTTCCTTTCTCAACTGACCATGTAGAGACAAAGTCTGGGATATTAAAGCAGTACCAATTATACAATAGTCTTTCATCAGTTCTTGTAGCAAGAGAAATTTTCTCTTGTCATGCCATGGAGATTTCTCCACAAGTGTGGGTAGTCAGGGCCTGGCGGCCGGAAGATTTCGCGATGTAACAGAAAGCTAAAGCCCCTCCTCTGGTAGTCATTAGACAATAGAGTATAAGTATAGTGCAAGAGGAAGGAAGTGACGGTGCAAAGTAATGCAATATAATGTCATGTCGTATTTCAATAAACACCATTTTGCCATCCACCACATTGGTGTCTGTGAGCTGATGGACCAAGCAACCTGGGTGTGGTCGCCGTGCCATTCCTGAACCAGGTCGTTTGCCTTTGGAAGGCAACACACGAGAAACAGTTTTTTCATGGCTTTTCATTTCCATGAATAGCAGCTGCCCGGGCAAAAAGTTCTGCATCGTGAAATTCCTCCCATTTTCACAGCCCTCCTAGAGGTGTGTTCATGGGCCATGAACTCATGGGGTATTATTTTAAGGATGAGTTGTTCAAAAGCAAAGGCTCTCTTCGTCTGTCTCTGTGATCATCTCTGGGAACAGAGGTTTTCTTCTTTTCTCCCTGGGGGCAAAGGGTCTTCATCACTCTCATCTCTCCCTCTGTTCAAGCTTCTCATGGGATCACAGCTACTCCAGCATCTGCTTGGCTTCATCAGTGGATGCCTCTGCTCAGATCTACACCTTGAATACTTCATCCCCCCATACTCTCTCATGAATTAAAGGGGGTGTTTCAGCGTATCATTGTCCATCTCCATGGCCCAACCAAAAGAATATTTCAGCCTCATTCAGCGTCTCCTCATTCTCCTTCCATCTCAGGCTTGACTCCTTCTTTTACTGACCTTGGTATCTTCATGTTGTCTTTCTATGTGTGGGCACTCTGTCCTGGAGAGAGGAACAAGGTCTGCAGGTCTCATCTGTATAGTGAAAGGGTTAATATCTTGCCCAGTGCCACAGCAGTCATGGTGTTGGATTTCAGGCTGTACTGGGCACTTCCCTCCACCCAGCAGCCGCTGTTGGGGGAGGTCCTGGCTCGGCCTGGAGCCATCAGTGTGGGCCGGGGCAGGGGGGTTTAGTGTGGGTGAGATGTCAGCAGCCGTGGCCCAGCCGGGCCCCGCTGCCTCCATTCCCCACTTGGGAGCTGCTGTCCAGCCTCTGCCAGGCCACAGGGGAACAGGGCCAGCCTCACCAGAGCTCAGCTACCTTTTGGGGCTGGAAGCCAAGACAGAGAGTTCCTGGGCTTGTGGATTTTAAAATGTTGATCTCACAGAGGCTGATCTAATTTCTAAATGGTGCAAAATGTTGTCAGTTCTCAGAACTATCCAGCTATTGGCCTGTTCTAGGCACAGAGGAAGCCCCCAGCAGCTTCTCTGAAAGAAATCACTTCCATGGGTGATTTCTTACTCCTATCCCAAATGTCAATCAATGTGAAAACACCACAACACAGTAGAACTTAAAACTAAGTTAAAACTAAGGAAAACAAAGGTTATAGTTAATGTTGGTGGTTTTAGATGATAGGAATAATGGCAGCTGAAAAAGAGAATGAAATGTTCAACACATTTGGATATGTATTATGAATAGAAGATGGCATTGTGCCACTCATTAAATCTTAATGTGTCCATATTTTGAGTACTGAAGAAGTTCTTGCCTTCAAGTATAAAAACACACATAAAGTCTAAGCAGAGTTAAGTCAGAAGCAGAAATGAACAAGTAGATTGATTTTTCCATGTAAGTACTTTACAAGGAGGAGCTAGAGAGGCTCACATTCTTTGATCTATTGACTGAGAACTGCAGGAAAATACATTCAAGGTTTATGAATGAGGAAGCTAACGCATTTTGCTGCAAGAAAACTAGGATTGTTACATCATTTTATTTATTTATTTTATTTATTTTTTATTGCACTATTATTCAGTATTTCTATCAAAGACAAAGGAGGGTTCAGTGAAATATCACTGAAAGTCAGAAAACAACACTAAGTTCTACTAGGTGATAAAATGTAGGATAAAATAAAGACTAAGCTGTTGTTCAGCAAATTCAACAACATTATAACTGAAGACAACTACTGAAATCCCTAGGAGAGGCTGGTTTGAAAGAGGTAGAAATTACTTCTATAAAATACAGGTGGTGAATTTTTGGAACTTGTTACCACAGAAGTGTAGTAGCGAGTTCAGAAATGGCAGAAAATAGATTCATAATAAGATATTGTAAAGACTAGGGGAATGTGACAAACCCTTACAACCCTAATGGAACACTTGTGGATGCTGGGAAAGTATTATAAGAACAAAAGGTGCCCAAGTTACCCTACTGACACTGTCAGAGGCAGGATACTGTACTAGATGGACCACTAACCCAGAAAGCTTTTATAATATCTTGATTACTTAAGATTGTTTTGTTCAATAGGTTTTTCTATTTTACATCTTCTCAGTCAAGACTGAATTATTAATGCATTCATGGTTCAAATAAAATAAAATCAAATATATTTAATAAAATACAGGCTTAGGTCTGAGAGGTAGATTCAGTTCTAAGAGATTTTTTTGCCAAAGGCAAGACTTAAATTTTCAATTCCACTCACTCAGGAATCAAAAACTCTGTGATGTTTTATAGTAATGTAAAAAGCCACTAACAAGCTACAAGATAAAGGAATACATATACACACAAAGAGACAATAACCGAAGATTTAAATGTCACAAGTGGGCAAATAAAGAGCATTAAAATACTAGAAATGGAGGACAATCTGTAGAGAAGATTTGATTTAACTGTTTCCCTTTGGTAGCTACTACTTGTGAAATGATAATCCAGAAACTTTGCTTTCCAGAAGCAGTAGAAGCTGGTACAGAAGCAGTTGAGAGTAAAAATGCAGCAAAAAATTGCAATAAACATAGCAGAGTTATTATATAAGACTTAAAACAGCAAACAATTATTAATTTTGTTGAATGGATGTGCATTTTTAGTTCACGTGTATTTAAGTCTTCACTCTGTCAATAATCAATGCGAAAGACAGCACCAGTTTAATCAGAAAGAAATTAATTTGGCTGGAGGTGAAAATCAGAGTGTGAAAGTATATTGAATTCAAAATATGAATAAATTGTACCCTCTCCTTCTATCCACATTTTTCTATTTACATGAATTAGTCCAGTACAATCCCATTATTGGGAACTGAAATTTCAAAACTGTGTTTTCTTAAAAATGCTTTGATTCTAGGGACCACTAAATTCATAAACTTATAATACATTCATAAATTGAAGCAGTACATCTTTTATGAAGCAAAATCTTGGGATTTCTCACATTCTGCAGTTCAGAAAATGGGTTAATGACAGAAGCTAAGAAATACCACAAATTTACTATATCAGTTTTTGACTATTATAAAGACTAGATTATGATAGTTTATTTACTACTAAATTAATAATTTATGATGGTTATGACTTTTTTATGGAGTACTGCATCCAGCTGTGGAGGTCTTAGTACAAGACATGGAACTTTTGGAGGGGGTCTAAAAGAAGACCATAAAAACTATCAGAGGGCTGAAGCACCTCTCATGTGAGGGCAAGCTGAGAGTGTTGAGACTGTTCAGCCTGGAGTAGGCTAGAGGGAGACCTTTCTGTGGGCTTTCTTGAAGGAGGCCTAGAAGAAGAGTGGGGACTGACATTTTAGCAAGGCCTGTAGCAGTAGGACTTAGATATAGGAGTTCAACATTTTCACAAATTCAGAAGGAATAGAGAATAGAAGAGAATAGAATAGACTATTTCAGTTGGAAGGGACTTGTAATGATCATTCAGTATAACTGCTGGACCAGTTCAGGGTTGACTAAGTTAAAACACGTTATTAAGGTTGTCATCTAAATGTGTCTTCAATACTCACAGGTTTGGGGCATTCTACAACCTCTCCCAGCCTAAGACTTTCCTTGGCCTGTTTTGAACCATTCTCACATATCCTATCACTGATTACCAAGGAGAAGAGCTTAGCACCTCCCTCTCTCCTTTGCCTCCTCAGGAAGCTTTAAAGAGCAATGAGGTCAATCCTCACCCTCCTTTTCTGCAAACTAGACAAAATTAGACTCCTCAGCTGCTCCTCAAAGGACGTTCCTTGCAACTCTATCATCAACTTTGTTGCCTACTTCTGGGCACATTGAAAGACTTTCATATCCTTAAATGGTGAGGTCCAGAAGTTCACACAGTACTCAAGGTGAGGCCACACCAACATTGAATAAAGTGAGATAATCACCACTTTGACCGACTGGGGACGCCTTCTCTGATGCACCCCAGGATGCGGGATCAGTCACCTGCTGCTGACCAGCACCCACAGGTCCCTTTCTACAGTACTGTTCTCCAGAAAATCCTCTCCCAGTTTATACTTATGTCCAACATTACTCCATCCTAGATGTAGAATCTGGCATTTGGACTTGTCAAATTTCATCCCATTAACCACACCCAAAAGCACCAATCTATCTATTTGACACTGTAAATCCTCCTGTCCCTCAACTGAGTCAACAGCACCTCTCTCTTGGGCATCAGCAAATTTGCTAGATCATTGATAAATGCAGATCATTGATAAACAGATCAAACAGGATTTATCCTAGAATTGCACCTGAGGAACATCACTGGCGACCATCAACAAATCACCAGCCAGAAGTAACCCCATTTACTGCAACCCTTTGAGCTCTGCCCTTCAGCCCTTTCTTCCCTCAGCACATTGCAAACTTGCTCATCCCACAGTGGGGCAGCTTCTCCAGAAGCATGCTATAAAGGACAGTATAAAAAGGCTTACTATGGACACATGGACTTATCAACATTCATTTGATGCAGCTGATCCCTTACCATTTCAATCCGCAAATAAGACAGTCACTGTTCCCACACTTGTCTGCACCCCTCTCTTCTCTCCTTTGACTGCCCAGTCTATTTTTCCTTGAGTAGCTTTCATGACTCTACTTCTAACAATACCTGGGGAGTGAAATGTTTTCTTCAGAGATACATTTTCAAGGTACAATACTTAGAAATGTTAAAGGTGCTACTTGATGGAAAACAATTCCATTAAGGATACAAAGCAAATGTAATTACTAAATAAAGACCAGATCTTTTTCTGAGAGAAGGCTTTAAAATGATAAATTTGCAGTTCCTTCACACAATAAATTTTTTTAAATTGCATTAAAAAATAAAGTTTTCCAAATTGCTGTTTGATTATGGTTGTGTCAAATAAATTATTAATAACTCACCACTCATTTCTGTGTTGTTTCAGTAATTTAAAACATTTTAATTAAACAGTTCATTTTAAATATAAATATTATCAGTTTAATTAATATTAGATGTTTGGCTACACTTTCTGAATATAGAAAATATGGGCACATACCCACTGTAATAGTAACAAAAGGTTCTAGAATCAGGATAGCTGCTTATAAATGCCACAAATGTCCGTTTCAGAGAAGAGCTTTTTAATGGAAGAAAAAAAAGACCCACCTTAACCCTTGGATATATAGTATCTTATGAATAGAAAGTGGAAAGGGAATCTGAGTTGGGACTTCCATCTCGTGAGTATATTTCAATCACCAATTACAGAGCATTTTTTGCTGTTAAAACTGTTCTAGTCTGTATGGGAAACTGGTAAATCAATTTAAATAGCAAATAAATTTTAGTAAACAAACTTTTAGATAAACTAATTTCAAAATGGAGTTAAAAATTTTCTTTCTAAAGGTATTAAAACAATAATATTGCACTGTAAAATATTTTCCTTCATTTCCGGCAAAAAAAATCACTGCCACTTCCATTTTTTAACTTGAAAGTGCAGCTAAATAACAGTAACACTCTGGTGATTTTAATGATATTCTTCATGTACAAAGCATAGTCTCAAACACCCTAAGCAAAGGGCAATATAAAACTCCATCTCCTACCTAGTTGCCTACTAGATAAAATGGACAATGAAATCGTCACCTTTCTATTGGCAGCTTTGCAATTTCAGTCCTCAATTTCTCAACTTTATCATTAATGCACCAAAATTAATTATATATTTGGCTCTGAACAAATGTCTGAACAAAAATATTTGATGGCGTATTTCCACTGAAAAATGGTGTTGAAAAAAGACTTAGTTTGATATTAGTTTCTTCCATCCTTTTCTCAACTAATCCTGCAATAATTATTGCAAATAATATTTTCAAATAAAATAAACAAATAATTCCCTTAATGCTAAATTATCAACATTGGAAGGACCAATCTTTTTTCAGGCTCAACTGCAATGTCCTGCAGTTTCATTGGTGGTTATGCTCACAGCTGATATAATTTGGAGGAGCTAAACAGAGACACATGATCTGTGCAAGGGTAAAATGTAATTAATAAGTTCTTTTAAAATTAATTGCTCAAGATATTTTCCAAAATTAAGCAAAAGTGTAGCTAAATGAAAGAGAACACAAATAATACTTCATTGCTATTGAGAAAGCAGTCAAGCCAACAATTATCACAGCACAAAATCATGACTTCATATCTGAGAAAAAAGAGATTTGATTCAGCTCCAGCTTGCACTGCTGTAATACTTACCATTTAACATGTACGCTAGTTTTGTCAGTATGACATCCCACTCTTACCACCTGGGATGCACATCCCAAAATAAACAGAATGGTTTCTTCATCAACATGCAGTTATAGCAGCCAAAATCACTGCTCCATAGCAGAGCAGAAGATTTTCATTATGTTAGCAGTATCAATTCCAAATGTGTTCTCTATTAGATAATTTGGCAAACATTTACAACATTTATTATCTTTACATCAGTTATATAAGAATCAACAAAGTGGCAAACTAAAGGTATATGTACCTTCATACTGAACTACAAAACCCCCTGAATAATAGAATCATAGGATGTTAGGGTGTTTGAAAGGACCTTAAAGATCATCTAGTCCCAACCCCCAGCCTGGGTAGAACCCTCACACTAGACTGGCTTGCTCAAGGCCTTATCCAACCTGGCTTTTAACACTGAGAGGGAAGGGGAAGCCATAACTTTCCTGGCCAGCCTGTACCAGTGTTTCACCACCCTTACAGCAACAATTTTCCTTCCTCATATCTATTTTAAATTTCTCCACTTTCAATTTGTACCCATTACCCCTCGTCCTATCACTACAGCTCCTGACAAAGAAATCCAAGCCATTCTTTTTCAATGGTCGCATTAGATTTTAAAACTACCAATCATTCACCTGTCTGATTAAGAAGAGTCACAAGATGAAATCACTTACTATTAACATAAAATATGAATGATAAAGATGATAGCTGGCATGAGGTTTTCCTGGAGCATATGTACTATGAATAATTTAGAGCAAATGTTGTCAAATCAGAATAGTCAGATCATGCTTGGGATATATTAGCATGACTCTATCAGCTTTATTAGTATTGTGAGCTTTTTTCTTATCTGTCCAAGTGAAAATGGAAATAAGACAACTCTTTAATGCAAAAATAATTAGACCATTTTGTACTTGACACAAAAAAGACCCACAGTAAGTGGGTGAGAATGATGATGATCTAACACGTTTTCCAAGAAATTAATAATCAGTGTGTTCTTAAAATGTCAGAAAAAATCACTACCTGGGTATAATTGATGTAATCTACTGTATATTCCCACCATATTGAAACTTTTCCTGACCTACAACTATGCAAAATGTATGCAATTGTTCATTAACAAAGAGAAGAATGTCATGTCCAACTAAGGCCATTTCTGAAGAAACAACATTTGAATTATTAATAACAGAAAAGGGGAGCATTCATTTAACTTGCTCAAGAGAAAATGTACTGGGATTGTAAACACATGTGGTAATTGTCTGCAGTAAAATAATGGATGCTTGCATGGGCCTACCCATGTTACACAACCAACATAGCAGTGTCCTCTCACACAATAAGAATGAAAATGGGGTATCTGGATTTTGGCTATGTATTAAATATACTTCCTGTCATCAGAGAATAAGAGTACATCAGAAAACAGGATACCAGAACATTTAGTATGAAGTGTCCACTTTATGTCCCTAAGTGAGGAAACCCAGAAACAGGAACAAGAACACTTTTGGTACCAGTGGCACTTTTGTACCAGTTCTGATAGGAAAGAATTTTGTGAGGGCACATGGTTCAAAAACAGAGAATATTAATTTCAAAGAGAGGTATTGCTTATATAAATACAGTGTTAAGGTCCTCACAGATGTAAAAATTATAGACATTATAATGAAATATTTAAATTCTGCTTCAGCTAAGATCTTCACTCATTTTATTTTGTCTTGCCTAGACTAATACAGTAATTTCTTTCATGGTTTTTACCTGCATTAAAAAAATTCCCATTTTTTTATGCAGACTTCTGAAAGACACACAGTTCATATTTATCCACAAGATGATCCTTATGTTTCTTCAGTATCTCATTAAAGACAGTTTTAGCTCTTGAAATCCTGAAAATAATAGGTTTTTAACTTTCTCAATAAGTATTAGATGGGTTTTTTTTCCTATCTTCCTATTTGCCAAACACCATTATACTCTTAAAGATAACTTACTCTTCTATAATTACTGTCAATATTCCACCCTTTTTAAAGAACTTTTGCATGCTTTTGTACCTCATGGTTCCTTTATTTTATAAAATGAATGCATAGTGTTTTATCTCTTATTAGTAGCTAAAAAGGAACAAATTTCTAAGTCTAATGAAAAAAAAAAATCACCTTTCACTAGAAAGATATCAAGACTACATGAAGTGTAGGAGTTCAGGTGTATAAGGCTACAGATTGAAAGAGTTAAAAAATCCATTTCCATTATCTTAATCCATTTCATATACATTATTTCATATACATTAGGGCATTAGCCAATGGATACACAGTCTAGTATTAAAGCTAAGCATGCATACAACTGTTTACAAAATCAGAGCTTTATCTTGGAGTTGCAGAAATTAATACACACAAGGAATAACAACAAAAAAATCTACATTTACCAGTTCAAATAGGTCTGCATTATGAAAGTTATGAACTATGATTGTGTACCACTGATAATCAGAGCTATTGTTTAATATATTTGTTGATTTATATCATGCTGAGTATAAATGTAAACACACAATCTTATCCGAGAGAGTAGTTCTAGGTAGAGATTTCATAGTAGGTCTTATAATCATATTATATTGTATTGCACAGTCTCTAGTAAGGCCCTCTGATTACTATCTGTTATTGTCTGTTCAAGCCAGCAGCATCAAAATAACGGACTACTCTGAGGGAAATCAAAAGAGAATTCAGGGCTCTGAGACGATTGGTTGAAGAATCAGAAGCACAAATTGGATTTAACAAGGAATAATATTGATAGGAATAGGCAAATCCATCAGGTAAATGTGTTGCTCTGAGGCTGGTGTAGGCAGAAAAATATGGGGGTTTTTGACCATGGGATGCTGTATTCAACACTGGTCCACTGACAGCATGTGACTTTCTCAGAGGAGGAAAATAGTTCTAGCACAGGAGTAGCAGAGCTCATTGACAGAGCATGGAAGGGGGAAAGGGAAAATACCAGGCTTGCTAGTGATGAGCAACAGGATGATGTGCCAGTTCTTGAGGAAATGAGCACTAATGGGATATCTCAATCTGCTACACTAGGTGTTGTCTAACAAGTACCACACCTGAAATGCTTCTTCACTAATGCACACATCATGAAGAAGAAACCAGATGAGCTCAAAGCTTTGGCCCAGTCCCAGAGGGAGTGATATCACTGACACAAGTGAAACCTGTGGGGATGTGTCCAGTGACTGGAGTGCCCTGTTGGGTGGTTACAGGCTCTTTAGGAGAGAGAGACAGGCAGAAGAAGTGGAGGGGTGGCATTGTATGTAATGGAAGAGTTAGAGTATAGGGAGCTCACAACTAGCACTTCCAGTTGAGAGCCTCTAAGTAAGAATCAAGGGACAAACCAACAATAATTTGGATGTCTTTGTGGAAGTCTTTTATAGAATTCCTATCCAGAACAATGACACTGACAAATTAACCTTTGAGGAACTAAGGGACACTTCTAAGTCAATCACCCTTGTCCTTATGCTGGCTGAACTTGAAATCAACTGGGAGCATCACATGGCTGGTGCAACCCAGGCCAGAAGATTCTTAAAAAACCTAAATGACAACTTTTATGGAACAGGTCAACAGAGAGGCTCTCGTGAGTGAAATGGTGGTCGGCAGTCATCTTGGGTACAATGACCACAAAGTGAATGAGTTTAAAATCTTTGCTGACAGGAGGAAAAGTGCCAGCAAAAGTTCAGCTCTGGACATGATGAGAACTGACTTCAGACTGATTAGAGAACTAGTGAGTAAAGTCCTTGGGAAAATGTTTTTGGAGGTGCTGGGGTTCATCAATGCTGCTTACTTTTGAAACATTACCTCCTAAGGGCACAAGATCGAGCTATTCCCAAATGTCAGAAGTCAAGCAGGTGAAGCAGAAGAAGGCTGGCTTGGCTGAACAGGAATCTTCTCTTGAAAAGGAAGGTGTGTATGTTCAGTGAAAGCAAGGTCAAGTATGGGAAGAATACAGAGATACTGCTTGTAGGAAGAAAATTTATGCAGCCAAAGTGCACATGAAACATTAAGCTGGCCACAAATGTGGGGGACAATATGAAGAATTTTTCAAATATATTAATGGTGAAAAGCAGTGTAGAAATAACATCCGCCCATTACAGGATGAAGATGGGCACCTCACAAATGGAGACATAGACAAGGCAGAGGTGTCTAATGTATTCTTTGCCTCTGTCTTCAACACAGATGACAACCAAGAGCATCTCAGTGCCTTGAGCTTGAGGATCACAGCTGTGAGAATGATCAGCAAGCTGAACATGAGCCATCAGGTTCCCAGATGGCCAAGAAGGCCAACGGCATCCTGACTTGTATCAGCAATAGTGTGACCAGCAGGACCAGGGCAGAAAATTTCCCTCTGTACTTGGCACTTTGAATCTTGGGTTCAGTTCTAGCCCCTCACTACAAGAAAGACAATGAGGTGCTGGAGTGTGTGATGCTCTTCACCAATAAAGCTGGTGAAGAGTCTGGAGGTACTATGAGGAGCAGTTGAGGGAACTAGATTGTTCAGCCTAGAGAAAAGTTGGCTGAGGGGAGACCTTATTACCCCCTACAACTACCTGAAAAGATGCTGTAGCCAGGTGGGTTTTAGTACCTTCTCCCAGGCAAAAAGTGACAAACAAGAGAAAATGGCCTCAAGTTGCATCATGAGGGGTTTAGGTTGGATATTAGGAAATTTCTTTAAGGAAAGGGTTTTCAATCTTGAGAACAGACTTCTAAGGGAAGTGGTTGAGTCACCAAAATAAGTGTAGATTTGTCATTTAGGGACATGGTTTAGTGATGAACTTGGCAGTGTTATGTTAATGGCTCTGGACTAGATGGTCTTATAGATCTTGTTCATCCTAAATAAATGCATGATTCTAAATTATTCTAAATAATTCTATAATCATATACTAGTGAATTTCCTGTTTGGATTTTGGTTTAGCTTTTTTTTTTTTATTCTTTTTTTTTTTTTTAACAGTGGCAGAAGAGTTATTTTGATCATCTTACAACTTGAGCAAGTTTGTACTGGGTAGAGTTTGTCAATTTTTCAGATTTATCTCTGATTTTTGGAGCTGACCTACTGCAGTTTCTCAATCATATTATCCATAAAGGCCTCCAAGAATAGCTTTTTGTAGATCCTCTCAATAGTAAGCCTATAGAGGTTTTGCTGAAATAACACAATCACCAGCTATAACAGTTATATAATAGACCATTTCAGTTTAAATAATAAAATGCATCAAAGACTATATGCCTCATAGTGGAACTGTTACATAACTTCAACTATAGGTATTGCTATCAGCTCTTCTCAGAATACAGTACAAAATCCCCAAGCATCTGAAAGCTGATCCTTTTTTCCAGTTAGCAGAATTTGTGCTTTACATAATTAATTCAGAGTTAACAGCAGTCTAACCTACCACCTGCCACTAGCAATTTCTAACTTTAAACATGTTACTTCTTATGTTCTCAGTATTACACCCACATTTCCAAAAAGCAGAATAGCAAAATTAGATCATTACGTGTTACTTCATCAACATTTACTGAATCATGGAACATAAACTAAAAATATATATGAAAATGGATTGTCTAAACTGACAAGTAACATAAGAAATATATTCAAAAGACAAATTATGAGTGTTTCTGAAGGTTTTCAGTAGAAATTATTTTTCAAAGAGAAATGTACTTTCTAATACACAAGTGTGCTTTTGTGCTTTTTGTTGGGCAAGAAAGCAGGTAGTTGAGGGAAAAAGTTCTCCCTTCTCACTTTTCTGCTAGACAGGAATCCCTTCCACTTAACGTCTTAGCCTAAACTATCTAAAAAACATTATGACTGCCAACCTCAACAGAAATTCATGCAAATCAGAGTTTTGATGTTGGATTGGACAAACTTAATTTAATTATTTCATAAGTGAAAATTTAAACCTACTAAACACAACACTAACAATTCCATTTTGATTCAGGAAAAAAAAAAAATTTTTCACCATTTCTTGCAAGATAGCTATTCAAATTACCCTCAGCAATAAACAGTTATTTTCAGCTAAAATTATACAGATAAAAAAGCCAATTCTGTAATATCTCTTAAAATACGTTATATTGTTATAAAATATGTGATATTTACAAAGAGATTGAAAAAAAAAATGAAGGCTTTAAAAAATATTTTCCTTCAAATAGACTTGACTTTTTTTTTGATGTCTTGGTATTTCTAATGGCAGAAAGGAGACACTGTAACAAAACCAAACCACACATAAAGACAATACAGTTAGATCCTCCATTTTTGTCTTAATAATTTCCGATTCAGTACTGAAAGGTTAGACTTCAGAAGCTTAATACAAATTTCACTGAATAGCAAAACAGTTTAATCAGATTTTCTACCACTGACTTCTGTTACAGCTAAGTCACTGAAGTAGGCCATCAATGGGCAATGAAAAAGGAGCAAGGCCATCATATTATATTTTGGATTACCCTACGGTGTCCTAAGCCAGTCTCTCAGAACAGTAGCATTACCTCTCTCTCTCTCTCTTTATATATCTATATACATATATATACACATATATACACATATATACAGACATATACACACACATATACACAGACATACACACACACATATATACATATATACATACATACATACATACATACATATATATATATATATATATATATATATTCCTGTGAAATTAAATGTATAGAAAACTGATTTGGACTGGTAATCAGAAGCTCTTCTTATGGAACCAGATGACATTACAGTGTTGTACAGGAACTGTGATGATTATGACCAGAGAGGAGACCCTTTTTATCATGGATATGAGGACCAGTGATCCTCAGACAGACTCCCTTGCCATTTGATGTATGGATATTTCAGTGTCCATGTTATAAGGAACTGGCCAGCACAAACAAATGCTAACATAGAATGTTAGAATCATGTAGGTTGGGAGACCTTTAAGACTGATGATCTTAAGACCTTTAAAATTGATGATCTGAACATGACCCGTCTCTTTCCACTTTGACTAGTCAAAAAGAAAAAGCTTTTTTCTGCTCTTCTGTTCACCATGTACCAGGCAAGGTCTCTGAGCAGAGAATGTTCACAAAAGCAGACAGTTGCAGAGAACACCAGTTCAAAGGCTGGTTGGTCCCTTCACAAGTCTCTGCTCTCAGACTCTGCTTGCTCCTGAGGACAGGACAAACGGATGTGGTCAGCGGTCACTGACAGGTTAGATAGAATATGCTGGACTGTCCTTATGCACATGTAAATTGAGTGAGTCCTGGGGAAAATCCCCAATATAAAGTGAATTGAGATAACTGCGACACTCTTGGAGACAGGTACTCTTATATTCTTTTGAGCCATAGCCAGCTTGCAGCATGGCCAACACCATTGGCTGGGTTTTAAAAAGTACCACAAAAGTTGCAAGTACTGAAAAAGGCATGTGTCTGGATAGTCTTCCAAGTCCTACATGCTGTAATAAAAAAATATTTTTCTCTCTATATTTGTACCAATGAGTATTTCAACTCATGCTCTAGAAAGAGACGTTATTTTCATAAAATGAATGGTGCAAAATTCCTAGAAATTGATAAACGATAGAGAGTAATGCAGTGAAAATGTAAGGTAGAATAAAAAATCCTAAACCTAACATGAATTTAAAAACACTTCTATTGCTTTTTATGTTCTTACCATGTAGTACAGCCCTATTAAAAATAAAATTTTCCCTAATGATTTAGGATCTTCAAAGTAAAATGGCTGACTTAGGAGAAAATGTAAAGGACATTTGGTTTTGATTTGTTATTCTGCTTCTGCCTAGGAATATATGTCAGAAGCTACATGAATAATTTTTAATTTTGTGGCCTTGAAATTCACCTGAGGATTCCCATCAGAAAGAAAGCATCTTCATAATGAAAAAAAAGAAAAAAAATACCACAACGTTGTGGCTGTCATTTGGCAACAGATGTTGGTTGTATTATTAATTGAAAATGAATCAAGAAGAAAAAAATCTGATTAGATTTTGACAGGCAACCTAATGCAGTACTTGGTGAGTACAGTAGATAACCCACAACAAAGGTTTGTGGAGGTTAGGGCATTCCTAAAGTCTTGCCATATGGACAAAATTCCTGTGAAGTCAGATTAATCCACTTTCAAATGAAATATATGGGTCTTTCACCTCTTGTATGATTAGCAGGTCAAGAAAAATAGTCACTTCCATGTATCTCAGTGTTTGTTTTGGTGGTAATGTGTATCTGACATATAAACCAGTGAAAAATTCCTACACCTAGAGGCCATTCCTATAAGAAACAAGACATTTATTTCTCTTCCTATCTTTAAAGAGCAATACATCCTAAGAGAAACACATGGATGGTAAATATGTATCACCCTCTCTTCATCCCATACCAAAAAGTCACAGACTAAGTGATTATATTTAAATTTTCATTTTTTAAAAAAATGTCATTTTACATCAACTCTTCTCTGAAAAGAACTCCAGAAATGGATGTTTCAAAAATTATTAAAATTAAGAGATGTTGATTTTAGGTATATTTTCCTAATTCTTTTCAGCAGTCCAGATTTAAAAACCCACTTGCAACATCTTTATAATGAAAAAACTATCAGCAAAAAAGAAGATTCTACCTGAAGAAAACCAGAAATACAGAATTTACAAGAATGATGTATATCCAAAACCTATGTAAAGAAACAGTATTTTAAAAACTGTTACACAAGACAAATTCATTTGTACTACAAGTTCTTCATATTAGATTGTATTCACTCTTAGTTTCCAGAATTAACAGTATGTTAGCTGAACAAAAAGAGGATGTCTCAAAATAAACAAATCAGCATGTTGAATACAAAATGGAGTTTTGTCCTTTAATGCATATTAAAATTTTTAACACTAGCATAGTGTAACAGTAATCTATCAGCATTAGAAAAAAATGTTTTTTCAATAACTATTTTACCCGCTTTCATGATAGTTCACAAATGAGGCTTTTACATCAGCAATTTATAGCTTTATAATTTATAATTTGCCGTGGCAGCAATTACAAAAAATAATTTGAAGATACGTGTAATTGCATTTTTTTTAATGTATTGTATTACTTCTAATAGCTCAGCATATATTGCAACTGCTGTTTTACCAGAGAATTTTGAAACTCTTGGAGAATGTACTGCACTACTCAAATCTGAGATTAGAAGAAAAACTTTTGAGTAGTTTAAAAAAAAAGATATGGTATTTTACATCAATTTTTTTCAGAATCAGAAAATTCAAGTTAATATACACAATCAGGATTACTGAGAATCTCTTGGAGATAGTATCATACCTGAAACAAATCTAATCTACTAACTAAAACAGAGGATAATGAGGAAAAATCCAGAAGCATGATTGTATAGGAGTGCAAAGATCTGTTAAACAACAGGATAAGCTTTCTTTGATTTTTCTAATTTAAAGCAGTACTCTTTTATTATTGTCTTCAAAACAGCAAAGTAAACCAGATATTTACCATAAAGATGTCCACTTCAAAAATGGAGGATTCCTCTTTAAAGTACAGAAGAATATTTAAGCAAATGCGAAGGATTACACAAGTAAACACACGTGTATGTTCTTTCACTGATGCAGTTATTTTTACAGGTGCTTAATCCATTTCACTATAAAAGTAACTTTTAATCAGAACTGATTACAATTGGATTAAAGCCTAGGCTTGGGAAATCCATTAAGGTGAAAGGATCTATACTATGTTACCAGCCATTGCCATTTCATGTTGAAGACAAAGAAAATAGAGAAAACCTCATCATAGAAGAGATGTCTGAGGAAGAAACAGCCTTAGTTTCTGAAGTCCTTCATTGTATTTTTGTCTTCAATTTAAATAAAGTGAAGTCTAACTGACATGGTGGTTAGATGTATAGGGAATTGTTGCATTTTCTGTTTGAACACTTTTAGGTGCAATCTATTGATCTAAAATGTATTTTTGAAAGAACAGTTTGGGAGAGAATAAAATTTCATTTAATCTATATTCTTCACTTAGGAGTGCTCCCATGATAGCTATATCTGCTTCCGGGAGTGCAAGCGCTTACCAAATTCCAGGCAGGTTTCTACTCTTGAACCTTTCCTAGTGTTACAGATGGAATTGAACCTTTCTTTGCAAACACCATAGGCATGTTATGAAAATACTATGTAGTATAAATACTAGCTAAGGAAATAGGAAAGAAATAAGGGCCAGCTAAGGAAATAGAAAGAAGATCAGCAACTTTAGAATATTTTAATATTGAATCATGGTCATAAATATAATCAAAAATTCATGCTTTAATTCTGAAGCGTGTACCACGAGAAAAACAAGAAAGAAAAACTATGTGAAAAGCAAAAAAAAAATGCTTCCTTAGGGACCCAAATTATAGACTGCAGACTGAGCTTCACTCCTCTGCAATGAGTAGTGAACACAGATCTGCTTCTACCTCTTCTACCGTCAGAATTTTCAGGGGCTTAATCTAATTCTTAAAATATTGCATAAGGAACGTACTGACTGCAAATTTGAAAATCTCTGTTTTTTGGTTTTTTTTTTTTTTTGACTAAGGGATGGGTTTTGCAAATGGTTTTTAGAATGTGAAGAAAAACATCCACCTTACAGAACTTTGTTGACAACAACACTTGCAACACTGTCAGGACACCAGAGAGGCTGGCATCTTCTAGGGGCCAGGTGACAGGGGGTCCCGTCAGGATGGTGATGGCAGTGCCTGGCAGCCACAGCCTGTTCCACCCCCAGCCAGGGATACTGGAGCAACCCCAGTCCCAGGCCTTGAAACCTCCCTGGGGACAAGGACCTGGGGACAGGGACAGACCACCTCAGCCAGGCTGACACATGCTGACTAATCTAACTCTAGGAAAAAAACAAAACCAAACCAAACAACTAGCTCTTACTACCATGCAAATCAAGTCGCAGAATGTAGGTGTAAGCAAAGAGATGTTAAAAAAAACAAAGAAAAACAAAAAACAAACAACAAAACAAACAAAAAAAACCAAAACAAATTAAAAAGACTTCTTTGGATTCTGGAAATACAGAGTCACAGGAAGTTTGGTTATAGTCTCTTCTAAATTTTATTTTTAAAAATATGAGGGCAGCTCATAAAGGCAGTTACAAAGATATGAAGTAGATTTGCTGGTAACTGGTTTGCTGGTTTGATCAGAGCCTATCTTCAGTCCTAGAGACCAGGGCAAGCCTATTTGTACTGCTTTTGCTGCTCTTCTGGGGCTTGACATAGTCAGCAAGGGAATGAAAACACTCTGGAGCACATTCAGAAAAGATGGACGCCACCTAAGAGAAATGGAGTAACTTTATTACCAGGCTTCACATTCCCCACTCACACAGGCACTGATGGTGTGAAGGTGGCAAAGTTGAATGTTCAAGAGATGACAAATGGTGTCACACAACTGGCAAATGTTGAATTTCCTGGAGAGATCACAAGTTTCTTGGTGTTTACTGAAAGTAATTTCTTTTTTCCTTTCTTGTCAGATATGAACTGAATTATAATAGTCCCCAAATGTCATCTTGGTTGGTATCACTGTAAACCTGGTATAAAATTAGTTTCTATATATGTTGTGGTTCTTTGATCACATAAATGGGCAACAGATATGGAGGTTATGTCAATGTTATAAAGTTTTTGTTCAGTTTTTCTTGGGAGTCATCTCAACTGCAGATGGATTATTTTTGCTGGTTAAGATTGCTTGAGAAGCATTGTGTTTATACATAATCTTTGGCAAATCATTGTCATCATACTAGTTTTTTGTTCTATAGGTTTAGTATAAGACAAGATATTATCAGACACATTTATTCAAATTGTAACTGAAAAGGCATGCATTGTTCTAAGAGATGAGACTGATGGGAAACCAGGTGCATGCATATTTATTGATCTAATGTAGATAATTCATAATTCTGAGAGTAGCTATGTTTTTAAATCACAAGATTTGTGAGCATCACAAAAATTAAAATAAACATATTAATAAAAATTATGTCAAAGAAAACAGTATCCTCAATCAGTTCTATATTTATAGTTTTCACATGTCTACAACTACTGATCTTGTCCACTCCAATGTTAATTAATATAAAATATCAAAATATGAAAGATAAAAATGTAACCTTTCTGAAGCTTATGATTAAAGCAATAACATTATTCACACAATATAGCTGAAAAAAACCCCAAAACCAAAAACAAAAAACACAAACAAGCCAAAAAACCTAAAACAACATAAACCAGAACTGCAAGAAATTAGGCCACTTAAAAAATATATAACCAATGTATCACCAACCATAAGCAGGCATTTTAACATTACCAAACTGGGAGATAGCGCCCCCTGGAACAGAACCTCAATGACACTTTGCCTCATTTTCACTGCTACTGCAAGGTTTCATTGTCACCTTAAGATGCATTTCTGAAATTATTATCCTCAGGTATAGCAATATCCATAAAAGCTTGCAAAAGGGAAAATTAAGCTGGAAAAGGGAAATGAGGATCAAGAAGGAAAAGTAAGTATGAATTAGGACACCCCTGTGAAGTTCAACTTAATGTCTGGGTCTATATCTACATTTCAGTTCTCCCACCAAAACTTTAAGGGTGTGTGTGGGGAGTATTTTTTTCAAAGCCTGGGTGATTCTTCTAGAACTACAGATGTAAATAATAACATCTTGTCTAGAAAAGGACACCTGTTAGCTGAGTTAAAGACAATATGACCACCTTATTCCACAACAATAAAAACTGATCTGTAAAATTATTGGCAACATGTGGACTGGTCCTTTGGGGCAGAGCCATTAAACAGTCTAGTGCATTAATCTTCTGAGTCAGTGTCCTGATTCTCATCCCGATTGAGCAAAAAATTACAGTAATGTATTATTTGCTTTATGGTGAAGTCTTGTTCATTCCGTTTTCCTAAAACACATTTTATCACACATGTAATTTTTATACTTTGTTTGGATGAATAAGCCTTCCTTGTTTAAAAACAGAACTTAAATGGTTCATATATCCCTTGTGTAAAGTTCAAAGACACAGAGATAAACTTGTTTATAAATAGTTCTACTCTAGAAAAATAGACATTTTACAGGCACTTGCAACGTAATGCTTTCCTCATATCAAGATCTTTAACTTTTCTAATAGATATAGCATGGTATTTTAAACCTTTAAAATAGATCAAACTTCTTACAACCCTCAGTACCTCTGAAAAATGTCCATGTCTTGAAGTATGAAAAGCCATGCCTAATACACATTAAAATTAGGAATCTTTTCCAATGTCTAATAGAAAGTAAAACCAAAGATTTTAAATGGTGAACAGACAGCAATTTTATATCTAAGAGAAAGACTGTAAAGGATGTGGCAACAGAATTTATCCTACATGATCATGTGTCTCACTGCTCTCAGTTCAGAACTTTCAGTCTGGCAACACAAATGAAAACAGTGCTTCACCTGTGTACTGGTCTTGATTGGGAGAGATCATTTTCTCCATAGCAGCTCATATGGTGCTGTTTTGGATTTGACACAAACAGTGCTGATAACACAAGGATGTTTTAGCCTTGTCAAGCAGTGCTTACAGCAACATGGACTTTTCTGATCCTCACACCACTCCAGCATTGAGAAGGCTGGGAAGGACACAGCTGGAAGAGCTGACCCAAGGGACATCCCACATCACCTGATATCACGATCAGCAATAAAAGTGGGGAGAAGAAGGTTGTGGCATTTGTTGTCCCTGATCACTGTAACGTGGTGGAGCTCTGCTTTCCTGGTGAGAGCTAAACCATTGCCTGCCCATGGAAAGTGGTGAATTAATTCCATGCTTTCCTTTGCTTGTGTACATGACTTTCACCTTCCCTATTAAAATGTCTATCTCACTTGTATTGCTCCAGTTCTCTCCTCATTGCATTGTGTGGGGAGTGAGTAAGATGCTGTGTGTGGCTGAGCTGTCTACTAGGCTTAGCCCAGATTAAGAGATTGTTATGTTTTAAGTGGAAAAATATATCTGTGTATTTACAGAGGAAAGGCTAATATATATATATATATATATATATATATATAAAAGCATGTCTACCAACAAAAGGAACACAGTACAGTAGTCCTGGTTAGGAAGCCAAGATGATATTGTAATCTGGGAACTTGCCAATTGTCATTTAATGGCTACAGAAACACAGGGGTTTTTTGGGGGAGGGGTGGTTGTTGATTTTTTTTTTTTTTTTTTTTTTATTTGAGAACAACTGTGGCTGAAAAGCAGCAAAGATTTTCCACAGTAGTTGTTCATACTACCAGACGGGGAAAGAATAACAAACACAGAAACAAACAAGAGAGGAAAAAAAAAGAATAGTTTCTTCCCTGCTTCTGAACTCAATCTCCAAAACACATCGTTCATCTCACAGGAGAGGAAAAACAAGGTTAAAACATCAGAAAATCTCTTTTCCCCAGCTTGTTTGCCTCCCATACCTGTCATTTTTAACTATATGATGGATGCTGGGAGAGAAAGTGTTGGTAGGTATCAAACAAGGAAATACAGTGCCAGAACACTGTTCCTGATGAGTGACCAATCCATCTTGTGCCCTGCAAAACTTGCTCCAGCAAGCATACCACAAAGTTTCTTGGAGGTGGGTGCTGAAAATTGCATAAAGATACTTAAGAGGGATGATATACCAGCAAATATCAGTCAGCCTAAAAGAAACTGAGCTAGGTTGAACAGAACATTTTGCCCTTCCTCTTTGTTCATTTTTGATTAGCATTTCTGCATTGTTTCCATGACAATGGAAAATAAGGTCTAAGCAACAAGGTTTGTAGCTGTCCTCATGTACCAATGTCCTTATAAAATCTCTGTACCAAAATGGAGTTCCTAGAAATCTAAAAGAAACAAAGGAGATTGTTCTGCCTGTCTGACGGCCTGAGTTATTCTTTGAATGACTCTTGGGAAAAATGTAAGAGTATATCAATATTTTGAACACAAAAGAAAACTGTGAGAATTAAGTCCATTGCTCAGAGAAGTTTTTTTAAAAGTGTCAACACTGTAGGTGTAGAAAATTCAATATTTACTTAAAATTGAAAGCAAAAGACATTACAATATTTACTTTTAGCTGAGAGCTGACAGATGACACTCTCAAACAAGTGTTCATGACAATGTATTTAGATGAAGCACATATTTCTGTTCCTTCAGGAATGGAGGAGTGCACTATACAGTACCTGGTGGAATTAGAAAAACAATGTAAGACCTTTTCATTTTTTATTTTGAATTCCTAGTGATCCTCTTGTCAGTGAAGTGTAGACAATGGAAAAGATCTACACTAGAGATGTAATTTCTGTTATACCATTTCAGAAATTCCTTGAGGGAAATCAAACATATGAAAACCTGAATATGAAATACAGTTCTTAGAACTTCAAGATAAAATTTCAGCACCCATGCACAAAATCAAATTATTTTAATCCTACATGCTTTTAGAAAAATGTATCACTCATTAAAATAACTAAACTTTCAAACTGATTCTTCACTGTGACCTCCCCTTGATACTAAATAAAAACCAATCACATTTAATTAAGTTGTAGTTTTCACCAATAGCTATAAATAAGTGTTCTGCAATGCAAGCACATGTAAAATTCTGAAGTTTCATCACAGATATTTCCTTATCTAGCTCAAGTACAATGTGTCATTAGCAAAATTTTATGCTTGACAACCCTTTTGGTGAAGAATTTTTTCCTGCTATCTAACCCAAACCTTGCCTGGCCATCTTGTGGCCATTTTCTCTTGTTCTGTGCCTTGTTACTTTTGAGAAGAGACAGACCTCCACCTTGCTATATTTTACCTCCTTTCATGCAGTTGTAGAGAGAAATAACATTTCTTCTGAGCCCTGTTTTCTCCAGCCAGGACATCATCTCCCTCAGCTGCTCCTTTTAAGACTTGTGCTCCAGACCCTTTACCCGCTTCATTGTCCTTTACATGCACAGTGTCCAACTACAGCTTAAAAGCCCATGTGCAAAAACTATGATAGATGAGGTTAAGTTCACTTTAAAACCACTGAAGGAACCTGGGAATTGGCTGTGGTGTCTTAGTAATGGATTATTACCTCATTAGTCATAAGGTATTCCTTCAGAGCAGAAGCATTCAATTTATGTAAGACACTGCTGTTGCACTGTAAGGTCATTTAAATAATATTGGAGCCTCTGAGCAGAAAGGAATGAGATAGCTAAAGACACTTCATTTTCATATTCACTTAGCAGTCCAATATGAACTAACCTGCATTTCAGCAAGAAATCACTAACCCCAGTAAACACGCTCATTTTAAACAGATGTCACTGAAAAAGACATTTCAACTAAAAAAAGTAAGAATTCTTAATATGAAAAATAAGGATGCTTGCTCAAGAAAGTGGCAGAAATTGATTTCTGAAATTATTTTCTTAACTGATATGATTTTCTATGTATACAGGGACATAGGGTCATGGAATATCCTATCGTTATTTCAATTAGGACAGTAGATTCTTATCTGGAATACCATGACAGGCTGCTCTACTAAAGCATGAAAAGAGTGCTCTTCTTTTTTGAATTGGAAAGTTTATTCAATTTGTCTTTATATCAATATAAATTATCTTGTCTATTATAAGGAGATAAAGTAGGCCTTAATTCATTAAATTAATAATTAATATCTTACCACTAGAAGAACTTCATTTTAGTAGATTAATTACTTAATTATATTTTAAGTATTCATGCTTGTTTAGTGGTAATAAACTTTTGAATAACTTGATAAACAATATATTTTTTTTGTTTTGTAGAGGATTACACATGCAACTTTAAAATTACATTCTAATTATTATAATGCCACAAAATCTGCCATTTCAATATGAACTATGGCCAAGAACTTTTAAAAATGTATAAGAATAGTTACAGATGTGGACAAAAGTCTCAGACTTCCAGGGTGGGTAATTGGTGTTTATGAGGCTCATCTCTATGTTTGAAAGCATCTATTCAGCCATTAACAATGTTTATTTACCATTTGTATTGTGCCCTCAGTCAGGAACCAAACTAGATAATCAGTGAATTTCTTGTAGGGATCCTTGAAGCTATTGTTCATATCTTGTGCAGACAGAAAGCAGAAGGAAATTGACACTCGTCTCTCACACTTCATGATTAGCCTGGACTAATTTGCAGTGACATTCTTTGATAAATAGAAATACATGTTTATTTTCTATTTAATATCTTAAAGTAAAACAAAAAAAACCCAACCAAACAAACCAAAAAACCAATCTTATATGTGACTAAGATCTTTCTAATATTGTTGCTGCAGTAGAACATTATAAACACGAATACAAATACCTGACATTTTTTTCCACATTCAATTCAATGACAAATTAGTCATTTGGACAACCGTCCTGCCAATGTCTGCACTTAAATTCGAAACTGCAATGAATGAAGGTTTTATCTCTTATTTTATAATAGTTGCAGCAGAACTGCTAATTTGAAGAGACATATGCCCTACAGATTACTTCACTCTGTATATTTGGTTCAGAAAGACAGATGTACCTGAGAAGAGCTATGTAGAACTAACATACTCCAGACAGGATTTACCATGTAAGCAGTAGAATTGGACTACAGGTTTAACTTTCATTCCCGAAGCATGTAGCAATAGAAAGTGGGCTGCTATAGCTGCAACAAAAAGCATATAGTCTAATTTGCAGTTTCCTCAGAAAAAAAAAGAGCTCCTGGGGTTGGGTTACCAGTCAAATATTGGCTGTTGCCATTTGATGAGCCATACTTGACATAAGCAAAGAACAAGCAAGGATCGATCCTAGATCAAGTTTATGGATCAAAAGATCTCATGGTTTGGGAAAGGTGGAACATTGAATTTGCAGTTCAAATTCCCAAGAAAAGACTTCATGTGTCTTTGGGCATTCCAAAAGATGCTCAAAGTTTGAAGACATGTAGTGGGGGGGATATATATGTGAAAAGGTGGGAGTAGAAGGGAGAACTGTATTAAAACATTAAGAATCTGAATAAATTATTTTCTTTACTGTTCACTGATAACTTCGCTTTTTGTTTCATTTTCTCTTTACAGAGAAGTTAATGATACTCTAAAAATATAAAATTTCAGGTTTTCTAGGGTTCCCTGAATATTTTGATTTAAGAAAACATAAAATCCTATATGCATAATCTTTGCAAATATACATAAGATCTAGGCATTGACTCCTTCCCTCTTTTTTGCCAATATTATTAGCACATTATTATTTATAAAAGTTCAAGAGACTGTTTTACTGCAGTTGGGGAGGAAGACAAATACTAATCAGTAGAGGATATTGCAGTTAATTATTAATTACATAACTAGTTACTATTACACTCCATAGCTAATTACCAGAAGTATTTAATAAACACAAATACAGAGCAATTCATAGAAAGCTGTTCAATATCAAAGGATTTTGAAAGTCTTAAAACTTTAGGTTATGCATGGAAAATAGTTTTAACATTCATAGCCAAAATTACATAGTTGCAGCAAATTTCCATGCAGAACATTCACAATATTTCCCTAGGGGAAAGCAAAAAAAACACAGGTCCTAGAGCTTATCAGCCGATAAACTAGATTTTTGGTAGCCTGATGGAGATGAAGTTGCCACACCTCCCTGTTTTTAATCCATGCTTTTTAAGCAATGTGAGGCCCAGTGATGTTCCCACAAGGCACATAACAGATGCAACACACAGTGGGTTACACACAAGTAGGACGGCTCAGCACTCAAACACAAACAGCACAAACACCCCCATTCTCCTCCAGCTGACCAGAAAGAAGGATGATTTATAATTGAAAATATACTCAGAAACTTATACAGCATACAGAAGCATGGATTTCTCCTGTAACTTGCCGTACTTGGTCTATCCAGAAGCCAACAGCTGGACTTTGCACTTGGTGTCATTTGGTGTCAATGGACTTTCAACTCTGAGGCCTGAAGCTGCCCTCCAGCTCCAGGTACAGACACCCCTTTTATCCTGGACATAGTCACACATCTCCACTCAACCCAGCACACTTAATGATCCCCTACAGCCTTACAGACTGAGTACATCCAGTAACAGTACCTGGATGCCCTGGGCCCTCAGTTACCAATGCCATTCAGATGGCTCCTGGCTCCCTAGCTCCCTGGTCTCCCCTTGCCTCATGCACAGAGGTACACAGCTACAAACAGGGCTCTCAATTCACATAACATACAGTTGCTCCAAATCAGTCTTGGCTCCTCCAACAGCTGACTCCTGAGGTTTCTGGTCTGGACTTTTGGCCAAATGAATATCCATCACCTGCACCACTCGTCCAGCTTGCTGGCTATTTCAGCCTGACACCCTGTAGTAATACCATACTGGCATAGACACCTGTGTAATACATACACAGTCTGTATTTTCCAGTCTGCTGGCAACAGACACACAGACCCCTTTGACTCATTGTCCTGCTCCAGATGCTAGCACTTAAATCTCCACGCACACGTGCATACAAGAGAGAGTTAGAAAATGGAGCAAATTAAAACACAGAATAGACTGCTGATCCAGGACAGGGCATGGCCAGCTAATAGTGCTGAGCGATGCCTGTTAGCATATGGCTGGCCCCTTTTATCCTCTTACCTCTCTGTTTTCTCTTGCTTTTCCCTCCCCACTCTATCTCAATCGTCCCTTTCACTGCCTATGGTTCTCCTTCTAGATATCCAAGAATAAGTCTACACAATCCTATTCTTGTCTGCATCTCATTATGTGTCCCATAGCCCTGTAGGCAGTAGCTTTCTCAGTCTGAACGGTGATCAGGGAAGTGTCTCCTTTTGATTCCTCATGATGGGTTTCAGCGCTGGCCCATAGGGCTGAGGCTGTTCTGGGTCAAACCTAGGAGGAGCTCAGACTCCAGTCTATTTCGGACAGGGGGTTTTACTCTCCTTGCCCTGCACCTCTGCCCAAATTTGATGTGTGGAGAAGAGCCTTTTATTAGATAAGCTGACAAAGCTGTTTTTCTGCCGAGAACACTTTTTTCCTACTTCAGAGTTTGTAATTTGGTGCTTTTCCTTTATTATACTTTAAATGTATGAATTCCATAGCCTTATTCCATAATCTTATTTAAACTATTCTAACCTTAGCTTCTAAAAATTCATAACTTTAAAGTCGTCAGATATTGTTTAAAACCAAGTATAGGAAGTACTAAACTAGAAGTATCAGACTTTTAAAGTTACGCATGAATACTCATTTTATGATGAGTATTGACACAAGAGCTTGATGTCTGTTTCTGATCTCTTCAAGAAACTTTACTGATCATGATACGAGATCCCTTGGCTTCATAAACAACATTCAGTCATGAATGCTGGGATCTTTCTCTTTCCCTTTCTCCCTCTTTTGGACCTCCTTTGTTGTAAAGGAAGCTTGTGCATCTAAGTGTAAATTCAGAAGACTTCCACATAAAGTACAGTTGAGCTGGAATTGAACAAATGAGGTATTAGGAAAAGTAGGTCACAGAAATGCTTGCAAATTCCGAAGAGTGATGTTTTAAAAAACGACTCTTAAACCCCAAAAATTCAAAATGAAATTTCATAGTGAGGAATTCTATTCTTCAAGACTTCCCCATCTTTTCCAATATTCTTCTTCTTCCCATTTTATCATGCCAAACTAAATTAACTGCTATTCTACAATTACAAAAATGCAACTTATAAAAGCAGAAAGCTTTCTCCTGTTTTTTCACCATTGCACTATTTACCTAATTTTCACATTTTCATAGAATATGGTATCAGAATAATTTTCATATTCCAGACAAATATAAAAAAGAGTTAAAGTTCAAAAAGAGTTATTAAATCCCTGTCAAATCTAAGGCTTGAGGAGTGAAAATACACCACCATCTGTTGTTTCATTATAACAATACTATTTCTTGCATGATACAGACTTGATACAGAGAATATTCATTATGATTCTTCACTGACTGAATAAAAGTTCCAGACTACAAGTTCTATACCATTATAAAAAAAAAGAAAACGCAGGCCATTGCCTCAGAGTGCCTAAACTGTTTTAGAAATTTGAACTAAAGTTATATTTCTAAGTATTATAAAGGCAAGGAGAGCATGAGGACTGTACCACTGATTTTCCATTCTAGGCCTTTCTAACATGAGCTCACAAATGTATAGAACATTTTGAGACAGACCTTCCTCTGAGGGTCATGGAGTTTGGTCTCCTAATCAAAGCAGCACTAACCTCAAAGCTCTCTGAGTTGGCACAGACACACTTCTCTTGTAATGAAATCAGGTACACCTCCAAGTACCAAAGAGATTAGTGTACACAAGCCAAGAAACTTAAATGCAAAAAACAATAAAATGAAAACTATTTACTTATTTCACTTCAGGACATTTAAAAAGTTATTATTATTCTCTATAGTTTACTAGGGAAAAATATACTGTTCAGTGTGTTTTATTTTCCCCCTGAGTATTAAAGTTTTGATATAGAGAGGGAAAAACAGTTAAAAAATGATACAAAAATATACTTTCTTAAATTATATTTACTAATTATTGAAGACTTTGAATACACACTAAAAATGCATAGTCATGTTAATATCATTGTCATAATAATTCTCTGCAAAATATCACAAACTAATAACTACTGCCATCCCCAAAAGAGATTTCCCCTCTCTTTAAATAAAACAGTTTGGATATATTATACATAACTTACACTTTGTGGAAAAGAAAAAAAAAAGGGTGATGTATAGAGTTTAAACATAAATATTTCAGTTCATTCTACTTCTCAAATCACAGAATGAATTTTCAGTTAAATGGCAATCCTGCAGTATTATAAAAACACAAATTGTAACAATTTATTTTGGTGTATGTGTTGAAGCACACATCCAATAATCCTCCCAAGCCTATCCTTCAGGCAAAACAAACCATTGAAAATCATAATGTGTTAGGCATACTTGAGTCACTTCCTAAACAGAGGCTTGAAAAGATGAAAGAGTGCTATTCCAGTTTGGCTGAATGGTTCACATCATGACATGATGCAGAATTAATTCTGTACACAGTAGGCTCATTTTAGTACTCAGCAAAACACAGCAACTTATAAATTTCATAGTGTTAAAGCAAGAAGCAGTCTACAAAAAAAACTAAGGAAAAAAAGTCCACATATCTGCATTGTGTACATCACATTTAACCTGCCAGGCTTCATTAACTCTAACATATTGGCTAAGTTATATCAACAGAAATATAAATACCCACCTGTTTTGGGGTCAACAGAAAAATATGGCTGTCCCTGAAGAATACTGTACACTACTCTGGCACTGTTTCCATATGTGGGGTCATCTGCATCCGTGGCTGTCACCTGTAGAACAGATGTACCTGTGTATACAGGAAAATAAACATTAACTTGCAATAAATAAAATTTTCTGATAAATATTTTCAAACACATTTTTAAAAAGCCTCTAATGTCCTCACATTCTAAAACTGAGAGATTAATAACATTATCTGTTATCATCATATAATTTTTTAAGGAAAAATAGTTACATTCATTTGAAAAAAAATAAATCTTTATATATGTATGTATAAATTGATTACATATGTACAAACTTCGAAACTACAGAAATGTAAACATAAATAGTAACTATATAGCATGCATATTTATATATGTTCACACACACAGATTGTAAGCTTGGATATTGACTTCTAAATAACACAGATTTATGGACTTCAGGATTATCTTCATCCACAATACAAATTAATGTTGAAGTATAAAAAAATAACACGTATAAATGCTCCCAAATGAACAGAAGTTGCTAAATGAATAAAAAAATCTAGCTATTGGAAGGCATCAAAGATCTGGAAATAACTACCAGAACCTTGTTGGGGATGCAAATTAGAAAGATAAGTTCAAAAGACAATTATTTTTATGCTAGTAGTAAAAACAACTAGAAGAATAAAATAAAAGTTTCTAGCACATCACTAGGTGGGATAAGTTATGAGCAACCTTTTGAGAAAATAAAATGCCTAAGTGCTGCACAGACAGAATGGAGACTAGTGATTTTTTTATTTTAGTGTATTTTTCAAGGCATGTAATGATGAATCTTTGCTATCACTTGCAAACACTTCCCATAAGAAATCAGTAAGTGTAAGATTGCAATTTAATAAAGGCTCAGACTTCACTATATTTGTTTATCTTTATGCAGATGCAGCTTTCTACAGGCTCCTTGGTTCAGCATTAAAATACCGTAACAATAACAGAACAGGCTGCTCTCACATAAATCTGCATCTGAAAGCAGATTCTCATCTAAATTAACCACTGAAGTATTGCATCCACTCTGGGGTGTTCAATTTCACATTTAGTAGAGAGGAGAAGTATGTCTTTTAATTGAAACCCTTGATCTCCTTCACTTGTTGCACTTTGATTTGCCTTATAGAACCATTTTGGAGCATGGTAACTAGATTTCTTCAGATGAAGCTAAACCAGGAGATGTGCTTTAGCAGCACATCAGATTTATTCTTACTGCTAATAGGTACGTAGTCTCAGAGACCAGGCAAGAGCTAATCTAAAATAAGATTTCACAAATACATATGGCATGGACATCAGTTTCTCAGTTCCAGTTATTCAGCCTCTTAGATCAATTTCTATTTCACAGAAACATTTGTTAATGTGCACATTCTCAGTGTACACTTGAATTAGAATTATGTAAAGTCATGGAGTCTCACTGCAGGTCCAGCAAACTAAGCATGTAATCCTTCACAGATTTGGTTTCTACCCTCTTTGAGAAACTTTTCACTAATTTGTACCACAATAACTTGCACACCAAGAGCTGCTGTTTCTATCTCTACTGGAGACTTAGTAAAACTGTATGCAAATATGTCTGCATACTTAAATACAGTGACTTCTGGTCTCCAAAAAGCTCAGGTGTATACAATCTCATAGGTAAATATACTAACAAACCAAGTATAAGGATACCTGGATGACTTTGAAACTAAATATTGTAATAAAATCAAGCTAGAGCTAGATGTATGTTCATAATTATTCAGATATTGATGTTAAAAGTAACTAAACTACTGTATTAGTGTTCATGTTGAAAGGTAAACAAATGTGAATTAAAGCTTGTGTATGATTTTCTTAAAATGTTCTAGGAATAAGTTCAGCCCTATTTATTTGCTATCTAAACACAGAATAAGAGATCACTTCCAGGAACATACATTTCCCCCTGCTAGTCTATGACACTGAAATGCTATAATGATATATTTCTGTAGCCCAGTTTGTAAATAATTCCTAGCTTGAGAGGAACTTGTATGGTTCAACCTTGTGGAATCACTGAAGATTTATAGGTTATAGATGAACAACGATTTCATTTTACTTTCTAGTTGTGTAAAACAAAAACATATCCATTCAATTAGTATAGTCAGTCACCTACCAGAGTTTACTATCCAGAATGCTGAGCAACTTTTTTCTGTAGTTTTTCCTTTTTCTGGGAAAACAGTTACCAGCTGCATGAGTTTCCAATTGCACTTTCCCCCAGAATTCAAGGTTATCAAGATATGTCTTGAACTCGATAAACATATTTTGGCTATTTCAGAAGAAAATATCAGAAATATTCATAGATTTCATACTACTCTCCTTCTTTGAAGACTTTCTTCTCTCCTTATTTTAAAAGTATCTTAGTGCTTGTATAACTCATTGATGTGAGAGAAAAGAAACACAACCAGTGAAAGGCAGCATCTCACAAAGCAGCTGACAGGTCATTTTAGAATGAATGGAATGCCATTGTATCCTAAAATTTGTCATAGTGATTTTCTAATGCAACTGTATCTCTCTCCCAAGAAACACCTGATAATAGCAATCTAGTACTGAATAGTGGTAAAGTGTTCTCTTCCTACCTAAAAGAACCCTTAGAATCAGAAATTTTAACTCAACCTCCCACCCCACATCTCGAACTCTCATTCAGTGGAATAAGAGTTTAGCTTCATATGAAGTTAAGCTTCAGAATCTTAAGTTCTTCACTGTTTCACACAAGCATGTTCAGCATTTTATAAGCTATCCCCATACCAGCCTTTTACCTGACTCTTGCCTGCTTTCCTGAGCACCAAGGAAATGCAGCTTGTGAAAGCTGCAGATTAGAATGCCTTGCAAAAAAAAGAGGCAAAGAGGGTACTTTTACCTTCCAATTAGTCCTTTGAAAGCTAGCATCATTCACGTTTATCTGCACAACAGGCAAATCACAGTTTGGGATATATTTGTATCATTTAGATGCAGCATCATTTTTTGTTGTCCTGCTAGGTGTAATGAAGATTTTGATGGAGATTTACACAGTACTGTTTTCTTGCTAGATTAAATGTTAAGAAGTTTGAAAAAAAAAAAAAGTAATCAGCTACAAAAGATTAGGGTCTAATTTCTCTAACACCACAACAGAGATATGAACATCAGACCCATACCTTCCATTCTTTCTTTACTAGCTTACTGTGAAAGTTCCTGCCAAGAAAAACTCAGTTTTCCTAGGAAAGAATTATGTCACTCCAGTTAGACAATAAAATACTTTTCCCCCCCAACTGAAGTCTCCGCTTATTCAACTACCATTTCATATGCTTTCCCACTACATTTCAGATTACATTTGGGGCATTCTGTTTTCTTAGTTAATGCTTTATAAAGAGCTGCAAAACATGTCTGTATGCACTGAACATCACTTTAGAAGCTTTGTCTTTTTTTCTGGTGTAAAAAAAATATTCAATTGGGGAACTAAATTGTGTTTTTATTTAAAAATTATTCTGTTTTTTCTCTATTTTTTAAAGAGCAGTTTGCAAGAAAAATTTTGTGAAGTTATATCTCAAAAAAAAGCTGAAAGGGAATATTGCAGCTTGTCTCTCTGAAGACAAATTTTTAATGTTTAATGAGGCAGTTCCATAAAATATGTCTGTTGAGAATGCAAATTTTTATGCATGACTTTTCATTGTTGTCTGTACTATTAAATCTCAAATGGATCAACATTGAATGAAAACTTAAAATAAATGATAAAAAGATAAAGTTTAATAAACACAGGGATTCTCTGCCTAACTAAGGTAATTGTTAGTACTGTTAGAAAACACTAACAAGTCAACAAAATATGATTTAGTTTCACAACACAGGAAGTTAAATAGGCACTTCTAATAAAACTCATATTTATGAACAGCATTGTCTTCCAGATTATCTGAAATTATGACTACCTCACATGGAAATACTCTCAAAAGAAGTTCAGAAGCATCAACTGTGCCTAGTAATTTCTTAAGTAGAATTTATTGGGAATAATCTTCTTATCAGAAAATCACAGAATGGTTAGGGTTGGAAGGGACACCGAGAGGTTATCTAGTCTCACCTCTAAATGACCTCAGCAGTAAAAAGTTAACATGGAGTGTTTCACTCATTTTGCAGTTAACACATATAGAAGTCTTTTACTGATTGGAAAATATTCTTATTTTATTTTAATTTACATAAAGATGACTTTCATAAACCTTAAAACAGACCACAGAGATCACAATGTAACTGAGTTTTTTAAAGTACAGAAGAAATAATTTCAGATATAAATCTTGGTTCTTGAGACAAATTTTAGGGAAAAATTTCATTGAAGGCACTGAATAGACATTTTCTTTCATCTCTCCCAGAATAGTAGATAAAGCATAAATAGTATGTTTATTTTATGTTGCAGTGAAAACTGTGATCTAATATTTGCCAAAAAAATAAACAAAACTTTTCTGTACTTACTTGTCAGTGACTTGAAAAAAAGAATAGCCATAAAAGTCCTAGAGCTTTTACAACTAGATTAAGTTCAATTTGTGGGGAAAATACCAGCTAGGATCTTGAGGAGACAAACAAGAACCTGCTGCTGAACCTAAGCAAAATAATGGCGATCAAAACTAATGCCACTTAACATGGGAACTGTTGCAGAGAGACAGTAACTGTGAAAGATCTTTAAATGATTATGTAAAAATCAGAAGAAATATTCCAAGTGCGGCTTCCTTAGAAATTCACAGAAAAACATTAACAAGTTCAGTTAGGTATAGACTCCACAGCTAAATGTCAAAAAACTGTGCTAATTATAGAACTAATAAAAGTGACAGAGATATCTCCATCATTTGACACAAAGAATGTATCCTGTGGAAGCAGTAATAGAACTAGTCTTCCTGAGATTGAAGACAATAAAAATGTTTTCAGAATGCAATAAATACAAACAAATAAATAGGAGAAAAAAGAAAATAGAGATAATAAATTTGTAATGAAAATATAATGTATACCTACAACAGAATGTCAGTATGATAGGATATGAAAATTCAGATTTATTCACACAACAAAAAAGCTTTGTGGAATAGATATTTTAATGATTTGCCTCAAGTACAACCAGTAAAGTGTTTGATTTATAAAACATAAGCATCAATTTTCTATTTAACCAGTAAAACTTCATTAGTTTACCATGATCGACTGTGTTTTACAACACAAAACATCATCCCAGACGACTCAAATCAATTTCTGGAAAACAGTAACATGTATGATGTAGCTGAGTAGTAACACTAGATTCTGATTACTGGAGAATTAGGACTAACATTTATGTAAGAGTTCTCAATATTGAGAAGATGAAAAAAAATTAAAACTTTCATAAATACAAAACAAATAAAAATCATTACATTAGCTACTTTTGATTTTGAAGGTAATATTGATCTCTCATCCACTATCTTTCTTCCTATGCAGAAAATAAAATGCCTCTAACAGTGAAGGAAATAATCAATTAAAATTGTTTCCATTAAAGACAAAACCAAAGAAAGATGGAGTTACACGTTTTTGGAAACAGTTGGTAAAGGAAATGAATTACTCATTAAGACAGCCTGTGGTGTAATGGGAGATAACTGAGATAAAAGCTTAGATGACGCTGAAATGAACAGCAACTCCAATCGTAAAACTTTGTGCCACAGTGAATTATCAAAGACAGCTGAAGATGTTTTGTACAGAGACACAATATTCTTACTGGAAGCTCTATGCACTCACTGTAGTAATTCACATAAACATGTATTGTTTGCATTGTCTTGGACTTATGATATTACTCACAGAAATACTGCACTTTTGTCCTTGTAAAAAATTCTGCTGGCAATTCTATTAGAGGAAAATTATAAACTAATTCAGGACCAGAGAAGTATTAAATAAACAGATTGCATAATGTATTACCTCAATGAATAAGAATATCTGAACTATGTCACAAGGAAAACTAAAGATTGGTACCTTTTTGAACTTCACTTTATAAGAAACTTCATTAATAAACATGTCTAAAATAATCTAGGAAACTACTGTTCCTTTGTGTTTTATTCTGTGAATTGCATAGACTGCACATGCAGGCATTAAGAGAATGCCATGAAGTGTACAGCTGAATGAGGATATATTTATACATCTTGCTTCTAGAATGGGAACTACAATTTGCCAAAGAATGTATATTAAAGAATTCAAGCTTAAGAGTGACTCTCCTCTTACAACCAGTATGGGTGTGTGCATACTGTTTTCTTACTATGAATGTCACAAGTAACGTCTTCTTCTATCATGTCTTGTTCTTATCTCTTCTTAACTCAAATATATTTAACATACACTCAATGATGTGATGATAATTTTGACAAACAGTATGTGGCATTTGCACTTGTTAAAAGATTGTTGAATAGCAGTTTGTTTTCCTTACCCATTTCAGACATCTCTGGCACAGTAACAATATACGGTCCATCTGTAAATTTTGGTGCATTGTCGTTGATATCCTGCACTTTGATAATGAACTCAGATTCAGGCTCAAGTGGCTTGTTTGTCCGTCTATCAATAGCTTGGGCATGAAGTACATAGTGTGTCTTCTGCTCTCGATCTAAGCTTTTGGTTGAATGGATGTCTCCAGTTGTGTCATCAATAATAAATATAGTCCCTGCCCCTTCTCCAGTAAGGATGTATTTGACTGATCCATCGCCTTTGTCAGAATTGGAATGCAGCTGTAGAATAAAAACACATAAAATCATATAAAATTAATTAAAAAATTCATTAAAGGTCACAAAAATTATAACATTACTGTTAGCACCCCTCTATTTTGTTTTCATCCTTCCCAATTCCTGCCATAATTCCTCATATGCTCTTTCTGGCAACTCAGTCATTTTGTTCAAGGTAATTTTCCACCCAGCCTAGTTAATTTCTTAAACTGGGATTTCTTGGGTTATGCATCTGTTCTAGAAAACTTCCCTAAGTCAAGAATATTCTAGTAACTGTGTTGATTTTGTTTGGTTTTGGTTTTAGTCCTTCTAGTAGTGATTTTACAGCACTCATTGCTTGAAACTCTGTTCTAACCACTAAACTGGATGCATTCCTACTGAGGATTGTCCACTGCAATGATAGCAATTCCGTTCCACCAACATTTTCCTCAGTGGACCCAAAGGAAACATCATTAACTGTGAAAGGAAACTGCACACTGTGCCAGTGGCAGATGTCTGTCCAGGATTACTCTATCCCACAACAAAACACAGGCATTTTCTTTGGATTTTGTTTGTTTATTTTTAGCTAGAAACTTATCTAACTTGCTTGTATTTAAATTATTTATAGTTAAATGTTGAAAGTTTGAAAGAGACTTTCAGCATTTTCATTGTTCATAACACCCTGTGCTATGAAATATACATTAAATATATTGTACCCTTCCTTTATTACAGTCAAATTTTAATTTACTGGGGGAGTGGCGGGGGGAAGGAAAACCCAGTAAGTAGATTGGTATGTTAAAAAATGACATGAAATGGCTTCCCACTGCCTCAATGTTCCTAACCTGACTTTAAAGAATTGCTTGTTTAGAATAGAAATGAACATGTGTTCTTTGAGAAGAGTGATTTTTATATAAACTGAGAAGTTTCAAGCATTTTCTTTTTTTTTCTTTGAAACAACTTTGAGAGCATAATGTATTTTTTGAGGAGCACAATAAGAACGAAGTGATAATGCAGAAATGAACAGCCTCAGGTATTGTGATGTGAAATCAGAAGGAAAACTTTCTTATTTTAAGAAGACATTAATTTTTATCCTTATCCTACTGCCCTGAATATTTTTCAATATCTGCAGTGTGTCATCACCAAATTTTGACACAGAATCTGAGCAAAGGAGAAATGAATGACAGATATTATTTTTAATTCATAGGATGCAAGGTGTTACTTTCCTGTTTTTGTTCTCAGTTCAAAAACCATAGAGGGTTTAATAAAGAGAAAATAAGACTTGTATGGCAGAAAACATTTTTTTTTAACCTAAAACACAAGATACAGAGGTGATGATATTTTCTCACACACTAGGTGAATCTTTTTTTTTTTTCTGGGTCTTTGTCTTGCCTTTAAAACTACCTTCCTGGTTATTTGTAAAAGGAGTAAGCATATAGTGCTTGAGAAGATTTTTCATCTTTTCTACTAAATTCATTAAATTATGGTGTTGCACAGAATTTATATCTTGTATGGTAGGGGGGCTTGGAAGGAGGAAACTTAATAAATTTTAAAAGTTTTCCAACTGATATAAATTTTTAGCACAACTTCAGTCAATGCACTATATACTCATCTGAGTCACATGAAGATCAGACTTAATAACCAAAAACTGGGTCATTACTGTGCCCCCCCCCTTTTTTTTTCTTAATCAAAGAAAGAAAGAAGTAGAAAAAGGGGTCTGTTTGGCATGTCTTTATGGGGCAGCAGAACAGTCTTACACATCGTTTGCACTAGTCATTGGCAAAATTAATTGCTTCCTATCCTTAGAATAATACTGTACTTTATTAACTAAGAAATAATTCACTCTGTGTAAAACACCAAGAATCCAAACTTCCTACAAAATCTAAATGTTATTTGAGTGATTTATTCCTAAAAACAAGAGTAATGGGTATTCTGGTATTCTAGCATAGGTTTACTGTTACTTTAATTTTTCAAAAAAAATTAGAATTGTAGATGAAATTATTTGATTTATTTTATTTTGCAATGAGTCCTCAGTGCTAGTGTTTGCAAATGGTATCAGCAAAATGACAAATTACATGAATTTATGATGCTATAAGAAGCTCAAAACTAATTCAAACTGAAAAAGACCAAAAGGATTTCCATCATATTTCTCTCCTTTTACCTTTATGGTTGTATATGTAAAATCAGATTCAGGTATACCAAATAGAGATCCCAGCAAAAATCATTGCATCTATAAGTGGAATTATGAACATGTGAGTCAATTAAAAAATTGTTAGGTAAGAAATACACAGAATAAGGAACTGCCATAGAATATAAAAATTAAGGTTCTCCAAAACCAAATATCAACATACACATGCCGTTCCAATACCATACTGCAGAAAGCCACATTGACAAATTCATTGTGATGGCATGAAATGCATGGACCATTTAGAAGATTAGTAACATTAGTTATTTTTTTATTGTGAAGAAATCACTCTTTGTACTTTTCATCAGTGAAGAAAGTACAGATGTATTTTGAGGGTTTCTACATTAAAATTTTACAGAGGTTTTTTTTACATTAAAAACTAAGAAAAGTTAAGAAACACAAAAGATACTCAGCTGATTTCATGGTCAACAGATTATATGTTATTCCTGCTAAACATTGTGTTACCCAATAAGCCTCAACTGAAAAAAACAGGCAAGAATATCATCAGAAGAAAACTATCTGCATATAAATAATCACTGAAAGCTTTCTATTACAACTGGGTCTTTTAAACTGCAGTTGTAAGGAAACAACTAAAAAGAAGTAAAAGCTAAAAGAAGTTCCTGCTTCCTTACTTCCAGATATGTCTTATATTGTTTGAAATATAACACTTTGATTTATGCCTTTTAACTTCTAATACTGAATTTTAATCTCACAGAGGACAATTTTGCATAGCAAATGCCATTTTCTTTGTCAGTGGTTTATATTTCAGTTTTCCTGCAAAGTAAAGATTAAAGAACTGTTTGTCTTCTTTAATTCTTCCATCTTAGTACAAATTGGTCCAAGTAGAAAAATATCAATGCTTCTCTCAAATGCTTATTTGCAATATGTGTTGTGCTGAGAGAGCCCCTGGGAATCCCTACTTAAGACAATGTTTACTAGATTAACGAGAGATTTATGTCCCCAAGCATGGTGCACTTCTCTCTTTTCTCTCTGCACTAAGAAACTGTCTCCACAAAAAGTTTACACCACAAAAGCTTTTCCAATTAGAATAAGTGTAATACACCTCTTATGTCACAAATACATGGTTTGGGAGAGTGTATTTCTGCAGCACTGCCTCTAATAGTTTCTAAAATATATTGACGGAGCAAAATCTAGCTGGACAATAGTGGCCTTTCTGTCTGTTTAGGACTGAGATTGATTTCAGATTAATTTGACACAGAGGAGAATGTCACTAAGTAATGCAAATGCAAGCCAACCCATGTTTTGTTCAGACCTAACTCGTGTGACCTGGGGAAGTGACCTCAAACCAGATCCCTAGAAAGGGTGTGTCCCAGTCATGACCCACTTTGGGGAGTCTCCAGTGTTCCTGTCCCAGGGAGCTTCCTCACTCTGCTGATCTCTGACAACAACATCTCCAATTCTCCAAACTGCAGTCAGTGCAGGCTTCTGAATTCCCTGTGGAAATAAGGACTCTATTCTAAGTGATGGGCTGCCTTCTGCAAACATTACAGCTGGTTTGGTTATGCTTCCAAGAAGAATATATCTGTTTAACATTCTGAATCTGTCCATAAACAGAAGCCACCAGAAAGCATTCAATTTTCTTCCCCTTTGGTCATAATTCCTGTCTTTATTTCTCTCATTACTTTTAGGGAAAGAAGAAGCTGAAAATAATAGCGAAAGGTAATATATCTGGAATATCCCCTTTGCCACTCCCAGTGGCTGACACTTCTTGACATATTTAATGACAAGTTGCATCCAGGAAGATTTCTGATGGTTCCTCAATCTTTAACTAGCCCATATTAGCAATGTATGACTGATTTTGCAGAACAGTAACCTCCTTTACTAAGGCTTCAATGTTTTTCTTCCATCAGTCCATTTAAAAGCTCATTTTCTTTTAGAATTCTTGCAGAAATTGCAGAAGGGCTACATTAATCAAAGCTATGATTTGCAGATACTTGCAAATATTTCAGTTAATGAGTTTCCTTTATATTCTTATATTAATTTTGATACTATGAATCTTTAAATACTTTTTTTGATGCACTAGCATATTAAGTGCTGTAAAATGAATTTACAGATTGAAGGCTAATTGCCCACCTAGTACAGCATTGTTACTGCTTGTAACTGAAAAACGATCTAGTGGCTAAAGCCTAATCACAGCCACAAATACCAGGTGGCTGCTGCTTAATTACTGGCCTTATTCACTACCAATCACTTCGTACATCTGCATTGTTTTAGCTGATGCTTAGACACTTCATACCTCCAAATATTTAAACATACCTGCTTGTCAAGCAATCTGACAAATAGACAGAAACTACTGGACAATAGGAAAGAGGCCCAACGGGAAAGAATACATACCAATAAGTACTAAAAAACCAATCCAAAAATTAAGAAAGCCAACATCCTACTTCTACTGGGAATTCGGAGTGTTAACTACTCACAGTGATCACCATGCTCCCCTGCACTTGCCTCAGGAAAACAAGCTGCAACCAGGAAACCATGCATGACCAGAAAATAAAAAAGCCTGGATATGAGGGGCAATTGTAAAGTCGAAGAGTTGTCTGTTAGTGATTTAACTGCATGTCTACTTCCTCCTGTTTGCTTTTGTTGAAAAGTCTGCATTCTTGGAGTGTTGTGTGGGTGGCATTTTAAGTGGACGGCTTATGATTTTTACAGTATTTTTAATTGGACTAACAATAAATTCTTGATATATGATCTGGATACATCTTGTTCCAGCAACAAAAATATAATGAAGAGACTGCCTTATATGAAAAAAAATTAAAATCCAAGGCTGATTTGAAAAACTCAGGAACTGTTGCACTAACCTAATGAATTTAATCAGAGTAGAAATGGAAAGTATTTTAAAATAACTGCAGATAATTAAAAATTAGTGTTGAAGAATAATAAAAATAAATTTGTGCAGGATTCTATAAGCAAAACCTGAGTTATGGTAGTGACACTACCATTATGTCTTGCATAAATATTGTGTTCTGTTCAGACAGCACCACATTCTTTCAAGGAAAGCAGCAGAATCTCCCCTTCTTAATTTGATGTCACTGTCAATCAGTTTAATTTGACAAGAGGGCCTTAGCACAACACTACGGCAGTAAAGTCTACCAATGAGTGCTGTGCCCAGAGGAATGACAAAATTATGCCCAAACAGCATGATCTATGACCTTTAGCAAAACAGAGGAATGTATTAAGTTACTTAGCTTTTGTTACATGGAATGGTTTATTGCCTCACTAAAACATCAAGATGGAGAAATATAAAGAATTAATAGTAGAGCACTAAAACACTGAGTAAAAATACTTTCATCTTCCCTCTAATAAGAACTGCAATCATACTGACTTCCTTCGATATTTATGTATGCAAAACAATTTAACAGAAATGTTACAGTAACTTATTAGTTGCAAAAGCTGCATTTAAAATTTTTCTTGATGGCACATACAGAAAGAAGCAGAGTCTAGCTGACACTACTGAAATGTTCATTGTGTCTATGCAGTAAAAACATCATCAGATTTGCTGCTGACTTGCTTCCCTTGGTGTGAGCTATAATATCTATTTAAATGGAAGACACTGCTCTGGGCAATGTCACACATTTTGATGGAATTTTCAGAGGGAATCATTAGCCCAGGAGATAACTGTACTATCCATAGCAGTGTCCACAAATTGACAAGAAGTTATTCCACATCCTTGTCAAACAGAGGAAGAAAATAGAAAACCGCAATTTCCCCCATCTGCTGAATGAGTTTTCTGAGATAGAAGAAAAATAATTGGATTGCAATCATCCAGGAAAAACACAACTGAAACAGTATTAACTCCACAATATAACACTATAGCACACAAACATCTGTTCTTGCAAGATGTTTTTGCTTGCAAGCGGCTTCTCTGAAGTCTGTTCTTTTGCTGCAGCCATTAGGAAGACTGTAATGGCAGAAGTATGCAGGTGCATAAGCAATCACACCTGAAACAACATCAGGCATAGTAAAGCAGCCACAAGTGGTCAACATTAGCTTCTATTTTCTCTCTGTACAAAAGGACTCCAGGGAATGAAAGAAAAAAAGCAAAAATAATAATAATAAAAAAAATATTCCAAAACACACACACAAAAAAATTATATAGAAAACTGTCCTTTTTTTTTTTTTTTTTTTCAAATAAAAATAACTATATATTTTTAAGAAAAGTAGAATGCCAAATTGTTCTTTCAGTGTACCATGTGTCCATACTATACATCTTCCCTATGGAAGAAAAATAATTACACTCTGGTGAAGTTTTCATCTGAACTCTTTTCACAGCAGTAAGCTTTCATTTCAGATATATTTTACTTGGGCAAATGTTGTGATGGGCGTATAAACTATTTTTTTCCTAGCATGTAGGATTTACATAGTATATGGGTTTTAGGGGTTTTTAAGAGTTTCGCAGACTTGAACAGAAGCAAATTACTAAGAAATAATGAAAAAATTCATATTTGGTCTTCAGTTTTCAGCGCCTCTTAATAATTACTGACACTAAATCTTTACAACCAATATATCTGTAATCATGATGATAACTTAGATTCCTATATCCATTCAGTAGGGCCATAAATTTGACAGTTTGAATCCAAGTGCCTTGATGATACACTGCTACTCAAATAGGTCCTGACCACACATCATCTCCATTGTAAGAAGAATGTTTTGCTTCTGATTGTATTACTAAATCATAATAAGGTGGTGATATGCCAGCGTAAAGTACTTCTAAAAATCTCATCATTCCTATAAATGGGTACGAGCAGTAATGGGAAATAAAATTGTTTCAGTTCATGGAACTACTCTTGGGCACAGGTTCTGCAAACCTCTCACTTAGACCACTGATGCTCTGCTTTCTCTGTAAATGCCTCAGCACTCAGCTACACTGCCACAGATGCATTATGCTTCAAAGATACTAAAAGCAGTCCTAGGTACCAATATCATAACTTTCATTACCTGCTCAAGTAAGCCTGCTTTCATAGGAAAGGATGTTTGCTTAAAACATTGAAAAGGTCAAGGTCAGAAAAACAGTAAGTGCATATATTCTCTGAAAAGACCCAAGGGATGTGAGAGTTCGGGGCTTGGAAACTCACTGATGCAGTGAAAAGCTATTCTTCACTGAAAAACATTGCATATTTGTGACAATGATGGAGTAAAAGCATGTGTAAAAACAGTGTGTTTCCTCACACTGTTTCTGCAGACTTTCTACAGGTGCTTTTGACCTTCATTTCTGGTGCTTGTTTGGGGAAGCTACTCTCATTGCACTTTTTTCAAATTTTTTTTATGTGTACAAAGAGAAAATCAAATTTCTTTTTCTTTCAATTTACAGTACAGAAGGCAAAAAGGGAAAATAATAGGGTCTTCCAAAAAGAAAAGATGTGTATCTTTTACTGAACAGGAATGCCAACCTAAGGATTATGTAGGATTTTTCAATATGTGAAAAAGCTATTATTTCTTTGAAATCCTGATCCATGAATTTTGTACTATGTGAGATCTCCATGCTCAGAGCTTCTCATGATACTGAGAGTGATAGAAATAGCTCACTGCAGCACATAGCTGTAAGTGTAATAGTACTCAAACTTTTTTTGAAAGTACCATTTATTTGTTTGCTTGCTTGTTTGACAGTGCTACAGCTAATACTGTTTACTCTATGAAAGATTTGAAGACAGCACATTAATTTTTAAGCTCTGGGAAAACAACTCTGCTGTGTACTCATGTGGTATTCTAAATTACTTCTTTTTACTTTGCTCTTCCTAAGAAATACTGTGAAGAGAAAAAATAAATGTGTGATTTTCTGATTTAGTACTTGTGAGCTGTGTAAAATCAGCTAGAGGAAATTTTTTTGCCAGGGACCTGATTACTTACTCAATTACAGAGTTTGATTAGCAAAAAAATATTATGTGGAAAAGATCAAGGAGAGATAATTAATTTAGCAGCTTCCTTTTATCCCATCCTTCCAAAAAAACTTTCACACATTTTTGAGTTTGATGTCTTTGAAGCCAATTTGCTGAGAAATTTTTAAGACTGTGTAAAGAAAACAGGTTAGCTACTGTCCAATGGCTTCTATTTCAGGTGAAAAAGTTGTTTCATTCTGAAGAAACTGAAAAGAATGTACCACTATGTGCCATCAGGGACTGCATATATCATTGTTTAAAAAGGATTTAATCTCCATATTTTTGTGAACTCCCTACCAAAGCATATTAATGCATTTTTCCAGGTAAAATAAATTTTCATTTTTGTTTTCATTATTGAAATGATTTTTTCTTTTGGTCACTTTATTTGTTACGATTCTTTGTTATATACCTTTGAATTATTAGGAAGTAGTATCATAACATTGAATATCAAAATATTAATTTATTGGGGTATTGATTCACAGCTTATACAGTATTAAACCCTTAAAATCATGTTCTGTTTTTGAATCTGGAATGTGATTTAATCTCATTCATGTGGTCTGCAGCTTTTCTGCTTGTTGGTTGAAATTTATTTTTGTAAAAAAAAAACAAACCTGGTTCTGCACAGAGTTTCCATTACAACTCTCACAACTGATCACCCTTCTTCTGCATCTCTGTTATAAGAGAATATATTTTTTTTTTTCTGATTATAGATACTTTCCTTCTTCCTCTAATGCAGAACTCTTCCTGTTTGCTAGAAATAAAAAGTACTACATGACACAGTAAAAAAATTCAACATCACATTGAATGTCTCCACAAATTTGAAAGATCACCTGTGCCTCAAAACCCATTGATAATGAAAATGCCAGCTCTGCTATTTTGAACATCTTTGTTGTGTAAGTCAGAAGGTTCATGTTCAGAGCAGAAGCTTATCACCAGCCCTCTCCACAGATATGTCATGTAATGACTGCAATAACAAAGTGGCAAAGTGATCCTGACTGTTACAAAGATGACTATACTTTCACAAGTAGGAATAAAAAATTAGAAACATACCAATGCCAGGAATAGGAATGCAAACAACTTTCCTTAACTTCATCGTGCTTTTTATGGGCCGTTACAAAAAATTTCTGGAACCTTTATGAATGTAAACCAGGGAAATTTAAGAATATTTTCTTTGTATTTCCCTACTTCACACAAGCATTTCCAAGAATAAATACAATTTCTGAGCTCAAGGTTTTTTAATCTTGTAATTCTTACCTATTAGGACAGTTTTTTCAAAGTGGTACTGTGCTACTGCTTCTTTTGTCTTTCTAGATTTACCATGAGCCACTGTAGTCCATAAAAACCTGAACTGCCACTAATGCAAGTTTTTGATTTTAAGGCATAACAAACCCCATGTTTTTTATATTTACTTCAGTACAACTTCAAGACAAGTAAAACACAACTTCTGAAAATGTTTATAAAACAGTTTTACATCACAATTAATGACTGACTAGTGTTTTGAAACAGCACTCATATAGAGGCCTGGTGTAATGTTTAATGTTTTGCTGCATTTTTCATCTGACAGTATACTTGCAAGTGCTGCATGATATTTTTTCAGCCCAGTACAGATAACTTCCATCTTTTCATAGGCAACTGCCATTCTTCATTGTGACTGACAACACACAGTCTAACAATGAGAATAAGAAAATATGCTAGACTTTTGAAATAGCAACCAAAGAGACCAAGCCATCCAAATTTACAGAGACTCACCGTTACATTTTTGAAATATATTTCATTATTCCTGTGTTTAATCCATAAAATGTCTGTTTTTAAAAGAAGCTGTAATATATTTTTCCATAATGGGATGTACAAGAAGTATCTGCAAATGACATCATGATGTAAAATCATATAACATTCGGTATTCTAGTATTGGTCTAGTAAATGCAATAACATTTACATTAAAATTCTCCCATATGTTAAAAAACATGGAAAGTGTACAGAAGAATTTATTTTACATAGCTTTAGATAAATGGATATTTTATAATGAAATAATACCTTCTTCTCAAAGTTCTACTTTTCTCACAAAAAAAAAACAACTTATATTCCTTGTAGTCCATTGTAAAGTCACATATGTTTCATGCTCAAACTTGTTTTCGTTTTTCTGTAGACCAGATATATCTGGACCATGGAATTATCTTGAATTTAAAGCAAGAAAAATCTAGTTGAGAGCTACTTTCTTCCAGTTGCCCTTTGACAACATTTAACAGAAAGCATTTCAACAAAGCAAGTCAGAGGCTTATTGATTTACTAAAATGAACAGTAATAAAATCTGCATGTTATTTTTAACATAAACCTTATGTTTCTGATTAAGAAAGAACTATGCCATGTTCACTATTATCTAATTCCAATAGGTAGCACTAATGTTCTTTTCCTGTATATATAAAGAATCCCAGACATGATGTTTCCTTTACTGCTAACACTTATTAAAGTAAGGGATGAAAAGAAATCTGTTAAAATTTGATCATTCTCCAGGACCAGTATTCAAACTATATTATAAGCCAAAAGCATACTATTCACACTTCAAGGCAATAGTGTTTCTTACGGGTATGCTGATACATCAATATAGATGTAAATTATCATGTTCATGATAAATTATATCTATATGTAATATATGAACATGATCGTTTTTATGATTTTTCTTTTCAGAGATGCTCTGACACCTTCTCCCTTCTCAAAAAATGCTCAGGCAGAATAGGATTACAATCTCTAAAGCTATTGGCTGCAAGAAACAGTTAGGTACAAGTGATTCCATAAAACAATATGTGTAAAATGACAGGGAAAGTAATATAAAAATAGTTCATTCTGGGAGGCCATTAAAATGACCATTAATAGATGTATTATTACACATTCTTGCTAGCAGTACAAGACAGCATCAGTACACAGCACATATAGTGTTTGGATATATATTTTACTCATTAACACGTTTTCCATTACAGACTGTTTTCTTTACATTTAAACATTCTAGGAGGAAGTGCACATATGTCCCAGCAGAAGATCCAGGGGTATGATTCTGATCTCCCAGTGTCTTTTTTTTCCCTAACCTTATACCGAGAAGTCAAAAAATATTTTTATTGGGGGGGTAAAAAAATGAAAATAGTAAAAACATATTGCTTGATATTTCAAACACCCACTGAATATAAGTTTTCACTTAGTCATCCTAAAGTGAGTAAATATTACTCATATTGCTAAAATCCCTTTTATTCCATGTAAGGAATGATCTAGCAGGTTGCTATGTTCAGTGGTGCTATATAGTCCTAAAACAAGAAGTCAGGGTAACAAAGATGACTACTGGTTAGGCAGCAGAAATAAAAATCTTATTTTGACAAGAGGTAAACTTTTTTTTCCCCCTCAAAAGGTAATTTTAAGACCACACAATCAGCTGGAAATATGTTCCTTCTGACCCAAACAGTGTTGCGCTCTAAGAACTAAAGAAAACCCAGACAAATGTTGGAAACGTAGTAAATATCACATTCTCTGAAGGCATGCTCAACAAAACTCTGGGTAAAACCAGGAATGCCTCCTGCTTCCCCCCTCTTCTGTTAATATAAATACAATTTTTGTTCAGACACAAATTCAGATATTGGAGAATTTCACATGTAAGCAAGAGGAGCAAACTACAACATAAGTATATAACATCACAAAAATTATGACGGTAGGAGTAAAAAAAAGGAAGATTGCATCAGAACAGTTCCTCTGTAAGTGCCAATGAGTATATTTTATCTTTCCTAAAAGGGATAAATTTCTGACTTGATCTAACTTGTAGAGAAAAAAAAAAAATCTACATTCTAAAGAACAGACACTTAACATTTCCCTTAGAGATTATAACACTCGCACTGAAGTAGTTTTACTTTAGAGCAACTTTTTATCTATCTGGCTCACAACTAATTCCAAAAGAAATGATAATAAAAATGCTGCATATGTCTTCTATGACTTGTCATAATGTGTAGGAGATTGGCTTCAAAACCACATTTTCTTTCATTACTTAATGCTTGACTTTTTGTACAATGCATAAAATCATAAAAAAGTGGAAAATTACTGTATTTTAAATATTTTTATTTTTATATATTCATCAAATGGTTGCACTTAAAAATATCATACTAAGAACTTATCCATACAAATACCCTGTGGTCTGAATTACATAGGTTCCTTTGGCTTACATACAGGAAAAGAGTTGTTTCCTCTTTAGGCCCAGGTTTAGATTCAAATTACATGAAAATAAACAAAAAGAGATAATGTATCCTATTCTGAAGATGAGGTCTATTGAGACAACCAATGATGTTCCTTCAGCTTCCAACATCATCTGCGGACATCACATAGTTAAAATACTATTTAAGCAATACCTAGTATGGTCTCCAAAATTTTAATTCCCACCAGGTCATGAATGATAAGATGATTCTCAAAACATTAAATGGTTATTATTTTATTAATTTCTTCCTCAGACACAGCTGTCTGTGTAAGTAAGGTGAGGGCAGGAGCAGTGAGCTCTCAGGCAAGCTGCAGAGTCCTCAGTGGTACAGGAGATCAAAAAGAGCAGCTTTCTGAAGACTTCAGATTTTTCAGAGTGGAGTTACCTTTTTTCCTTTTTTTTTTAAATTTCATAAACTGGGGGTGGATTGTTGTATTGAACCTTCACTCCAGAGAGGGAAATCCCACTCCTCAGCCCAAGATATCATATTCTTATCTGATCAATCTCTTCTCCTCGGGCTATCTTTCATTGCTCTATCTTTCAAAAGTTCCATCATGCCTCTTCCCTTTCCCTCTTCACGCTCTGTTCTTGTATGCATCCTAGCCTGTAATACTCTTGTTCACATGGTCCACATGCACTGCAGTTCCTACAGTGCCACCTCCAGCAGGATTCACACTGAATGCACTGATAAACTGTCATGCTAAGGACATATGAAAATTTAAGCACAAGACTTTGGCATTTAAATTTTTTTCTGAATGATATGGATAATTTTGGAAGGATGATTGGGTACAAAACTCTGCAGTGAATAGAGAGTTATGGAAACTTATATAAGTCCAAAACTAAAGCTGTTTGTTTTGGAATTAGGATAGCCAATTTGGAATTTCCATTAAAGTAAGTAATTCAAAGTTAAGGAGCTCTCTTGTCTCAGGACCATCTGTGTTTCAGTCTTTCCTAAATAAATCCAAAGGCTCCATGGGCAGGCAAAAATGCATTTTCAGTTTAAAAACACAACCAGCCCCTTCCCACCAAAATATTCACATTTAATTCTCTGAAGACAAGTGTACACATATTTATATATACAGCACACATACAATCTCAATGAAGTTGAGAGAGACCGCTTTGAAATACAAGTATTTTATAATATTCCACTCACAATTTTCTTTGGAATGGGGAATTAAGAAATTTTCCACAATTCTACATAAATTTCTACTATGGAGAAGAAAGCTTCCAGCAATCATCTTAAAGCATATGATATGTCTGTGATAACAGCTTTGCAGAAACTCACCAAGGACACATTCAGTAAAGCATGAGTTCAGCTGCCATTTATTTCCTCTCTGGAAGTGGAGCTTTCAGTATCATGCTGTTATTCAAATTAGCATGTGAGGGCAATAGTTGCTTGTGAAATTCTGAAAATGCTCAAGGACAAGTGAAGCTTTGTGAAAGCATAATTTAATTAATGATAAAAATCCAGAAAGTGGTTTCACAGCCCACTATTGGGATTAGTACACCTAGTTGCTGATTAATTCAATTTGTATCTTACAAAAGCAATGCTGTTGCTTTACCTCTGTCTATGCAGTTTTACTACTTATACTACATACACCTTGTGAGTTTTAAATTTTTTTTTCTTTCTCATGTAAATTATTTTTCAAGTTCCATTTGATCTTAAAACTTGTTCCAGGGAAAACTGAAGGCCTGTAAAATAGAAGCAAAATACTACCTGATATTAAATCAGCAAATTTCTTTATAGTGAATATGAATTTTTCCCACTGGCTCCTGGACAGCAGCAAGCACAGCTTACTGTATATGAATGCATCTAACAAAAGATTTTTTCACCTGGCCTTCAATGTCAGTTCCAATATATATATAGTAAGCGATACAAAAATTTTTTCAGACTGGTCTGGTTATAAAAAATAGCAATTCTGGACAATCCTCTCCAACACTAATAATAGTGACAATAAAAATATTACTCTTTATGGTAGAAGAACAAATTTTTTCACAGCTCTGCTCCCCTGACTCATGTGAAAGAAGGAGAGAGGTGATATTTCAAAACTTCAGTTAGTGGGGAATCTGGACTAGATACTCCTTACTAACCAACTATTTAAAATAACTGTTTTTTCTGACACTCTTATATAAGAGTTCTCCAAGGAGCCTCTGTATGGAAGTGGTAGCTCTCTGTGCAAAAGATGCATTGGCTCAGGGGCACCAGAAAAAAAAAGTGGCCCCTGGAATGTCCAGCATGAATGATAACACACCAGGGAATCTTGGGACATTTTCTGATATCCTAATAATGACTATATACTTAAAAATCATGCTAAGATAGATAAAAATTTCTATCTGATTTGTTCTGGATATTGTTTCATTTTACTTTGCAATGATTCTACTTATCCCTCTCAAACATCCTCAACTTGATAATGTCATTTCAGTAGTTAATATACAAGTAACTCTGGCTTATTGACAATTGCCTTAGTCCAAATAAACAAAAAAACAAACCAAAAAATAAATCACAAAAAAACCCCACCCAAAAGAAGCAAAAAAACCCACCAAACAATGACCCCAAAATAAAACAAAAAGCAGAAAAACACCAACAGAATCCCACAAAAAATCCCCACAAACACACACACAAAAATGAAAACATAAGAGAAAATGAACGATCAAATGAATAAAAAAAAATGAATGGATGATGCAAAAGAGAACTGATTAAATGAGGCAGAGTAGACAAAACTCTGTTAGAAAAGGTTTAGTCATAGCTGGTCCCATAGCACACTATCATTATGGAATGAATGATCTCTTGATGTTTCTTCCTGACCTAAAATTCTGTGGCATTCTAATTTTTAGTAAGCATTTTGGCTATTTCATGTATAAATCATCTCCTTTCAATCTGTTATCCTTCCCTGATTAGGGAAAGGTAAAGGTTCAACTCTATGAATAAATTAGACTCTAACTTTCAAAGGTAGCATTTATAAAGGGTAAGAAAAAGGTCCATTTTTTTCAGGGAATCATTATTTCATTACACATCAGCAACACTTAATTTATCTTGCAGACGGGAGTGCTGAAATACTACCACAGCATATTTCCTTGAGTCAAACAAAACCTGCAAAAATACCCAAGCATAGGAACAAGGTGAGTTGTTTCTAGTACAAATTTCTAGAGAGGTATAAGGCTTGAAAATAATTGATCTATTAATTTTCTTATATTTCTTAAAATAGTTATTTGTATTTGTGGTGAGTCCCATATGAATAAGGGGTTTACATACAAAAATAATGTGTGATCATAGCACTGATATTAGCATTAGAGAGTTTATCACATGTTAATTATTTGTCTTTCTGTCCTAGTTTAGGGCAAATTAGGAAGGAAAACTCCAAATGGGGATTTCCCCAGGGAAATGCCCCTCCTCACTTTCTGGTCGGGGAAAAGAAAAAAAAAAAATTCCTTGGAGAGAAGTGGAAAAAGCTGTTTATTTAACAGAAATTGAGTAATATTAAATAATAAAACCTCTTGTTGTTCGATGGAATGGCAAATCTAGGAAGAAAAGTCCTTTTCATGTGGTGAACGGCTCGCTCAGGTTCTTATCAGTCCCTCCGGTGCTGGAAAGTGCCGAGGCCCAGGCCCCGGTGGGCCACAGGCGTGAGCTCCTGGGGTTCAGTCCAGAGCAGGCTTGCACAGATCCAAGAAAATTGGAAAAAAAACAAAGGTCCAGGGAACTCCTCTGCCTCAGCTAGCTAAAACTAACTAAAAACCAGAGAGAAGCTCTGTCCCGCTGTCTGTCCGTGCTGCAGACAACAAAGTCCAGGAGCGAGATGTGTGGGAGTGATGTTTTTCTTTAACACAAACTGTGCGCTTCTTCTTCCCCCTCTCTTGCTCTCAGAGCCAGTCTTAAAGGTGCAGAACTTAATATATAACATAAACCAGACGACTGGGGATACCAGTATCATAAAGTCACCCCAGGACACTTTCTTAACCATATATATGTATTTATGTAACAGGGCAATATTCTGCTGTACTCTGCAAGCACACTTCAAGCACAATACAAGGTCATCAGAAGAAATTCATCACCTGAAAAAAACCCAGATGGTTTTACTGAGGTGACACTTAGTTATAGAGGGACTTTTAGATAAAATGGCATAATTTGAACTCATAGTTACGTACTTATTTGTTATATGTATACTTTTATCTCCTGCCCATCATTTCAACAAAGTGGTCAGAGTTCCCTAAATGCTTGGTGCTCCTCTCATTTAGAGCAGTTTCATATTTTCTCAAATTTAAGCAAATCATGACAAAAATTTCTTTCCCCTTTACAGCTACAAAACAGAACAGAAAGAAAAAAATCTAGAGCTCTTGGATATTTGTACCATGCTGAATACTCTAAAATCAGTATTTTATTTTTTTTTTAACTTTCTGTAAAAGGGCAATGTTAAAACTGTGAAAGATAATGTCAGTCATTAGGACTACTCAACTAATAAGATACTATTGAAAATGTAACAGTACTGACTCTTATCTAATTAAAAATTCTTTCCATTGTTCTGGTAATCCAAAGATTTCAGAGAGGTGACAGAGTAATTTAAATTAGGATCATAATTGCAGTGGGTAACAACGGTAAATAAATGGGTCAACTAAAACTGATTTGAAGCCTTACTCTCCTTTCACAGTCCTCATGCTTCCAGTTCTGGCTGTTATTTCCATCTTGTCAAGTTCTTCTGCACATAATTGTTCCTTTTTCTTTCTACCTGTCTTGTGTAATGGCTCACTATTGATCAATGTGGTGTTGCTCTGGCTGCCCTGAGCTATGAGAGAATGCACTTCTGTACTGCTCCTCATGGCAGTCTGAGACCTAAAAGTCTGCTTAGGGACTTAGCAGTACCCTTTATCAGTGCTCTCTGCTGTTCCACCTCCTAACTCCAGTTGCTATCTCCCTCCACTGCCACCCTGCATTCAGAATACTGTATAAATCCTCAAGGCAGAGGAAAAGGAAAGATACTAACAGGCAGTTTAACTTATTTCAACAGGACGAGCATTTGTGAAAACAAAAGAGGAAATAATAATAGTAAGCATCAAAAATTCAGACATGAATCCACAAAATAAAGTAGCTCTACAGAAGATAATATTCAGATCCAATGTAAAAATGTCATGTCAGAATCGGACCCATAAAAATATTCTTGACACCTTTGATAGAATGAAAACCAAAAAAGGAACAGTGGCATCTATATAGAATGTGAAACTGGCCTTCTTGTTCCACATTTCTGTTTAGTTTAAGGAGGAAAAGAAAAACTCTCCTCCTAAAACACACAATTTTCCAGTCCTATAGTTAAACTCAGAGTTGAACTAGGGCTTATGTCTCCTCCCTAATGTAGAGGTTCAAAAATATGTACGAACAAATGTCTTTCATTCTCAATTTCCCTCCTTGTCAGGAAACTAAGTTCACTATTAAAGGCCATAAATCAAGACATTTGCAACTCTCCTAATCAACAAACATGGTGGTTAATGAATTAATCAATTTCTATTTGTTGTATGTTTCACATGCACAATTAATCCAGCCACAAAACTTCTCAGTGTGCCCTCTGCTGGGCATCCCACCCCTGCAGAATGGGTGGGAATTATTCCTTTACACTCTTTGAAACTCCCAGTGTATGAATAACACACATTATTTTATCCATTACCTCATCCAGATCTTGCTACTGCCACATAACAAGGACCTATCAAACAAAAGTCAATTCCAAATTTAGCTTCTGACTGTCAGATGAATGTTAACAAAAACCATAAAGCATCACTTCAATGCTTAGGAAATTTTCTGAAGTTAGTCAGGATTCTGTGAACTTCTCGGAAAGTATAAATAGTGATTATGATGAAGCTCAAAACTTTATTATTTTAATTTCATTTTTTTCAGAACTCTAATATCTCACATTTGCAATTCTTTTGCTTTAAATTGAAAAGGAAGAAATTAAAAATAAACCTTAGTGATCTGCAGATATCGGAACTTCAAAGGAATTACAAAAATTGTTCTTCATAGATATTAAATACAAGCCATCCATTTTATTCTCATAGGTAAGCATTTTAATCTATTTCAAAATTCAGACATCATATAACTAATATAAAGCCTAAAGACATCTATGTTTCTGCAAAACAGACAGAACTTAAAACATTGACCCAAAGCAGAAGGCTTTCAAAAAAGTGACGGAATATCTTAGCCAAGAAAGCTCACTGTAATTTCATCATGAAATCTGGCTGATCTGAGATTACTTTCTACAGACACTGCATAGTGGCCACTTGGGTCTCTCTACACTTGTACTTTGTCTTGCTCCTGTAAGCTCTGTTCTGTATTTCCCATGCACTTTTGCTCCATACATGATATTATTCAATGACTAACACAAAAGAAACCAAATTCTACTTGTCACCTTATAACCACATATGCTTCCTTAAAACATCATACTATACAAAACCAAGTCATGTTTTCCCCTCTGGGTGATCTTCACAGACTAAATTTGTAACTGGCTTCTGTCAAAAAGACTTCAGAGGGCACATGAAACAAACACCAACTAGGACACAGATTTCAACCTACAATTACATTGTATATAATTCCCTATAAATGTGTCAAAATGATCAAATACAATTTAGAGAAAAAAATCCAATTATTTGCCATTTACATCAGCTGAGAAGCCAGTCTGTGAAATTCAAATTATTGTCACATTAGTGTGGCTTGCTACAGTTTTCTCAGAAGCTCAGTGCAACCACATAAGCTTCTATAACGTTAATGTTACATTAGATATTATTAATTATCTCAGGAGATGCTGCGCCTACTCTATAGAAAGCTGTAGATCTCCAACACTTTAGTCCTTATGTTCTATTAACAATACAATAGAGATACATATTTGTCTCTGCACAAAATCTGCACAAAGAAGAAGAAAACAAGGAAATGGGAGGTGCAGAACTCCCTTTTATACTGCATGACTACCTGTTAATTATAGGCTTCAGTGGAGTGATGAACACTTCAGGGTAAAACGCTGCATGTTAAAGTCCCTTTTTTTTTGTTGTTCTTGGTTTATGCCTTCAGGCATATTTGAATAGACACTGGCAGCAAGTCTGCAGCTGTCTAATGTAAAATACATTTGTCTGTTTTGATTACAAAATCCAGGAAAACTGACAGCCATTCCATGTACATGTTTTTTAATTGTTTGTTTGGTTTTTTTTTTTAATTAATATATTCTGGAATGGGGAGAAGGGGTTTTTTGATATGTAGTGAACTAATCTTAAAATGAAGATTCAGAAAAATGTGAAGGTAAATTAATATCTCCCAAGAATCTTTGGATGCAAGACTGTAAGCAATACAAACCAAAATCATTAACATTTTTCCTATCTTGCTCCCCATTAGCAGCACATGTAGCTGTAATATATAGTCTTGAAACATACATTATTTTCTAGTTAGTATTTTTCAGAACAAAAAAGATTTGATGAAAGGTGCATTGCATAGCCTTCATTCATCTTCTAGTGCCCACATACATAATGTTCACATATTTATATTATCTTTCACAAAGTGCCAGTGGAGCTGAGATAATGTGAACATTCAATCCTTTTAGCCTCCAAAGGATCCACAAGAAATTACAGCAAGGTGATCTTTTAGTTACAAGTGAAACAACGCAAAGAAAGATAAGAAGGGGGAAATGCAGCCACAGATCACTGGAAAGTGGAATTTCCGATGTGAGAAATCTCATTAAGTGAATGGAATCCAGCTGAATAATGAAGATGGAGGAGAAAGCATTTCTGCAGATTATGAACAGATTTTTAAAAGTTTGCATCCACTTCCTTAATAGTACTGATAATGGAGGAGGTATGCAGGTGTTAGAAAATACAGTAAATAGCAAAAATTCAACAGAGGGGAATACCATGAGAAATTAGGAACATCTCAAAAGAAGTTTATTCAAGGTGAATCAGAAGGGCTGACAAACTGGAACACTCTCCTACACAGAGAAGATTCCTTTTCTGCGCTTGGTATTCAAGAAACTGAAACATTACAGACAAATTTTTTGGAATAAAAATATTGTCTTATTAAGTTTTAAATTCTCAGATTGTCTTTAATTTTTAATTATGTGTTAACATTTTAAAAATGTGTTTTTAATTTTGGGTGTTTGTTTGTTTGGGGGGGTTTCTTGGGGGGGGGGGAGGAGGGGATGAGGCTGGGAAGGATACTTATTATAGATATCAGAAATGTGTCTTTCAATTTTCAAGAAACTTTAAGTTAACTTACTACTCAGTATCTACTGGGCCAGAAGGTAAACGTCTACATTCCATCTAGGCTGCCTGTGTGGCTTGATATTTGTATCACATTTCTACTCAAGGATCTTTAAGCCATTTGCTTTAAAGTTTGCTACAAAGGGCTGACAGAGAAAAACATTTTGCCTTAACAAAATGTCTTTTTCGGGAAAGAATCAGAAACATTACTCTAACTATCTGATTTCCACTCAGGTACATTTGTACCTGCCTAATTAAGTCATATGCACTCCTTCTGCACCTGGAATGGGGAAACCATTCTGCCTGTTCAGACAGACTGGGGAATGAGATGCTGGAGAGCAGTGCTGCGGAAAGGGCCCTGCAGGTCCTGCTCCATGGCAAGTTGAAGATGAGTCAGCAGTGCCCCAGCAGCCAGGAGGAACAACCCTGTTCTTGGGGGCATCAGGTACAACATGGCCAGCCACAGGGGATTGTCCCACTTTGCTCTGAGCTGGGGCAGCCTCACCTCCAGTGCTGGGGGAAGTTTTGGGTGCCACAATATAAGAAAGACTACTAGAGTGTCCAAAGGAGGTTACAAATATGGTGAAAGGCCTTAGGGGGAAGCTGAGGTCTGTTCAGCCTGGAGAAGAGGAGACTGAGTGGAGATTACATTGCAATTGCAACTTCCTTGAGGGGAAGAGGAGGCACAGGCAGTGATTTTCACTGCCTGTGTCCAGTATCACTGTGGTGACCAGTATCAGGACCTGAGGGAATGGTCTGAAGTTGTTTCAGGGGAGATACAGGCTGAATATTAGAAAAGGGTTTTTCACCCAGAGGGTGGTTGGGCACTGGAACTGCTCCACAGGGAAGTGGTCACAGCACCAAACCTAAGAAAGGTCAAGAAGTGTTTGGACAATGCTCTCAGGTACATAGTATGACTCTTGGGATGTTACTGCACAGGACCAGGGGTTGGACTTAGATAATCCTAGTGGGTCTCTTCCAACTCAGCATATTCTGTGATTCTGTGATTTTATTAACCACTGTAATAATTATCGCTACCTCTATTGAAATAAGTATACTTGAGGGATGCAGAGGTGTCACTGTAATAAAAACTATCACTTTCCACAGTTGATTCACCAAGAGAAAGTAATACATAATAGAAATATACTGAAAGACAAGATAGTCCAAGGTAAAAGTTAATAGCTCTATAAGGAAGAAAGTGGCCACAACTATGAGCAATTACGGAATTTTCACCTAAGAGTGTTTTTATTTTGAGCAAGTATATAAAAGGAAGTGAATTCTGGGTTCCACTGGTTTAGGACTCGCACACAGAGGCCTCTCAGTGGGATCTGATTTTCTGACAGTACCTGGTATCTATACCCTAAAGTCAAAATTGGAAAGAAACAAATCAAACAAGACAACAATATGATTTCACTACTAAACAGTGCACTAAACTGGAGCTAATGAGTATCACTAGCCACTTGTGAGACAAGAGTGTTTTTGGTTTGGGTTGGATTTTTTTCCCCACGGCTGTAGTCAATATTAAAGGAAATGCTACCATATACTGTACATATTTTAGCTTTTACTTGGAACCTACATTCAAATTTTACATGATCCTTATGATAATGATTTAAATAAAAACAAACTTTGAATGAGTCACTGTAAATTGTCAGTTTTCTTTAAGTATGAAAACTATTCCTTGTTCTTGGAAAGAATCATGTCACTATGTTTTCATGCAATATAGATAGAAAATTGAGAAACTATTTCTTCCAAATAAAATAAAATGAGACTTGCTGTTGCTCTTTTAGACATGTAGAGGAAAGGTTTTCTAAGAAGGGAGTATGGACTGGAAATTCTGAATTCATTACTCATATTCTCTGCCATGGCCAAGCTTGGAATAATGTTTAGTATCATAACTTTTGTGATATAGGTGCATGACAGGCAAAAATGATTTTTGGTAACTGTCGCCCTGAAAACTCAGCTTCTGAGCTTGCTAACATAGTTTTCTAAAGACTTTCTCAGGACAGTAACTGTAAACATAGATATGTGTACATTCTTTCTGTTACACGTCTTGTGATGGGCATCTCTCATGGCCAGTGCTGTGAGAAAGTGTTATCCTGACCATTCAATCTCTGGCCGTGGTCAGAAACCTATAAATCCTGGAGGGAAAAATAAACTCGCTCTTCTCTTCACCACACCTCGACCTGTGTCCATGTGATCTGTTCATCTTCAGCGGTAACAGGTAACATTTATCTGAGCTATCTGTATTAGCTCTGATTTATTGAATGCATTATCTTTCTGTCATAGTCTTTACCTGCTGAAATATGTCAATTCATTATTGAGAGACTAATTAGGAGCACTGATGTGACATTAAATATCAAATAATGCTATACTAAGCAGTTTCACCAATTTCATACATGAACAACTGCATTGTTTATTTCTAGGTAGTCAACCTTTATTTCTTTAGTTTGCAATTTTTTTTTTTTTTGGTTTGTGGTTTTATGGTTTTGGCAGCTTTTTTATATGGCTCCTGCCCGTTGTAGGAGGGAAGGGAAAGAAAGTGAAAAAACATACCTGGCTCATATCACTTAAAACTGTCTATGTCACTACGCAACTCACTTCATTTTTATTTTTTCAGTCAGAAGAACTCAATCCTATTCAGACTTCAAAAGTCATCCTGTCCTATAAAAAATCCTGTACCTAGAAAGACAAGAGCTATAAAAGAATATAAAAATTCCAGAAATTAAGTTGTTAATTGAAAATATAGAGTTAATCAGATAATGTGGCTAATAATCTAATTAGTCACTTCTCATACAGAGACTGCCCTATACATTACATCAGCCTGGTAACTCTTCTCTGAAATATTTCTTTTGCTGGGGAAAGAGATCAGAAAATGAGAACCATGCATTGCATTTGAGATACAGATGCACTGTGGTTTTTTACAGTTACTGGTGGGCTTTTTCCCCCTTCCTAATGATTTCTAATATTCAATTTGTTCATTGGATTGTTTCTACGCACTTCGCTGATGGAGTTTTATCTTAGAGATCACAGACCCTCACAGTCTTGTAATGAGTGGTAACTGTCAACACAGTTAAAACTACTCAACTTGGTCACTGCTCATGTGCCTTATTCTATCTTTATCTGTATTGAATTTCAGTCATTCTTGGAAGATTTTTCTGCTGGACTTCATTATGGTTGGAATTTCCCCTTTTTCTTCTCAGCTACATATATTTAATAAAATTTGTCACCTAGCTATGAATTCTGCTTAGTTTAAAATACTAAGTGTTATTGCTTTTCCCCACATGCAAGTTTTGGGGATTTTTGGAGATTGTTTTATGTTTGTTTACTGTGTTGCTATAATTGCACACTTTGGTTGTGCATTTTTGTATACCTATACACCAAAGTTATTTGGTTAGGTATTTCTTCCTGGAGTACTGCAGCAGGTATGTGTGATAATTACTGTTCATTTCTTGATTTGCTTCATAGTCTTTCCCACAGTGCCTCACACTTCACCTTTGATGCATTCCTCATAAAAGAACTGTTCAAGGTCTCCCTCAGTAAAAATATTAAAAAGCATTATTTTAACTTTCCTGCAACAGCCCTGTTTTGTTCTCTTTAGATGTGTCGTGTCCCAGAAGTGTCTTTTGTTACAGCAGCCCCTGGTAGGCTTCCAGATCCTCATGTCCCTAAAGAAGAATTTCTAATTGCCAGTTTCTCCTCAAACTCACTTTAATGGGTTTTCTTGCTTTACACCTAACATTCAATATTTCTCAATCCTTTCTATTTCTCTCATTTGGAAACAGACTATTTTAGAGGCTCTTCCTTTATTTGCCCTCACTACTGTATGATTTGGTCATTCCAACCTCCTTTAGCTCTTCATGTTTTTCTGTCTATTTTGCATTTGCTTCATGCATTACTTAAGTTTAGATTTAGTTCCCCTTTTATAGATTGATGACTAGATGACTTACGAGGCAGACATTTTTTATGATTCGAGCCTTTTGATACTAGGGTTCAAGCTCAGTGTAAAATTAAACCTGTGTTCCAGGGAGTAAGTGAAGTCTCCCATTATTGTTGTACTTTTTCCTGTCTTAGAATCTATCTGGACACACTCAACACATCAACAGCAACTTTGTTATTTCAGTCAGTGGGATAATGATGATATACTTATAGTTTTAATATTACATATGAAGCATTCATACAGATGTTAGGTGCTCTCTGATTTGTTGAAAATTATGTTGCCGTGATTTCACCCAAAATATTCAGATAGAAAGTATTCATATACCTAGAGTGTGGAAATATTGCTCCTGTAATACTTCCAAATCCAAAATTATATTTCTTTAGGCCACTATTGACTTTTACAATTAGAATTCATAATTAAGACTAAGTAGTAAGATATACATATATATATATATAACAAACACTTATTAGAAAGCTTACTAAAAAAAAAGTAAAAATGGACCATGAATTTCAAAATGGATTATATTTATATTAGCTATAAACATTTCTACTTGCTTTGCAAACATATACAAAAACCCTTTCCTAAACAGGCTTTCTTAATGTAAAGCAGGAGGCTTGTTTGTTGAATAGCACATCTCTTTTCAGTATGCCAAGAATGTCTCAAGTGAAGTCCTTTGAATATTATGAAAAGATCTTTTCAGTAGAACTGTAATTATTAGCATGTCTTTCATATGAAACTTTGAAAATCTCTCATTTTTATACCGATAGCTTAAATATCAATTATTAAAATTCAAAGGAAGACAATAAAACAAACGCATTTTGGCAACAGTTAAGGTTACACATATCTGACAACACAACAGACAAGGACATGCAAAGATCTCATGCCACAAAAATTAATTATACACTAAGCCTGACTTAATTCCAAAGTGTAAGTTTATGAATACAAACTATTAACTCGGATGACTGGAATTTTTGTTTGTTTGTAATCTGATGAAAAATTTTAAAATATTGTAAGAGGAAAAATGAAGACCTGATGCAAATATTCAAATATAGGACAGCTACACCACTATTCTTCAGTAACAGACTTAGGACAAGCTCTTCTGGTGAGTTTACTTCCCAAGCCCTTTAATAGTAATTTTTTGCAGAGAGACATTTCTGTAACAGTTCTATCTACTGTCTTGAATAGCTCCATACAGGCTACCTGTCTTTTAGAAAACCTCAACAAAATTCTGGAGAGAACAGACCTTTTAGCAAACAGACCCAAGATCACAGGAATACAAAGATGACTTTAAAATTATTCTGCTCTAATCTTCGATGCAAAGATTTATCACTGCTCAGGTTCTTGACTGTATACCATTGTGCACAATCTGAACGCAGATACCACCTCTGCACTTTCTTTCCAAACAAAGATGCCTCTGTTCTTCTTACTGTTATTTAAAGTATGTTTAAATTGCAGATGATAAACTTTAGGGAATACCTATTTAAATGAGAACTGTTTGCCAAGAAACAACCAGAGCTAATCCAGCTAGTCAGAAAAAAAATATGAAATATTTTATATATGAAAATTATGAAATAGTGCTTTCATGTTTTTACAGGCTGGAGCTTTCCACTACTATAAGGAAAAAACCCTAGTGTATTTTAGAAATTAAAGATTTACAAAGGCATTTCATCTCAATATTCATCACTGTGATTTTAGTTTCATAGACTGTGTGTTATGTGATTAGAAACGACAGAGAATTTTTAGATTTAAACCTTAGTTCTCCTGCTTTACTTTTAATTGTGTCACACATTTTTATTGCCATTAAAAATGTGCATGTGTTATAGAATACAAAAAAATACAATTTGGGAATTAGATTTAAATTTTCTATGAGACTTGAAAGACAACATCTTGCCAATGCAACTTTTAGGGCTAAGAAGCAATTACTGAGAAGGCACCACATTGAAAATCAACAAATCTGAGTACTTTTCTTTACAGGTGTACAGCTATATACAGTCTAGGAACTTTGCTGTCTCATATTCATCTTCTCTAAGACATTTTGAGCCTAATTAATAAACTACTAGACCTGAAATTCTTATTCTGTTATAGCATCTTCACCTCAGAAAAGTGGGTCATAAAAGCCTGTTCTGAATTGTTTCATTTGTCACATCAGTCTAGACGAAAAAAGAACTAATTTTGATGTTCAATTAACTTCACCTTTTAAAGTTTTTGTAGCTTGTTATACAGTAAATAAAATTATTTAGACTATACTTTGAATCATTCAACAGAAGTGCCCCTGTCAGTGTTTGAACAAGCCATGTCCAGATAACATTTCATCTTGCAAATGAATGAACTCCTGAATGAGTTGATAAACTATAATTAATAGCAAAATTATGTAGCAGAATCTTTTAAAAGACAATAAAGGCATGTGGGTGTTTAAAGTTACACAGACAATGAACATGAATGAGCACCTCTCTTACAGGAAGGTCAAGAAGATACTTGAGAAGTAACTGACATGCTAATTCACACTTGAGTTTATCAGCATGCCTTCAGCATCATTACCTATTGATTTACAATTAGATGGTGAATATCCTTAAAAAACAAAGATACTAAGCTCATGATTAATATAAAAATATGCAGAATTATCTTTGTTTCCTCTTTGCTACATCTGATGGATGTAATTGGTGTAACACCTCTTTTTTATGCTTTTGTCTATTTTTCTGTTGTTCATTTTTTTTTAAAGACACCTATTATATGGCCATTTTACATAGTTTTGATATAAAGATATGTCAGAGGCTAAGAGGCTCTGTATTCAACATATGGCATAAGTTAAAAATGCAATTACGGAGCAGGCATGCAGTACCACATCAGCTTCGTGGTGAGTCAGTCTTGGTTGGCTCCTAAACACCAACCCAGCTGCCCTCTGTCTTCTGTTTTAAGATCACAGGGGGAGAAAATAAGATGAAGCAATGTTCATAGGAAAAAAAAAGAGGGGTCACTGACTAATCATCATAACACATTTAACATGAGGAAATGGAATTAAATTTTTGGCAACTAAAATAGAGTTGGATGTTGAGGACAAAAAATGCAAAAAATTAAGAGACAACTTCCCCCCACACCGGACTTTTTCCCAAGTTCACCTTCAGTCCTGACTAGCCTCTCTCTTCTACCCTAGGGGCACAGGCAGATGGGGAATGGAGGTCTGTGGTCAGCCCATAGCAGCTCCTCTTTGCCGATCCTTTCTCCACACGCTCCCTGCTCCAGCCTGGAACATTCCCAGGAGCCGCAGGTAAAGCCGACCCGGCCGGGGTCTCTCCCTGGCCGCAGGCCCATCCCTGCCGGGTCTCTGCCGGTCCCGGCCCTGCTCCCGCTGTCCCCCCGGGGCTCGCAGGGCTGTTTGTGGCTCGGTTCCCCTGGCTCAGCCCTGGCTGCCGGGCAGCGTTTTGCCCTCCCTTGGCCAGGCTTTCCTCCGGGGCTCTCGCCCGCCCGCCCGTGGCTGAGGGGCTCAGCCGGGCCCAGCCCTGGGGCTGCTGCAGCCGCCGGCACCGCCTGGGGCCGGGCCGGGCAGCCCCCGGCACAGGCCCGGCGCCAGCGTTTCGATATGTTAAACCAGCTCATGACCAAAATAAGGGAAGAAAAAAAAAAAAAAAAAAAAAAAAAAAAAAAAAAAAAAAAGGAACAAGGCTAGGTAGGAACAAGCCTGGGTTTCCTCTCAAAAAATTACTGCTAAACAATTTAAGTGAGAAACAGCAGCTCCACACAAAAGTTGTTGGTTACATCAATGTTGTCATTCAGTGTAGAGAAGATGTAAAAGTCATGGAACTTGGCTGCTGGTGTGGCAAATTAATGAAAGGATAAGAAGTGAAAAATATATTAAAAATAAAAATTAAAAAAAACCCCACATAAATAAAGTTTTATTCAGAGTTCTTCAGTCCATAATAACTTCAGGGAAGATTAGATCACCTTGACAAAATTATTTTGAACCATTAATTTAAATAATGGTCTCCACATAGAGAGCTGATGTTTTACAATATAGAACTGACAGACTCTATAAAGCTTCCTTACAAAAACAGTTATTACTTTGACAGATTAGATTTAATGTTGCTGTTTTGACATAAAAGAGCCAGTTTCTTTTTGGTGCGATTTCATGTTGACTTAAATGAAGTTAAACAAGGTAAACACTTTATCTTGTGTCTTTGGACTAGGACTGAACTTCAATATGTTCATGCTTTTCTATTTCTTCGGTTGGTCTGTCAAGTCAAAATGTTCCTGTCATTGTTATGCTTCAGGAAACCTCAGCTATAGCTGGACACACTGGAAGAAAGTCAGACTGATCAGGCTGATGAAAGCTGTCTCTTCTCTTGAATCTGATTTTCCCCCAAGTAACCTTTGAATATTTAGAGATTCCACTTAAAAAAAAGTTAAAACCAAAAATGCAAAGGTCCACAGCATTTTATAACTTGTAGAATTCAAGTAGTGTGCCCTCAACTTTTTAATGGGGAACCAAATAACATTTGTCAAATGAAAGTAGGAGGCAGAAAGTTGTCTATGCAAACAGAACTCAGGACAAAACAAGTACAAATGCATGCATTTTTATTTGGGAAAGCTTTCGGGGTGGAAAGAATATTGAGTTAGCTTTTTTGTAAAAATTACCATAAAAAAGGAGATGGCTAAAATGATAGAAGGCCATATAATGTTGTGCTGTACTGATATCAGGTATATCTTATAATATTCTTCATGTTGTTCTTGCTACTACATTTTCCCTAGGTATAGAGGAAAATTATTTTATATAAATACATTATTTGCAAAACTAGCAACCTCAAAGATAGCATGTTATGTGGCATGAGATGCATGTTATTTGAAAAGTTGCTTTCGTTGCTGATGCCACTTGTCTACCTTCTTACAGAGGCGTGAAAATGGCTAACAAATCATGTACGAAATATTTAGACTGTCACCTACACTTTTCTTTTAATTTTCTCTAATATAAAATAAAACTCCTTTTTATCAAAATAAATTTTGGAACTATTTGCTTTTGCTAAAAATGCTGAAATGTCTGATATTCTTTATTTTATGTAAACCTCTAGAATTGAATAAAAGTGTTTTAATTGTTAAAATTTAATTTTTTTCTTCCTTGGCACTTATTCTAAAACATATATAATGTCCCCTTACTGTCATTAAATCAGAGATAGGAAATTCTCTTGATATGATCAGGGAAGATTAGATTCACTGTCTTGTATGAGAACTAACTTATTGCAATGACGTGTCACATATTACTTTGAAAAAACAATTTTGAATGACAAGTGTGTTATGCTGTATTTATGGCTTCAAGAATAAAATGATAAATTAAAATAATTACTATCTTGTAAATCCAATAAAACACCTGGGATTACTTTCCTAATCTAACTTTCAGTACAAACATTTCAAGACATATTAATTGTTATTTTCTTCCCTTTCCTGTATTCACACTCATTTACAACTGTTCTATACTTCCTTGTCTCCTACATCAACATAAATCTGAAACGTTTTTGCATTACAGGTAAAGATGTAAGAACTAAGTAAAGTGCCACCCCCCAAATAAGGGAAGAAAAAAATAGTTGAACACCAACACAGATCTGCATACCTGAACAGTAATTCCTATTTACTCTTCAGAGAACATCTGAAGTGGATTAAGAGGTATAGGTTTGATATTTCAGAGATCCAAAGGGTTCACAGATAAATTGTCAGTCTTGTGCATCATATTCCACTGCTGTTCAGTCTTAATAGCATGACTCAGCCCCAAATCCACAGCGATCTTTGTTTTATCACTGCTTACTTACTTCCCTCTCCAAAGTAAAAACCACAACAGATGTGTAGTTATGACTTGCTTTCAGTGCAAACGATTTTTATAAATATCCTTTTAAAAGGGAGCAGACCCTCTGGAGACAGAGGTGTGAAGGTTCAATATGAAGGATGTTATGGGCTGAAACACAGTCTGCTTCACTTCTTTCCTAAAATTCTTTATTTGCTACTTTTTCCATGAGTTGAGACATAAGTCACCTAACCTAGAAAACATGCAGAAAATGCAAGAGAAATGTAAACGATATCAGCCGTGACAATTGAGAAATGTGAAAGCTTGCAGTACTACAGCACAAGTTTTTCTAGATTTTTGCAAGAAAATCTTCATTCCTCTGAGCTGGTGCAGCAGGTAACTGATTTGTCATCAGGCCATAGCGCATTCGCTAACCCTGCCCCTTTCTGCACTCATGGCTGTTACTTCATTAGAATAATTTATATCAGAGACACATAAAAGAAGTCTCATATAACTGAAAGCTGTCTGTGCATTCAAGTTACTTATCTGAAACAAGGATGTTTGATCTTCCTTGCTCAAATTTTTACAGATTCTGCATTGCAAATACACTCACACAGACACATACACACACACATTTGCACGTGCAGGTGAATAGTTTATCTGAACTAACATTTCCAGATACCACTGATCATTCAGAAGTTTTCCAGAAACCGTCCACAAATAATTAATAATTTTGGTAAAAGAAGTCACTGTGTTTTTAAACATTTTAAAGATACCTTTTTAAATACAAAACTATTTATTTGGGTTCTTTAATCAGTGAAACATACTCTGAAACACAGGAGACTTACTCCAAGTGCAACAGCAGGGAACCAGCCCAATAATGTGAGAACCACAGACAATATCTACAAAAGGATCATTTTTCATTTCTACAGTAAGCTCATTTTTCCAGGACCTGTGCCTCACCATGTTCCTAGAAAAACCTTGTGAGTACAGTTAATAGGGATTAATTCTACACAGATTTCAATTCTCCAAATTATATTTTCTTAGAAAAAAAAAAAGGAATAATGGGGAAGGTGGGGTATGCTTGATATTAAAATATAATGATAACTTGTTTTCCTAACACTTATTTAAAAAAAAAAACAAAACTGTTTTTTTGATGATGGCAGTAAATTAATCCATCCTCTTGACAGTCATTTCACAGTAAGAATGAGAAAGCTTACCAGTTTCATTGCAGGACTACCCTATTCTTGTCCTCACTGTGCATTTCCATGACAAAGACTGTGAGCATTATAACACCATTGTACATAATGACTGCTTTCTGTGATGTTACTCCCAAACTGTGTGTGAAATATGTGAAAGGACAGATCTCAAATGGCAAAACTCTCACCAGTGAAGCAGAGTAGCCTACAGAATTAATAATTGACAGAATTGACAGCATGCTGCCACCCAACAGAAGCCTGGAATAAAAGAGAACTGACTTCCTCTATAATTGAGGGGCTTTGTGTGAAAATTACTTGTTAAATTAAAGGCACGCAAAATGAGACCTTGATGAGTTATGTACAATATGCAACATTAGTAAAAATTCTATTTTTCTAAAATGTCTGGTTTTTTTGTTAAATGACCACTACTGAAATTGTGTTAATTACTAATCTTATGACAGACTCAGCCAGGCTTTCCCCCCACTTTTTAAAATTGAAAAGTGTATGCCTGAGCTAATATAATTGATCTTTTTTTCAAATCAGGTTATCAGAATCATCAGACCAAGAGGAAAATAGATTGCAGTTGCTTTTAAGTTCCACAAAGCTTTTGCAAAGATAAGCTTAGTAATGTTGTGAACTACTCACTGTAGAAAATTATGAGCACCAGAGGGAATTATTTGAGGAAAATGGGAGAAAAACTGGTAAGTACAGAGGGAGAAATATCCTGAAACAAGGCATGCAGTCACATTTTGACCACAAAGGATTGAAAGAAATTCTATTCATTGATCTCTGTAAATGTGGCATTAATAGAGGGGTCAAAGGATGAAAAAAATATATATTATCATAAGAACATAAAATTGAAAGGGACCATGCTCACTGAATCCAGGCTTCTGTTCTGGGATGCAGTCATGTATATAAATGCTTTCATAAAGACAAATATGCTGCATTTTGAACCCACTTCAGCTTTGGTTTTCTCTCTTCCTGTTAGCAATCTCTTCCAGAATCTGATTCATTCTTGTTTTCATTCTAAGTTAACTAAATATTAATTCTAAATTAACTCATGGCCACCAAAACCTTTTTTTTTTTTTAAAGTGAAATTGCAATCAACTTAAATAGCTTTTATTTTTCATTGTGGTTTCTTCTGAGGTGTATTTATAGAATATTATGTGCCCTCTGCTATTGTTTGTGGAAATTATTAAACAAACATATTTTATTCTCCATTCCTTTCCCTGCATAATGTTTAATTCTTCCTATACAGCTTCACATATGAATCCACTTTTCTTGTCCAAATGTAACCAGAATAGCAAATAGGTTAACATTATTTTCCACAATGGTTTCGCTGCCCTTTTTCCCTGTTTCTTATATATCAGCTTTTGCAGCTTAGCATCATATTTACCTTCTTTAAGGCATGACATTATATCTGGCAACAAGATCTTTTTCTTCCTCTGTCAATTACAATAAATCACTAGTGTATAACAGAAATACAGAATTGACAAGGCTTACTGTCTATTTCTATATCCAAATCACATTCATAATATCTAGGTCTTTCCAGCCAATATTTTGATTCTCCTGCATAGCTTTCCATCAACAATATTTTTGAAATTTTTTCTATTCCAAAACAATTTATGAAAATGTTAATCCATGTAAAGTGGTTTGAAGGCATATATCCTTGTCCTCTTACTCATTTTAAAAGCTTCTATTTCAATGCAAACCATTTACAAAAGGGCCTTTCTTAGTTTACATTTCCTTTGCATATCTCAGTAACTTTTGGCATTCTGAAATCCTTAGTATTTTACTAAGTTTGTCATAACAGAATATTTTTTCAGCCTTTGTGTTAACAGTTAACAAATACAGTTGTTCCACTTCCTATTTTTAGTTCAGATGATACTGTTCAAATCTGGAAGCCCTCACTATCAGACATCTGTGATTTCAGAACCTACTGGTTTCCTTGCATATCTTTCTACAGTATAATTTTCAGAATTCCCAATTTCAAGGGAAACTAAAATGAAATAATTATTTTTCCATGCCATTCTTCCCCATTAACCATCTTCCTTTATCCCTCATATTCTATGTATTTCTCTGATTTCATTAAGGAAATTAAGACTCATGTTATCTAAGAAAAAAATTCTATCATAATGCAGCAAGACAGTTTCCAGGGAGAGCTAAAATTCCTCAGTCATATATCACAGGTTTAAACTATATAGAGAATTTTGTGTTATTTAATGCAAAGTTAAAACACAAACTCTACAGACAACATTACACATGATGAATCAGACTTCAGCTGGCCAGGGTTCAGTTCAATTATATTAGTCTGAACTTTATGCCTGAAGCTCACTCTATAGATCAGAACATAAATGCTGGGCTTGTTCTTACAGACTTCTGAGGAACTCCAACAAGTAACACACCTTGTGCCTCCTCATATGAAAAAATCCACAGAGGGTTTCCTTTTGGAGGAGACCTTTTCCACCCTGCACTCAGAGTGGAATGAATACCCTATGGAGCTTAGATTGCATTTATAATACTCCCTGAAGCAGAACTGAATATAATTCTGAAATAGTCTGGAAAAGCCATTAGCAGTGACCCCATGCATTCAGCGTTCTGGGAATTGATGTAACAGGATCAACTGCAGTCACTGTGTTTAGCTGAGCTCAGAAGGAAAGCTATTTTATCATATTTTAGAATCTTCATCCTATATACTTTTATTTATCTTTTTGATAATAAACACAGTATACACAGGCAACTGGCAAGTTCACTGTAAATATATGCAGCAATCCAAGAGGTGTCTTTCTTTAAAATTGGAGGTGCCATCTAAGGAGATAAATTATTTGCCTATTATCAGTGCCACATTTCAGGGGATGGAAAAAAAAAACCAAACAAAGCCAAAATAAAACAACCACCTTACCTTTCCTACATACTGAGGATCTGGTCCCATGTGTTCTTCTAAAACAAAGAACTGATTCCACACCCATCCACGCTTTGGACGATGATGCACTTCTGTTTCGCCTTCTATGTGCTTGGTTTGATTTCTGGTCACCTTGATGGAGCCATGGTGAGCAGATCCATAACACCTCTGCACAAAACAGAGACAAACTAGGACTGGGCAGATACAAGATGTACTTGTAATTCTCATTGTAGGATAAGATTTCTGTTCAAGGTTTTCTTTCTCTTGTTCTTTTCAGCCGTAATCCTTCAATAAGTTCCCGAGAGAGAAGGTGAAGTCTGCTTCAAAAATACAGTCCAAATTGGGTTTTTCTGCTTGTTCATGGTTTAGCTGCCCATTTGGGAAAGCTCAAATTATATTTACATTATGAAAAGCTGACTGGAAAAATTGGCATTTCTTCTGAGGTCTTCACAATTGAGTTCCACAGCCGACCATTTTCTATCTAATATGAAAAGGAAAGAAAGACACTTACTCATCACTAAAACCAGCAATTTTCAGGTTTCTGACCTTAGATTACACTCAAAGTTGTACTCAAAATTTCTTTTCAATCCCTCCCGTGAAAGCACTTCCTGATTGTTTATGTTAAAATAGTGTAAGACTTGGCATGGTTCCCACAAGCTGTGAAAACACTCACATCATTAAAACCTAGATGAATTAGAACAGCTCCTTTTTCTTTTACCTACAAATCATTGACCTGGTCTGGCAGTAGAATAAAATCATTGCTACAGTGTCATTGAATAGTGATCGCTAAATCATTTCACATGAGTTTTGATATTCTATACACCACACAGATATCCAGCTTGATGAAAAATACCTAGTCTATAATGGGTTTTGTGAGAATGCCACCAAAACGGGCTTTGAAAATTCTGAGTCAATACTAGAGCATACTGACAGGAACCTTCAGTCAAAATGTGCATTTTTACACCCTGTGCTTTATATAAATTCCAACCAATATCATCTAGGACATCATAAAATTATGTCATACTGACAAGAAGTTCATGTTGTTTTGATATCAGGATTTCCAGTATATTGACAATATTTTCTCAACCTCAAAAAGGAAAATGTAACTTTTATTCTACAATAGTGAAATGTGAATATATGTGGAAGTTGATGTAGCACTTAAAATATTTTTAAAACCTTAGAGAAACAATTACATTAAGGTAACCATTTGTTCAGTTATCTGATGATGTCAAAGATTATCTCCATATCAGTCAGTCCATCAGGAGCTTAAAAACATGCAACTGAAACTATGAAAATTGGAATCTTCTAATACTGGTTTTCTTTGAGTATCATAAAGCTACATAAACAGAAACATAAGTTACATAAACAGAAACAAAATAAACTAATTTTGTTTCTAGGTTTTGTAGGAACCAACAGAATAAATTCAAAATCCCTAAAGAATAATCAAACAAGAATTTAGAAATTAGACAGAAAAATACTGCAGTGGAAGAAAATTTATTACATGTCTTTTGGCTACAATTTCTTTGAACTTATGTTTCTCTCAAGTCCATAATAGTAATGGAAACCCAAACCTCTCAGCCGAGAACAATTCCTGAACAGAACATTGGAAGAATACTTCAACTCTACTGCACATTAGAAATAGACAGAAAGGATGTATTTTCCATTGCTAGTACTCAGTTCAGGACAGTGGGTTTTGCTGAAGAAAAGAAAGAACTCAGTCTCTTTTGGTTACGCAGAAGCTCAAAAAGAAACTCTGTATGGCATTTTCAACTGAAGAAATAAATTTTTAGACATTTAGCATTATCTGACTTCTTATTTACATAGCACTGTAGTCTCCCCTCAATCCCTATGAGGTCCAAGGCACCGTTCCCTTAAAATCCTGGGATTGCATCTCAGAAAAGATTTATACAACATGAAGAATTATTATCTCTTATAAATTCAAATGTGATTTAATAGGAATTTTTTTACAGTTAAATGTTGTATAATGTCTAAGTTAGATCAGAGACACAATCCAGCCCTTCTGGGTCTCACATTTATTTCTATTATGCTTCTTTCTTAGCTTTCTTCCCTTTCTGCATTCTTTGCTGATTCTTGTTAGAAATAATTTTCTTACCTTGAGGCATGCAGTTTCATTGTATAGATTTCTATATATACAGATAAGCTATTTAAATAGATTAGTCATCGTTATACTTTAGATGTATATTAAAATTAAGAAGTATCTCAGAAAGTATTAATGCTTTACTTTTATCCATTCAAAGATTATTTTTCTTCCTTTTGTTTCTATCCTGAGAAATGCCTGGGAGCCATTCATAAGACTACAAGCAGCAGGTAATAACTTAAAAATGGTATGTAAAGTGCATTGAGATTTTTCAGAATAGCACATTTAAAATGTATTTTAGATTATTGCTACTGGACTTTCTTTAATAAAAACTGTGGGGATAGCTTTGATGGAAAATTCTTGCCTCATAAAAATGCGTGTATGAGTGCAGAAGCTACCAAAAAAATCAAGATTTACTAAACCAAAGTTTGCATCTGTTCCCTCTCAGAAGTCATCCATAGGGGAAAAAAAAACCTAAAACCAGCCAAAACAACCAAGATGGAGCCTGCAAACTGTTATGCCACAGTCACAGATGAGACAGGACAAATATTAATATTATATTATATGTAGATATAGATATAGATGATATAGATAGAAATAGAGACAGAGATAGAAATAGATTAGATATAGATATAGGTGTGTATAGGTGTATAAAATATAAATAATATACATTTATATTATAATATTGAATATTATATTCAAATATATTGGAACAAATAAGATGAAAAATCAGATGAAGGGCTTTTTCATCTTGAAAAAGATCTGTTCATCTTAGCATAAACATTAACTAGGAGGCAATACATTTTTATTTAGTAAAAGCATTATTTTAATAAATTCAACTAAGACATTTAATTTTAAGCACCTGAACCCAAAATTGAAATTTTAAATTTTACTCTGAAATTTTATTCTGAACAAGTATACTTAGTAGTAATAATAATAATAATAGTAATAATAAAAATAGCAATAATAGTAATGGTAATGACAATAACAACAACAGCACCAGGAAAAAAAAAATATTACAATGATATCTACTTCCTGTTATAATCATACTTAGAAGTTCATGCCTTCAACAGTTTCGGAATTGTACACGAAGCCTAAAGAATAATTTCCACTAAGACAAATTCAGCTATTAAAAGAGGAGGGGTTTTAAGTGAAGATTTTTTGAAGTGTAACACCTGGTAAACATCTTTAAAACCAAAGCTTAATTAATGCTCAGTACAAAGGTCCATGTTCAGGAGTTTCCTTCTAAAGGTCTAGATTAAGCACCCACTGCAAAAGAAACCTCAAATCTACCTTGAAGACAGCAGAGTGTGCCTACAGGGGAAAGTTCAGATGGAAACAGCTCACACAGGTAACACAGAAGATACAGAAAAAGAAAGACTAGAAAAGCAAACTGTGAACAGAGAAGAAAAAAAAAAAGAAATGAACTTTCTGAAATCCCTTGAATTGAAGCTAACATACTGAGATGCTGCCTGCTCATTGCTCTTGTCTGTAGCTCGAGAGTAAGTGTCCTGATTTATGGCTTTTGTTATAAAGATGCATGCAACTGCAGAGTAGGTTTGTGTAATAGCCATCTCCTGGGAGCCCTCATGAAAATGAGTTGTGTTGCTCAAGAGACTGAGTTAAAATTAAAATAAATAATTAAATCAGATGAGGTGGGAATGCTCCACCAGCATTGCTGGAAATCATTACAGCAGAGTAGTTACTGCTTAGTGCAAGACACTGTAATGAATTACCTGGAAACTAATAGAATAGTGATGCAAAATGTGTTTCACCACCACGAGGAGATGCATCCTTTCTAATAGGTACTTGCCATGAATCTCAGTGTCCCCTATATTCCATCAAATTGACCAACATTTGAATTCTTCTGAATTATCAAGTTTTGCAAATACACATTTAGCACAGTTCAATTTCTCCTTTATACATCCCTTTTCATTTCCATGGCTACAGAGTGACAATTAGCTATGGAGCTTGTCATAAATTACATTGGTCATATACTTTCTGACTTCTCTCTCTGCATTCTGCCCTGTAAATCTCCTCCTATAAAAAAAAAAAAAATAAAAAAAAAAAATTATCAAAATCTGAAAAAATAAAAATTTCAAATCACCAGAAAAATCTTACTTCCTGCATTGCTTGTGTTTATTGCCAATATTATATCCTTCAGCACTGCAAAAACAATGGTGTATTGACCTGGAGACCAAAGGCAGAATAATGCACTAGTATCAGAAAGGAAAATTGAATGTGACTTTTTGTTATATCCTTTGAATAGGAGTTTGATAGAGTGCCAAGAGAATATACAGTATTCTTGAAGATCTCAGATAACTGGCAGAAAGAAAGTGATACTTCTAGGTAGATGAAGGAAAGTTTTCATCTATAGTTGATCTCCATTCTGTATTCCCAAGGCTGGCAGAGGTGAGCTATGGGAAGTTACATGATAAATTGAAGCACCAGGTTCTTCTCAGCCTAGGTAACAGAGGCACAATATATAATTGCCTGTCTTTTGCACATGCTAGTCAATCTGACAGAAGTAGTGACTAAACTGTTTTGGAATGCATTGAAAACTGTATTACGTGTTGTTTTCTTGCCTCTTTGTTATTTTTAATTGTAGTTATGTGCATGAGACTGAAAACTAAGAAAACTTTAAGAAAATGCTCTTGAAATAATTTAATAAATATTACAACAACCAAACATGTTTTGACTCTCTTTCTATATTGACAGACCTTCTAGAAATGGGAAACTGAACTCTTTTTTATACTTCGATAGCATAAGGAAATTTCCATTCATTGCTGAGATAATTAAGTGATATCAAACTCCTAAATTATTGCTAAATTTATTTGTAGGTAAATTACTATTCTGAAAGATGGTCCTTTTCACTCTGGAACTTGTTCAGTTTCCTAAAGAAATAGAGAGAAAAGAACATTGAATGCCCCTCTCCTCACCTCTTTAAGCCAGCAATTTTAGCTGATGACTGTAAAGTATCAAGGGGTGTTATTTCTTGTACCACTCTCATATTTACACACAGCATTTTGGTAAAGAGCATATGTACTCACAAAACCCCAAAAAGTGTCTATAGTAATCTAGTATCATCTATTACTTTACCTATGAAATTATTCTACATAAACTCCCCCTTACAAAATAGAAACAACAACAGCAAGAAAAGAAAAAAAGGCGCCTTTATATAATAAAATAAAGATTTTTCTTTCATATAATGTAACAGAAATTCTCTTGTGGGAAGAAAAAGGTGGATAGGGGAACAAAAAAACCCACAAACAATCAGACATTATTAAAAAATAAATATCATGAGAAAAACTAGAAAAAGCTACAAAAAAGATATTGAGAAATCACTGGAGAACAAAGCAAGATGGAGAAGCAGATAGGAAAGTTCAAGGGGAAACAGCTGAAGCTGTTAGAGAAGATGTAAAAAATGCAGCAGTACAATGTCTATGAAATTATATATTTAAAAATATATTTCTGATGTATATAAAAATATATTTAATACACTTCAAGAGAAAGACAGTTGAATAAAGAAAATAGGAATTGGTAACAAAAATCATGGAACAAAATTCCTCAAGGAATATAGATTTCTGGTAACTGGTATGCTGAAATTGGCAAGGGAAGTACAGAGCTGGTATATTTTTCCCTATAATTTTTACAGTCCATTATCCAAAAAGCTCTTCTAACTTCCAAATTTTCACATATAATTCACAGAGCATGCCAACTGCTAACACACTTGATATCAAAAAAATCAAGAAATATTTACCATATGAAGAAATAAAATAGTATAAGGACAACTGTAGAGGCCTAATGATTACAGGTTGTTATGCAGTATGTGCAAAAGGCTGGGATATTCTTAGATTCAATTTACAATCAGAGAAACAGATTATACAAAATTAATTACTTAGATGAATACATCACTCTTGCCAACACTGCCCAAATGAAAATGAAAAGAAATGCCCTCCTTTTTTATTTTTTTCTCCCCCTTTATCTCCTATTTGCCCACAAGGAAAGGAAAAGTTATGCCAAAAGCTCAAGAAGAAACAAAAAACAGCAGCCACATCCCAGAATGCTATTAAAGAAACGCAAATCGCATATTTTTTTGAATTTTAAAACAGCAACAACAAAACAATAGAGAATTTTTCACATGGGTAAGGAAGCTAGCTGGTCCTCTGAAAAGGAGCTTACACAATAGAAAGACAATTTGGCATTACAGATATGGATTTTATATGTCCCAATGTTGTAATTAAATACAAAATAACAGTCACTGCAAAGGTAAAAACAAGTTTCTCTCCCCACTGGATTTTTCAAAGGTAACAGTATAATTTAGCTGCAGACTTAGCATTAAGTCCTTTTAACTTATTTCAGATAGCAAAGTGTGATGGATTTTTCAACACCATCCTGAGTGACATACATACATCAAAAAATCCATACTTATGATTCCTCCTATTGGCTTGGAGCTCCGCAGAGACAATGCCAGAAGCTTCCATTAATTCTACAGGTTGCAGCACCTAGGATTTCTTCCAAAAGTGTTCACAATCCAGGCTATTTTTTAAAGTCTAAAACTTTCTCTTTTTCTCTTTCCAATTTTTCTTCCATTTGAGGCAGAAACTATTTCCAAATATTCCTTTTACCTTCGGTTATATATTTCATAAGGTTTATTGACATATTTTTCTAAATTAATACTTCTTGTTTCAGTGACTCAGCTCCAATAGTATTATAGCAACAGAAACTGATATGTTACTATTCTGTAAAGATCACAGAAAATAAAGCTTATCCATCTTTTTGGGTTACCAACTGCAGAATAAGTAATTGGATTTTAATTACTTCAATAGCTTTCAGAGCTGAAAGTTAGTGTGTTTGTTCATATTTGCATTATATGTTTGGTTTTAGACAGTTAATACCTAAACCTTTTACCTAGCACAAGCATGGTCTCTCCTTTATTTCTAGCACATAAGGTTAGTCAGATCTTTTAATTTTTAAGAATATTAAAAATTAAAATAATATCTTGTGACTGAAAAATTAATAAGATAATACCAGAAATGACTTTGCATTCAGCAGTAACACCCTGAGTTTTCTAGTTCTATTTTGTCAGGATGAAATAGAAAATTTCAAAACTTTCCTTTAAAATCCTAGCTGCAGCCCTAGCAATCAACCAGCATTGTTTGATTCAAGTCCTAGATAAAAGTTAATTTTAAAAAAATTTTTAAAAGTTAAGAAATAATTACACTATTCAGAGACTAGACTGCCTGATAACTTAGTAAGCGTTAAAAACTTAACCTGGTTGGCTGGAACAGGTTGTATCTGTTAAAGCTGGGGCCACAAAAGAAAATAGACGTCATATGAATAAGAGCTTTTGTATCCTCATTGCTGTCTACAAATTCATCACAAGGGGAAGCAGAGGGGCAGACAGTGATCTCTTCTCTCTGCTGACCAGTGACCCACAGAAATGTCATGCACTTGTGTCAAGGGAGGTTTAGGCTGGATGTTAGGAAAAGGATCTTCACCTAAGAGGTGGTTAGGCACTGGAACAGCCTCCCCAGAGAGGTGGTCGCAGCACCAAGCCTGTCAGAGTTCCAAAAACATTTGGACAATGCTCTCAGGCACATGGTGTGACACTTTGGGATGTCCTGTGCAGGGCCAGGAATTGGAGTTTGATGATCCTTGTGGGTCCCTTCAAACTCAAGATTCTCCATGATTCTTTATTATTAATTATTAATTATTAATAGAAGACGTGTCGCATTCCTTACAGAAGGAGGCATAAGCTCTAGTTCTAATTTTGTATGAAGAGAGTTGTAAGGACAGCATAGCAGCACCTGCAATTGAAAGAGCATAGAAATGCTGAACCAATGCAAGCAGTTCTGGCCAAACACCTTCCTGTCTGGGTTAAAGGAGATTAGTCATGCATTTTATCTAGATGAGCTTCACTGGGAAAAAACCCCACTGCAAACCTACCTAACTGTACCATGAGGATGAGCAAAGTGTGAAAAGCTGAAAGAGGCTTAGAAGATAAAAAGTCACCAAAATAAAACATTCAGAAGGTTTTAATGTTGCTTATGGCAAAAGAAACTCCTGAATATTTCCTGGGCTAGCATCCGATTTATCATTCCTTTTTTTTTGAAAAATAAAATAGACTGTCAAGACTGTTGTGTACCAAGGTCTTAAAATAGCATATTTAATAAGATATAATGAATTTGTAATATACTAATTACAAGGAATTTGTAAAAATCAATGTGAGCCCATGATCAGGGTACATTCTTCTGGTACTGTGCACAGCTTATCACTAAACACATGCTTTAAATGTATTTCTTAATGGATAGCATCAACAAGATGCACCACTCACAAAAAATTAAAACCAGCCACATTACACTACGTGAGTAATCCAGCACCTTATATGGCCAAGGAGATTCATACTAAATGGTCTTAATAAAAGATGCTAGGCACACTGACATGTGCCTAGAATCACATCACTGATATTATGCAAAAATAAAACAAACAAACAAATAAACAAAAAAAATCCAAAACTCCCACACAAAATCCTCTAACTATTTTTTAAAAAATATTATTCAAAGAAGAATGGTTTTGTTTTAATTAACAACAACAATAAATCTTCAAAACAAATTTGCAGGAGGAGAGGGGGTTCTAGTCTTTTTTTATATACAGAAATATTCAATTTTTATATACAAACCATCAATGGTCCCTAACAAAACTCTATCAGCCCTTGAAATTCCCATTAGAAGAGGGATTATCATTGACAGACTACAAACAGATGACTCACTAAAGATCCTCACCTGCAAGAAATATATCAGAACCACTATGGAATCAAAGTTTTATTGTCATAGCAGGATTTTTAAAAGTTTATCTAATTGATGCTTTGGTTAGATGACGTGCAAGATAAGCTGTGCTCTGCTATATTGTCTTTTACACTAAATGCCAGTGGTTAACTGTAGCAATTAGACTCTTTTTTTTGAAAAAACATTGAAGGTTGTTATTCTTATATTCATAAACAGGTACAGGAAATTATTAAACACTGAAAACCAATGGATTTGGTACCCTGTTGACCAAAGACATTTTGTGAAAGAGAGTTAAATGAGTTATGAAACAGATCTTTCTTGAACAAAAAAGGGTTCTGACAAGTTTGCAAACAAGACTGAAAAAGTTCTTAATCTGCAAACAGAATTGCATGTACCCAGGCAATTAATGCTACAATGGACAGATAATCTAAACATGACATTAAAATAAGATTAAGGGATTCAGTGCCATCCTCAGTTGGCATATAAAACTATCTTGCCTTCGATAAGCAGGGATATAGAAACAAGGATAAGAGAAATGAAATGACATAACCAACAACCTAAGAAATATTTTTGCAACTATACCCATATGATTTGCACAGAGAGTGACTGTCAGAAGCACAACACAGTAACAACACAATTAGTCAAATAAAATCCAACTACTGTTTCTGTAAATATAATTGCACACACAGTCATGCTAGCCATTACCTGCTGTGAAAGGAACAACTGTGAAACACAGAGATTATTCATTAATCTGACTCACGTCTCTCTCTTTTCCTCAACCAGAGAGCAATCCATCTACATTTATATCTGGGATCCATGTAGCTAGTCAAGGGTAATACAGGTATTCAAGGCAGTGCAAAGGTCCTTTTATATTCCCAAAGCAGCAGAGGCTTTTCTTCTGTGCTATTTCTCTTCCCAAGGAACTTGATACCTGAATAGAGATCTCACTGATTTCTTGAGTCTTTCCTCCCATATATTAAGGTCAGGTCACCCAATCAGGGAACAAAGCAAATACATGAGATGCTGATGAGCAATTACTTAGTTTAAATAGAAAGAACTTGCAATAGCCCACTTGTGTATAATCCACATGTACTGTTTGTCCTAACAAATTGTTTCTCAAAAATGAATAGCAAGAGCTCCTCTGAGCAGTATGGTAGCATTCCGACGACTAGCAAAAATTAAAGAAATGAAAGTGAGATCTAATGCAGATGTTTGAGACTTCAGAAGCAGTAAAAGACATTTACCTCTTATTCTTTGCTAGAAGTTCAGCACTGCACTTTAAACTCCTTAAAATCATATATGCTATTAGTATTGTTACAGAAATCTTAACATAACATACAGTATTTATATATTTTTTGGGTTTATAGTCTGCACACAACAGCCGAGAAATTTGTTGCTTGGGTTAGGCTAACTGAAGAGGTGTTCAGAAAACACCAAATATGGCAAAACAAGAGGCAGAAGAGAAGTTTAGAGACAGAGCCATGAAGAATGGCTTGATTTCACAGAGACCTGTGAGAGAAGCAGCTGAATTCCACAGATCATTCCAGAAGCAAATAGGGGCTTTTTTGGAGAGTCAAGTCTTGCAAAGTCCACACCACCCAGATGACCATTTGAGTACTAGTTTTTAAAGCTGGGACTATCTAGGTAATACTACCAGAGATACCGAGCTTGGGTGTACTTGCAGAAAAAACTAAGACAAATAAGGAAAAGGTAATTACGGGCAGTGATTATCACATCATACTTTAACTCAGATGTCCTTAAGTTCATTATTAGTCCTGTGACATTTCTTCGGCCAAACGTTCTAGAATCACTGTTAATCACACAACCTTGCTACTCTGATGTCTCCATGTAGATATGTATACTGCATGTGTGTGCTTATATGAACAAAATTTCTACAAACTCCCATCTTTCAGTAGTTGCACTGATCTGTTTAAATTTATAACTAAATCTTCCCTGATTAATTAATTTTCGCCCAGTTTTCCATTTCCAGTACTCAAAATTATGGACAGAAAAAAAAAAAAAGAAAAAAAAAAGAAATAAAATCTCTACAAGCAAAAAACCCCAATCATTAAAAACTCTTTATAGACACTATAAATAAATTTCAGTTCAAAAACTGAACTCAAATCTCTTTAGTCCTAGTAATCTGAATATGAGGAAGAACTTCCTTACTGTGAGGGTGACCAAGCACTGGAATGGATTGCTGTGGAGTCTGTATTCTACCTCCCTGGAGATATTTCAGAACCGTCTGGACACAGTCCTGTGCAATGTGCTCTAGGATGATCCTGCTTGAACTGGGAGGCTGGACCAGATGACTCACTGTGGTTCCTTCCAACCTGTCCCAGTTTGTGGTTCTGTCATCTTGCATTTCTTCTATCAGAAAAATTCTCTTGTATGCATGCTGATTTGCATTGTATATGAATATGCATTATTTTTCTTTCTTTAAGGGGAGGGGAATCCATAAACAGGATGAGTGGAATGTTTTTTCTGTCTTAAGAAACTGTGCATTACACAACATGGTATTTGCAAAACAGGTAAAATATAACGATAAAAATATAACTGTGTACTTGTTAAATAACAATATTCAGTTTTCAGTGGAAGTCAATATTGACATGAGGAAGATGGTGACATTTTCTTGTGTTTTCTAACATCTATGTATATTATCACCACTTATATTCTCAGGCTGGCAAAAGGACACCAAAACAACAACAAAAAAAATTAATTTTGATTCATGTAACAGTATCCTTGAACACATATCCTTGAACACATATAATAATATTAATTAATGTTGGTATATTAAAGTAATTTTTAAGAAATCTGTTTTGCGCTAATACTAAGACAAAGTAATGTTCATTCTCATGCATCTTTTAAGAGTAGAAAGACTTATTTCCATGCTCTTATTTCATGTTGTTCTTTAAGGTTTTCCTAAGCTTCTTTTCTGAGGCAGAGTGCCTGTTCTTCATTCCAGCCAAAGTAGGCTTTTAGAACTCCTATGTTACTCCTCTATTTGTTGGTTTGTTGTTTTTTTTCCTAGATATAAGTCACCTCAGTTCTTCCTTGAAAAGTTCTCTGTTATTCTAGAATAATGATTTTTAACATAAACCAAAGTCAGACCATACTAATGGTTTTAAGATTAATTCGAGTTTCATACAGTGGACAATTTTCAAAGACTAGTTTGTTTTAAGATGTAAATAGCAAACTGTGTTAAATATACTAATCCCACTGAATTGCCACAGACTTATATATGCAACTTTAGCTTTCATTCTTGTCCTGAAAACTTCACAGAAACATATAAACAGGTAGACAAACAGAGATTTAATGTTCAAGCCATAACACCAGCAAATCCTCAGAAACAGAAGGGGAAGGAGAATCTAGGTTAATCAGTAGGATCATGTCTTAGGTTCTGATTGAGCAAACAAAAAAAGACTTACTTAACTTTAGGCCTATTAAAGAAAATCTCATTCACATTAATTGGCTTGTCTGACTAAAACTTAGCTTAAAACAGAACATTTTAAATATCATATAATTAGTGTTTTAATGGTGCAAGAGGAAAAGCTTCCATACACAGATTATATTATATTTATAAATTCACCAGGAAAATTAAGGATTTTAAAATAAGAATGCAAAATTCAAGTCTTCCATTAATAGTCTAATGGCAAGTGAAAACTTGTAAAATCATTTTGATATTTTTCATAAATAAAAGGCATGGTATGTTATACGAGACTTTCTACTGTGGGTTGAAGATTTTCAAGAAATTATTCACTGTGTGCTTAATAGAAAAAAAACCCAAGGATTTGCATCCAGAGAGAGCCTTGAACTGTAACTTACATGTTTTCTGGAGTTAGCTTTGTTTCTGCAAGTGAGCAGGATGAGGGTTTAGTGATGTTGAGCATCACTAAAAGAACATCAGAAAAAGAACTGAAGGACTAGCAAAATTACACTCTCACTTTAAGATGAAAAGAATTTCATAGCAAGGATCCATTTCTGAGCAAGGCCTGATATCTCATTCTCATTTTGGGCCTTATTTGACAGTTCTTACACTGTGTTTAGAGTACTCTATTCAAGCAAGTTATGAAAATGGTAGACTAAGATACCTAAAAGAAAACTATCTTTGAACAAGTTGTAAGACTACTTATGAAAGTAGACATTCAACAGAGTTACTAGAGAGAGAATAATTTAAGGAGTGATAGAACAATGAAAAATAAATTTTAAAGTGCAACAGCTTCTGAGTTTGGTTTTGATTTTGTTTTTTGTGTATTTTTTACTGAGGCTTGGACTATATACCATGAAAACAATCAAGAAAAATAATAACTAAAATTGTGTACTTATAATTTCAACTGTAACCTGCTACTTTTGATTAAAGTAAATAAGTATTTCACTGATAAAATACATGAATTTTCACATATTCTAAAATAGAACTACTATTACTAGATATGGATTGGACTGTTTGTGAGACTACTATCAAAACCTCATCAGCCTTTGAGAATAAAAAGCATGCAGTTCTCAACAAGCAACAATATTCATAAGAGAACAGATCATTATAAAAAAAAACCCCCAAAACCAAAAACCAAAACCGAATCACCCAAAAAACAACACAAAATAAACAAAAAAACCACAAACAAACAAACAAAAACTACCCACAGTGATTAGAAAAGCTTAAAAAGCTAATAAAAGTTCATAATCCTGATCTGATGCAGATTTAATAGCATTGAAGAAGCTTTAGACCTCTTTCTTCTTCATAGAGAAATTGTTTGCACAGGAGGCTAAGGCCACTTAGCGTATAGGAGACTAAGAGGCCCGCTCTTTAACCCCAGCTGATCTTTAACCCCAGGTGATGGCTGATGGAATAAGAGCTTTTATTGCTGTTATGTTCCATCCCAAACCTCATCCTCTACTGGAGAAACAGCAGTGAAATATTTTGTTTGTTTGTTTTCTGAGGTGACATTGCTTTTCAAGGAGCAGAACAAAGCTGCATTTTTTTTCTCATAGTTATGAAATCACCTCCTACACACCATCATCATCATGCAGCTTGCTTTAAAACTTGAATATAAGTTTTGTTTCTAAAACTCTGAATTGTGAGGTGCTGACATTATTGGGTTATACACATCTGGACACTGAAAAGAATCTGTAAAAGATACCTGTGTCAGATTTAAGCAACACTGACAGGTGTTAAACACTTGTGCCTGCTCCTTGCATGAAAATGAAGGGCTCTAATATGATTATTGCAATATTCTAGATTTATGCATGAGAAGGAAAAGAGACACATGAAAAGATGCACACACAGAACAAAATATCCTGTAAAGAATGTCACATTCAGTGCTTAATCCAAAGGTAATGAAAATAAATAATACTGAAGAATTAACACAATTCTGAATTGACACTGATGACTTATTAGAGTGATATTTTTCAGTTACTCCCCTAAATAACAGAAAACAAAAAAAAAGTAATCTGTTTTACTATTCCAAAGAGCTAAATAATCTGTTTTTGTTATCTAGAGAACCTATTTGTACAAGTTATGAAATTTATAAATTAATAAGTTCTAAGTTTTATAAACTGCATAAGCTTTTGTAAAAATTTACCTAACACTTTTCTACCACGTCTCATGAAAACAGATATTTTTGACCTCAGTTAATTATATAAAGAGAGAGAAAATAGTAAAAAGGAGTTCAGTATTATAATGCAGTACAAACATTGCTCTTGGAAAACACTGGGGAAAGGACTGAAATTCATTAAACTGTAGTCTTATCTTCCACAAATGGTTTCATAATCAATTATGTTGAGCAGTTTGGTCTCCAAATTTTAAATGAATAAAAAATATGTTGTGTGGCTATTTAATTAGATTTTAGATTTCAAAATCTGAATTTATATTTCCTTTAGAAACATACTAAACCCAGTTGAATTACATAAAGTATATATAATAAAAAAGAAAAAGGGAAAAAAAGAAAATTAAGAGGAAAAATGTAGTCAGGGACTCAAAATGCTTCCAACATAACTTCTTGATGCATACCTTTTCAGTTATTCTGTCTGTAAATGGGAAATACACACCAGAGCAATTCTTCAGCTCTGACAGGAAAGGACTGAGTTTGGGCTCCACAACATGACCAGGCATTTGGGTTAAAGGCCAGTGCTGCCTGTACTGTGCTCAGACACCATGTGTACACTTATACATGTGTAAGCCAATTTTCTAAGAACCCATCCCAGTATATTTGCACTATGCCAGGGATATTGTCAATCAGGGACGTCTCCCTCTGTAAAAAAAAGGTCAAGAACAGACCAACAGGCTACCAAGAGGCAGAGCTCAACCCTGTTCTTTTCAGCGTGTATTCAAACATGTGTCTGAGAAATATGGCCTGCTGTGAGGGAACAAGAGCTTTAACACATGAACAAGGGTATTTGGTATGTAGTTTTCCCATTTAAAAGAAATTTTTAAAGGATAAGTATATGCTGTATATACACTGTAAGATGCCCTTAACGTACCTTGGATAGAAAATCTTTCAAATATGTAGTCTTCATAGATTACAGAAAGCAACAGTTAACTTATTTTAGCTAATAGATAAAAACAAATGCAAAGCACTTATATGTCTCAATAATATTTGCCCAAACATCTACCTAGCTATAACATCTTCTAATAATTCTACCCTATTAATTTTTTACCATACCCTTCAAGTCTTTTGCCTTATACACATGAAAGAAAGCGAATTTTCTACTGTCAGTAACTAAATTTTGCCAAAACCTCAATTATACAGCTAAACATAAAAACCTTGTGGATTGTAGTGAGGGTTTTTCCCCCCTTTCACACTCTGCCCTTCACTATTTTTATTATATGGACTGTAACAAATAAAAAAAAAAATAAAATTTATGCAATCTGGTTATATACACACACTATCTTATCCTAAACACAAGCATTCTAAATACAGGAAAAAAATGTCTCTGCATTTCTAAAATTCTCTTTCTGCTGCGCATCTATCTTCTCTTGATAGCAAAGAAAAAAAAAAAACAAAAACAACAGTACTTCTTCATAACCAATATTTTAGAGTAAAGAAGTTATAGACAGGTGGAGTTCCATCTCATCTACTATAGCTGCTTTTAGAAATACTGTTATGAAAGTAATGCACTAGAGACCACACTTTTTTCTAATTCATTTCTTTTCTGCATTTTCACCAGGGAGAAAGGAAATGAGACTCCAGGGAAGCTGACTACACATGCTAGTGGTAAGACACAGCCTACATGATGTGAATCATTAGATATGTACAAAAATAAATGACTGAAAACAAACAATTTATGAGACAATTGTACTTCTATCTATTTCAACACTCAACTATAAAATCCAATGCATCAAAAATTTTAATGTCAAAACAGCATGAACCACCAGAATAATATCAACACACAAAAAATACAGCCCATTTTAGTTTATCAGTATTCCCTAAATAAACACAGTAACAGCTATATACTACTGATGTCAATATACTCCCACTCTGCACAATTACAGGCCATCAGAACAACTGTTCATCTCTGAGCAAACACGCTCAGTAATCATGAACCTTCTCATATGCACAGACAGGGCCCCAAACTGCTAATGTCAAAGCAATCAGTCTTTATCCCTGACACAAACTCACTCATATGTGTTGCAGTTTTGTCCTGAAAAATAGTCTTTAGGGAAATACCAGAGAAAATATTCTACAGGCCCATAACACAAGAACTTTGTCCCATCTCTTCAATTAAATTCTTTAATAAGAGCATAATTAGAGCCAAGTTCATAGAAGAGCCCTTAGGTAGCAACCCCTCTGATCCTGCTAGACCTGGCAAGATTTTTACAAGTAACCTAGGACCAGAATCTTGTTTCTGAAAATAAGATCATCAGCTATTTACTGCTCACAAAATTCAGGTAAAAGGATTTACCTGAGTAAGTCTTACAATCTTCGTCATTTTCTCCAACATCTTACTCAAGTCTTTTGGTTTCACTTTTATGATATATGCATTTCAGTGACTGCTGTCTACCACACAGCCTTGACATTGATTACTAATACAGTATTGCAGCTACATCCCCATGGCAACTTGTTTTCAGATAATTTCTCAAGCCATATTTCCACCAGCCACAGGAGATGTCCTATAATATCACAGTCATTCCTAAAATATATAATATTTATTAAAAAGCAAAGCAAAACAAGAACATTTATTGTTCCATTAAAATCCCACAACCCTTATAGTTTGTGTAATGTGTAATTTTTCTTGCTTTTTCAGTTCCACCCTTCCTCTCTAGTAAACGAGTATTCATTACTAAGGAGATGAAGCTAGCTTCCATTCAAAACCCAAGGAGACAGCAGAGGAAGGTATGCAATCCCTCAGAGGCAGAAGTATTGAAACTAAATTTTGTGGACAGAAGTTTGCAGCTAGGCAAGACGGGTGATTTTCTTCAACACTCCAAAGCTATTGAAATTTGTGGTCCACTTCCTCTGGTTTTCCTCTCATTTCCTGCCATCTCACTTCAATCTAGCTCACTTAATGGACAGAAAACCCTTCATCTTTCTGGCTGAATCTGGCCGTTGTTCTGCATAATTTCATTCCCAAGGAAATAAATGAGCATCAGACATGGTACAAAAATGAGAGAGAAAACATAGCTGAGAGCCATACATCTACTAGCAGTGAACAAGAAGATTGATTTCACTGGGTCTAATCTGCATCCTAGGTACATCCAAATAAAAGGAATACTCCACAGTCCTTCCAGCTAGTCCTATTCCACTAATATATGACATTGTTCTACTTTCCTACAGTGCTGTTTGTTGCTCTAAAAGGATCAATATTCTGTGTATTCAAAAAGATGCAGAGAGCAGCTTGTTCTACTCTCAGGGAGATCTTACAGCATTCTCCTTCCCCTCACTTGTGTATAAACAAAAGACACGAGAGTATATTAAAGCCATGTTCCTATTTCCTATGCTAACAAAAGTCCAGCCTAGTATGATGAACTTCTGCCTCAGCTTCTGTAATATTTTTGATTGCAAGAAAAACAAAAATTTTATTTTAAACTAATTTGTTGAAGTAATCAAATTTTTAACCTATATATATATATATTCGGTGCAGAGTTTAAGTATTTTTCTTGTATGACTGTCCTTGAACAACAACTTAAGTGTATAATACACTTACAAATATATCTAAACACTTCTAAGGCTGAGTTTCATACATTTGTGTATGAAATGCTCAGCTTCTTACATCCAAATCAATCCTGTAATATTCATTATTATATAGTGGTTTTTGCTACAGGGATATTTTCTGCTGTGGAGTAATTGAAGGCAGTTAACACCTGCATTTTGAAATTGAAATTTTAATTTGATGTGAATCAAAAAAGCATTAGAATTAACAGACAAGCATGCTGCAAACAAAGCTGACAGTAATTTTTAGTATAAAACAGAGCAGCGTTTTTAATAGCATGCAAATACTGTTGACAGGCATGTCTTTATTCAATTAGTTCCTAGTTTCCAAGGGCAGAGTTGTGTGCACACATCCAAACTGCGTTTTCTAATTTTAGGAATTTAATTTTTATATTGAATATTTAAAACTATCAGTAACCAAACCAATTTAACAGAATGTCACTTAAGGTACTTTTCAGTTTTGGCATTCAATAATTTACATTGTACACCTCAACACTACTCATGACCTGATTCATAATTACATCCAAACAGATCTCTTGGTCTTCTTGAAGTATTTCAGAGCCGTTATACTTCTACATGTGCACATTTTTGTATGCCTGTCAGTATTATAAAGTTTCATGCCAATCCATCTGAAAATCCTGTTTACTTCTGTAGCTAAAATAGCAGATAAAACTGGCACTTACTGTTCAGCAGTTACAGGGCACTTCTCCACTCCTCCTTTTCCAAATGACTTGCCAAATCAAACCTACTGCCTCTTTAGCTGCTGGGAAACAAAAACAAAAAACCCACACACATGTCAGAATTCAAAGAATTGAAGGAGAGGGCATTTTACTAAAAATCTCTCTCAGGGGAAGTAAAGAGCAGTGTAACAGTGGTATTAACACTTCAACTTTTTCTCATAATGGCTACCAAGAATTTCTGAACAAGAAATCCCTTCTCAGGAGTGCTGTTGTGGGACACAGAGTTAACATCTTTAGGCAACAAGAACCAAAAAAAATACCAGAAACAATTATACTAAAAATATAAAAATAAACATAAAACCAGCTCAATTGTTTGTCTTTTTAAGAAACTGTGAACCATCAAGAGTACAACAATGAATTATATTTTTCTAATGTGCTCTCCCCGGTCAACTGTATTAAAGGATTAACCAAGGTTTGTTTTCCACAATATTGGTAATTTTTTTTTTTTTTTTTAATTTGCAAATACAAATGTTTACCTGTTGATCCAGAATTGAGCTTCTTTGAAAACACTTTTGCTTTATTTTTTTATTAATAAACCCTGCGAATTTCCACTGGAGAAAATACAATTTAAAAAAAAAGCAACTTTAAGAAACATTTCCTGAAGTACCTGAAAGCAGCTGATTGCTTAGCATTCCCCAAGGGTGTCAGTAAGCAATGCAGTGCAAACACTGGCTATTCAGCAGTTATTAATAGCTGTGATTCTAGAAGAAATAAAAGGTGCTGGAATTATTCCTCTAACACTAGTGTGGTGAAGCTACAATTTACATTAAGCTTCATTTACAAGATTCCAGATAACATCTTAAAAAAATTAAAGTTTAAATAGTCCTTTCAAACCTAATATATTGTAGATATGTCACCGTGTTGAGCACAATTCTGGTTCAAAACGTATGTGAAATGCATCATTACTAAAACATGAAATAAGAATAGTTTGCTTTCTAAAATCAGCATCATTCTCACACCTCTTGTCAAGACTAGACACAGCTTTTAAATGACCACCACCAGCTACAAAATGTTTTTCTATTTGCAGGAGCTGCTGGTGATACTGAGAGACAACATGAAGAGCCCTGTTGCTTTACACAGTCACTCCTTACACACTGCTAGGAGACACACTGTACTGGTGAATATGTATTAAATTAATTTTAATTTTAATTAAATTATTTTCACCCTGTACTGGTGAAAAGGTATTAAAAAAATATATTTTTGAAGAGAAACCTTCCCTGAATGAAAATGGGTATTATTTCTATGTCACAAACCGAAAGACAGGGTGTGCCAAATTTCATGGGGTAAAATCTACTTGCAAGCAGCACTCAGATAAAATGAGATCTGAACATCTGCCCACTCTACTTGTTTGAGTAACTTGCACAGGACAGAAACACAGATGAGCTGCGACCAACTTCATATCCTTGCAAGGCTACAATTAATTTTTTATCAAGAAAATAATTTTTTATTTATTTTTCATTGTGAGCAATTTTTTTTTCAACTTTTGGTTTTTCATATTTGTATTCTCGCACTGCAGGGAACTTGAACTCAGAGAAGAGAGATCCTGTAAAAGAAAAAAAAAAACCAACAACTCTTTTCTGAAGATAGAGTACTTAATCGAGTGCTTAATTAATTTGCCTTCCTCACCTATTTCAATTTAACGTCATCATTCTCATCTCCAGAATGACACCTGCCAGTACGGCAGTTCTACTTGGCATTTCTGTGTGTGCTCAAGTACTACAAAATGAAAACAGAGTTGGAGTCGGGACACAACAAAGGGGCACAAACCAGGACATTATTTGGGTTGTTTCATGCTCTGATTTTCAAAGCTACTCCAGTAAAAATATTATTGCTACAATATTCCAGAAGAGACCTGGGAAATAATGTCAAGGAATAGAAAGGGCAAAACACTTTACTATCTTCTTTTTTAGGACTTCTAGAGAGATAAAAGTGAAGGAAATTACAAATTACAGACAGAAAAACAGAAGAGGCAAAATAAGGCCATGAGGCTACCAACCATTTTTGCCATTAGATCACAGGGAAAATCAAAAGTAAGACATATTGCAAGACTCCTGTCTTTTACTTTACATTACAAAGGGTGATTATAAGAAAGGTGGTGACAAATCTTTTACTTGGGCCTGTTGATACATGACAAGGGATCATGATTTTAAACTGAAAGAAGGTAGATTTAGGATGCAAGGAAGAAGCTTTTACAATGATGTGGTGAAATGCTGGAACAGGTTTCTCAGAGAGGTGTGGATACCCCAGTCCTGGAAATATTCAAGGTCAGGCTGGATGATTTAGTTGAAGAAGTCCCTGCTGATTGTATGGAAGTTGGACTAGATGATCTTTAAGGACCCTTTCTAACCCAACCATTCTATGATTTTATGATTCCATGATCTCTGTGGAAACAATGATTTACCCTTAAGGAAACACTTAGCTAAGGAACTAGTTCAGGAAATAATAATAATAATAAAAAAAAACCCAATAAAAATAAAACAAACCCAAAACAGAGTTATCAGAAGAGATATCAAGGAGATCAATAGCATGTGAGGCAGTGGGACACTGGAGTAGCTCAATGGGTTTAGAAGGCCAACAGAAATTGTTTGAATAACAAACTGTTTGAATATCAACCATAAAAGAACAATTTTAAAAAGCTCTCTTCGGAATTTTCTTCTTGTTTTATATCTCCAAATGATGAGATCAGAGTGGGCTAAGCAATCTACCCAAGAGAACCCAGTTCTAAACATTCAATCTCCAGTGGCTGGACCTCAGCCATGTCTGCCAGCTTCTGTACTCCAAAGAGTGTTGTGTATCTTCTACAATTAAGAGGGTCTGAATGAACATTAGAAAACATTTTTTTAACTGCACAATCTGCTCTTCATTCAGCTTTTCAGTACAAAATACTATGAGGTTTATTTGGCAAATTATTTTTAAAAAAATCTAATATTGTAAAAATAGTATTAATTAAAATAAATTAAGTATTTATTTTCTTTATTTCTTGTAAAATAAAGCATGCCTCATTCCATCAATTACTGTAATTTATTATGCTTATTTCAGTCAAACAGAGAAACATTCACCTTCTCACAGTGACAAGAGATTTGTGTTTATAACTGTTTACAAACATTAGGATAATTATTGCAGGTTTTTTGTGTTGAGGTCAGTGATTTACCTGTTCTTTCTAAAATGAGAATGGGCTCCACAATTTCTTCTAGACACTATTGCAACATCAAGCAAAGTGTCTCTACATATTACAACAACTAACTTCACTTATTTCTGTCTGTTTTCTGGTTTGCCTTCCTTATATTGTGTCCTTTGTTGTGTAAGGCTTTACTGATATTATAATTAAGACTATAAACTTACACTCCAGAAAAGGCTTAGCTTTACCAGTGCAAATTTTATTCTTGAACAGAAATAAAAAGGTTATGAAGTAATTTCAGATACCAATTACTTTATTTGAAAACATCCATGTACAGTGTCTCTTAGAAGATGCTCAATGCTCTGTATTCCTACAGATATCCTTTATAGTCTTGCAATTTGTATAATTCTCAATGAAGTATATAGTTAGTATGAACTATCCATCTGCTTTGTATCATTATTAATATTTTCTCAATTGTTCTGTGGAAAATTACAGTGTAGCATCACAAATCAGTTACAATACACCTAATCATAATCTCTGCTAACAGAATGATCCCAAATGATCCTCTGAAAGTCTAAAATATTTATAAAATGTGGGCATGGGAGAAAGGAAAACAGTTTAACTAACAGATGTATTTTCAGTGCTTGCTAAGGAAAGGCTACTTATATATTCATCAGCCCTGCCAGTGACTGACAGAGGAAACTTTTAGGAAACAACTTCTGGGAATCAAATTAAACTGCTGAAATGCTGTTTCTGAAAGGGTATTTAAATTATTTCTTAAGTCACATCTCCCACTATACAGAAGCTATTATTACTAGAGAGAAATAAACCCTGTGTTTATTCCTTTCACTTACGATTAAAGAAAAAAACAAGTTTTGTCTGAGTTGTCTGAAACAATTTAGTACCAATCTTTTGACCAAGTGCTAGACAAAATAGGGTCCAATCAAAGCCTTGACTTGAACTCTGAGAGGCTTCATTCCTTGAGTGGCTTCAGTAATTGCAGTGGGCTTACTGGAGAGACAGGCTAAAGCTCATTGTACAGAGCAGAGCACAGAGCACTAAATTTTGTGGTCTGCTACACACCCCTGAGCAGAGCAAGGAGTTGTTTTAACTCATATTCCAACTGTCCAAAAAAAAAAAAAAAAGCTCCTAAGAAAAGAAGTTTTAAGAAAAGAACTAAAGTTCAACACTACCTTCTGTGTCTTGAAGAAATACAAGATACAGATAATAATTTAAAATAAGACAGATATTATCAATTAAGTTTGAAGTGAGCAGGGCAAGTTTTTTTTAATTTTTCCCTAATTCTTTACTGAGATTCAGCAGAGTAAGATCACTAAAACATTTTCTGTTAGCAAAACTTGAGGTTTGAAGCTTTCAGGTCTCTGTTAGGTGCATACATCCCCCAGTGTGATGTTCTTGTTTCTATACTTAGCTGGAATCCCACTGAGCAAATGGATTGCATGTGCAAGAGCAGAAAAAAATCAGGCTTTTAGTGTGACAATTTTTCTCCCTACACTGGCTGGGAGAAAATAAAGAAGATTTGAAGTATAAAAGAATGCATATAAATCATTTCAGGGAATCTATTTACTGGGAAAATGCAGGAGGTTTTAGAATGCTAGTATCTAAGGTTTACACATAATCAACATTAACTAAACACACAACATAAAACCATTAAATTTCAAGAATTACAGGAAAACAAGTCACTTACAAGCTAAGTAAATCACTTAACTCTCTTTTCAGTGTATTTCAGTCACTGTTCAAACAGAACAAATAAAATTAGCTACCATCTGACATCAGTATTTCTAAATTCTCAAAACAAGGGAAAAAACAAAGTACATTTATGTAAAGTGCACTGTAACCTCCAAAACCTTCAGGCTGTTTTTGCATTTCATGTACAGAAGTACAGGAATCTTTAAACCCAGTGGCATTTTGGTTCCTTGTGCTACGACACTGAGACATGAACACATGATGTAGGCAGACTTCTAACTCCATGGATATAATGCCCACATGGCCTGGAAAATTTACAACACTCTAATAAAAATTCAGGCAATTGTCTACAAAACCTTTCTATGAAATTACTCAAACCAAACATATTTCTGATTACATGTTTTGTCTTGTGGTATTCTTTGGCTTCTGCACCTCAGTCTTCTTTGGAAAAGTAGTTTTCAGGAATCACAGGCCTCTTTGTCCAGAGCCAAAGTCTGGAGTGCCAAAGGAAGACATTGTTGGTAGAAGAGAATCCTATTAAGGAAATATTAAGTAATTTGAACATATTTAAGCCCATGAAACCTGACAGAAAGCACCCACAAGTACTGTGGGAACTGACTGATGTCATTGTGTGGCAATCAGAAGAGGTTCTTGAAGACCGGAGGAAAGCAAGTATTACTCCTATATTCAAGAGGGACAAGAGGAAAGATCCAGGAATCTACAGGTTGATCAACCTCACCTCCACCACTGGGATGGTGATGGAGCATCTAATGCTGGAAATTTTTCCAGAAACATGAAAGACAAGAAAATGATCAGGAGCAGTCAGCATGGTTGGTTAACTAACCTGATTCCCTTCAATAATGAGGAGGCTAGGTTTGGTGGCTGAGGGAGGAAGCAGTGGGTGTTGATTACCTAATCCTCATCAGGGAGGCTTTTGACACTCCTGCAACATCTTCACAGGCAAGATGATGAAGTATGGGTTATGTAAGTGCAGTGAGGTCGATTGTAAACTGGCTGATGGGCCAAGCAGAGAGGGCTGTGGTAAGCAGAACAAAGTAAAGCTGGAAGCCAGTGCTGTACCCCAGGTGCCAATAGTGGCGTCAGTACTATTTACATCTTCATAAATGACCTGAAAAATGGGACATAGTCCACTCTTCTGGGGATTGCAGATGATATAAAACCAGGGGTGGGTGGGGGGAGTGAGAGATGAACCAGATGGTTGTGCTGCCACTCAGTAGGATGTCAAGAGGCAGGAGAAATAGGCAGAGAGTAATGTCAGGAATTTCAGCAAGAAAAAATACTAAGTCCTGCAGCTGGGGAGGAATATGTTCACACAAATGACATATCATTCACAGAAAAAAAAAATATTTAATGCCCAATTCTCCGAGGTAGGTGCATAGAAGTATGATTTATGACAGAAGTATGCTAGATGGTCTTTTGTACAGTCAACTGTCATGCTTGAATTCAAACACAGAAAAATAATCTTGGTATCTGCTGTTCAATGAGTTTTTTGTTACACATTGAAAGTTTTCAAGTGACCAAAATCCCTTTGGCAATGAATGCTAATGAATATAATGATTCATGTAATGACATGACTTACCTTTACCCTTCAAGAGCCAGTGCTGCTCAGTCTACAGACCAAGCATATGCATTCTCTTGATACAGAAATTTTAAACTAAATCTGAAGCATAGCAGGGAATTCCAGGGACTTGTCCACAGGTAAAATCTTCTATATAGATCTGATGATGCAAACCCTTAGTGAAAAATAGGCTATATGGCTGAACTGAATGATTTCCCTTTATTACAGATTTTAGACCTCCAAGAAAACGTTGCACCAAGAACAGTTGGTGAACAGTTCTGATATTAACAGTACAGTTAGACAGTAATACAATCAAATTGCTTCAGTTTCTCTATGTAGGTTTTTCAGAATTAAACATCCTAAAATGGTTCAGGCAGGTATTCTCAGCAGTAATGCCAATAAATAAGCACAAACTAGTAATTTCTTTCTCAATTTTTTTACACATTTTTATATATCATGAACATTTGCTGCTGTTTCCTGTGCTCCTGTTAGTTTGCTTTCACATTATGTCTAGGAAGGGGTGATCTCAGCACGTAATACATCTGGTCCAATGAAATGTTATCATTCAGTTCTTCTACAGAGATCTTTGTAGCACGCAGTTTCAAAGTACAGATTGTTATAGTTATAGTGTTAACTCATATGCAATGAAATGTAAGAGGCCACCAAGTGTGCTTTGCAAATGACCTTACAAAACCTTTTGATTAAGTGTAATTTGAGGTTTAAGACAAACAGAAACAGTGTAAGCCTGTCTGCCATTTTGACAGCAACAGATATAATTCAGCTCAAGGAGTGAGGAACAAATAATTTGATGCAAGGCTTGTACAGCATGGATAACTGCAGTGCCTCTCACTTTAGCCTAAAAATGTTTTAAACTGTGTGGTCTAGACAGTATTGAATGCTATAGACAGATGTGAGAACTTGAATTTTACCTTAACTTTGCTTTAGTTGAATTTCATTAGTGTCAACTGGGTAACAAACTAGCCCCTACCTAAGTGTGTCTAAAATTTACAAACTGAATCCTGGAATAGCCTAAGAAGACCCTTCAGACACAGATTTATTCTTCTCTGGGGATGCAGTGAGGATGGATACAAGAAGTTGATACTACAGGGCTAGTGGAAGCAGGAGCATCTCCTGGTGACTGCTGTTGGCCTTGAGGAATCTCTGGGACACAGTAAGATTTTCAGGTCCACACTTAAGCCTCTAGCTTTACAGAAGTATAACTGTGATGGATTTTGCATTGAGTTTTGAAATCTAGATGTTTTAGAGTAAATAATAGAATTATAAGTGGCAGTAAACATTTAAATCAACTTTGAATATTATTCTTTTACCCTAATCTCTACTTTCCTTAAAAAAAGATTTACTTCAAAGAATTCAGAAAAAAGTAAGTAAAGGCTTATTAATGGACATACTCAAAGCTGTCTTTCTAAACTTCCTTAAGTCTGAAATGCAAAATTATTCTGTTGTGATAAAAAAAGTTGATCTGATACACAAAAATTAAATAGTATCATTTTTGTCCATGTAGCAGGAAAAAAAAATATTTTTTTTAAATTTTCTTCAATGGTACAAAATTTTCAAAGGTCTTTGTGTACATCCACAAACTGTATACTTAAGTATACTCAAAGTTCTTGCATTCTACTTTCACAAAGTTTGCAATGCAAAAAGAAAGGACTATTCATACCAATTCAGGCTTAAAAAATTAAGGGAAAAGCTCTAAAATAATTCAAGATTATTTTAAAGAAGATTACTTAGATAATAACTAAATAACACTATATAAGGTAAAGCTAAAAAAATACTTTCCTGTTGCTAGAAAAGACAAGGGTAGTTAAGTGAGATAGTTGAACACAATTCGTCATTAGAGAGGTTAAGTTCTCTTAGTCCTGCTTTCTTTTTATTCCTTGTTATTTTATAGCGTTGTACATTTTTCCATCAAGCTGTAATTTTTATTAATTTTCCAATGTTTTCCATGTAGTCCTAAAATCACATGAAAAATAAAGATCTGCAAGAGAGATGGTTCAGTGACTTGACATAGTGTTCTTTGATGGCTGTCACCATTCTAATCTTCTTGATGTGAAACGGTAAAAACATTTTTGTGTTAGGAAACTGCCATTTCAAACAACAGATGAGATTCCTTATATATTCACTGTATTACTTCCCTTTTCTTTGCTATGGACATGACACATCTTGTTCCTATTTAAACAGTGTGCAAGTCACATGGAGGAGCCTGGTAATGAGTTTTGTTTTTAGCTGAACATAGAGTTGCAGTTGGGATGCAAACAAGATATTGATTTGAATCCACACCTTGGAAGTTAACCTATCCTCCCTCACATTCTAATGCAGAGACAGTCCTCAGAAAAAGCAAGTGCTTTTGCTCAAGCAGTTTCCCAAATAAGGATCTTAAGACATTACATCCATAATTTATAGTCAAAAGAAAGATAAAATGTTGACCAAAGACTTGAATAGCCAGTAACAATATGTGTTGAAAAAATAAATGCAAAAGAAAAAAATAGTTACTTTTCCTAATACAACTTCTGTGCTGCTTAGAAGAAATAAATCTACATAGGTACCACTCCATTAATAATTAAAGTACACATTAAAAAGAAAGAAAATAATAAAAACCCCACCCTGAAAAATTTATTCATTTATCTCTATATTGTGTATGAATTCACAATTTTTTACTTGATTTTTAAGTTAACAAGTAGGCACTGTTATTCCTCTCTTGAGTATTTTAACTCTACCAACAGTTTACCTCCAAGCCTGAAAAAACCCCAAAACACACAAAGCTTGCTCCAGCTTCTCCTGCGGTCTGGGTGGGTCTCTACATAAAGTGATTCTCCATCACTGAAAAACATCATATATTCAATGTCAAGTCCCAGGGTTTAGCCTTATAGTTTAACAGAGTAAAAAAAAAAAAAAAAAAAAAAAAAAAGGAATCTTAATTTCCCTCATAGAGCAGATTCTAAAGGCATTCCCTGTTTCTACCAGAAATGTAATTCTCTCAGATTCAGAAAACCATTCTTTTCGCTCAGTTTACATCCTCATCAGAGCTGGACATACCCATCTCTCATTACAACTCAAAAATAAATCCCCTGGAATTGTACTGCCAGATTTTTGCATCTGTGTTTGAAATTGGTCAGGAAAAAGTTTTGACATTCTTTTTGCAAAAGCCAGAGAGGCTGCTGGTTCACACACCATGGAGATGACTCGAGCTCAATGAGAAAATCATCTGCCAATTTCAAAATCTTCCCAACCATTGACTAACTCCTTCTCTCCACCTCACCCTCAACGATTACTGTAAAGCAGTTGAGTCAATCAATCAAGTTTAGTATTTGTGAAACCACCATTTTGTAGGAAGTTATTAGAGGATTCTCAGGTACACCACACCCTGACTAACATTTCTGAAAGTCATTAGCCTGTAATGCTTTAAGCAAAATAGTGCAAACTGAAAATTCCAGTATACATAAGAATAAAGCTGTGAAAAATAATTATCATGTGCTGCTTAATGTTAGAATAGCCCTTCAATATGTATAATTATAAGACTATTTCTTGTTTCATCTAAGTTTAAATTATATTCATCCCATGGAGGGCATGTTCTAAGAAAATTTCCATTCACTCATGGAACTCAGTTTCATTGGCTTCAAAGTATTTATTTCCTCTCAACTATATCATTACTTTCATGTAACTGTCAATGGAATGCGCTCAAATATGTAATTTTAGACTGAACTATAAAGAAATCTGTGAATAGGACATCTTCCCAGCAGATTTTTTAACTGACAGCTAATGGGAAGTAAAATTATAGCTACAGTCTGATTCTCTGTCCTGAACAATGTCTTACAATAAATCTCACAGAAGGGTCACCTCCCTCGGTCCATCTCTAGGTAGAAAACAACAATACCACAACTATTGACGTGTCCCTGGCTATAATTTTGACAATTTTGACAGTCAAGCCTCTAAGGTTTATCAAGATGTTATTGAAGTTGCAGTTAACGTATAAAAATTTGTGTCTCCACTACTTCAATATCAAGAATTATTAGTAAATTTCTGGAAATACTTCTTTCTTTTAATTGGCATAAATAATGCTTATACTCCTTTACTGACATAATGTAAGTACATACGCCTGCTCATGTACTTCAGGCACATTAAAAGAAATTAAGTTTCATTTACGAAACTGTGGAAAGCTGGAGACCAAGTACAGCACAATCGCTACAGTTAAACAGAAACAGTCACGTTTTTTTCTTCATAGAGAAACAAACCTCTGGTTTTTATCTATGTATTTCCTTAGAGCTCAGAATTCTTGGCAAATTAGCAGCATTGGAATATTTTGTCCAGATAAGCATACATTACTGAGTTCAATGGATTAAAAAAACCCACAACAAACCAAACCAACCAAAAAACCTCAATGCCTCCATTAAAATCCATGTCAGCCTTAATTACCACTGGGAGTTTCTTTATTTATATCCTCAGATACCCAGATATTTTTACTAGAATCAGAATACACTTCTACTGTTAGAAACATTAGTGATTAAAAATGCTTACTGCAAATTCACTTTCAGGTTTACCAGGAATATCTTTGTTATTTCTTTCTGTTTAAATAATGTAGAGAAATTACAAAGTGATATTACTACTTCCAATAAAGTCATAAATTATTTTAACAAGATTGTGGGAAATGGCTTTCACTTAATGATGTTCTGATGTAACAAAAATATTTGTCATACAAAAAGCTGTACTGACCTTTTAGCAACTGTGAAAAATCAAAATATGGTCAAAAACCCGGCACCATATGATTGGTTTTCATTCCATTTATTTGTGGATCGATCCATCATAAATAATTAACAAATGTTGATTTTTTTGACAGTAAAATTCAATTCAGATAGAGTGGGAAGCATCTTCAGTGCTTATCTTGATACTTCTGCATACAGCCCTTTTCTGAAAATCAGATGTTAAAACTCAGGTACTCCTAACAAGAATCTTTCCATACACCTTTTGTTACTTGTGCCAGAAACAAACTGACAATGCTGCATTTCAGTTTTTATCTGGTTTCTCATAAATACAGCAAAGTTTTACATTCAAACAATAAAGGAAACTTTAAGATTAAAAGTTAGGTACTTAAAATATTTATTTTAAATACATGACACTTTGTTCTGTTTTATTTTAATGATCTATCCTATTTTAAGCAGTAACTATAGACCAACAGAATTACATAGACTCCTGGGACCTCTTTGTGAATTATGGACCAGGAGATCAGGTTATTCAGGTAGTTGTCCAGTCAAGTTCAGCATATCTTTAGTGTGGGGATTGCACACCACACTGAGAATCCCATTCCACTATTTGATTGTTATTATATTTATGTTTTTCTGACCAAAATTTCTCAAGCACCAGCTGTACCTATTGTATTTAGCTATATTGTCATGCATCATTAAGAATCCATCTCCATCTTCTCTGCATGGTGTCATTCAGTAGCTGACGGCATCGGTAAGACCCTCCCTGCAGCTTATCTTCTTAGGACTTTACAAACACAGCTCTCTTAACCTGCCCTCACTCATGTACTCAAATCCCCCCACCATCTCAGTAGCTTCTTGTTGAGATTGCGCTAAGACATCAAAGTATTTTATGTAAATGGGGTGCTCAAACTGCATACAATACTGCAGATGCAGTCCCACAAGTGCTTAATAGAGGAGATTTAATCCCCTCAGCCAACTGGCTTCTTTCTTACTAATATTCTGCAGAATGCAGGTGGCTTCCTTTTGTTGGCTTTCTTTACCAAGACCTGCTCATGACCTTCTCTGCAAAGATGTTTTCTGCCTTGCTGGCACCAAGCCCATACTGCTGCATGGCAAATTATTCCAACCTAGATGCAAGACTCAGCATTCACCTTTGTTGAAATTCATGAACTTTCTGTCAGCTTGACCTTTTTCATGTCCTTTGTCATTAAATCCTCTGCCCCACTGAGCAATGGGCCCAGTTTCCCTAGGCTGTCTTTTGCTGCCAATGTACTCACAAAAGTCAATCTTGTTTCTTTGATAGCTCTTATCCAACTGAGCTACTGCTTTCCTAACTTCACCTCTACATGCTTGGGCAATGCCTGTGTTAGAAATTAACATAGGGAAGGCTATCCCAAATTCTACCTTCTGTGTACATTCTAGTTTTGCTTATCTTTAGTCAAGGTTCTGCTGCTCACCCTTCTGGGTCTTCTGCAACACCTGTGTGGCTTCTTTCTGCATAGTAGCATAGACTGCTCTAACTGATGACATTTTCCTTCAAGGTCAATCACCACCCCATGGCACTTCTCTTCTCCAGTCCAGACTCTTATGGGATCCTGCCAAGGAGATTCTGAACAAGCCAAAGTTGTTGCTCCCCAAGTCCAAGTAATTCTATTTGGCTTGCCATTTCAGTTTTTTCAGAATTTTAAACTTTACAGTCTTGTGTTCATTGCAATTAAGGGAGCTCCCCACCTTTAAATATGAGTATATGTATACGTATACGTATATGTATATGTATGTGTATGTGTATATGTATATGTATGTGTATATATATATATATCCAGTTTTTCCTTTTTTTGTGAATAACAGGTCTGCAGAACATCTGTTCTAATTGGATTATTGATTACTTATGCCAAGGTATTGTCTTTAACACACAACAGCCATATCTTTCTTTGCTTGCACTCTCTCATGTTACGTTGCACTTCTAGAAGATACTGAATTTAGTAAGATTTTCTATAATTTTTCCAGTCATGAGACTTTCTTAAGATGGTCAGAGAATTTATCTACTCTCTCCATTTGGGCATGTGGTTCATAGTCGATACCTTCCACTCTGTGAGTAAGGCTGGTCTGTCCCATGACCATGACTGAGGCCATGGGACAACTCATTTCTGCCTTGTAACTGCACCAAGATAAAGCTCTGTGCGATCAAGCCACAACTTAGCACAGATGATTACGGTGACTGCTAACATAAAATGTCACAGTGCTCATTCGTTATGAAAAGAACTATTCCTGCAGTAATTAACTTGCCTGAACCTCAAAGACTGTTTTAGCTCCCAAGGACTTTTGCAATTCAAACAATTCATTTTTATCCTACAACTCTATGGGAACAGTAATCTCAGGTGCTGGGTTCCTTCCTTCTTTTTGATCCACAGATTAAATACCATTAAATCACATATAGCTTTTTCTTGTCTCTCAGAGGATAAAAACATTAAAACTTTTAAACCTATTTCACATATAATGTGACAGGTAACATTTCCCTCAGAGGTGTGATTGGGTTACACACAAGTGACACATTTGCATCCACTTCTATGTATCACTAAAAGAAATAGAACCATTCATTTTATATAAACTGTTTTGCTAAATCCTACCAGGAACCCAGGTACGTCACTTACCTGAATCAACTGGCTTTTTAAAATTTGTTATACCACTTTATTTTCTTTTATTCACTCACTCCCCTCAAGTGACAGGCAGATGGTCAGCTAGAGAAATAAAAAAGACAATGGAGATTTAGTTTTGGTGGTTTGGGCTTTCTATAAATAAAGTATTTTTCAGTATATATGTAATTGGGATGAGCACTTTGCATTTGTATAAAGCAAAGGAATAAATAAAAGGCAATCTAAACAGAAATAAATAAATGCCCAGCTGTATCTTCATACTGTTTCATATACTGCATGTGCAGATATTCTCCCATGAGAAGTGCACAGAGATAATTTTTTTCCAGCTTCACTTTCATTCCCTTTTGAACACTAATTTAAAAATACTGATGCCTTTTGTCATAAAAACATGGGTTATCAAGATAGTGACTTTTGTTTTGATGCCTCAAAATTTTTGTAACTCTTACAGAAGCTAAGCTAACCCAGAGCACTAAATAATCAGAGGTTAGCCTTGGGAGGAAAAAAAAAAAAAAAAAGACGACTACTTTGAATTTGGTTTCTGAGTCTGGAGAGTAAAATGAAATAATGCTTTAGATCTTTCTTGCATGCTAAAGGAAAAATCCTCCTGATTTTCTTTTTAAGTTTAAGCTGGAATTCTAAAATAAATTTTGCAGTGCCAGAAACTGGAGCTTAAGAAAGCACACAGCAGGGGAAGAAAGCATTGATGGAATGTTTTTCTCTCACACACTTTCAGGAGGAGCTGACTAGCCTACAGGCCAAATGATTCTTCCAAAAAAGATCTTTTAAAACAAAAACAAGAGGATCAGAGTGACAGAATGGAAAATGGCCACAAAAGCTAAAAAATGTTTATACAAAGTATATAAACACATCAGTTCCTCCTTTCTTCTCATGGTTGCCCCATGTTAAATTTGCTATTCATTCATCTGTGCAGGCTGGAACACATCTCAGTCTTTGCTGTTTGCTTACATTCTGCCTTGGATTACCAAGACTCCCTGCATCCAGATATGTATCTGCAGCGTGCCGCCATACAAATATTTGGTCTGCAGACTGGGCTTTGCAACTGGACTAAAGATAGTGAGCGTGTCCACAGTTTTAACTGCACCCAAAATACATATTTAGAACAGACAAGTCTACTCTGAATTCTAAATACAGAATAGGTGAATTCCATTACGATACTCCCCAGGGTTCTCCAGCACCTTCAGAGGCATTATTAGAAACATGAAGACCTCAGAAGAGGAAGCTGGATTGATTCAGCTCAAAAATGTTAACTAGGGAGAGAAGGATCACTACAATTTAGCTAAAATAAAGCTAGAACTCTAACCAAGAATAAAAGAAAAATTATTTTGCAAGTTCTTCAGTGCATTTTTTTACTGCACCTGCTAAAGACATAGCCATAAGCAAATCACCTCAGTCACTTTATTGAGTCCACAGATCATCCTGTCTGCTTGTAATGAACATAACTTGCATGACTTCAAATGTTCAGTAGAAATCAGTGTACAATAGCAAGCTCACAGAAGGATATAAAATTATCTCACATATACATTACTTGATGAAATACATTAACTTTTTCAAATAATAACAAAGCTCCTCAAATGTGAGATGCAAAGTGTAATAACCATGCAGAGAGGTCAAATTATGTAGGCTTAGCCCTCTGTGTGTTTGCTTCTTTGAACACACTATAAATTACAGAAATAAAAATTAATAATTTATTGTACCTATGCAGGAATACAAGTTTTCATTCACTAAGCTAGCATGCACTTATTGTGGTTTGCTTATTTTAAAAAGGTTTATAAAATATTAATAAAGACATAGAAAGAAAATATAAAAATACCAGTTTTATTTTTAGGTCTTTGATATACTCACTTGAACATTCCACAATAAATAAAGGGTAATGATAATCTTGTTTTCTCTGCTTAGAAAAGATCCACAGTGACTTGGGCATAATCACAGCCATATCAGTGAGAAAACTTTCTCTTGTTCTTAAGGCTCACCATTAAGGGAAATTTTAGGAACAATAGTGTTCAAGGCTTCTTTAAGGAGAAATTTCACAATCTGCTGCTGTCATAATTCCAGAAACAATGTATATGTAAAACAAGAAAATTCCTTCAAGAGGTAAATAATATTTTTTTTTTACTTTAACTTTATTTTTCCCCAGACTGTACCCAGAAATAATTGTAACAGAAATAAATATTTGTTTTATAATCCTGATATCTCTTTAACATCTTTAACATCTAAGTCTGCAAAAAGCAAAGTAAATAATCACACTGCAGGACAACACCACACAGGATTCTGTTCATATATTAAATTTAGCTCATAAAACTCAGTTTAAGACAAAAATATCTTCCATCAGATAACCCATCCCCTCTCTGCAGTTTTCTTATGTGCATTCATCATATATGACTTTAATTTGTGTGACAGCTGCTGTGAAATGAGGTTATTAGAGAACTATTCTCAAAAGGGATGCTACTTACTGAGGGAAAACAATGGACTTTTTTTACACTTATTTGGACAAAACAAAGTATCTTGTATGTGTAATATTAATTCACCAAACTTACAAATCATAGAGATAAATAACATCTGTTTGGATTAAGGTTGATTACTTGAATGGGCTGAAAGAATCCTTCAGATTTGGCTGTACAGAACAGAGAACATTGACTCAAACTGAAATTGGAATCTCTGTATATACAACAGCACCTCTCTCCTTGTTGTATATACACATAATAGTGGAAAACATGGAACTGGGTAAAGGTCATAAGAGAGGGGGAAAAATGCACATTTTTTAATAAGCCACCCATTTATATCTGAACATGCAGAAATTTCTATCCATCTGTGTGTATCCATGATATATTCTACATCAGTTTTATTCAGGTTTTGCCTTCAGACTGTATTTATATTCATGCATTTAAATAGCTTTTCTGTGCCTTAGAGTACTATTCTTAGTGGTCTCTCTCCCATTTCTTCCATTCAAGTAGAGCAGAAAATATAGGGGCATTCTACATTTGGAGTGCTCAGTTACAGGAATATGTAATTGAATTAAAGATACACATTTTCCAGTTAATTCTGATAAAGTGTTTCAGTTGGGGCTGCAGCACTGTGTTTCATCTTACAGTGAACCCTGCTGCACTTTTTGCAACGGAAGATTTAAGACTCAACTCCTCCTGCTTCCTCAGGGAGTTGGGTCATAAAATCAGAACCCTGGATCAAAAGTGGTTCCTTCCACTGAGATGCACGTCATGTCATTTAAAACCTGTCCTTTTTAGTCATTTCAGGAAGCTGAATGAACAGCACAGATCCTTAAGCAGCTCCAGCAGTGACCCTTTCTATGAGGGTGTGGGAGCCATTACTGCAAACGCAGCATGGTGTGAATATATAGGGGCCTCATACTATAGTGCAGGGAAGACTTTTCTGATTCTCTTTCCTCTCTATTAACACAAAGCCAGCTGTTTTCACACTGGTTTAAAAATGGAATGGCCTTTGAAATACTGTTTATTATTATTATAACTTTGCTTTTGTTTTTTTGTTGCTTTTTTTTTTTGCCTGTTTTGAGGCAAAAAAAATATTTGACTTAATATTTTAAGAGAATTAAAAACTTAGGATCCCTTTTATACAAGTATATATCAAGGTCCAGTAGGAAAAGGTCTTTCTTCTCCTCAGGCTATTCAAAAAAGTGCTTCATGTGTGAAATATAAGTGGAATCAACAAATTCAAGCATAGGATCAGTAGGTATCTGACACCATCCTTATGACAAAAGGATCAATATAAATCACATCCTACAAAAACATCTTTGATGACTTTGTGTGCTGAATGAATTGAGGTTTCTGATTTTTGCTTCTTTATATACCAAATCTTAAATACAATCAGATAACCACATAGGCAGTGACTAATCCTTCAGTTTTCCCTGTTTACAAATTTGCATTGCAGTTTGTCTATAGTCATGTAAAAAAAGTAGAAGAGAGAAGAATGGGAAAATGGTAATAAATAAGGGTCTGTGGGACTCAGGTTTATATACAACATCAATAAGCCTTTTCCTGCCTCAATATCAGAGAATCACAGAATGGGTCAGGTTGGAAAGGACCACAGTGGGTCATCTGGTCCAACCTCTTTGCTCAAGCAGGGTCATCCTAGAGCACAAGGCACAGGATTGTGTCCAGACAGTTCTTGAGTATCTCCATAATTTCCACAGTTTCTTGGCTGGAGTTGTGGAACTGCAAACTTGGGACAATCAATTAAGCCAAAATAGGGTAAATAGAATTCCAGCAACAGTGCTACCAAAAGAGACAAGTATTTCTTTAATGAAGGGAAAGAGAAATCAGCGACACCCTGAGGTGGCAGCTGGAGTTTTGATGCTTATAATACAAGGGGAAAAAGTCTTTTTGGGACAGTTAGTTTACAGGGTATTTGTATGACTAATCATTGTTATCAGTATGATTTAGGAAGCATCTTATTTCATCTTTTTTCTATATACCCTATAGCTTCAAAGAACTCAAGAAATTTTTCTATGAATATCATAATAAACATGTTAGAAAAACGAAAAAAATGAATAAATTTGAATCTTATGAGTTGGTGGAGAAAACCAGGAGTAAATGCTTGTCACATTGTAATCAGTTTGATTGGTATAATTGACTTCAATAACATTAACATCCCTGTTTCCAGCAAGTTTTGTTGTTTTCTTCCTCCCTCAAACAAATTTTGAAGAAATAGCTCACAGCTTTTTAATAAATGGAGCAGAAAACACACAGCAGAACAAAACAAGTGACTTGGTTCATAAAATGCTATATTCCTTCGAGAAAAAACAGCATGGGATGAGGACAACCACTTACTTTGTGCCAGTGACTGTGAAAGAAATTTTATCTGTGAAACTCAGAAAATATACCATAAGTGCAAATAGCCAGCGGAGTCCTATGCATTTCATGGATATAAAAGGAACAAGTTTTGAGATTTTGCACAGGTGAAACCCTTAACTTTCTCTTTCAGTCATGCTCACACTGCCAGGTGTACTGAGGAGAGGATAGGAATGGGGAGAGGGAAAAGAGTAAAGCTCCTTATCTGCAAAAAATCCCATGTGTTACATGGTTCCTCAAGGTTCTAGGTCAAATGAAGCTCTTCCTGCGATGCCAGAAATCATGGCTGAATGTCCATTGGTCCCAGGAATTTTGGACATTACTCTTGGTTCACATGTAAAAAGGAGCAAAACTCAAATGCCACTATAACCAACTTTATATTAACTAAGAAGGCAACTTGCCTAGATATTTTCTATAAACAGGTTCTGCAACTGCTTTATCACACTGTGTGTGATTTAAAAAAAAAAGAGGAAATGTTCAATGAAGCCTACTCTAATGACCTCAGAGCACTTGCATAAAACTGAGCTGAGCAGATGAAATTTCAGCTCTTGGCTGAAGACAACATTTCAATTCAATGGCCCCGTGTTCTTCAAAAGTCAGTCTATGATATTTACTTTTGTAGTTCCCTGAATTACAAAGAAGGTAACTTAAAACATAACTCTGCAGCACTCTGCAGCATGTATAGAATTTTTGCACATACAAATTAACACACACATTATTTAATAATAATAATAATTTGTTGCTTTTTAATTGTGTTGTACCTTCTCTTTTATCTGCCTTGAAATATTTCTGATTTAATCAGAATTTTAAGGACACAAAATCCAGAAGAGAAGCTCAAAGCATTACTACATAAAACAGCAAAAAGTACCTACCTTCCAACACAAAAAACTGTTTTATTTATACTTCTATTTATTCACCCTTTCGACTACCTTATTCCTCACTAATACATCTACACTATTCTAAATTGAAAGATTATGGTTTCTTAGAAAGAATGGAAAAAAAACCCCCACATGTTTATATTATTAGCAGTTTTATTATTCTTTTATGTTGATCCCTGTCATTTTCTCTAATAATAATAAAAAAAGATTTTTGTATTAGTAGGCTGAAAAAAATTTTGCTTCCATACCTGTGAAATCTGTAAAATTAAGGAATTTTAGTTTCTTCTTCATTTGGTTGGCTTGTCTTTTTTTTCACCTTAGTTTCTTTTCTTTTTTTTTTTGTAATTACTAAGCATCCACATGGACTACCATCAACCTTAATAATTTTTAAATAAGCTGGTAATTTTTCAGGCTGCTGTACTAGTAATGAAATAAATGTTGTTCAATTCTATAATTTAAGATATTGAGGAGCAACAGCTTAAATAACTGTGAAGGGTCGTGGCCAAAGTAAATTCATGAGCAGAACCCTACGTATTTTGCCAAGAATAAAAGTAAATCCCACCACATTCATAAGAAATTAATACAGAGAATGGGTCCCAGGCTCTTTCTGCTTACAACTCACATTACCACCAGCTGAATTGAATTTTTCAAATCTCTTTTTTTTCAAAAATACTTGAAAATATATTTTAATTGTCATATTTTAAGCAAAAAAATCAATCATTTGATGATTTAAATGACTTGAAGCTACATTTGACAGAAGTTTTCTTTTTGTTTTAAAACAGTATTTCCCATTTTGACCATCAAAAACAAAACCAAAAAAATTGAAAAATCCAAAGGTTTTAGTACCACACATGAAAATTTGGAGTATAGATTTGAGAATTGGTAATAAAAAGAAAAATCAGAAATATTAAATAACAACAAAAAATATTTAATTATCTATAACATTTCACATCTCTGATGCTTGCAAAGGTAGTTCTCACTGAACTCTTATAATAGCAAGTAGTTTTTTTGTCACAGACTAGCAGCAAGATTATATTTATTTATTCAGTAATGCACAAGAAAGTGCATTATTTTAAAAAATAAATAGTTGTATCCTGTGAAACCATTGAAAGTCAGAGAAAAAAAGACAATACAATAATATGAGATGAGAAACATATACTCCATTGTAGAAAAATTTATTGGTGCAAAACAAAACTCTATTATTAGGACATGAATAATCAAAGAAAAAAAATATTATCAACCTATTTTGTTGTTTGCATTTGAAGCAAATATTTTATGGACATATATAAACTTAGAAAGAGAAATTATGTTCAAATATTTTTCCTATTCAGAGCTGGGATGTAAATTTTCTAATCATATTACTGCTCTAATAAGAGAGAAAATTGGCTTCCATATGAAAAGGATGCAGATGTAGTTTTCTGTCAGGTTACAGGAAAACATCTGCTTTATTCATAAGTGACTAACATTGACATTAGGCCCCTCTACTACAGCTTGAGATTTTGATGGTGATCAGAGCACCCTACCAGAACTCACACTGCTCCATGCTCCAGAATAAGTGGCCCAACTGGATGAGTGCCCAGAGCTTAAGATATCTGTTTTCTATCATGATTTCTTTCATGATTAGTGACAAGGCATGAATTGAATATTTAAAGGAGTGCAACTGTTCTCAGACTGATTCTTAGTATGCAAAAATCATCCTACTAAATTATCTTCTTGGCTGACATTGCGAAATGTGTGATCTGGCAGAAGGCACAGCTCTAGCTTTGCTTAAATGAATGCATCAACTTTCACAATGTTGTAGGATTGGAATTACAATATTCTGTGATGGCTGTGAAGATAAAGTGTGTCAGTGTCACCGTGAGTTATTTCATGTATAGGATGCAGAAAAGAACAAGGCACTTGTACAAAATGCTCAGTAATTGAAGAAAAAAATCACACTTTCCAAAATAGAACAGATTATTTAGTATATTTATCGAGGAAGCAGATCAATTTTACTGCTGTGATATATCTCACATTTTCTCAAACAATTATTTTATAAAGGCATTATGCCTGTTCTCATTCCCCCATTTTGCTTTGGAAGGTAATACTTATATAGAACCATGTACTTCCTATGAGACACTAACAGTCAAAGTAAATAACCAGTTTGGCTGTGGGTGTAAATTTCTTACCCATTAAGACTTCAAAGTAACCCTCACTAATCTATCTTTAACATAGTGCACAAGTACAAATCCAACATCCGTTTCTGACTTCCTGGAAAGGAATCAATGCTACTACTCTGTTTGGTCAAGTAGAGCTTTAATAATGGCAAAAAGAGGAAACTGGGGGTTTTATAATACTTCCAAATGATGAGGAGAAAGAAACAGTCCAAGATTTACAAAAATTAGCTTGTTTTCTGAAGAACAAGGAAGAGTCTCATAAAACCTATGGTGGCTACAGAGACACGAACAAAAGTTTTTTTGAGTAAGGAAACACTTGCTTAAAACTCCTTTCCTGTAACAGCTTGCAGTCCGCTGCAAATTTGCAGGGTAACCATGTCAATAGTCTCAGTAACAGGAGCTTACACTTTGTGAGGCATTAATTTCAGCACTGTAGGACTGAGGAAGTATTTCACAAGTAGATTGAAGTGTAAATGTATTTTGATTAATGATATCTAGATATCATCCTGAAATATTGGGAAATCACACATACACAATAATCCCTAACAGCCATGATGCTGTTTTGTTTATAAATATATACTTAAATAAATATGAAAAGCACAGTCACAACAAGTTGTTCCAGGGGCCCTTACGAAGCAAACTGAAAATATAATTAATAGAAGCCTGTTATTTCCTGAGACATAGAATATGAGGATTGAAAGCATGGCAAGTCTACTGCACCTAAATAATTTTCAAGAACCTTAAATGCATCTGTTAAACACATCAGCAGAGTGATAATGAGCACTCTGGTAAAAGCTCAGTAAGTCAGTCAGACCCCACTGAGACAGATTGAAGCTTTCAGCTGAAATGTACCTTCTACCAAGAATTATGTTTATCTTATATTCTCCAAACACTTCTATCATGTTTTTCAAACCTATTTAATGTAAATCAACCCTTCAAGAGCCAAAAGTACAACCAGAAAAAATCTATAACTATACAGGTAGCAGTAGAGTTGCACAGCCACTACCTTAGTATTTGTCAATCAAAGTTGTAATGAAAGACTTAAAAACTAATTTGAAGATACTGTTGTTGCTACATCTGTAACAAGAAGAAAAAATATGGAACAATGCAGAGGTCTGTTGAACAAATAAACTCATGGAGAGCCAAGTTCCTAAGGTAAGCCTGATAGAAAATATATTCTGTCCAATGCTTTGTACATTAAACTCATTGTTCTCTCTATAGCAGATGATCCCAGTAGCAGAGGCTATTCCACCTTGTACAATTCAGTAAGCTCTTAATGCATAAGGAGTAGCACTATTAGGCAATAGGAAAAAAAATGAACTACAATGTCTTTATCCAACCATTTATCTCACAGAAAAAAGCTGAGGCTTTTCATTGTTTATATTCTAGGGAAATAAATGAAAGAAACTCTGCATGAGCAGTATTTGTATGAGAGGTGTGGTGAGACTGACTTGAGTCAACAGTGTCACTGATGGCCAAAAACGTCACCCCTGTCCTGGGGAGCATTGAGCATGGTAGAGCTGACCAGCTGAAAGAAGGGATTGTTGTGCTCTACTCTGCACTGGCATGACATCTCCTCAGCACTGTGTGCAGTTCAGGGCTCTGCAATATCAAAAGCATAAAAAAAAATCAGAATTTATACAAAGGAGGGTAGCAAAGATGGTGAAAGGCCTAGAAGGTATGACTTAAGGGACAAAGTGCACTCTTCTTAGAGAAGATTGAGAGATGCCTCATCCACCTGCTGAGGGGAAACAGAGAGGGACTTGATGATCTCTCTGTTGTCTGGTGACCCAGTGTGAGGGAATGGCTGGATCATGGAATGTTCGGATTGGATATCAAGGAAAAATATTTACTGAGATGGTGGTCAACTAAGTCCCCAGGGGAAGCAGTCATAGCCTCAGGCTTATAAGTATTTAAGAGCTGGAGAAACCCTGTGGGCATGTGGTTTAAGTTTCAGGCTGCCAGGAATACTTTCTGGTCAGGAGCTGATAGTCTTTTCTGACTCAGGATATTTCCTGATTCTCTGAAATATAATGATTTTAAAACCTTATACTTCCATTTCTAAAACATTTAATGTAGTTGATAATATTTTGTGCTCTTAAAACCTTAGGTTGCTCTTTTCTAGATACAGTTTTTACTGAATACTTATGAAAAGGGTGTTACTTCACATGAGTAGAAAGCAAAATATTTTTGTGTGGTAAAACACCTCATTTATGCAAACCTCCTGAATAACAAGTGTTGATACATTTGATTAGAATGGATGGTTCAACAATTGATGTTAAAGCAATATTCTCAGATGCTATAATGTTTTACCAACATTTTTTTTGTTGCTTATTTACCAAAACGTACAGTTCAGGACTAGAAAAGAAAACAGGCAGGTATGTCTATTCAAACTGAAATTATATCATTATGCAAAGATCTGGTTGGAGATTCTCATGAAAAACATTCTATCATTCTAATGGAAAACAATTCCCAAAACAGAGAAATAAAATATATTATCACAGGGACATTTATTATTCAAGGTTTCTCAAGGCTCTCTCAAAACCAGACCACTTATGACTAAAGAAAGAAGCAGTTGTTGTCAAGTATAGTGAAAATCGAAATGGAAAAGTTTCCAGGTATTTAAATAGAAAATAAGCATCATGTTTGCCTTCTGGCTTAGAGAAAGTGCTGGCTTATTTAGACTGGTTACAACACAATCAACACCAACTGGCTATTCACTGAAGAATTTAAAATTTCATTACAGAGTATTTCCTGGTTATAAAATTTAAGTACAGAATAATGAATAACCATGAAAGTTTACATTAAACAGGAAACTTTCAAACTCCTGCCCTAGTTAAGCAGATAAATAAATAAATAAATAAATAAATTGTGTTAATGGTAAAATCACATGCATGAAAGTAGTGGTGGAAGATGTTTTTAAGAATGTCAAAAATAACTAAGTCCTTAAGTCATGTTGTCAAAAAAAGTAGCTTAATTACTCTAAATTATAGTTTCAGAGCTTCAAATTTTTTCAAGGTCTGATACTGTTTACTACCAGCACAAATTCAGATTAATGCTTTACAAATATTTATATGCCAAAATAACCCTAAATTAATGTCTTTTATAGGACAAAATTCCAGCTTTTATAGGACGAAACTCCCTACACAACCTCATGCAAAATCTATTCATTTTTCATTCTTTATCCAAAATGAGACTGTTTCAAAGCTTGATTGTGGTATCTGAGTTGTTCTTTACTTGTCAGCCAGTCTGTGAACCATAGTGTGGAGAGTCTCCCATCTTCTTCTTAAGCATAATCTATCATTGAAATGTTGAACAAAATATTACTTAAACTAAGCTATCTGTAACTCCTGGGCTACCCACATGTGACTCTCAGATAAAGTTTTCCATTAGTATATTTTGGTGATAGTGCTATGTTATGAATGCTATCAAGACATTGTTAAGTAGCTCTTGCTCATATTAAGACAGAATATTTATAATTCATTGTATTGAACAGCACAACACTTTTTATTTGTATCTAAGAAAAAAAGATGAAATATTTTTTTAAGCAAGAACTATGTAAATAATATGTTTAAAATAGGTATTTGACTATGGTCAAATATGGTGAATACCAAATACGGTATTCATGGGAAATGGTGTTTCACATGATGTAAATAATGTTCCGCTAACATTTTCTATAAAGTATTAAAAATCTTATTTTAAGAGTCCATAAAATCTTATATTTCTTCCATATTCCTTCTTCTATGACCACATTCACTCCCTTCACCTCGTAGTCAAAGATTAAAGAATTTCTACTTTTGCTCAATTTTGAGATTTGTTTTCTGTATTTAAAACACATTTTCTTACTGTGCTCTCATATTGGAATGCTCTAAACACTACATATAAACACTACTAATCTGATTTCATTTATCGGTATTCCATTCAGAATTATATTTTACTTCAGCTTCTGAATGATATTTTCTAAATCGTTCAAACTGCAATCTAAAAGTTTCTACATAAATTTTCAGCTATTTTTAATGTATAAACATACTGTCAGAGAAGAAGAATGTAATCGCAGTAGTGCTCCAGAAGTTTCAACAAAGTCCAGTTAAGGAAATCATAAAATCTCCTTCCACATATACTAGCATAATTGAGGAATAACTTTACCACTTTGTGGAAGCACTCTGGTATAACACTGAATGGCTTCTAGCTGAAGAATGAATAAGAAAGAAAATTTCTTGCACAATTTTTCACTGGTATATCAAAAAAACAAAAAAAATCCCAAACAAACAAACAAAACCCCAAACCAAACAAAAAAACCCCATAAACCACCAAACATCCAAGATATTTATGAAATCAAATTTTTACAGCAGGAATAGAAAAAAATGCATCACTTGAAGTCCCTTTTAATTGCCAACCATCTTAACTTTGAAGACTGTCTCTTTGTGATGCAATTAGCACCTTGTTTCACAGCAGCCCTGAAAAGATCAGAACTACATAGCTATATCATAATATATAGCTAAATCAAAATAACTCAAGTATTTTCCTGCTTGTGGGATATTTAGTAGAAGGTGTTATCACACAGCAATCTTTTATCCTAGATGCAGTACTTATTTTTGTAAAATTGATAGGATATTTTACATCTTTGAGCCTTCTAGCCATCTGTGAAACTTGGCAAGAAATGGCCAATGGTTTAAAAAGTTGTTAGCAGTGGAGGAGGGCAGGATAACAGATAGACATACAGACAGTATGTATTATTAGATTAGGTGTTAGACCATACCTGAATTAGACCCTGTGTGTTAGCAATGGTTTTATTTCTTGAGAATTTTTCATGTCTGTTAGGAATCATCTCCATATGCCAATAAAAAGTAATTTTAACTTAAATACAGATTGCATCTCTTGCATCTGAGTGTCACTGTGTGTGTGGTTCCCCTCCCTACAGAAGAAGCTCATAATAAAAGCCGTAAAAGGAATCAAATCATATTAAATTATCTCAACTCAGGTATCAACCAAACATAGAGCATGCAGCCACATTGGCTGAAACAAAATTAAGGTTAGATCTTTTAGATGCATTCCCTTTACTGATAAAACACCCTCCTGTGTGCAACTAACTCCTGTCTGATCATCACAAGTGCAAAATAATCAGAGTATTGCTAAGAACTGCAATACTCAATGAGCACCAAGGATGTCTGGTACCTAAAGCAGTCTGCTACCTTTTCAGTAAGGGACCTAATTATGATCTTTTATAATGCACAAGCTGCTTCTAGTAAATGGCGTCTGGAAGTGGGATTACCTAGGAGATATATATTTAGGTCCTTGCCAAGAAACTGGTTCTGCTGGTAGAAGAAACAACATCTGAAATTTTATTTCAATACTGCAAAGTAGTTGAACAACTGATACTAGTTGCCTCACTTTGTTCAATAGCCAGTACAAACCTCATAAATTCTATACAGTTATTTGAGCAATCAGCACACGCTATCTCATGTTATAATTACCCACTAGATATTAGAAATTTCTTTGTTCCAGGCAATTTAATTGATTGAATAATGTTGGCTGTTTTTCATATTGGGGATTCACATGATTTCATCAAAATGCACTAAGACAAACTCTGTTGTTCTTTTCAGGACAAAATGTAAGAATGAAGTATAAGGGGGGATTACCATTTTTCTGTTTCTTAGGAGTAACATATAGAAATATATTGTGCATATGTGACACCATATTACTGACAGCACACTTTTTTTTTTTAACTAAGAAAAAATCATACTTTTCTAAGAAAGAAATCATAAAAGTATAAATGAAATAATTTAAAATTATTAAGGAGTAGTGAGGGTTAAATATGCAAGGTTCTCCTCAAAATTCAATTCTATATAAAGATGTACAACTGAGTTACTTGGTATGCCTAACAGAAGTTAGCATTGAGAGAGTAGGAAAAAGAGGAAAAAAGACAATCCATGCTGTATGGTTAGTCCAACAGTTCAGGTGCATAACCCCAATACAGATTTACACACACAACTTTAGTCTAATAAACTTTTTAAGAGCTACAGAGGAAAAGGAAAAACAGTGTTATAAAAGAAAAAAAGGTTTTTAAAGGGTGTCAGGATATGCCTAGCCTTCAAAATTTCTCACTACAAAGATATGTTGAATCCCAAGATTCTGTAGGGGTCAGGAACATTGACTTCAACTAGCATTTGGAAAAGGCATTAAACTTCCCTCTCAAATGCCATTTCAAAAATATTTTGTATCTGCTCTCAGTGAGAAAATATTCTTTGAAATAAACACTGTACAGGGTCATATATAAAAAGTTTACAGAAAAAGCAACTAACGCAGGGCTCAGTTAATAAATTGGATGTTCCTCCCACTGTAAATGATTTTAAGTTTACACTTTCATTTTCCACCTCTGAAAACTGACATAATTTGCAAACTTCATCTGCCAGAGAGCCTGTGGTGCAACTCTTCTCATATAGCAGCATTTGTCACAATCACAAGCTTTTCAGGCAAAAAAAATCCAACAAAACAACAACAAAAACAAACTCCAGTCTGTGTGACAAACAACAGGATATTTAATGTGAAAAATGTTTTGCAAATCACTTCCTTCCTAAATCTGATGACTCACAGAACACAACATAAAACCCTTTTCCCAAGCATAGCGGACACAGCAAATGGAGAAGAGCAACTTTGAAAAGGTGCAAATTAAGTGTTTTCATTAAGATCTGCTCATCAGAAGTAGCACAGTACTAAATAGTAGCACAGATTCTGCGTATCATTCAGTACATACTCAGTGTCTCTTCATACCTCACCAGTCTCTTTTGGAAGGTAACCAACGATAGGACAAGAGGAAATAGGCTCAGGTTGTAACAGGGGTGGTTTAGACTGGATAGCAGTCAAGGGTAGTCAGACATTGTAACAGGCTGCCCAGGGAAGTGGTGCAGTCATTATCCCTGGAGGTATTAAACAGACTCATGGATGTGACATTCAGGGAGATCAGGTCTGGTGGCAGACTTAGCTGTGTTAGGATAATGGTTGGGGCTCAATGATCTTGAAAGTCTTTTCCAACATAAATGACACTTTGACCTTTCAAGCCTTTCTCTCAAAAGTTGTACCATGTACAAAAAATGTACCATGAGTGACCAGAGGCAACACAATGAAGAAATATTTCCTATTAAATACCAAAAAAAAAAAAAAAAAAAACAACAAAGCAAACAATTTTCAATTTTGCACCATCATCTCAGCTAATTCTCCCATTCACCTATTACAAAATTTGGTGAGGTCTGTCTGAAGTGGCCAGCCCTTCCAGAGACATTTCTATCCCTAGATCAGTAAAAGATAGCCTGTTCCTTTCCTTTCACTTAAATTTTCATTTTACTGCCATGATAGGAATGGCACCCAAAGGCATCATACTGACAAATACATTTTATTTTCTGTTACTCCTGATTTCACTGGAAGACTTTTTTTTTCCACACCAACTATGCAGGTGATTTGGTCTCACTCATAAATTTTCTTTCAAACTCAGAAGAATTAGGATTTTGATTAATTTAATCTCTGTGCTGTAGTTATGACAATAACATCAGGGCCAAATGAAAGCATTAACAAGAAGATATTAATGGAATTTTAAGTTTTCAATTGCATTTTATCTTCCTATCAAAAGAAAAACTAGCAAATGATGCAATGTGGCACACAGAAATGAAATTATCAAGAAACCACTATATGGCTTTCTGTAAGTCATTTTAAACTTTCTGAGTTCTTATTAGCAGTAATTTGGCTGTTTATGAATATTGACATTATAACCCATTCATTAGTCTCAGCACTAGGAGGGTGTGAGATCAAATTACCTATAAACTTTTTTAAACTAATTTTAAACTAATTTTGCTACAAATTTTGCATGAATTTATTCTAAGTGGTGTCTTTCACAGCTTTATAAAAAAAATTATCTTCCTTCTTAGCTCCATTAAAACATATTTACTGAGTTATGGACTCCACAGCATGAAAAATTTAACTGATTGAGTTCAAATTACTAACTATTGATTTCTCTTGACTTTGAAAAGATGTTGACATCTGTGGGCAGACATTTCCAGCTTGGTAATATTTAAAGTGGCCTTGGAAAAGGAAAGACAAAACCCTCTAATATCACATCCCTGCTATAGCTATGCCATTGTGTTGCCAGTAATGTTGAAGGAGGTGATCCTTGCTCTCTACAGAACAATGGAGTAACCACACCTGGACTCCTGGGTCCAATTCTGGGATCTCCAGTACAAGAGAGGACATATGGGAGAGAGTTCAACAAATGACCAAGCAGATGGTGAAGGGGCCGGAACATCTCTCCTACAAGAAAAAGATGAGAGAACTGGAACTGTTCAGCTTAGAGAAGAAAATGCTCAGATTGGATCTTACCAAGGAGTATAAATATCTATAAAGGAAAAGAATGAATAAGAGGGAAAAAGACTACTCTGAGTGCTGCCCACTGACAGGGCAAAAGGCAACAGGCTCAAACTGGAAATTCCAAATGAACACAAGAAAACACATCTTCACTGCAGTAAGGCAGGCTGTCCAGTGAGGTCATAAAGCCTTCTTCTGTGGAAATATTCAACATCCAACTGGACATGTTTCCTGGCAAGTTGCTGTAGCTGACCATGCTTGAGCTGGTGGAGCAGACTAGATGATCTCAAGAGGTCCTTTCCAATCCAAGTGAATCTTTGACTCCCTAAATTTAAAAGGTCTTCTATCAAAGGTATTTCCAGGCAGTCATACACAAAACACCACACTAGAAATTACATTTAAATAACAAATGGTATAAAGAACTATGAGACATAGAAATTCCAACAAAGGCTTTTTAATTTTAATTCCATCAATATATTACCCTATACTACCCATTATACTAACAAGGGCCCGTAGGTGGTATCATAGTGCAAACAATGTATAAAACAAAATATTAATGGCCATAAGGTGAAATATTAAAAAAAAAAAAAAAAAAGTCTTGGTCAGTTTACCATCTGCCTGTAAATGTATAGAGGCAAAAGTGTATGAATGTAAGATTTTACATTGTTTGAGTTTTCTAATTTTTTAAGAACATATCTAAAAATTTCTAAGCAATAATGATCCAATGATTACAGACATGCAGTACAGTAAAAGCAAGTAGCTTTAAAATTTCTTCACTATTAACAGACTCCAGGTGAAATTTCTCTAAGCTCAGCTGGCATGTGTCAGAAGTCCTTCAAGCCTCACAGACAAGGTTTAGAGGTATACTTCTGCACAATACTTAACCACACCACAGATAAAGAAAGCATCAACAACAGCTCCTTATGGTGAGCTCCAGGCAATTAATTACCTTATGCCTTTGGTATAATTAGCCTGTTAGACATTACAGAGTTGCACTAAGATTGATGCATACTATCCGAGCCTACCAGAAAAGGGATAATCATTCTGCTAAACCTGACTTTTTAGATAAAAAAACATTCCTGAGGTAAAATAAAGCCTACAGGCCCAAGTAATCTATACATTTGAGAGCTTGACATAAAATTCTCCCCGTATAAACTCCTAGTTTTCAGGCTCACACTTGCAGCTCTACTCCTACTTCTCTAGAGGAAGACCTAGATTACATTTTGATCCAGTGACTATAAAATCTGATCTATAGTTTGGGCAGTAAGAGTAAGTGATACAACAAAAGGGAGCAACATTCAAAATAAAGTGGGCGAACAGTAAAGATGGTGAGAATTGTGGCTAGATATGTCTGAGATCTTTTGACTAAACAAACAATTTTTAGCATATGTCTCTGTACCTTGACGTTTCCATATATGAAATTCCATTCAGTCATTGACATAATTTAACACTCTTTTTGTGGTACCAAAATCAAAATGTGGTGCCAATTAAAAAAGACAAGAGGTTCAAAAGTTGACTCAAGAATCTGTGCAAAGATTTTACTCTTGAGCTGGATAAATCTGATGATCTTAGACATTTCTGATCATGAACATACTCATTGTTTTTCAATTATAGTTTTACTAGACAGAAGGGATAAAAAAATCCGCATGATTGCTATAACTACACTTTCAATCATGTGAATCTATAATTAAAGCTGTACGTTTATGCAGTTTTATTATAAAGCCACTTCAAACATGAGCAGGTTTTCTGCTTTTGTGGGGAAAAATAATTAATCAAATAAAACAGACAACTTACTTAGGTTACCACTTCTACCCACACTTGCACAAAGGCCACTTGCTGAACTATCAGAGTAGTGCAAGTTATGTGCTTATTTTCTGTCTTTTTATGTGTACACAAACACTGCATCTCAGACACCATTTTGTGACAAAAACAGATAAAGGATGACATGAAGTGTCAACACCTTTCCATATGGTGTTTACTAAAAAAAGATATGCTATATATATATTTGGAAAATATATCACATAGATACAGACTAGATTGTTCTTCAGCACCAGCAATCAATGGGGCTGAGAAAATCTATGCATTTTACATGTGCATGCCATCCTAATCAGTAGTAAGTAAAAGACCTTGCTGACAACATATAAGATAATTGGGCAATGAGAAAAATGCAAAATGTATTAAAAAAATAAAAGTTTCAAGGCATAATAAAATGTGCTTCAAGAGCCAAAACATGTAAACAAAGGCAGAATGATTAACAGAGATGACTTTGAACATTGGGTGTAGACTGCATCATTTTGCACAGACTGGCCTCAAAGCACAAAGTTCTAGTCTTATCTTTGTACATTAAAATACAACTTTTTCTTACTGTTTATATAAACTCAAAAACATACTGTTTGCAACCTAAAAAACCAAGACAACCACATTTCAGATATACAAACCCATCATTGTACTTTTGAGAAGACATAGTCAATTGTGAAACTTAGTGTTAATTGTACAAATTAATTAACAAATTATGTTAATGTAATTAACAAATTGTGTTAATGTGTTCTACAAGTTAGGTAAGAATGTAGTAACAAACCACATAAGTGGTTAAAAGGCAACAGATTGAATTTAGATAGCCATCCTTTCCAAATGTCAACTAGTAAATCACCTCAGGATATAGTATGTTTTTCACTCACAAAATTAAAGCAAGGTGCACTTTTGAAATGTCTGTCTTTGGCTGTACAGCCCACAATTCAAAAGAACTGTATTTATGAGCTATGTTCAAGCAGAGAGGTAGAAAACATCATAAACCATCACAATTCACAGTAACATGTATCAGACATCTGATCAAATTCATTACACAAATGCTGACTGCTTTTCTTTCAATATTTTATTCATTTACATGATGGAGTAAATCCACACAATGAGTAAACACCACATAAGATTACGGAAGTGTTGACATATGCTGCTGAATTGCATCACAGCTGCATGACACCAACAGCTGAGAGTGTTTAGCCAGGTGCTTGACTCCTGTATCTCAAGCTCATCTGAAATACATGTATCCATCAGCTTTACCCTTCCTTTCATACAGTGGAAAAAATCTATACAAAATAAAAGATTTTTAAGAATGTCCACAGCCAACATTATTCATAATCAGTCTTTAATAACCCATAAGTTAAGATCTGCTGACAATATATCTATGACATAAAATGCACTTCTGATTTGCAAATCACAATGTTGAATTCTATAATAAGAGGTGAAATCCCTTATTTAGATGTATCTAACACATTTAGTATTAAATGAGCTTTCTTTATCATCCTAATGAGAAATTTTCTAAATTTTTAAAACAGTGGTGGGTGCTACTTACTCAAAAACATAGCGTGAAGACTTTTGAAAAAATAATCAAATGGTTGTGCTAAATCTCCCAGCTCTAGATTCTTTCCAACACATTTCAAACAGTGCAATGGTCTGACTAACCAGCACAATAAAGGAGATATTTAAATGAATTATCCTTGGAATAGTGAAATGTGTAATCAGATCATTTATCATGAATATAAAATAGTAATTCCTTTTTTTTCTTTTAACTGTTAAGAGTTATTTGGGGGATTTTTTTTGTGATTTTACTTTTGTTAAACACAAGAAGTGTTTCATGGAGTCACAAGAAAATAAATCATACAGTGGTATTTCCCCTGGAAGGTCCTTGCACAGCAAGTCCTAAGGCCTACTCTAAGATGGTAACTAAAATCCTACAATGCTATAAAAAAATTTTATTCCTTCGGACACAGGGTATTTATGATAAAACAAAAATAAATCAGAAATATTCTGATTTATTACTGATTATTATTACTGATTTCAAAATATTACAATAAGAATTCTTCCATGTATTAAATTGCTTTTATTCAGCAGTGAGAGAATACAACAAGTTTCATTTTTAACCCTTTTTTTGATTACTTTACTGCTCTTACTGACACAGTATAATACATACTATATTAATGACCTAACCAAGAAAAAAATTCTAGATTATTAGTTACTTTCAGATTTTGAGACATCCCTTTTTTTGCTCCATACACAGCATTAAGTTTCAAGAATTTGGGGAGTTTGGATTTCCTGCAGTGTTAGCCTTATTGAAGACATTTGTTTTTCTTCCAAATATCCTATATCACAAAACAAGTGAAGTGTACCTGAGACAACCTATGTCTTAATGTAATGAGTCACATTCCTTTTCCTGTCCACTTTGCCCAAAAAATTAAGACAATGGAAGTGGATATTTGTTTAAACATTCAAAGATTCTACAGAAATTTAAAAATCTCTTTCTATATCCTGGATACTCACACAAATTATTGCATGTTTTCCACATACTTAAATACCCTCCTAAAAACCACTGGAAGACATTTTTCCCCTGCTAATGTTTCATACAAGTTCTGAAAGTAGTCTACCTGAAGTCTTTTACCTTTGAAAACTCTAGAGATCCCTTCTTGTGGTAATCTGCAATCCTGAGCCAGGGCAACAAACTCAACAAATTTAGTTTCTTCTTTACTTGGCTTTATTTTTTCAAATAAAACCAAACCAAAACAAAATCAACAAACCAGTAACAATAAAACTAATTATAAACATTGTACTTGTGAAAGAAAAAAAATGCTTAAACTCTTTATGACAAAGCTAAATCTGAAATACAGCTGACTTGTTTTAGGCTCTTACATCGCTGGTTGTATTTCTCAGACAAAACCCTGTTGCTGTATAAGCACTGCTATTTTTCACAGCCAAACTGTATTTTGGACTTAGGTCCAACGGACCTAATTTCTCTCCTTTGCAATATGTACTCTTGAAAATAGCTTCTAACCTATCCAGAAGTCATGCTTGACATCTTGACATTTTTCACTCTTTGGCACTCCTTTAAGAATTGCTTCACCTCTTCAGATGTGACTTTGTTAGACAAGGTTATCCTGCAAAAATAATCAGCCTCTTCAGGATTTGTGATGATAGAAAAGGAAAAGCCTTTCTTCTAAAAGACATAACAACAAAAAGATCTCCCATGGAGCATAAAAAAAAAGGGTAAGATTAAAAAAAAAAAAAAAATTCCACAAGTTTTGGTTGCTAAACCACCTATAGTCAAGGAACCATCCATTTGAGAAGAAAATATGACCTTCCACTCTGTGCCTTTTATCTTGGTCATGCTTTGTGAGTATTTTTATAGATCTAACAACTGAATTTTTCCATTTCATGTCAGCTGTGTCACATATATTGTAAGGAAAGAAGCTACAACATTGAGTCTTAGATGCTCTTTTAGCCTTTGTCACCTACTTGCCAGCAGGTTAGCTAGTTCTGATTCTCTGCAGGTTTATCTGGAAGTCCAGCATCACGGACTGATTTATTCCACCAGTGGAAAAGAATTAGACACACTGCATAGAGTTAAGAATCCATGAAAGTAGAGCCTAGATCTTTCTCTCTTTATGATTTTCAGTAACACTAAACAAGGATGATCAGTAATCAGTTTTACAAAAGAAATCTCTCAGATCTCTGGTAGGAAACTAAATTTGATCTGTATAATAAACTTCCTGAGATTACAGTGATTGTAAAATATTTGTGTTCTGAAAAACTGCAACCTGACAGCAAACATAAGCATTGCTGTAGCTGACTAAGGCATAAAACAGATTTGAGCCAGGAAAGAAATCTCCTATGATTTTATCAGCTTCAACCTGTTACCTGTATCTACTGTTAAAATAAATGGAAGTGTAACAGTCTCTCAAAAGTGCACTTTTTAAAGCTATAACCTCTTTTTTTCCTTTTGTTTAATAACTAGGCTGGTACATCTAGCTACAAAAACATTTTTATTATTTAATGGGTCAGCCCTAGACCCATTAGAACACAGGAACTACGCAGACAAATTTACTTAATGTAATTTAAAGGATTCTTGTAATTATTAAAAATAACAATAATATGGTGAGATAAACCACTACAGCAGTTCTGTCTTTCCACATACTTTTTTTTTTTTTTGTAAGAGTTTATCAGAAAGTCAGCTTTCATATAAGCACATACAAGAAAATTTCCACCTAGGTTTATACCCCCTTTTATCTTCCAAAGTAAGCATGCATTTCTGAAAGACATGACAAAGAACATTTATTCATATTGCCACCACAACAGCAGTGGAAGCAACCGTGACCAATGCCTCATAACTTCCAGAGTAATATTTGACTAGATTTTTTTTTGAGGACAAATAGAAGTAAATATTTAGACTCAAATAAAATTATTTCAACTGCACTGTGACCTACAGATGCAACAATGACTTTTGAAAACAAATTGCATGATGAATGCATGAAATTCTGAAATGCAGAATTTCGGGTGACACCAGGAACTACCGGAAAGAATTGAAAAAAAACAAAAACCAAACCAAAAACCAACCAACCAAACAAACAAAAAACCCCAAAAAACTGAAGAGAGATTTCTGACCATGTTCACAAGCTATTTCCAAATTACATTCTATGCAGCTGTTTTGACTTCACTGACGTTGCATCAGGAATTAATCAGCAAAATTTCTGGCTCATTATTTTCAGATACCATTATTTTTAGGAGACCTGTTTCTTAAGCTGGGTTCTTTCCTTAGTTCTTTAAATTTATTTAAAATAAAAACTAATCTCATATTGAAGTATCACTACCCACTTGCTCATGGGATAAAAATATAATGTTACAAGGAAGAAAACTTTCATTTGGATCCAATCACAGCAAGACAAAAAGCAAAAAAGGAAATCTAGAAAGAAATATTTTTATCATCAAATCTGACATATTTTGCTAGTTTTTCACCCATCTTTTCACACTTCTAGAACTGCACAGTTTTTACTAGCTTTCTTTTTGGCTGACAGTGAGTTACGTCAAAAAACAAAAAGTTACCATCCACAACATGCCCCAGTTTCTTTCTTCTCATGGTGTTCTGCCCCTCAGGTCTGCTAGCTTAACTTCATGCACAGTCAGAGCTGGTGGTGATCAAAATGTTTAGTATTTGGATTAAACTTTGCTTTCAAGTGAAAGATACTTGGCAGACACATGGTAAGGACAGGCTACAAAAGCAATTCTACTGTCAGAGAGGTGGCTATAATAATTTCTGGCAGGATACAGTCAAAAATGGCCAAGGTATGCTTGGAGCTGTAATCTTTCTACCAAGCTCAGTAGCAACCAAATCAGCATTTCAGACCACAGCTTCAAAGTTTTGGAGACAGATGAGAGGAAGAAGTGGCAGATTTTCACAGACAGAACACTAAACTCCTTTAGAGATTGGCTATGGCTTTAAGAGAAAAACTCTCTTTTATAGAACTAAAAAATGAGAACAAAACTGCTCAGTTTTCTGTGCTAGCTTGCATTTATGGAATAACCAAAACCAGTAGAAATACGAAACCATAACAATTCTCACATGGCATGTGGCAGCATAGAATTAAGCTATATCCTTAAAATATAAGTTTTTTTCCAGGACTGGCTACATTAATGCCATGCTACAGGAAGTAGTTGATGTGAAGCATTTCCTGAACCCAGCAGTATGTAAAATTCACTATGCAATTCTTCCCCTGCCTTGGTCATCTTATGGTTACAAAAGCTGACTCCAGAGCTTACGTGATGAGTACATGTAAATGCTGTCTCTAGGAACCCAGTAGCTGCCAAGTCCCACATACCCTGGATAAAAGTTAGGCGGTGGTTCAGCCCCTTTAGATATTTCTCTAACCAAGACCAATCATTAAACACAAGTAAATGTTGACTGCTACACAAGCTAAAAGTTGTCCTCTTGCAAGTAAGGAAATGGCAAATTCACCTTCTTCTTGGGCTCCAGGCCCATGGTCTAGCCAAAAGTATGTGCTTCCTCTCTGCTTACTTCAAATAAAATTTATTTGCTGCTCATTTCATAACACCTGGAAATAAAAAAGATCTTACTGAGATAGCATTGGAAATATTCATTTAACATAGTCACTTTCCAGAAACTGGATTAGGAGTTGTTTGTAGCCCTGGTTCTGTACAAGAGATCATAAATTTCAGATGGAAATATCAAAGGCACTTGCAAAGCAATGTTACTGATGTTAATTCAGTAATTTTAACCCTTCATGTTAGATAAAAGACAGGCTGTCATTAATTAACACCAGAGAGGCTCCATTTCCTTTCTCCATGGTCAGCAGTCTGTAATAAGTTCAAAAAGATAACACACTGCTTCCATGAAAGAAATAAGGAAAAGGAAAGAAAAAAAATGTTAAGAGTAAAGGTAAGAGTGAAGCTTTGACTTTTATAATTTCTGTCTGAATAGAATACATTCTGATTTCTATGCTGGGAAGAGAACAAAAATCCAAATTACCTTTTTCATTCAAAAAAGTAGAAAAGAAGTTAGGTGTTTCTAAGAGGCACTACAACAGCAAAAGTGATAGACTGTATGTGCTGCTTCCAAGAAATAGAAACATTTGATTATTTTGAAGTAGCTGGCCAGAGCTGGCAGTTGAACTCAATTATGATTCTATCAGGTGCCAGCTAATACATTCAATATTATTTGAGAGAAGATGAAATACAGTAGCCCATGCAAATAAGAATGGAAAGGCCTCTCACTAAGCTGATGCTGAACTGCACTTTGCCCATGAGCAGGTCATGCATTCAAGATAAAAAAAATCTAATGCATTAAAACTAAAGGATAAAATCAACTTAGCAGAATAGTATAGAAGTGCTTTTGTTTTTGAAACACATTTCTGCAGAACTTAAAGCAGAAAAACGTATAACATGGTATTATTCTCTTTGTAAAAAATCACAAATAATTAAAAAGATTATATTAATGCAATGTCTTCATTGTTTTCTGTGTCCATCTGCAAGAGACCTATTTTCTCTATGCTATTTAGCATATACTGGGAACAGATAATAATAAGGTTGTTTGAGATTTCTCCAAAGGTTACACAATGCACTACACATGTAACATTAATTTAGGATTATCAAAAGCTTCAGTAAAAATTAGGAAATTATTAAACATATACAGAAATGGAGCAGTAGAGTTGGTCCTTTAGGGAGGCTGATTCTTCCTTATGCTTAATGCCAGGTAGGCCCCAACCCACTAAGAGAAACCCTACAGATTAGTATTTTCTGCCAGGCCATGCTGTAAATTATTGCTCTTAATTGTACTGGCATGGTGCTCAAGGGGAAAACTAATTCTAAACTCAGAGAAATCAGAGGAAGGACTTTAATTCTGCTCTACTAAGCAAGTGAGTTATCTTAGAAATTAAGGAACTATTTTAAGCACACAAAGAATGTTTCTGTCATCATTATTTTCTAGAATGATCTGTTGTCCATCTGAGCAATTTTGTTTCATTAGCTTAAACTTCCTTCAGATAGTACTCCAGTGACAAACAAGTCTTAGTCCTCCCGGTCATCACTTTTTTTCTGTATCTTACCCGAGAATTACATAAATATTTTGTTTCACCTTCACAGGTTCATCTTTTCCTTTGGCCCTAAAGATGTAAAACTGTATAAATCAATTCTGCTCTTGCCATTATGACAAACAAGTTACTTACCCTTGCGCTCCAGCTCTTCAATTTTTCATTCAGTTATGCTCTTGCCTCCCCACAAATGCTCTTACCTCTCTAAAAACTATGTATTTTTGGAAGAAGGGTACTTGATTTAGTAATCAGTGCAAGTAAAAAAAGTATCCTTTAAAAATGGGTCTCTCTAACCTGGTTCCTCCAATTACTGAACTTTGAAGTGGAGGTTCACATCCAAAATGACTAGAAATGAGCACTTAATAGATGCAATACATTCCCAAGTCAGCGAAATACAGTGCTGAGGTCTTAGAACTGAATTTATCCCTGGGAAATCACTAATAGCTCTGTAGAATTCTACAGATTGCTATTTCTAAAAAATAGCAAATGATAAAGTCAACACTTACTGCAAATAGGACTGCAGAATGAGCAATAAGAGTGAAAATGTAGGTTGAAAGGACTTTTGGAGATCCAAAAAGTTTTGATTCCTCCCCAAGGCGTGGCTACCTTCTAAATTTTATTGGGTTGCTTTTGGGCCATGTCCAGATGAATTTAAAAAATCTCTAAGTCTAGAGGTCTCTCTCTAAGCAACTTATCCCAGTGCTTAACCTTGCTCCCTGTGGAAAGCTATCTCTCCAAATCCAAAAGGAGTCTGCTTCACTGACACTTGTGGCCACTGTCCCCTGCCCTGTTGCTGTGCACCCCACAGGGGAGACTGGCTCTGACCCGTCTACTGCTGCAACTAGCTCCCCGCAGTGCCCTTTCTCTTGTCTCCTGGCAATACAACCTCCAGAACCTCCCACTCATCACTATATTTTCTTGACCTCCTTCTTGTTTTGGAGCACTGCAAATTTGGTCCAGCTGTTCCACTGCAGCAGAGGAGGAGACTTCCATGCCCCAGCCATGCTGCTGTGCCTGTGTTTCCTTGCTGTAAGGGCACTTTCCACTCGTAGTTCATGGCCCATCATATCCCCGTGCCCCTTTCCATGTAACTATTATCAGCACAGCCGCATCATTGCACTGGGTAATCCCAAATTAGATGCAGAACTTCTGCTGAACTGTCTGTGTGAAGCATTTTTATACAGAGTTTTAAGACAGATACTCTTGTCCTAAGGAAGTTCAGCCTAATCTAGACAAGACAAGTAGATGAGGCAGGATAAAATAAAACTGTTCAAGAAAGACAAGACATTGAAAAGAAGGCTGGTTGAAAGTTTTGGGACAGATCCAGAGGTACCATGAAGACAAATGCAAATTCAGGAGCTTCTGTTCAAAGTGTGGGAGACATAATTGAGAGTCTCAAATGAAGAAATGGGTGATAGAAATAAATAAAGCAATAATATTAGAGGACTACCTGACTGTAAGGCATAAGATTAAAAAATGATTGAAAGCAAAATAAGATTATGTACAACCTTAGGCCTGCCTCATGTCTTCATTCAGCTATTTATTTTTTCACTTCTTTACAATTCCTTCACTTTTTTTCAATTAGCAACATCAAAGATACCATAAGCCACTTTAGGTACTAAAAGGTCTTCAAAAGGAAAGGTAGTACTGCAGTGTGTCTGTACTATCTGACAAGGAAGTGTTGAATAAACCTCTACTGCACTTGAACAATGAGAAGTGAAAAGTATAACCTTAAAATTTAAGTGATGGAAAGAAATAAGCATGTGCCTGAAAGGAAATCTCAAATTCATCATCCTAAGCTTTCAAAGACAAACTTTAAACAAAATGGAGAGAGCTGAAAATACCTATTCATTTTGCTTGTGAGAAAAACCAATCCCTCATGCCTTTAGGCAGTACAGAATTACATGGTCTTTTGAACTGAAAAAGTGCAAACTGTAGAGGATCAGACTGAATAAATGTTAAGATACCAGTCTCAGAGGGCCTTTGGGAAGCTACTCAATAACAATATTTTTGAGATGTCACACACAGGAGTGGTGTATTTGTTGTAGTTATATACAACTTGCAGCGTAACCAAATAGAAATGAAGGAATGTGTATGCAACAAGGAATACTCAAAGACAAAGGAAATATCTGCATGGGAACATGTAACACATACAAAAAGACTCATCATTTTAAGGCAAATTGTAAAGAAAGAAGGCAAAACAAACAAGCAAAGAAAAAAACCCACAAACCACCCAAAAAACCCCACACCAAACTGATAACTTTCAACCTGGCTATGCTATAAGAAATAATAAGTGACAAAACATTCTATTTCAAATGTTAAAAAGTTGGTCTTATTAGTAGGGCTCTTTTCTCCAGTTTATGTAAAGATTTGACATGCAGAATTCATTTAGTCCTTATTACAAGAAGAAATCTCCTTATCATAGAAAAGGCACACTAGCAACTGGATGAGGAGCAGTTTCTTGAATCTGTATTATAGCTCTACTGTTACAGCTGTTGCAGACTTACAGATAAGAGTTGTATCCTACATCCAAAAAATTAAATGTATATATATATATCTGAAGAAGGCTTTTTGAGTAAGGTCTCATGTTGACCTTGTTGCAAAGACCTGCCTTCCTGAAGACAAATTTTTGGTGTACTTTATTCAGGCTACAAGAATGGTGGCAGCTGTGCAGAAGCCATTATGTCTCTGTGATGGCAAGGTTAATACCAACAGAATCCACCTCCATTGCAGAAGTTCTTTCTGTGTTGTTAAGCAAAAGCATAAATAAAAAGCTGAGGTCCTTGGCTGAGGATCTCAGTATATCTCAAGGCTGAGATCCAACTCAATATGCAAATATATTTTTGCCCTGGTGAGCCAAAATTAAGCAGAAGATAGGTAGAATTTTCAATATCTAGTATACCGCTTATAATATCATAAAAAGTATTTACAGACACTGATTATTTGGTCTAAGCCTGTAATCCTCTTTAGGAGTAAGATATCTACTGCATAAATATCTTCTTGAGGGGGAAAAAAATCAACTTCTTTATGTGGCAACCTGTAAAACTAAGTACATCTTCTTGTGAAAAGAAAGAGATAAGAAGGCATAAAGGAGCTGACTCTAATTGGCACCTTTCCTACAATAATCTGGAACAATATTTCAAGAACAAAAAACAGGCTTAGTCATGCCCTTCTTTTCTTGTATCATATGCCAACAAAAGGTTTCAATCTCTTTCTTAAATGACATACTTTTATTTCCTTACTGAATTCTTTATTTCATCTTTATTATCCTTTTCTTTCTACACTTTTTAATCAATTGCTAAAATTGGTCAGAAGAATTGCACATCAGGTACACAACACTTCCTTTTATTGGCATGAGATACATGGGAGGCAGGAGCTCAAAAGGCCAGTCATTATGTGCAGTCCATAAGCTATCATTTCCTGCAGACAATGCATGTTCACAGTTATAGAAGGAATGAAGCCAAATTTGATTTAAACTATCCATTTTAAATGATCCATTATTTAAAGTCCATATTTGTTCCAAATATAATATTCTCTATAGTCAGGACTCTACAAAAATGTAGTGAAGAACTTGACCTTTAACGTAGCTACAGCTAAAATAAAGACAGAATTGAAAATACAGAGTGGGCAGTAATGAAAAAGTCATTAAGAAGTGTAAAGACATAAGGGAAAAAGATAGGAACTGGGAAGACAAGAACTCAGCAGGATTAACAACTGCCCCATCCTCAGGTGCTGTGGAGGTTCACAGTTCTCTACCTGAGTGGTAGCTGTCTGGTGATCAGGGACCCATCAGGACCTCACATTGAAGTAATAAACCATTATAACATTCTGCCTGGGAGTAGCTTACCTATCTAATGTTTCTATCAGAAAATAAATAATTGCTGTGTACTCATAAATTCAGTAAATTTCTGCTTGCAAGTCTCTGGGGATGGTAAGAGTTGTTCAAATCATAGTGACACAATAGAGAAAGAGTAGAGAAAAGAAAATAATGATTTGATTAGACAGTCGTCTATCAGTTTGAATTTACTAATACTGCAGTTTTTAGAACAAGAAAATGAAGTTGGCCTTCAGGTTTTGCAAAAGATGAACAATTTTGCCAATTCGGAAAATCAGTTAATATTTTTAAGTCTCATTGTTGATAAAAAAGTATTTTTCAAACAGCAGTCACATTTTGTATCTGACTTTGGTGGCAACATCATGAAAGCATAGAGAAGAGCAAAGTGTTTCCTTTAGGGCTAACACTGTATGTGGATATTACAGAAATGTCATTATAAAAAGCTTTGGTGTCACAGCAAGATCCACAGCAAGATCAACAGCAATCCACAAAGATTGACTAGACAGACTGACAGGCTAAAGACCTTGTCTACAAGTCAATTTGTATGACATTCTTTTTCCATTTCTCATTCTCCTGAATACAGTGCAGTTGCCAGAATGTTGACAATCTTCAGAAGACAAAAAACAATTCTATATAGATGTGCTTCTAATTAGTTTGCAGCTGCCATAAACCTACTTAAATATTGACTAATGTTTTTCAAAAAATATAAAACTAAATCTAAAAAGTGAAGATTTAGAGGCTGGGGGCAGGGAAGGGGGTCAAGTACCAGATGACATTAATTCATGAGCTTTAGTTTTAATAAATTCATCGAAGTCCCAAACAAAAAATTTACAAGCTGCCCTTTAATACTAGAGTGTTTTAATGAAACAACTCATCTTTCACCTGGTATAAAATATGAATGCTAAATATACAAGCATCTAAGTTTTGGGATTTCTCCAAAGTTAAGAAAAGTTCTGCTCTTGAAAGAAAAATTATAGCTGTATGTTGTAAAAAGGTATGTGCTCAAAAGTCCAAAATCTTCTAACAAATCCATTTAAATCAATCATGTGCATGGAAACACTCTTCAATTTTGCTCTGCTAGGGAGTCACAACAGTCATTAAAATATATTAAGCTCCACAATAAACAGAGCAAGTGCTCATTAAATTATAGTGAGTAGATTATAACACAATGGTCCTGTGGAGGAAACTCGCTGCATTTCAAGAATGTTATACCTCTTTTTCACTAAAAAAAAAAAAAAAAAAAAAAAAATTCTGAACAAACATGAACAGGGACATCTCCTGACTCAGCTCAGAACTAGAAAATGTACAGGTATGTTGACATGACATAGCATAGCCAACACACTACCATAATGTAATAATGCTACATAAACCAAACTGGCTTTAGTAGCACAGTAGGCATTAATAGCATCAAGAAATCAGTCATCACCTGACCTATATAGTCTGAAAGAGCTCAAGTTCATTAGTCTTCAAGTCACAATGCAAGGCTACATAGTCAATTGTCTTCCTGCTGGATTTCCTTGACAGGTATTTATAAACCTCCTGAATAAGTTTTCATCTAGGAGGCTACTTTTCAAAGGTTCTTACAAAGGAACATCCCTCTGGTCATCTTTTCCATTCATCTGCCTCATGGCTAAAGAAAGATTATCAAAATTATGGTGCCCTATTTTTCTTTCCCTGCATCCAGCCTGTTGCTCCTCCAAATTTCTCTGCTTTAGATCTGGAACTTGACAAACCTTCCTACAAAATGACATAGCTCTCTAATCCAGCAGAAAATTAAACCAGGGAAAAAAAAGTCCTAGGTAAAAGCAGCAACTTGTTGGCTGAATAATTTTGCATACATTCTCCATAAGCTTCTTTATGGTCTCTGGGGATCAGTTCTCTGGTAACACATATCCATCTACTAACTCCTCCTTAACAGAGCAAGTGGTCTCCAACATCATGCTTTTCTCTTATAGTTTAAAACATGGTTGGTATTAGGATGATGTAGTTTCTTGAGTGGGATCTGAGAAATACAAAGGCCTCCTTCTGGACAACATGCATATAACATGATCAAAACTAAAGTCCAGTTTATAGCAGACAAATGGCATGCACTGTCAAGCCAATGCATTCATGTCCTAGCAGCAAGTTGGGGACTGAACCACAGCACTTGTTCAGCTCGGGGGACCATTCCCTATGTAAAAGCTGTGCACAGTCTGTGTGCCCATGATGTGCCTGCTAAACACCTGGGAAGAGGTACCTGCTGCTTGAAGGGCCTTGTGGGTCACATCATCTGTGCCAGGATCTTAACTATCTTCCCACTCTGCTGCCACTTGGGACAATTCTGCTGCACCCACTGTGTTAATGCACAGGGAACTGTATGCCTTGGATAGCTGCCCTGAGAGTAGGCAAGACAGCAAATAAACCCAGTTTATGAAGAGCTTGTATGAATCAACTGCTACTGTGAATACGCTGGCAGCCTTTACCTGACACTGAAAGCTTTACCAGCTAGAAATGTTAAGTTCCACTTGAAAAACATGCTAGTTTGCTGGTTGTCTTGCCATTTTCCAAAGCCACTTAGAAGAGTTTCTAGTACAAAGCTACACAGGATTTCAAAGTGTTAGTTTTGCATTCATTGAAAATGAGGAAGTATAAGAACAAATACTATACTTTTCCACCAGTTTTCTTCAGCAAGTTTCTTAGATGGTTCATAACTTAAAAAAAAAACCCAAAAACCAAAAAGCAACTAAACATACAATGCTAAATTAACTGATTATTTTACACCTTCCCTCTTGCAAATACAAAAATATTTAAGATCTCTGTACCCTAAATAGTCAAGATAATAACTCTGAGCTCAAATTCACTAACATGAATGAAAGAATTCATGCTTTAATGAACAGCAAATATATAACAAATTTTCTTCATCAGCAAAGTGTGTGGAAATTGCATGTAATAAATGATGTGTAGCTTTTTCCTTGATTTTATTACTCCAGTAAGAAACCTTTTTATTTATTGAAAGACCAAATATGAAACATACAAGAAATAGTGATTGAGGACTGTAATTCAGACATAAATTACTCTCCCAGTATTTTTAAGTATTGTCAATTGCCATGAGCAGGTAATGGCTAACATGCTACGATGCTCATATGCCCTAGTTTTATTTCACCTCTCCTGAAAGCCAAGATTTTGCATTGAGAACAGTCAGCACTTCCCAGGTGCTAATACAATACAACAGTGTTAAAAATACCTTTCTACAGTCAAATTAAATCTTTCTCACTATTGAATGAATTAAGCAGCTACCTCCCTTTTAGCAACTACTCTTTCCTTCAAATATGCCCAAACACATGCATACACACTCCAACACCCTGAAAATTAATAGCAGCATGATTGGCCTGACACCACTGCTAAACTACTACTTTTTCATTAATTATAGGAAGATTCTCTGCTGAAGGAGCACTTGTATATTATATGTAGAACAGAACTCAGTGAGTCTCAAACCTGCCCCTGAATATCTTAAATGCTTGGCTTGCAATTATAGAGATTGTATTCATGTTGTTATTTTTTAAAAGTATTTGTTCTATCAATTTCATATCATCAACAGCAGAACACAACAAAGTTCGACTGAATATAAGCCTGAGAAATTTCACCCCAATATGAACCTTCTTCAAACAGCTTCCCAATACATAAATGTTTACAAGTAAAAGACACAAGATTATTTCTCTGGGCAAAGTATAATTACTGAAAATGAAAGCAACCATAGTATCATGAACCAAAAGTTTTTCCTTCACAGCTTTCCTACCACCCAGCAAGAATGAGATATAAAATAAACAGGATTCAAATCCAAATGTATGACTGTTGCAGAACAATATACTACTGATTTGGTTAAGTTGACTAATCAAAGAATTCAAATAAATCATCTCATATAATAATGAAAATGCACATTCCCATCTGTGAACATAAGACAACTTGAGCCAAAAAATTGCTCAGTCTAGTGCCACGCAATGTTACCAGTAATTTTTACATGCTTTTAGTGTACCAAACATTGTTTTTTAAAAAAAGTTAATATTCATTTCTTTGTACCTTCTCAAAGAATACGTGTGTGTATGCATAGCATATATACACCCATAACCGTGCTGTAAGAGCTTAATGGCAATTAATTATAAAACAACACAGTACATGATGGAGACACTGGAACAGGCTCCCCAAGGAAGGTGTCAATGTTCAAGGCTGTGAGTAACCAGGTCTAGCAAAAGATGGCTATGCCTGTGTCAGGGCCGAGCAGGTTGGATTAGATGTTCTTCAAAGACCCAAACTATTTAATGATTCTGTTTTACACCTGGAAATACCAAAATGAGGAGTCAACCAAACAAAGAGTTGGTTGTTTTCAACAGTTATACTGCACAGGGAGAAGACATGCTAGGAAGTATTTAGACTACCTATACTGAAGCATGTACCTCTATATCACCAGCAGGGAGAGGCAGATATCTCCAAAGAATGGTTTAAAGCAATCGAAGTACATTAAAAACTTGAAGATATCTGATTTGCAAGTGCTCAGTTCATTATCCCCATCTAAAAGAGAACCTGAATGCAGAAATGGCAGCTCCCACTTCTCCATCCAACAGACTAAGTCCTAAGGAAAAGCCTGCTGGTCATATCACCTCACTCATCCCATCTGATAAGTCAAGACAATGTGGCTGATCCCTCTTGTAAAGTAATTTCCGGGTTCAATATTACAGTAGACTGTGCAGTACTACAAAGAACAAAGATCCACACTACAGTCATGGTAGTTATGGTAGAAATGCAGCTGGTACCTCAGCTAGCTTGGGTATTTTTACACCACACTTCACAAACAGCCTTGAAAATTTGTCCTTGCAAGCACTGGATAAATTATACTGAAACCTAGGTGAGGTGAAGTGAGAATGGAATAATTTGTCTGTGACCTAAATATACACCCTTTTGCAAGAAGATCTGCTTAAAAGAAGCAAGCAATTTCACAAGGAGTGGGGAGTAAAGTAATGCTTTGTCTTTTCTGTGATAACAAACCCAGCTTTAACTCGTCAGGTTTGAAAAAATTCCACAAAAATATAAATGACAATTTCCATCAAGAAAAACTATTTCTTACAGGCCTCAAGCAACTGCTGAATGTATTTTCATTATATAAGGACTGCAGATGTGCAAATGCTACCAAGTTGCTTGTTGGTTACTTATAAAGCTACACAAGTATGCTATTCTGGCTGTGTGCAATCCACAAAGACATTTTAAAAAAATCCAAGCCCCAAAACAAACCCCTGAAATATCAACTTCCTCCACATAAACACAACCTTTAAATAGGAGATCAGCCTTATTCACTCCTTTCAAATCTCAGTCTGGCTTATTTTAAATTCTGTTGATTATCTTTGAGCATTTTAAAACCGGTTAAAAAAAAAAAAAAAAGTAATAGTATATTACTAAGACCATCTTTTAAAAGATTTCAGTGTTAACTGTTTTTCTGATAAAACCTGGCTTATTTTAAATTCTGTTGATTATCTTTGAGCATTTTAAAACCGGTTAAAAAAAAAAAAAGTAATAGTACATTACTAAGACCATCTTTTAAAAGATTTCAGTGTTAACTGTTTTTCTGATAAAACCTGGCTTCGGAGGGAAAAAAAAAAAAATCTTATCCTGCCAATCTTTGTTCTCTCTTATATGATCCATGATTCGTTTAGCTCTCAATTCAGAAGCTTCTTAAAAATTGCACTTCCATTCTTTAAGTTTCCAAATTCCATGTAGCTTCATTTGCTGGAAATGAATAGCAAAAGTGTGTGTAATTCAAAATTGAAGGAACACAGTAATAGAGAAAATAACACTTCAGTATTAGGTTCTGTGATATTCTTTACAATTATTGTGTAATGCTCATGTCATACATGAAGTTATAGAGTGCTTTAGGGACTTGTCCAAGTCTGCCCATCAAGTATATGATGAAGTTTAAGTGCTTCACTCTGATTTATCACCAGACTATATAGATACTATTTAAACTGCAGCTCTACTGATCATGGAAAATAAGTTTTCCACTATAATTAATGCATATGAGATATAAGTGCTGGATTACATAGACCTTTGTAGGCTATGCTGGGGTTTTCATATGGAGTTTCTTCTTACGACCTTCACGCATGTATCATCTTCCTCTAAGAAAAGATGCATAGAATCACTTCTATAAATGCAATCACTTTATGTTGTTGGGGTGTTTTCCTATGTATTTTGTTCCCTTTCTACCCTGTCAGTTGCCAACTTTATTTTGCATTGTTTATAAGCAATGAAATTGTGCCCCATGGTGTCATGTTGTCTGATTTAGGCCCCTTTGCAGGACAGGTCTGCCAGGGCTAACTAGCTGTTAGCTGTCCAAACAGGAGCTCATGTTCATCTGCATGGAACAGATGACTCACTGGTATTTAGCTGGTTTTATTCAATCTGATAAGACTGATAATTTTTAGCACTAATTATATTAAGAGAAATGCAGCGCTTAACCAGGAGCAGGAGCTATAGTTAACAGAATTTTTCATACCTTTCAAGTTTCATTTATCAGCCAGAGATAAAGGCTGAAATCTTCCCTACAACCTTATTGAGAGCTAGTAATTAAATTGCTCATACTTTTAAGGTTTAGAGGTCAGGAACAAAATTATTTACAAAAAAAAAAAAAAAAAAAAAAAAAAAATAGAGTTACTTTTATATACAGATTATTCCCTGAAGGGTATTATGTAAATTTTACGCACCACAGGAATGTCAGTTCTGGTGCAGTAACAACTGTGCCTCTCTGGCGTGCACACATGCACCTTCATACACTAATTTTGGATGTTGAAGACATTTATCCCCAGTTGTTTTATAACTTTGCATATGTTCACCAGAACTACTACCATGAATTAGCACAGCATGCACCAATGAAGTGGCTGGGTTACAGTCTTTGCATTGCAGGACAAAACCACTAAACATTTTTAATGTAGGTAGTAAAGAACAATGCTCTCAAATTAAGCTACTGGAGGAATTAAGCTAGACAAAGTATGAAAACTTTGACTGGCCTTTTGTCCTAATAGCAGAGTCAACAATCCTATTCTAGGAAGTCTTACAGGATGTTCAGTACCTGCAAGTGAAAAGCATTTAGTTTTGAATCTCATCTGTAAATGGTTCAGTCAGCGGCACAGTGCCCCCTAAGCCATGCTTGTGGACTGGATTTGCTCCATTTTAAAGGGAATTGCTGTCTGACTATTTCCCCAGTCAATTTTTAGAAAAAGCAGGTAACAGTGAATGTGTTGGTTTGGTTGTTTTCTTGATTTGTTTTGTAGGTTTTTTGTTGGATTGTTTGTTTGTTTTCTGTTTGATTGACATTTACTAATCAGAAATGCAAAAGTTATTTATTGTAGTCCTTAAATACGATGATTAGTAACTTTAACTACAAAAGAAAATTATGACATTGTTTCCATAGGTAAGACATTAAAAAAAAAAAAGAGCCACACCTTAATTTGCATTAGGTAGCTATACCAGACTATGTCTTCTTCAGAAAAGTATGAAATTAAATGTTCTGTCAAAGAGAGTGAAGTAGGTTAGGGAAGCCTTTTGGTTATTTCTCTACATCTTCTTACCTTTACAGTTAGGTAAAATGCCAAACATGTGCCAAACTTTTAAATCAATTTTATATTTTCTGTGAAGACAAACACATAATATTACTCAGTAGAAGGACAATTTATGCAGAAAGAAGGCTTCAGTGTTTTCACACAACTGTGTTAGGTTGACTGCAGCACAGAAGTAAAGATTTGTAAAGGAAGGAGCTATGCCTAGTGTCTCAGAAAGAAAAATACATTCTGTACCTTGAATATAGGCAGTAATTTTATCACCTATGCTAACTGAAGTCATAATTTCACCTATGTTTTCCACTATATTTCTTTTGATCATGAAAAACTAATGGGGCATTGATGCACATGAAATTGAATTTATCCCAACTCCTAATCTGAATGATAAATTACATTAAAATATAAGAAATGCTCATACTGCTTTACAGAGATCCAGTCAGAGAAATACATGCAGGCATGTTTCATTGTTTGCCATGTTTCATTGGCTTCTGTACCCTGTCCTCCTTGTATCTTGTCACTCATGTACACAAAACAGACTCTCACAGGCACACACAGATGCATACACACACACACACAGGTTCAGGACTAGGTTGTTTTCAAAGATACACGTTAGCAAAGTCATCCTAAGGAACTCCTTGCTTGCCAAAACCAGTTCCAGATCACTGACAGTTCCATCAGTCAAAATGTGGTGTGAACTAAAGACACATAGTAGTTTTTGCTCATTAGGAAAGGTATTGTTGGGGTGGGCTAGGAGGAAATTAAGAGAGGATTTATTTCTGCCTGTGCATTATTTACAGCGCCCTTTACACAAAGTAAAGTTAGGTGACTGCTTAAGCTTTAACAAGAAGGTAAAGGCAGGAGGTCTTTTGCTGCAATTTCAATCCTCAGTTATCATATATAATGTTACGAACATGGGGGAGGGGGGGGAACCCAAAACCCTGAAATTGTTATTCAAATACCAAGCTTAATGTTCTTCACATATAGTTCAACATGGCATGCTGTTTTATGGTATAAAAAGGCTCACATATGTGAGTCGAGCTAAAGAATCTGCCTCCGTCACCATTAAAATGCATCTGCACATTATCCCCATAAGTTAAGGAGCAGAACTGTAGGTATTACGAACACGGTCACACACAAACACATACACAGAGCGCCGCTACCTTTCTATGCCTGTATTCTGCAGGTCCCTTTGCAACTGCCTCGGATAAGCAAACACGTTTCTACAGCACCACAAGGGTAAGGCTTACGAACCAGCGGCAACTTTAACACAGAAAAATTACAGGTTGTGCACCCACTACGACAGCATTACTGCACAAAATATTTTGCGCTACTTAGAAGGCTGTGTTAGCGGCACCTCTGTCCAGAAATATCCACGTTGCCACATATTAAAGTGTCATTTTATTTAAGCCTTACCTTGGCTGACTTGCCCTAACTGGTGACAAGGCACTTTAATTTATAAGAAGCAAATAGGGACTTTTCGCAGTGCTGGCGGCACAGCTGCTCGCCGTCCTCAGAGAGGCACCCGGCTCCGCATCCCTCGGAGCCCCGAGCCCCGCGCCGCCGCTCCTGCAGCGCCGGCAGCCCGGGCGATTGGCCGCGCCGCCCGCCCGCCCCCGCCCCGCTCCGCGCCCGCCCGCCCCCGATCCTCTCCCCTCCCCGCCTTGTTTTCCCCCTTCCCAGCACTTCGGGGACGCAAGCAGCCTCCTGCGCGCTATGGCAGACCCGGGCTAGCCCCGGCTCTCGGACAGATGCGCGATTCATCCATCCATCCATCCATCCACACACCGATCCATCCACACACCGATCCATCCATCCATCCACCCATTCATCCAATCTATACATCCATCCATCCGTCCTCCCGTACCGATATAACAGGTGCGTTCGGGCACAGGGATATCTTTGTCCGGTAACTGCGCGGCGGCTGCGAACCCCCCGTGTTCGTGCTTGAGGTGCAGAAGAAGGACGGCTCCAGCTTGGTGACAGCGAGCCCCTAAATTCGGTGCCGGGAAGGGGGGCCGGGAGCCGGGAGGGCTGGGCTGCCGAGCGGGGCGGGAGTGCACAGAAGGGGCGCACCACCGAAAGCGGGCAGTACGGCACTGCTGTGGCAAGCCGGCGATAAATTTTCCTATTTCTGTGCAAAGTCGTCACAGCCTGCTAAACATTCCTCTACCGGCTCGTTCATCAGCCGTCCACATGGCCTGGCTGTAAGATTCAGCCTGAGTGATGCCCTTTAATGCCGCCTGCCAATCCTGGTGGGGCACAGGAGGTGTCATTAGCAGCCTGACCCTACCGGATCAGCCCCACTCCTTTAAAGATTTCCTGCCCTCTAACATTCATATATCACTACACCAGCGACTGTAAGTCGGTGGATAATTTGTGGCCTTTCAGGATGGTCTGGATCAAGGCGAGCTGGCTGATGCAAAAGTAATTCAAATATCTGGACCTTATATAACATCTTTACTCCAAACACATTTTATTTGGAATTAAGATTAATGGCATTCTCCTGATTCAGGGTTTCAGGAATGGGGCAACTGTGTCAGACTCTGCTTACTCAACCTGCTAAAGCAGAGTATTAAAAATATAATTAACATATAAGTGAAAGCCCTGGCATATTCCCTGCTGGTGCAAAGGAACCTTGCTTCCAGCCAGCAGGACACGTACCCTGGAGTGAGCCATGAAACCAGAGCGTGCTTGAGTCCCAAAGCTCCATCAGGAAATGACAGGATGAAAGAAGAGAAAGCTACTGCCTTTTTTTTTTTTTTTTTTTTTTTAATGTATTATGGGTCAGAAGCAGCATCTGAAGTATAAATGATAGCTACCCCGTGTACAAATGATCTAGATTTGAAAAGCAGAGCTGAAAAGAGTAATTCTACAATTTAACATAACCAGAAGGGAAGCTGTTACACCAGATTAGATGGAAAGAACAACACTGCTCACTGAGATCACTTGGACTGCTGGATTTTGAGAACTTTTCAAACAAAATTGCTCTGAGCTGCTCAGCAATATACATTAAAAATTACTTTGCTAGCAGGATAGGGAATTGAAGGCAAGAAGCAGCTAGTTGTTTGAATTTGGGGGATGTAAGCTCTTGGAGGGAATGAAATAAAAGCTGTTTCAATTTGCTATTTATACGTCCTCTAGCTTGCAGCTGTAGCACATATGAATCAATGCTTTAATACACAGTCTTCAGAGTGTTCTCTCTCATGCAACTTCTGTTAGGTTGTGCATAGCTCAAGATTCAGACAGATCTCATGATCTGGGGGATGGGCTGCTTCTATCCAGATGCTTTCACTATTTTGCTGCACTATGGCAGAAGCAAATTTTTAATCTTCTTGCCAGGGAAGTAGCTGTATTAGTAACAGGGAGGGAGAAAAAAGGAGGAAAAAAAAGGAGTGAAAAGACATGTTTCCTTTCCTTCTCTTAAGGTCCAGACAATTTAACATGAAAACAAATTCATGTCAAACCATTCTCCTAAGATTCCCACCTCAGTGCATAAAGTGAAAGGGATAAAATATAGGGTTACCTTTCAGCCTACCTACCCTTGGATGAAATGCTGCTTAGGTGTAATAACGCAGGGATATGGCTGAAAACAAATCGTTTTATTTTAAGGTCTTTTCTCAGTAATTTCCAGTGAGTAAGTCAGAATTATGAATATTCACCAGATACTCAGAGCATATGTCATCAACTCATTTGTTTCTGCAATAAGATGTTTGACAAGCAGAGGGAAGTCTTGATGCTTCAGAAGAGCATTTAGAAGGTGAAAATCTGCAATTCTTTCTTTATATATATATATATATATATAAAATAAATACATGCACATGCATTTGTATTGACATATTTCAGAGACTTCTCACAGGCAGGAGTAAAGAATATCTGTTTAAAGAGATTATATCCAGTATTGTAGGCTAATTTGATATATAATGATCAAAGTTTTCTTAAGAATTCAAAATCATGCCATTTCAAGGAAAAAGCTGACAGTTTGAAAAAACTAGCCTCAATGAACTCTGACATTTCTTTTAAGCCTACATTTTAAGACTAAATACTGAGATTTGGTGTTACTGATGTTAGGTCAATCCTTTCATCAGTTTGAATACTAAAAGAATTTGAATTTTTCAAGGGGAAATAAAGTCTGATGAAAAGAACCTCAAAATGAAGTTACTGTCTGCAACTACAACAGTATTCCCGAAGGAATTCCAAGGAAATTTGGATAGAACCCTTGAATCACTGTATGTATGGGTCTTGCCTAAGGATTCCAGCAAACTTACACAATTCTAGCAGAATATCAAAATACAGAACTTTTTCAAATACATTCAATGAAGTCCCTTCCTAGACTTGAGAGCTTGTGACAATGATTACAGGAGTAGAAGAAAAGAAGGGGCTCTTTTTGTCCCTTGTAACTTGTGGACTTGCTATTTTAAAAAGCAACACTGAAAAGGACATAGGCTAGTTATAAAGGAAATATATAGCTGTACCAAAAGTAAACTAGTTTTTACAGATTAAAGAAAAATATTGTTTTGCTGCTCCAGTTATTAAGCTGTAGAACACACAAACACAAAACCAGTCTCTCTTTGGAGGTGCATAATATGCTAAACATGAATTGATTGTCCTGCAGGTAACTGCTAGAGAACTTACCATCCAGCTAACATTCAACCAATTAGAAAAACACTAAGTGACTCATTGATACATAAAGTAATGAAAATTCCAGGTAAAATTCCAGTTATAGATTACAAAGTTCCTGTATACAAGAGAGATGCATGAAGAATGGTTAAGATCGTATTGGGATAAGGATGCTGCCAAGTTTAAGTCCAACTCTTTCTTTTTCTTAAACATGTGTACTCTAATAGCTGCAGCTGAAGAAAATTAGCTCAGTCTCTGCCAAGAATCTCTGCTCACATGCTGAGAGCAATTGCACTGGGAATTTTCATGTTCTTGTTCAAAAGCACCAGGGAATAACACAGTAACCCGTACCTCCAGCAGCAACTTCTCAGTCTACAAAAAATTACAAACCCCATCCCCTTTTCCTAGATTTGAAGGAGTGAAAACAAAGGATTCTATAATTTCCTGCCACAAATTTCACATTCACAAATCATTTTTTTTCTTCTCGGCTGCAGTGCATAAGAACCAGTCCCAGCCATATATCTGAGAGCATATTTGACACTCCTCACCAATCTCTGTTTCTTCTCTTAGTAGATGAACATTTTTATTTGCTGAGTTATTAATAAATATTCTTACAACTACTAATTTATGCAGAAATTAATTTTCTTAAAGTTTGGATGATTTACTTGTGACAGTTCTTTAGAAACGATCATCCAAAAAATATATCAATAAATGGAAATGACAATTGGGCCTCAAGTTTAAAAGCATAATATGTCAAGTTGAATATAAAAATAGTGTATATAGTCTGAAAATGCATCACAATGGGAAATAATTGACTCACCACATAACTGCTCTTTCTATTTCAAAGAGGACCTAAATGCAGTAAAATGTAAAAATGCAAAAATAATTTTGACATCAAATGCATTTACAACATTGTTACATTTCTATCTCTAGACAGCTAACAGAAAATCATACCAAAGTAAATCACGGCAGTCAAAGTTTTCATTTTCTGATACGTAACAGTGGGACAGAAATTTTTAGCTTATCTAGTAAATGAACATACAACTGAGCTATCTTTATGTTCCTAATGAAGACTCTCTGGAGCTTTCTCATATCATGCCTCTATTTTTATTTTTAATTTGGTAATGTGAACAAATATTCTGAAGAAATAGGCTTAAGACAATTTATTTTGCATATGGTCTCTCTGAATATTCTTAAGGCATGCATTTCCTCTTGAAAATTTAAACAGTTGATTAGAAAAAGTAAATTTTTAGTACAGGTTAGCAAATTCTACACTATTCTAATTGCAGAGGGAATGGCACTGCTCATACCGCCTTGGCTCCTTCTACACTAAACATCACTGGAGTATTTTCTAATAAAACAACAACAGCTGTTCCTAGATATATGATGCCAATAACAGTTGCCACTCACAAAAACCTTGTGATAATATAGTCACTTGCCTTTAGTATTCCATGAAACAGCAGGCAAAATATACTGACAGGACTTGGAGAAAACAACATAATGCCTGGCATTTTGCTACCTGTTACCATAAAACTCTGAGCTAATCAATCCATTTCTGAATGAAGGAAAGATAGTAAAAAAATAAAAAGGACCATAAGAATAGCATGGTGTGTCAATCTCTCAGTCTCTGCATGGAAACAGGCAAGAAAGAAGATTCAGCTGAAGGCAGTGAAGAAATTAATATAGACATTAGTAGATCTTTCTGCCCATCCTGTGGAATTTCACACCAATGTTTATAATAGACACCATTCAATCAAGAAACTTTCTTAATTGGGGTGTTTCCTAGGAAACTAATACAATTGTCTAATTGTGGATCATTCACTGACCAGTGTAAAATGGGATACGTCCTAGTAACTGTATAATGTTCATGTGTAATGGGTGGCATTTTTGTAAGTTTAAATCTGCCAATGAAATTATCTTGATGTTTTTGAAATTAATATAGGCAAAAATAAACCTTTTTCATACACAGACTGGTATTAAATCGTCACAGGTCAAGGTTCTCTCTGAATTGTTGCAAATGGGTATTCAGATACTCTATATAAAACATCAGATACAAATATGTCCTATTTCAAATTATTAACATTATATTTGTGGAGTTTGACTCTTAAAGCTTGTAGTGAGACACAGTCTTCTTTCCCACTGTTACAAGAGCTTTAATAAATTTTTGCTTAGAGGTAGGAAAATACTAACAAGCACAGGCTCCTGGGACAATATAAAACAGATTTTCATAATATCATCCAAAAAGATATTATTTCTGGGGTATATTGTGTATTTTTTATCTTTACTAAGATAAAGAAATTGCTTCTCTTAGACTCAGTAGGCTAACAGCAGATCAAAAAAAGGGGAAATGTAAAATGTTACAAGATGATGATGCAACTTGTACTGAAGTTGGAATATCCTTTCCATTGAAACCATAATGCTGAAGATACATGAAGGGAAAATTGGATAATTTCTGATATAGAATCTTCACTGAAACTTAGCAGTTCTTCTGTGCTGTATCCTATACTCCCTGTACTATAGCTGCATATTTTTCTACTTATTCCTTTTTAGCACTTCTTTCATATGAAGATTTATACAGATATTGTCTTGCTCCTTCCAAAAAGGACCAACAACCAACAACAACGTATTTAAATATGTTTATATTTTCATTTTAAATATATGCTTATAGTTTCATGCTGTCAGTGGACACCACTGTGAGGAGTCTGGTTTCCTTTTCATTACCTCCCTTGCTTCATCAGGTATTTTTATATTTTAGTAAGACCTCTCCAGAGCCTTCTTGTCTTTTGCCAAACAGCACCAGCCCTCTCTTCACCTGAGATGGTGGATGTTCTGATCCATGAATGAGGTACACAACTGTTTGCTGCACTTGCTCTAGTACATGCTCATGTGTTGGGTGCTGGGGTGTTAGGGATGGGACTCAGCACTCCAGATGGGTCTCACCAGGACCAAGGCAATGGGCAGTTTCCTGTAAGCTGCTGGTAATGCTCTTGTAATGCATTCCAGGATTCCGTTGGCCTTCTTTGTCACAAAGGAAAAATTTTGCACTATATTTTAGTAGTTGTGTTTTGCAATTATATCGAGAGCTAACATAGGACCAAAGTTGAATTTTGAAATTTTCTGAGCTTTGTAGTAGAGCTCCTAGATGTTGAATCACCTATAATTTATGGGACAATAGTGTTTAGTACAGGGGTGTAGTCAGTTTATGTCAAATCCCAGTGGTTCTCTTGAATGGATTGATCTAATTTCCCGTTTGAGTAAGAAAAAGTATACATCTCTGTTTCTGAAAGAGGAATTAACTGAATGGAAGAGAAGCAAAGGATAAACTTATTGGTCACATCCAAATTTTGAAGGCTTGGATTGACAGCATTTTTATTTAGAAGTGTCAAATGAGAAAACAAGGTTAAAAGCCATATAATGCTGTCCACAGCGGCACCCTTCAGCACTGTATCTGATGGGGGTTCTCCCCCATAAAGGCTAATGTGTAGGTAACGCATCCTTCCTGTTCTGTAGTACCTAACCTCGTGTATATCCCCCTCCAGTGTGCTTAGCACAAGTAGTAGATCATAAGATTTTATTGAAGGTTTGAAAATTCCAGTGGAGATAGTTCTCTGGAATCACCAAGGTAAAAAGCCTCTCCCTGCTGCCCCTCTGTTTCATTCCTCTAACCAGGCAATAAGACAACTGAAGACATGGAAATGAGAGTCAAGAAAAAAAGTTGATTCTTACTCTATTTTTATGTAAAGAAATATTGCTGTTCCACAAGCCAACTTCATGCTTCCATGTAGGTAATGTCATGGCTGTCATTTATTGAGTAAGACCACCATCTATGGTGGTCTTACTCAATAATAATGCTTCTCAAGATGTCCTTTTCTTTTGCCATTTACTTATTAGCGCCCACTGTAATTAGTTAAAATTAAGAAAAATCAAGTTTATGATTAGTATGATCTGTTTAATAGGGCAAATAAGCAAGAAATAACCTCGTTAGATGGTGACAAACAATGAAGCAAAGACATATGTTTGTTTTGTTCCCCAAGCATAAACAGGATAGAGTTTCTCTGACTAATAAATTTACTTTCAGTTTAATTAAAACAGAACATTTAGTTACATTTCCTCTGTTCTGTCAAAGAATTAAATAGATAAATGGCTAGCAGGAGAAAAAATGACAACATTTTCTTTAGTGTTCCAACTGCACTCATAACGGATTACTATCCATCTGTTCACTAAAGGTGTAGGAAAGGCACATCATATGAAGCCTTATTCTCTTAAAAAGGCTTGCTAAAATATTTTGGTCTCCTGTATCTTTCAAAATGGAAAAAGGTTTTTCAAAAAGTAGAATCTGTTAGTTCTCTTTTGGTATAACATTAGATAAGCTGTTGTCATTGTTTTAGTCTTCTGATTCTTTCTACCATTAAATCAAAGCTCCTGGAGAGTGGCTCCCCTTAAGGAAATGATTGCAATGGCAATTCTGTAGATTCTAGACAAGAAGGAACTATTAAGTAAACAGTCACATGCAAGACAAGACAAAAGACTCCACTCACTTTCTCTGGTAGTAAGCCTAACAACCGAGGTTTGATTGATACCTATAGTCCAGGAAGGTTCTAATTCTGCTTTACGAAACTGAAGAACCAAATTATCAGCCACTTCCCTTAGTATTTTTCTTTTCTAATGGTTAATGGCTCCTGTATTTGGTAATTCAATTTACTGGCTTTCAGGAGTTTTAATGAAAATATATTCCATCTACTGATAAAATGCCTGATTCAGTAATTTTACAGGTGCATAGGTAAACAGGAGAAATACAAAATGGGGAAGGATACATCTAGCAGTGTTGAGTGGTGTAACAATGGGGAGCAAAGAGACATGAACCCCCTTATGCCTTCGAAGGAGATCACTTTTTTGCAGAAATCACGCCTCTTTTATACCTTTAATCTCCACCTGCCATAGCCAAAACTTAACAGAGGGAGGGCACCCATTGGCTGGCTCAGCTGCAGTCTGCTGTCCGCACAACTATTTCTTATCCCCCAGTCAACTTCCAACCATCCAGCCTGCAGCTGTGCCTTCCCACAGGGTTGTCTGGTGAACATAAAATTTAACAACTTTAATAAGTATAACCTTGTATCCCACAGAGTGAGTGACTGTCATAACTGGGGAGCTACTCCCTGCTACAGAATAATTGTAATAAACTGAAAGGTTTGGGTTGGAAGTGATCATCTAGTTTAAACCCCCTGCCTCGGGCAGGCATACCTTCTGCTAGATCATGTTCCTTAAAGCACCATCCAGGATGAACTTGAACACTCCCAGCAGCGGGCATCAACAACTTCTCTGAGGAACCTGTGCCAGTGCCTTACCACTTTCCCAGTGAAGAATAAATCCAATCTAAGTCTGTCCTCTTTTATCTTAAAGCCATTGTCCCTTGTCTTAGTACTACATGCCCTTGTTATAATTTGTGGGTGTCTTTACATACTGGAAGATTGCAGTAAAGTCTCTTTAGAGACTCTTCTCCTGGCTGAGCAAATCCCAACTCTCTCAGCCTGTCTTGACAGGGGAGGTACTTCAGTCCTTTTATCACCTTCACTGCCCTCTTCTGGACTCCCTCCAACAGGCCCATGTCCTTATTATTCTGGTGTGCTCAGAGCTGGACTCAGTATTCCAGGCAGGATCTCACAAGGGTAGAGTAAAGGGGGAGAATCACCTTCCTAAACCTGCTTGTCATGTTTCCTTTGATGCAGTTGAGGATACAGTTGGATATCTGGGCTGCAAGTGTACATTGCCATCTGTTAAACAAACAGAGAAATTCTTCAGCAACTGAAAAATGGCAAACCATGTCCATCTTCCAAAAACAGTAAGAAGGAAGACCCACAGAACCACAAGGATGGTCAACCTTACTTACATCCCTATATAATTTATAGAGCAAGTTGTCACCTAAATTTTTTTCAGGACAGCAGCCTGACTTGGATTGGCAAGTATGGATTTACCAAGAGAAAATTTTGCCTATCCAAGCTGTCCTTTCTGATGAAACAACTGGATGTAGACAGCAGGCCAAATACCTACCCTCGACCTGAGTAAAGCTTTTGACACACTCTCTCCCAATATCCCAAATATCCCCCTAATCATACTAAGGACTTTGTTGGTTGGATGGAACATAAGGTAGTGAAAGTCTGGCTGGACTGCAAGACTCTGTGAATCACATGTGTCAAGAGTCAATATTGGTCTAGACAATATTTAGCATCTTTGTCAACAACATGAACAATAGGACAGTATGCAAGTTGACAGATGAAAATGCATTGGAAGTTTCTTTGGAACTGCAAAACTAAGCTAGATATCTTAAAAAACAGACCAGTACTTCCTTCCTCCTTTCCTATATAGACAACAGCAAAAGCATTTTGCATGTTAGTCATCTGTAATAGCTTTGCATGACAGTCACCCAGTGAACCAGCTAGTCTCATTTCTCACGTGGTAAGAAATTATATTCTTAGTTGGCTGTGCTAATGACCAGCAAGTCAAATTCTTAGAGATATAGGATCTGCAATGAGAGAAAAAAAAAAAAAACAAACAAAAAAAAAAAAACCAAAAAGCAGAAATATTAATGTATTACTAAAAGGGCTGGACTTAGCTATATGGATGCAAATAACAGACTTTGCAGTAGGAAAAATACTGCTTTTACAATATTAATTTCTAGTGCAGTAGAAAAGCATGATCTAAACCCATAGCACTATTTAAAATTATGATTGATAAGGAAGAGTTAACCAGGTGTTCCTTAAAGAATTTTTAAGATAAAAATATTTAACAATTTTTTCAAAGCTAAAAGTTTATTTACTCTCTTTCTAGTCCTTTTTAATATAGGGCTATAGATCACTGATCCTTTCTAATTCTTCTAAATGATTCAATAGAAGTGGAGCTTCATTGTTCTAAATGAAAACTCAGCATGCACTATGCATAAATTTATGCATATAACATTTCACTGCCTGTATTTTAACTCTTACAGTATGTGGACTATTGTATATTCAGATATTTAGAGCTTATAATAGGTAATACAATTTAATTTAATATTAATTTGATTTCGGCCTTATATGCTATGTTGTACCACTTCTAAAAATATTTTTATCAGTAGCATTTAATAGAATCAGTACATCACCATTACCTATGAATAGGCAAAAATCGATCTCCAGCACTGTTCTTTTTTGTCCCAATGCAATATCAGTATTAATATATAGACATTATTAAATTCCAACAGAGACATTATTAAATTTAAGGTTTTATTTCCATGTCCAAGACTAAAGTCCTTTAATACGCCCTTTAATTACTAATGTATTTTTTGATTTCTTTGTTTCTGCTGTAGTGTGTTTTTTAAGCCTATCTACTGTAAAAAGATTCATAAGTATCACCAAAGTTGAAGATAAACCACTCTTTATCTAATGCTAGCTATTAATGTGCTTCTGTTAACTTTATGGAAACCTAAGTTCAAAGAGCCTGTTACAGAACATATATTTTCAAAACTAGTTATGGGACAACTGAGACTTTTCTGCCTGTAAAGTGTAGAATTTCTCTGAAGTCCTGATATTACTAAGGGGAAAGAAGAAGGGTCGAGAAGCAGAAACACTGCTTGGGAGCAGCTGCCTGTCAAGGTTGTCCAAGACCTTTCCCAAGCCTAGAGGGGGAAGCCAGATGATGTACAAAGTGCATCAGCCATCTGCACTGACGTGATTGAGGGCAACTGCACACCTGAGGGCAGCAAGGCACACAGCAATCACACAAACTGCTGGCACTGCATGCATTACACCAACCACCACAAGCTAACCCAGGAGCAGACACACACAGGGGAAGGATGCTTGAGTATCTACAGCCGATGTCAGGGGCTTATACTTGAGAGATGATGATTGATACACAGAAACTTTCTTATGCTTTTTTTTTTTCCTCTTTTTTAACCTCATCACACTTCCACTTCTCATGAGTAGGGTTTGATCCTCATTTTATACAATGGAAAAAAACTCTTAGCACCTCTTGCTGAGTTACATTTAGTCAGTGAGTTCAGTACAACAGAACAGGGAAACAGGCAGCCCTTAACCTCTTTAAAGAGTGAGCAAGCATTGGGGATAGCTCTGGAAGGGAGAACACATCAGAAGGCAAAACCATCTGGCTATCAGATCAGCAAAAGCCAGCCCCAGAACTGATAGATATGATAGCTTTAAACTGCTGATAGCAAGGAGAAGCATTCATATAAATGGATGAATTAAAGAAGTCTACAGTCAACTTAAAAAGCCTTGGTAGAACAAGAACAAGAGTTAGAAAAAGGGAATTTGAATTTTTATTTTTATTTTTTCAAAAAAATGTCTCATTTCTTTCACTACACTCCTCCCTCAAACAAAACTAGTGATATATAAAGCAAAAACCTTTTAGATAAATCCAAAGATTAGTGCCTGATACACATAAGAGAAGTATTTTATTATTAAAGCTACCATCATTTAAGCATTTAAAGCATCTTAAAAGCAACGAAAGCAAAGTAGTAACTGTATAATAATGACACAGAATACAGGAAAATCTGAAAATAAAAACCCCTACTGAATAGTTTTCAAAAAATTATTTGTTTTTCAACAAAAATTTGCAGTAATGCCTGAAAACCAGGTTTCCTTCTTAGCTATACTTAAGACAAATCTTGTATTCTGCAATGGAAAGAAAATCATCTGTACACTGAAGTTGGTTGTGGTTTTGAATGTCTTGTATGTTTGATATGGCTTATCAAAATAGGATCCCATGTCTTCACTGCTGATGTGATCTTGTGAGTTTTCAAAAAAAATTTATCGAATAGACCTATTTATGAAAAGAATGAGCAAGAAGTGATGCTTATTGATGCATAATATGCCAAAATTTAGGACTGTTAAACTGATGACTCATGTCAGTCTACTGTGACTAAAAAATGTTAATTTATTTGTAAAATAGATACTATTTCATAATGTTAAGGAAATACCAAGAACCAGTCATGACTGATTATTTTTAGAAATTCAAATCTTATTAGTGCCTCCAAGATACCACCATTTTTGTGCACATTGAAGTTTCCACCCATGCAGTTCTTAGGTAAACCCAAAATATTTCCTGAAAGACATTTCTGGTCTACCTCAAAGTAGACAGTGTCTTTATAACATGTTGCTGGTATCAATATGCTTTAAGCACTAGTCTGTCTTTTCAGCCAGCACATTTTATTGAAGACTAGCACGTAGAACTGATGTTTTGAGTGAGAGGCTCTAGAGACAACAAGAACAAAATGCTCTTCATTCACAATATTTTAAAGAACAAAACTGGAATGATTACAGAGATTACACTCCTGGCTTGCCTGATAAATTGTATATAACTGCCAGATAATAAAGTTTAGTCGGTGTCAATGATGACATCCTCAAAACTGAAGACATCCTCCCCCATGATTCGTAGCTGGTAGATGAAAGATAGACGATCATCAACAATACTCTTTTGCTTTTTCCTATTGAGATAGTCTTCAGACAAATTCTGAAATCAGCTTATTTCTTTCCTCTGATTAAAGAAGCAAGCAAAACAGACTCTAAAGCCTCCAATTATGAAATTCTTATTTCTATGGTATCTTTAGCTTCATTACTCCTTCTTTTGCCCTTTTCCACCATTTGGTTTCTCAGAGTATCAGAATGTGGGAAAATGGCTGGGGGTAAAATCAGAGAAAACAGAGAAGTTATATTCACACTCTAACAGAAGCTATAACAATACAGAAATTTTAGGGTGCAGTGCAGTTGCATCATGCCTGATTTCCCCCTACAAGACATGCTAAGGGAAATGAAATGGAGGGTGAAGTAGAGTGGAGACCCAGCAGCCAGGCTTGTTAAAATCCTTGCAAAGAAGGGACCTCGGTGGTATCTTGTAGCTGATAATCCCCATATCAGGTGTTAATCAAGGGAGAAAAAAGATGCCTTGCTGTTGAACCAGCAGCCATGGCGAGATCACAGATGTCATACTGATGCACACCTCCATCCCAAAGATACCCATCTCCAAGGTTACCACCTCCCCTCACAGAGAAGCATTCTATATTTTACTGGCTATATCTTAGAATTTTACACCAACCAGTGACAAATGTAGGTATTACTGGAGTTACTCCAGCTCCACCATTACATAAAGAAATAGTATGAAGTAAGTCAAGAATGGGACAAAGTTAGAGAATACTCCATTGTAAATTTTGGAATCAGTCCATGGGCTGAACCTGTCTTCTTCCCCATAGCAACTCCTATTGGGTGAGAACTGTCCTCATGTGTGCTGAATGATTATCTCAAGCCAGCTTGTGCTAGGGATTAGAGCTTGTATTGTATTACTTTGAATACATTTTTTCAGTCAGACATTATCACTGACAATCCACAAACCTTAACCTGTCACAATCTTATTAATAAAGAGTGTTTTGTAAACTGTTAGTGTGAGTCCTTCATGGGTGCTGGCAGTTGCTGTCAGCAGGCAAAGTAATCAAATAAAGATGTGGAGACCTGTGAGGGGGTCTCTGTTTGCTTGTGACTCTGACCAAGTCAGTCCAATCACTCTCTGATCCAGAAGACTGCCCAGTGCAGGGTCCTCATAACTGGACGTTGACCGACCGATTTGGCACAGGATCTTGACTTCCTTGGGATGCTGTCTTTATCAACACAGAAGGTTTGAGGAAATTCCTTTTCACATGACACAGTATCTTTGGTATCTCCTGTACTCTGTTGCTTAATAGCAAATGAGAGCTTCAATATAAAATTTTTCAGTGGAACACATGGTCATTATTTTTATTATTTTGTAGAATTTTTTATTCTCTTTCTTTACATTCCAGTGATTTCAGTGCTATCATACATCACAAAAGAGACGCGGGTGCTTTATACTATTTTAGTTTTTGTCATCATTATACTTGACTAGCCCTTGGATTCTAAAAAAGTTTCATATGCATGGCCTAATTATTTTAGAGTGAGCAGCTTCCATGATTGCAGTGACTTTCCATGTGCTTGCAGGATCTCTAGAAGGTTTCTGCTGATCTGCTTGCAATAGTGCACTTTTAGAACATTTATATACTTTAGATTTTACAAATGTTAACACAAATTTCAACCATCAGACACATACCACTATTTCTTAATTAGTCAAAATAATGTTTTCATATTTAGCAGGAATCACTTGTGACAAAAAAAAGCGTTTTTTTGAATCTGTGTATTTCCTACAATGCCAAAAGAAAAATCTCCAGGAACAAACTGGAGATCATTTTGAAGTGAACACTAGGGATACACTAAAAGAATTTATGTTAAATATTTTACAAACTCAAAATCAAGTCCAGTATGGTATTACGCGAAGGAATCCCATAGCACATTCAATTCATTATTAACTTCACTGAATCTACAATAAGTGAGAGTTTGCCAACTCTTTACTTCTCAACCAAGATTTAAATCATCTACTTCGAACTGTGTCAACATGATTAATTACAGAAAGAACTCATTAGTGGGACCTCTTAAAAATACAGAGATTAATGGAATGGGAATTGGGAATTAAATTCTGCTACTGCTAACAAATTTCACTGTTGTTTCCACATGCTATTTACATATTTACATTATAGTTGGTGACCATCTAGCAGTTGAATCACTATAGAAAGAGCAAATGTGTCAGTACATTAAAGATAGACAAAAAACCACTTATATCTTCAGCATAGAAATTGGAGGTAAAATAGTCCTACTGTGGAGATTTCTGTATTTGAAAAGAATCATAGTGCTCTGCGTGTTCTAGGAGTAAACAGCTGTCAGACAATGTAGCTATACATGGATATGTGAGTATACATCTGATTGCCAAATCAAGAAAATGTACTTGGGGAACACACCATGCTAAAATGAAGACATTGAGATGCACTCACTAAAGTGACTCACCAAAATGATTCAAAGTAACTTCTCTCTATATCTGTCAAAGGATCTTATGTGTTATAAAATATTTAAGGGTTTTTTCACTATTTCTGTCTTATTTCTAGGGTTGAAACAGACAAATTCGTATTTTATTCTCTTGAAAAATTATCCCATTCAATTCCCTAGCCTGTCTTATACAGGCTACTTTTTGACAGAAAGAGTAAAACTTTATTTTTGTCTGCCACCAGCCCTTACAGAATTTCAGTGAACTCCATATGCCCTTAGAATTAGAATTTCATCTTTATCTTTCTGTATTGATGTTTTAATAGGTGTTAAATAAAACTAGGTTCAGAGCTTTCAGGTATTGTTTTTATTTATACTATATCTTCTTTGCCTATTTTCAGTGTCAGTGTAAAATGATTTGATTTTTTTTCTAAATCGCTATTTTTCATTCTTCCTTGTTTGCATTTTTTCCCTTTGTTCTTAGTGTAGGAAATGCAAACTTTAAAATATTTACCTTTTTTTAGGGTTTTTTAGGGTTTTTTGCTGTGTCTATTTTTTCATTTGCACTCACATTTTGAAATTCACATAACTTCTTACATAAATTTGTATTACTGGCACATTTTTACTTTTTTTTTTTTTTTTTTTTGCTCAGTAATGTTGCTACGGCATTATGTTATTCCTTGAAGACCAAGAAAAGACCTCTTTTAGCCATAAGAGCTGTGCTGGAATAAAATTCATATTTTGGGCTCCTTACATATGCTCTTCCTTTTCAAAGGAATGGGTAAATTAAAAAGTTAAAAGAAAAAGGTTCTATCCCTTTTCCCTCTTTGTAATTGTCGCTTCAAACGATTGTTGCTGAATACCAAGATTCTTTAAAGTTGGCTACACTGAAGAGAAGGAGAATGTGATTGACAACTTTAATCCCCAAACACAATGGCCCATTCTATTGCCAAAGTACAGCAAGTTCTTTGTGGTCTGTACAGAGCTTTCTTGAGAATTGATGGGGACCATAAAGTGAGCTACTGCTTTCATTACATTGCACTTCAAATGCAAGATGTATTTCTTCAGCTGGATCTTCTCTGATATAAATACAAACCTAAATTTATTTGTGCATTTCTACACAAAGTAGAATATCACACAAATGCTTGCAAGATAACAAGTGACAAAACAGCAAGAATGAGTGCTCTTTTTGGCTTAAGTGCAGGCTAATAAAAACATAAATACTTCTACAATTGGTTTACGGTGACTGGTCTTTGGGAAATGACCTATCAGAAAGGCATAGAAAAAAAAATCCATTAATTCAAAACACACTAAATAAAAATTTTCAAGGGAAATAATTGACTGATAAAGCAAGAATGATATATCTTTGTTTCACAAGAAGGAAAGAAAGTTTGGTATGATCTGAAAAGACAGAAACAGATTAAGTTATCCCACATGAAACATTCTCTAAAAAAACCTAGAGAAACAAAGATCTAGGTTTCCTCAAACATTTTTTTATTGCACCTAATTTTATAGAGCCTGACTGACCACATAGACTTGAGTATCTCTTTCCCACTTCACAGAGATACAAGAAGGATAAAATGTTTACATAAAACAAACCATACTAAGTTAAACTGAATAACCAAGAAGTTTGACTATTGATGCTGTGGTATTCCATGTTCTTCAGATAAAATTATGCAAATCAGATGTTTGGGATATTTATTATCACTTATCTCTGGATATAATAATAAAGCTCATTGCTTGGAATAAATGGGATTTAAGCATTTTTTCAAATTCTTTGATGTAAATACATTTATATATCTTCTTTTAAAAAAAAAAAAACATAAGGGAGGAGAAAACAAGAGAAGGAAAAGTAATTTACACAAGTTCCTTCATCAAAATGAGCAAAATGATACAGTGATCATTAAGATGATGCAGTTGTACTTTTGTAAGTAGGTCCCATATTCTATGCTTCCAAAGCACTGGAGCCCAAGGTTGTCCCGTCAATTTACATATGCAGTCTTGAAGGGAGGGTGAAAAGAGGAGGGAGTCCATTGGTGCCTGGTCACCAGGTCACTCAGGACCAGAGGCAATGGTCACAAACTGAAATGCAGGAGATTCTGAACATCAGGAAACAGTTTGTCAACTGTGAGGGTGACCAAACAGTGACAAAGCTTGCCCAGAGAGATGGTGGAGTATGCATTTTTGTGAATACACAAAAGGTGTCTGGACATGGTCTTGGAAAACAGGATCTAGGTGTTCCTGCCTGAGTATGTGACCTCCACAGGTCTCTGCACACTTCAGGCCACTTGTGATTCTCAGATTCTGTTCCTTTGATCTACATGTATTTGTCACAAAGTAGAGCCAATCTAATCAGTTTTCATGTTTATCAATTTATCAAATTTCAGCCATTAGCACATAAAAGGCTATCCTCATCTTGGACAGTTCCAGTCTCTGTGGTGTGTTGTCTGTGTCTGATTCCTCTTCTCATTCTGATATTATCTCCCTCCTCAAAGTGTGAGACAAAACCTTTAGAAAGTATTCCACCAGAAATTGGTAACTGCTACTACTTCCTGACACTCCTCAAGTCTTGAGTTTTTCACCACTCTTGTACACAGCTGCTCTTTTTTCAGTATTTAATCTTTTCCGTTTTTTCTTCCTCCATTTCCAGCAGTAATTACACATCAGTTTCCCTGTAAAATGCCACTGCCCTCTCTTTTTCTTCTCAAGTGATTTAAAAATAATAGGAAAACCCAAAATGTAATCAAATACATGTGTCTGTTCCCATAATCTAAGTAAAACACCAATAGAGAAGATATTTTACAGGAGGAATCTACCAAGTAGTGCACTAATTGCTGCACTGGGGCAAGGAGGGCACAAACAAACGCGGCTCTTCATTTTAAGTCTGAGTAAATCAAGCAAAAGTTTGAACCCAAATGTTAGAGGTGAAACCCTAATTTTGAGCTTATTCCCCATATTCAGTCTTACTCACTTAATGTTAAGAAACTCTGGTAAAAGCTTCTGAAGAACAGATGTGTTCTTGCAGTTTCAGTTTTGTTTTAAGGTGAAGACATTTCTCAGTCTCTCTTCTCAGGATTGTTACAGATAATTGAAGCTGTCAATTGCCATTTAATATTTAAATATAATACATGACATTTTTCATACTTTATATATCCAATTTTTAAAATTTCAGATATTTTAAATATAGTTCTTTATCTTCTACACTATGACAGAACAAAGATACTATACAAACAATAAACAAGACTTAAGACAGAAGATTTAAAAGGGATTGCTTATTCACAAAATATTCAATGACAAACATTCCCTCTCATCCAGCTCTTGAACAATTTACATGATGTGAAGTTTGCTCTGTCTGAAAGGAAACCTGAAAGACAGCACTGGCTCTTTAGGAAAAATACCTGTCTTCTAGCAGATGGCTAAAATACTTTACCAAGCAAAAAGCCCTTAGAGTGGAGAAAGCATAAAAAACTAAAAAGAACACAGCATTTTCAGCACTAGAGAAGTCATCAGTATTCTGTATTTTAGTGATGCAGGTGTAATGACTCTAAAGTGCAAAAGCTGCAACCCGTGGGCTTAAGACAGTACAGGAAAGCCCAGTAGGAAAAAAATAAAGAAATGATGACATGCACACAGATATGCAGACTCTGAGCATGCTATGGCTGCTCTGTAGACTTGCATTATCACAATCCAGTAGGAATCATTAGATCTCCTTCTCCACTGTAAACTACAGCCCTGTGAGTGTAGGACAAAGCTAATGAGATAAGCATTTTAAGGGAAAAAAGGGGAAAAATACAAGAACAAGCAAACAAGCAAAAAGCAAACAGACAAACAAACAAACAAAAAACCATGCAGAACTGTCCCCCAATGTCCCAAACCAACAAAACACACCAAGAAAAGACTTTCAGTTTCTCTTTTTGAAACCTACTTAATCTTTACCATAGTGATATACTTTCTATTTTCCTTTTCTTTATTAATTCACTTTCATAAATTATCCTGACAGCCAGAATGCATATATTAGTAAAATGGTAATTTCGGACAACTTTCAATCAAGCGCATTGTCACACTTTGCCACCAAGGCTGATAAAACCTGTAATTTTCAGCTATCTTGTCTATTGACACTGTTCCTGTATCTAAAGATCATGCTGGACTAAACTGAACTCTTCAACTCTCATTTCAGGTGACTTATTTTTCTCATCTTGGATAATTCTTTTACCTTATTTTTAGAAGTATTTCATAGCTGTCCTCACAACTTTTTGTCAATAAAATGACCTGAGATATACAATATATTTTAATAGTGGCCTTTCTATGTGTGCACAGAAATAATATCACTTTCTCTTTTCTTTTTTTTTTTGGTCCTATTCCTGCACATTTAAGGGCCAATTTAGGGGTTTTATTCCTTTTTCATATTAGGGTATTGTAACTTATTTTTGAGGCAATTTCCGGTGATGATTTATTAGGAGTTTCCAGAGAGCAATTTTCAGAAAAAAGTGTGCCATCACAAGAGAAGACTGGATCATGAAAGAACTTAATTTTAGAGTATTAAATTTCATTCTGTGGAATTTATCTACTTTCATTAGGAGATAGAGGATCATTCTACTAGATGTGTCTTGCCTTTCTCATAATTTACTATGTAACCAGTATATATTTCACCTGCATGCTCTCCCAGTATTTATTTGACCTTCAACTTACCAATACAAGCTTATAGACAAACCTTAATTACTCAGACTTCTACTAAAAAATATAAAGTTGCCTTGATACCTGGGTAGATATTTTTCTTTCCCCTCAGGTAATCCTTAAGTCACCTCTTTAATGAACAATTTTACAATTTCATTTTTGAATCTGCCTCATATGAGATTATGCATAAAACAAGTTTTTTTGAATCAGAATGCTGCTGATAAAGCAGATAATTTAGAGAATTTGATTATGCTGTGTGAGCACAATGTACTACATGTATCAATTAGATGTTTGATGTGGATATCAGAATATCTTGTTTATAAACACATAATTCATGCAACTCAGGTGTTGATGACATACCTTATTTCCTAAACTCTATTATGACACTTAAATGATTTCCAGGGATCTGCATCAGACTAACTGGTCTATACAGATCCTTAGCTTTATCTTTTTCTATACTATCCCATCTTGTTCGAGAAATAATTCTAGCAGTTTAAAATTATTCAAAACACTCTGGAAAGATGCGTCGTCTCAAGCTTTTCATGGGTTCCTGTTGGAATACATTTAATTTCAACTGATGTTATATCCTCTTTCACTACAGATGAAACTCTTCAGTCATTTGAGAAGGAGGGCTTCTGTTCTGTTCACATAGGTTTCTGCCTAAAAGGATGAGCATGGGGAGTAGCCTACATCTGACTACAAAGTCTACATAACACTGCAAAATCAGAGCAAACTCTGGGTTTCCCTGGGTTTGTCCAGTGTCAGTGTAGTAAAGCAAAAATTAATTCTGGCCTTAGGGCAGGGAAGAAGACCAGCTGTCAGTACAGAGATGGAATAAGCATTTCTAAGTGGAAATCAGTTCCTCTTCTGCTTGAAGAAGGCTGCTATAAAAATATCCTTGTCAAATATATTTCGGTTCCAAGAATATATGGTATAAATTTTTTTTAAAAAGTCATCATATGAAATTGAGAACACAGTTTTATACAAATTTAAGTAGGCAAGAAAATAATGTAATTAGCATATACATTTAGGATAAATTTTATGAATGTTACATTTGTTTTCAAAATATGTTGACACTTTGCACATACAAATTACAAAATTGAATTAACCATATGTATAAAAGCTACATTTAGGTAAAATGTACCTCAACCCAGAATTCTGCATAAAGTGTTTCTTTCATAGGCTTCTGAAGTAATGTACAAGATGTAAGAAGCTGAAATGAAATTTACTGAGGTCAAAAGTCTTCTCCCCATGCCAGTAACGGAAAACAAAATATTTTAAATATGAAAAGTTCTGTCATTTTTTGAAGTAGAATTCAATTCAGTCTTCAGTCAATCAAATTATGTTTAAAGGCAGTATATGCAGTAATTTTAAAATTATAATTAAGTTCCACCTGATAAATGTTGTATGTGCCAATTTTGAAAGAAATGAAGTATTGAAATTTGTCCTATAGCTAGAAAAATACTACAAAAATTAAATGTGACAGACCAAACTCTCAGGGTCTCTCTTTTCCCTATTCAACTCCTTGAGACCAATTTCTGCCTGCAAAATATAAAGCAACCAGTTCTTAGAGTTCTTAGAGAAATTCAAACTTAAAAAAACCCCATATGTATGAACTTGGATTTTAGCTACCGCTCTATTTTATTACAGCAATTCTTAAGACCTATTAGTCTCTTCTTGTAATTAATTTTCTTGAAAATATCTCATATTTTAGCTTCAGAGTAATTTTGACATTCTGTGTCTTGTAAGGAATAGAGGCTAATTGGTTTTATTCAGTTTATTCCATTTGGTAAGATGTACCATTAGTTGGAATAAAGGTGTGGGCTCCTAATACTAACTGGTCAGTAGCTCATGAGATTTCTTTTGGTAGACTCAGCTTCGATTTTTATGATATGAAATTTCTTTACCTTTCATACCTCTTTGGTGCCAGCATTTTTGTTTCTATTCAAGAACAGAAAATACAGCTATACTAGATGACTTTTTAGATCTCTTTAAAACCTGTACTTTTTCATTGTACCAACCTAGTGGCTGAATGTTTGTTATTATTATTTATGTGGAAAAGCAATAGAGGGCAGGCTAATTACCTCTCAGCACAGGTAAGGGTGGTTGTTATATATTGGTAAATGGTTATATATTGGTGGTAGATTACTTTTATGTTTGTAGCCAAGTGAGAAATTATTAGCAGGACTGGTTCTCTTGGCAGCACAAGGACTGTCTATCACTGCAGTGTCTACCTTTAAACAAGAAATAACACTATGATTTCAACTTTCCCATTTAGGTGGAAAAGAGAAAAAATATGATGAAATTTCTGTAAAGTCTGCAGAATGCTTTTACTAAACTGTTCTGACCCTAGCAGAGAGAGATAGGGATACCTTGCTGCATAGTGACATTGGGATTAAGAATAAAAAGAAAAAAGCAAACAAACAAACAACAACCAAAACAAGAAAAAAAAGAGAAGGATTAAGCTCTTACCAGTGTAGCACAGTCTTTTCAATTCTACACTTCCCATGAAAAATTATGTCTGCTAACACTTTCTCATTTTTTGTAACTTGCCAAAGAGAAATATATTGTAAAAGGATGAGGAGCCAAATACTGACATATTGAACAGCATTGCAGAGCTGTCATAATACCAGTGGGCATCCATCATATCTCACACATGAACCTCTACACTACAAAACCAACGGACTTGATAGCATTTTGAATATAAGTTTCTTTCTTCTCTTTTTCTCCCAAATTCCTGGATGCACTTCCTTCTGTTATCTTGGGAATGTAGAAAGAAATGAGGAAAGGGTATAACATGTCATCTCAAAGCAAGAATTTCTGCTAATACAACAGCAGTAAACACATTGTAGTTTGGAAAAAGACTGGTGTGTGCTGTTTTTGATTATACTACTTTAGATTGATTTGGATTGTGTTCTGTGTCAAAAAACTGCTGAACAATGGAGCATAAGTTCTTTGGTTTTGATCAGTTAATTACTAAAATGACAAAGGAAGAGCTTTGTTTGAAAAGGATTTTGATAGCACATTACAATTGTTACTCCTACTTTCTAATTATAAGCAAAATTTTTCTAATTTCCAACATCTTCAGCAGATACTCCCTTGGAAACAGTCAAAATCAAAGCACAAAGTGAATACGAGTTTAGAAATAAATCCAAACAGAAAATTCATTTAGATATTCATTTAAGAAAAAACTATGTTCATACTACTTACAGGCAAGAAAACTGTACAGTTTCTCTAAGTTCTGGCTAGAGAGACACTGCATTGGTGGAGACATCAAAAACTAAAAACTAAAAACAAAGGTGTTCCAAGCACTAAAGTTCAGCTAAACAGCACTAGTTCACAATTAAATAAAACAATTCAGCATATAACCCCAATTATCAAGACATCTGGAAAGACATATGAAAACTTTAGATAATTGGAGAAGTCTGCTGGTAGGCCTATAAATTCCCTGATCCCAAACACAGAGTTCAAACTTGCTAACAGCCTCTCCTGCTTGGTTGCCAAGGCTCGGTGAAGGAAGCTGCATTTGGCTCTGGAGTGCGTGCCTTGTAAGGGGGATCAAATTCTGATGCAATGACTCGAGCTCATAAACTCCTCTATGGTCACGTCTGACCAGTCCAGTCTTATGTTCTGGACTACACCATGAAAACCTGATTTTCTTCCCACAGATTCTTAACATTCTGGAGATTAGGAATTTGTAGAGGTCAGGAAATGAGAGAGTTTAGGAAAGCAAGAGGGTGCCAACACATTGCAGCCAAAATTATGGTGTTATTTAAGTTGATGTTTTTTCTCACTCAAACTCCAGTGGAACTGAGATTCTATTCCTAGCTAGCACTACCATAACTGATTAACTACAATTAGATTTCCAGATGTGTCAGATATCCACTCATGTCAAACACATTTATATGCACATGATCCCTGTTTCCACATGCTATCTGCTAGCCTTAGAATACTCTATATACCCTCATTTTACAAGACTCCTTCGGCCTACAAAGCTTTGCCTGTTTAATTTGGTATGTAGAGATGACAGAGGAGTGAAGGAAGGCAAAGCCCAAACGCTGAAAATACAGCCTAAGGAGAGACTGTTTTACAATCCCCCAGCAAGTCCATGAGCCACCAGCTGTCCAGTTTTTAGCAGAGACTGCTTAGCACCTCCTAAGGCAGATGGCTGCAGAAATGTTAGCTTAGACTTCAAGTTTTCTTCAAAGTTTAGCCATCCCAATCACTAACTTTCTGTTCGGTTTGGTAAATGTCCCCCATGTTTCAAAAAAGCCAGGCTCCTGCTAAAGAACAGAATTCTGCAAGCGAATGTTTTTCTGCTCCTGAAGAAAAGCCAGGGCTTTAGTGTTCCAGGGCTACTATCCAGAATCGATTTAACCTTAAGCCTCCTTTGCTCTGTCTGAATGATAACTACTTAAGAAGCAGAAAAAAAGAGAAAAAAGAAAAAAAAATGTGATTGAGTGATTGATAATTATGTAGGTTATTTCATACCGCTAAATTGGATGTGATTTCTAATCCTAATGATTTTTATTTGAGGAGTAAAAAAATAAAAGAAAAAAAAAAAAAATGTGATTGACTGATTGGCAGTTATGTAGGGTATTTCATACCACTAAGCTTGGATGTGACTTTTAATCCTAATGATTTTATTGTATTAAAATACAAGGATGACAAATTGCCATATGCACAGCACATTCAGTAAATGAAACATCAGTGTATGCTGATCTGTGCCACTCAGTGATGTAAATGTTGGGCACAAAATTCTCCCCTTCACATGATGAAGATGCAACCCCTATGCCTTGATACAGTTATGGTGCAACTGAGGAGACAGGCTGCATACGACATTCGGGATTGAGGAATTTAGAGAAGGCTGCTGAGCTGAGTTGGGAACAACTGGGCTGAAAATGCTCAGAGGTAGAAATGGGAGGCTAAAATCCCTATAAATTCTTCCTAAATTATTTTATCCAGTGAAGGTACATCTGCATACAAAACCCAAAACATGAGAAAATGAAGAATAAATTAATATAATATTACCTAGGTTTGCTCCTAAATGCTTCTGGGATCAACATCAGGCAACTGCCATATCCTTTCCCAAAAGAGTAGCAGACTTCAGCAAATCTATCAGGTACAACTTAAACCTCTGTTCCTCTCCCGCAGTTATTTTCTTGAAGTGACTGAAAGCTGTGAACTATGCCTGAATAATTTAATTTTAGTAATATCTCAAAGAATTTAATAGATTTTTTTAAGAATCTGAATCTGAAAAATTACAATAATATTTTTCCATCCTCCTGCTATTTTCTTGCTATTTTTGTAGTCCTGAAGTTAGGAGAAACAACCCATTTGATGTATCCTTTGTGAAGCTCACATTCAGTACACTTAGGTAAAACTAATACCCAGAGTTACCACTGCCAGAGAGACATATCAAATAATAAAGAGCAGTATGTGCAAGATGTGATATCTCTACTTGCACAGATACTTCTTCACTGGACTGAGCCTGTTCCTGCTATCTCTGGGGAAAGCAGAAACTTAACCTGTGCCAAGTACTGGAGAGGACTACTCTTAGTTTTTTAAGGTGAACATCAAATGCATTTTAAAATGCAAACTGTCTAAATCAAACTAGAAGCAATGATCTTTTTCTTCTTGTGTGACTGGGCCACTGTCAGTGTTAAGTGAATTAAGTGCATAATTTATTAAATAAAATACTGAAATCTATCAGAATTTAAACATTTAGTTTGCCATCATTACATTATAAGGAGAGGATAATTCTAATTGTTTTCTTCCTTTTTCTGTTCAATGCTGTCCACAGGATAATTTTTACAGACATCCTTCAACTGCTTTTTTATGAGTAGAAACTGAAGTGTGTTTTATTCCCAGGACTCAAGATTCAGGTTTTACAAGTTGTACCTCACAAACACTTGAGGCAAGAACTCCCAAACACTTTGTTGGCATCATGTATTGATTGTCTCATTCATAAATGGTCATGTGCTGAAGGATGAAGTTTGGAATTTATCCCAAATCCTTAGTCTCTCCAATTCTCAAAATCAAATGGTAGTACTACTCCAAGACATAAACAGGAAACTTCAGTGGAGCAACGCTTGCAAAGCTATAGGTTTCACACTAAACACTACTGACACTGACAGTGACAACATCAAGGAAGTGTGAGGATGGTACAATGTACTGAGCCACCAATTGTTTTGATGTAAACAGCCCCTCCACAAGTACTGCTCTTAGTAAAAAAAATTAAGATAAATGTTTATAACTGGTTTTAACTTCTCAGAGATTACTTTTGTCTTGCTGTCATGTAGGTAGACTTGTTTTCCCAGAGAGGACTGCCTACATAGTTGGCTGATCCCTGGGATCAGCTGGCAAGAGAAAAAGAAAGAAGGGAAGCACACTAATTCAGTTAGTGGGGGCACCCAGGAGGCCTGACATTTCCTTCCTTTGCTGAAATCTGTATTTCTCCTGTTGGTCTTTTGTCACCTCATCTGTTGGAAAGCAAAATTATGACCTCAGATCATTCACCTGTTTTCTAATGTCTTAAAGGAAGAAATAGATTTCTGATTTTTAATGCAATGGTGAAAAAAGGCAGATGGTTTGAAATTAAGTTTTAAGATTCTTAAGAACAAGTTCTAGACTTAAAGGGTATGCATACACCCAGACACTTTTCTTTTTAAAGAACAAGAGGATCCCATACACATTTCAAGATAAAATTATTTTATATATGAAAAATGCATATGAAGAGCATAAATGTGAACATAATATTGAATGTAAAGCTGATAGATTACACATCTCTGTTTTCCTCAGCATATTTTAAAGAAAAGGTCTTCAAGATTGAAAGAACAAAGAGCAGAGGAAGGAAGACCAAAGGCTGAGGAAGGTGCCTTCAGAGGCTGTGTCTTTCTTTCTTTGGGCTTCTATATGGCCTTCTTTCATCATCTGCAACACTTCTAACCATCCTTATTAATGGGAGAGAGCGAGTTCTACAGAGTGGGTAAAAGAAGTGCCTTATAAGATCTACCTGCTCCTCTGAAGCTCTATAAATCTCTCTAAGGCAAACCCCCCATACCCAGCTTCACAGATGAAGGAATTATTCTTGAAGGTGCAAAGTTCTTGTGACTGAAGCCACATTAGCTTGCTTTGCCATTTAGAAGGGCTACATATTCTGCTCCAGTTGCAAGAACCCTACCTTTAATATTTTGTTCTTCTTAATATGATGAGAATAAAATTTGAAATTTCTTATCATATTGTTATCAGCTTCAGAAAAGTTGTTGGAGTCTGAAATACAGACTGTGTGCCCTTGCTTTTAATGTTTAGTTCTGGGATTCAAGAGAACACTGAATTTCATATAATATGAAATTCATGAGCATGTTTTCATAGTGATACATGAAAACAAATGCTGAAGTTAGATAAAAAAGATAGGTGTGTAGATTAGAAAGTTTCTTAAATCACTGGGTGAAAAAGTAGTTTAGAGAACAGGAGACAAGATGGAGGATTTAGGGTGTTGTCCCTTGTCCTGCTTCCTTCTTCTTCATGTTCTTCTCCTAGAGGTTTTTGGGTAATAGTTAGTGATTGGATAGAAAATGCCGCAGTGCATCACAGAGGTGATGGGTCATTGGGTCATTAAGAAAAATAATTCACGTGTCTATTGTTAATTGGGTAAAAATAGGTATAAAGATAAAAGAACTGCGTAATTCGGGGCCATTTTGTGTATCAAACATGAAGTGTGCCACAAAGCCTTGTTTGTACCATCAGAAGAAAGAAATGTACCAGATTGCAAAGATTAACCTTGTAACCAGCCTGGAGAGACCTGTTAACTTTTGTGAGGATCCTACAATAAACACGAGAAACAAGATTCTAACGAGCTCGAGAGTTTACTTCAAATAATGAGAATTGAGATAAGTGGAACTCCCCACGAGGGAGGATCCCAGAAGAATTCAGCCCAGAGAAGGCTGGGGAACTATAGAAAGCTGTATTCACAGTGAATTCAGCCCAGAGAAGGCTGGGAAACTATAGAAAGGCTGTATCTACAGAAAATTCAGCCCAGTGAGGCTGGGAGACTATAGAGAGCTGTATTCACAGAGAATTGAGCCCAGAGAAGGCTGAGAGACTAGAGAAAAGATATATCCACAGAGAGCAGAGCCCAAAGGAGGCAAAGAAAAGAGAGACAGAGGTAACAAAAGTGTCTGCTAGAATTAATGATTAAGAGGAGGCAAAAGTATTAGAATTTCTTTTTTAAAGTTTTTATTTTCCCCAAAGAAATGCAACTTCTCCCACACTTCTGCCCCCTTATAAACACCTAGACATTATCTGGGATTTTGATGGGAGGGAGTTTTGCTTTCTTCTGAGGGTAGGAGGAAAGCAGAGTTGTGGGATTTCTTTTCATGTTAAACCTGAAATATATAGAGCTTTGGAAAAACCCAGCAACTTTCACACTTGAAGATGAAGGTATCTCAGCTTTATGACAGCTTGCCAATTATATAGAGAGAGTAAAACAGTATTATGAGGTTATATTTAATTGGCTAACATGTAGTATGTGTGCAGAAATAGTAAGTTAAAACAAATTATTGATATGATTTTTCTTTTAGGCAAATTGTAGCCACTTATATCCTGTTTAATCCCTCTACAGAGGACAGCGTCATATTTTCTGATCCTAAAGATCCAACTGAAGAAATTTCTTCTCAATAGATAAATAAATAACACTTGACCAACAAAGTATATGTAATAGCTGCTACAAATAAATAGCCATACAAAATGTAATATTTACACAGGACCCAGTTCTATCTCAGTAAGAATGAAAAAGATGCTTTCTTTTTAATTTTTTTTTTGTGATAAGAACTTTTACATCATTAGGCATACATCTCTACCACCATTTTCACATTTATGCTTTAGATGCAGGCAAATGCTGTTACAATGCTTAATTAGAACCACAGCTGTAAAGTGATGGAGTATCCAAAAGTACAATTACTGTTAGAGCTAGGGGCTACTGTAGTCCATAAAATTTGCATCCAGACTCTGCAGCTGTTAATGAAATTTCTGATTACCCATATTCTGCTTTTTTTTTTTCTTTTTTTTTTTGCTTTTTTGTGAGAAGTTGACTGCGGTAGGAATCACATTTTTGCATGCCTCTTTTGGTCATTTATCCTATCCCAAAGTTCCTTCCTTCTACCCTTTCCAGTCCTGTAGGTTTCTAAAACACTAAGGCAATTGTGGTTTTGTTCAAACAAGTTTAACAATCTTTTCATACATAGCGTTACTATGATGCTCTTCTGATATCATTATAGAAATGCAAATACTCTTATTCACTGCTACTAAGAGTATCTTGCTGAACATGAGTAACTTTAGAGGTATTTTTCAGTTTGAAAAAGGAATACTGATTCACAATAAGGTTTAGATATCAGCAGTGTACTTCCAAGATTAATGAGAATATCAAATTAAAAATGAACCCGGTCTGCCAGTTTAATTAACCAAATCATGCTTGCTGATTTTTTTCTCCACTTCAGAGGAGAGCACGATTGTCTTGCTTAATTTCTCTACTAGCAGCTATCCTTACATAGTCTGAATATTACTACTTCAGTGGGATTGTCTCCAGCACACCACACCATGCTCTGATATCAGGTCCATCATATAACCCAATACAGTACAAAATAGTTAAACTGCATTTACTGATTGTTTAGTTACTTCAGATGCATGAGTATAGACACTAGCAGTCCATCAATTACTGTGTCAGACACACGCCTGCCCTCTCCACTTCAGATACACAGTGCTGTAGTGCCCACTGTAAATGCCAAACTCTAGTGATATGTCCAATCACTTCCTTGTGTTAAGTCAAACACCCAGAGGAAAACCACATCATGGCAGTTGCCTTTGACTAAAATTTCTTTGATTTTTAAATATTTTAAGCTTTATAGAAAGATTTAATTGTTGTTAGCTCCCTGCCCATCCGCAGGACTATTTTGCTATCTGTTTATACTGCATTGCTGCAACAACTGTAATTCTTTACCTAGGAAAGGTATGTCCACAACACAGACAACTAAATTTGATATTACTTATGTCAGACATCTGTAGAAAATGAAATATGTAGTACCAAGCATTATCCTGAGAAATCTGCTCAAGAAGCCCTCCAAAAAGAAATAGTACTTTACCACACACAATCTGTATGATGGATTAAAAAGTAATTATTCCACTCAATTATCAGACAGTAGATAGTAGGAACTGGAAGTGAAGGAATTATTAACAAAACAATTAATGTAACACAAATGCTTCCCTGAACCTTCTGTGGTATTAGCATTAGATGTACACTGACAACCTGAAAAATCATATTAAATGAAACTGAAAAATTTGGCATGTTACATGATAAAATTACAGGGTAACTGAAACTCCATTCAATGGAGCAGTTTAGCAGCTTTAATCACATTTAAATCAATTAATGAGATTTTGACAAAAAGTCAGTGATTCTATAGAAAGAGTCAGAAAGAATTACAAGAAACAACAAAATCCAGGCAATTATGTATTTCAAAAGCACAATTTTGCAAAACATCTATTTTAAGAGTGTGGAGTGTTTATCTCCTACGTAATACAAATTCCACAGTGGATAATGAAGATCTTACACAATTAATTAGTTTATTATCCTTTACATGTCTTTGCTTTTTTATTTAACCCAATAAAGACATTTCTGAAGTTTAAAAACTGAATAATAAAAAAAAATGTTTAAAAAGCAGTGTATACACTTTATATTGAACAGCAGTAATTTCCAATATCAAGTAAAGAAATAATACTGGCATGAATTTTCATGGACACTGGTTCAATAAACAGCAGCATTCTGTATGCAGCAGCAGTATTCTGGATGCAGCGCCACAGCCACAAAATTAAGCAGTAGAGGTGAAACATGCTTTTAAATTTTTACATATTAAACCTATGGAATGCTCCTCAGAGATACCAGAATATGAAGCTGTGCCCAGTGAAATTTGAACTTCAAGTAAGATTTGAGCCATTTCAATTGCTTAGAGCTCTAATTTTGTAATTGAGATAAAATATACTGATTATCACTCTAAGATGTCATTTGCCAGCTTAACATAAATGGTCAAGATTTAGTAAAGTCCTTTCCTGGCAGTCCATAATCACACAGAGGAATTTTTTTGCTGGTAGGGAAATTCATATCCTTGGGCTGTTTCTGCTGCTGTTGGGTGGTTCCTGCTATCCAGTTCTCTCTCTATTTTTGTGTAACACCCAACAGACACAATCTGAACCATTGTGACCTAGTTTGTGGAAATAATCAAGGAAAAAAAGAACAAAGGGGAGTGGGGAAGGGTGAGGGAAGGGTGATAAATTCTAATCTGTTTTCTGTTCAGCTTTTTAAACTATCCCATTGTGGTACCAGAGGAATACCAATGCCAGCAATGAGGAAAGAAACACAAAAATGAGACAAGGAGAATAATAAACTGCTCTTTTTCAGCAACATCCCACATTTTGTTCTCAGTTGTCCTGTAAAAGCACACCAGAGAATGTTCAAGTACCAAGAGGCACATAAAGAGTAAGTGTGAAGAACTCTTTTCATCTTAATTCCCATGCTTTCAGTATTTCATTTTGCCATATTATGTTGCACATTTCTTTAATTTTTAATCACCAGACTGCCATATCTTTGCATTGGTAATTTAATTTCAAATAATCACAGTATTAAAAACATAAAATTATCTATATTACTGTTTAATTACTTCATGCTAAGTAAATTTTAAATACTCTGAATATTTACAAGACACAAGAATAACTGTCTTGATGGTCTTATATTACAGTGCTTGATATGAAGCCAGATATGTCAATACTTCATTTTCCCTACTAATTGATTGACATGATAAAAGAAGAAAAATTTCACAGTAAATAAGATTTGCTTATAAGCAACTGCTTAGTAAGAAAAGAGTTAACAAGCTATGATTCTTCAGCTTTCAGGGACCTGAGAGGGGCACAGTGAGGGTTTATTAACTCATATAGTGGTAAGCTAAACATACACCTCTTATTTATCCTATCCTGACAAAACCAAGTATATGGTGCCTGACAAACTGTTTGGAGATTGCTTAAAGAGAGGGAAGAATGTGCCACTCCACACAGCAAACCTGGAATGATTGAAATGTGGAGCAGTGGAAGGCTCTGATAGCAGGCTCTATTGGCATGCTCAAAGGAGAATCTGATGGAATCGGCAGATTAAGTCAAGAAGTGTTAATACTGGGAGGGACTGGCCCACAGGAGGTGACCAAGTCCACCAGCCTTCCCCCTCTTCCCTTTCAAATATCTTCTCCTAACACCACTAGGGAAGCAGTGGTGCAAGAGAGCGTTTAGGCACTTCCAGCCAGTCATGGTCCCATCCTTGGAAGGCAAAGCCCTGGGATGAAAGGAGCACTGCTCTGACAAATCACAGAAATCCTGCCTTCTCATCTTGTCCTGCAGTGCTTGCCATAGCACTGAATTACTGTTTAGTTGCTAGTTTTCCATAATGCTTGAGTTTTTTAGATGTGACAGAGCAAAGGCAAAGATTGCTTCAATTATTTTCAAGTCAAAGAGAAAATTTAAACTTTTCATTGCAAAGTTAAGAGCACATCTGCATGATATGTTTCCTATTTGCATTAATTTAAATAATTTTCTACTTCCATTCAATGATAAGACAATTATACAAGATGAGACTTGTATATATAAGACTGATAAATTATGGACTGTTATAGCTCTGTGTTTTTCCCTGCAGTGTCATGCCCTGAACCGATATTCTCTTCCACTGCCTTAAGATAGCTCCTTCTAAAATACAAACTGGGAATACCATTACTGTTTTCAGACAGTTATAATTTACTTATCTTTCAAAGCTGATACATATTCTTGTGCATATTAATTCACTGGTAGTTTTCTCTTAGACCATGATAAGATCGAAAATACTTTTAGGTTTACAGAATTTATCTTCTTATTTATATATGTGGGACTTTTTAATTTAATGGAAATTTGGCTGTATTTGTTTTGTGTGACAGCATAGGCTGTTGCATTAGAGAGTGGGTTACTTTAAAACTACAGATACCTGTTCACTACTAAATTTGAAATGCCTTTGAAGCAATTGATTTGGTAAAAATCACAGATGAATTGATAGGTAATTCCAGTTGCTAAAAAAGAAGTATTTTCTCCTAATTTTTGTTCTAGGAGTGATTCAATGAACATTCAAAGATAATGTTTAAGATACCATTCTGATCAAAACACATTCTTTCAACTTCCTTCCATTTACAAACATGGAGGTGTCAAATCTTCTTTCCACAGGATACTTTTATTTGTCTTCCACAAGTACTCAGAAAGGTGAACACTGTTTTTTACAGGCATGTTTATTATTTTTCTCAGTTAGAATAATCTACTTTTTTTTTTTTTTTTTTTTTTTTTCCAAGCCAGGTATATGTCAAAGGTAAACCGAATATGGAAACTTTAAAGTGTTACAAAAAAGGACTTGGAAATCTTCTTAGAACTATTCTAATACATTTTTTGCCACTTACTTTACCTATGGAATTCTTAGCAACTGCAGGACCTTACCATAGTGATTCAAATAGGGTGCTGTACTGCAGAAGTTACATCAATAAATGTGCTTAAATCTGACAAAAAAAGACAAGGAAAGGTGAAAGAGTTTGTTTAACCATGTTTTTCTTCCAAGTCCCAGTACCTAAAATACCTGGCCAAGGAGAACACAGCTAAATTTTAGTTTCTTAAAAGGAATACTTAGAAGGAATCCTTTTCAATTTACAATATAGTACAAAAGTAAAAATTCTGAAACATAATTTATTTTCATTTTAACAATAGAATGATTGTGGTTTTGTGCCGTAATTGACTTGACTCCTTTGACAAAAGCTGAAATCTGTAATGCAATTTCATAAGGAGCATTTGTCTCAGCAATATGAATGTAGACCAGACGGAATAACAGTAGAAGAGGAGGAACTCCAAGAATGTAGTTTCTGTGTTCCCTGAAGTATCTGTACAGTATGCCCACTGAAAGCTGTGTTTTCCCCCTTCCTTATTCCCCAGTGATGTTTATAAAGACTATCTATTTCCAAATCTGCATAACTCAAGGACTCTGCCAGGTTAAGAATTATTTCTGTAGCTAATCCTTGACACTGTTTTAGAAAGTACTCTTGCATGAGTTGCAACATGCACATTTCTATGAAACTATAGAAACTATGACAACCAAACTGTGTCATAAATAGAACTCATGAGATGGATGTCATCACCATAAATGATACCTGAACATTTGAAACTTCTTTCTGTAGAAATTTGCTTTTCCCCCATCTTTGTTCTGCAGTGAATTGTAGTACTAAAGAAGGTAAACTGGGAAACCATAAAGCCCAAAGATAAAGTCTAGAAAATATAATTGAAGTAATTATTCTACATAAGGTTAACCCATATAGAAAAATCTTTCTCCCTTGCTCTAAGTCCCACAACAACAACAACAGCTGCATAGTAGAAATGGAGGCATTCATATCTGTCTTAGTCTGCATGAGAGTAGTAAGGTGGGAAGGGAAAGGAGGGTAGGTAAAGGAGGGAGCATCACACAGCATACCACAATATAAAGAAAAAAAACAATGAAACAAAAATTTACCAGCAAATTCAGCAACATGACTGACTCTACAGCAGATGTGCTGATTTGACTGCACCAGTTTCAAACAAAATTTAAAAAATAAAATTGCCAAAAGATAATTATAATCCCGCATGTTTAAAGAAATTACAGAAAACAGGTTTATTGCCCCTACTCTCACTGTTTAATAACTATACTTAAAGATGTCCAAAAGATTTAAATATTAACATCAAAATAAAGAAGGGCTTTATATCAACAAATTTCCAACAAAATTGCCTCAAACTCCTGCAGACTTCTGGTTCTTTCTAAATGATTAAGAAAATGAATGATAGTAATCTGACACAATTATTGGCATAAAAAAAAGTTCAAAATTTTGTAACATTTTTCTGAATATTTCAATAAAATTAAGAGCACTGACTTCCGATGTATCAGCCAAAATCTGTTCTTGCTGAGCTCTAAAGGCAAGTATTTGATTTCCATCAATGTAGTGATTCTGACTATCAAAGAAATTTAAACCACTCTAAGGGATATCAGAAAAACTACTGTCAATGGCATTTCTTTAAACTTGTATTGATGTAACAGGATTAATATGTCCTTGGGGATATGATCAGAACAGCTGTCTTTCACAAAAAAATATCCTGCACAAGGCAATAAGCATGAATTTAATACCATCTCAGAGGGCTGAAGTGTCCATTACGGTCCATTTCCTTCTACTTCTCCTGACCAAATCACAAAACTGATTTCTAAGAGATGATTGCTAAAATACAATCTCCTGCAATGACAGTCTTTCTCCCATGAAATTATATGAATATGCCAGGAAACAGCATATTGCATGCTTGAATGCAAAGCAGTTTGCTGCCAGGAGCAATCCATGCCTTCACTGACATCTTCTGATTCACAAAGCTCTGCCATTTCACATCCTGTGATTAAATTTCACCGGTAAATCTGTGGCTGAAAATGCAACCTGGTCTGTCTGGTTTACATTTCCCCATCATCCTGTTGTGAGGAGGATCTCTGGGAAACATTCTCCATCAGAGGATCAAAATATTTCATTGCAAACAGTGCAGATACCTGCAGGCACCCACAGGTCTTAATTGCACAGAGCAGGGACCCTCATTCGTGCACCCATGCACATGGATCTGGGGCCATCTAGACCAGGACTGAGCCAGGTGCACTTCTCAGAGGTACAACTTTTCCCAGTCCTGCTTCTGGCTGTTCCTTCACTGTCATTGGGATTTCCCAGACTACCTTCAGGCCTGACTTGCTAACTCAGCTTTTTTGGATTGCTGACTGCTGGATGGTCTTGCCTGTCCACTCCCAGATTTCCCACTCCTGTGGGGGAAGCTCCAAAACCCATATTGGAACAACATGAAGGTAGCTGTCCCTCCAGTAAATATAGTCTTATCACCCATCTCACTGTAAATGAGACCTTTCTTGATTTTCAGATCCTTATTCACTGTTACATGTAAAAAAAATCTTTCAGGAAAATAAAGGAAAATATACATTATTTTTGAAGTCTTTAATTTGCTAAAATATGCTTTTCATCCTCACTTTACATAAAATACCAATGACAGTATATGAAAGCAAATTATCATATTTAAGTCCTTTGAAATTGCAAAAGATATTTTTAGTTATTTTTGCATAAATCCAAAATGAAAAGGTATTGTAAGTTATTAGTGACCTTGTGCAAATGGGCATTAAGAGATTTTCATGTGAACGACATAGCTATTACAAAGAATTATATCATCTCAGAACTTTTTATGTGGACATGTTTATGGATAGCTTAAGAACATCTATATTCTACCTTCCAAACTAATTTTTTGATGGAGTTCTAGTGAAAGAATGAAAATGCTACTAACTTTTGCTAAATTTGAAAACTGTTTATGTCCTACTTTCCTTTATTGCAAATATTTAATGTTACCTTTAGCCAAAACCAGGAAAGACAATACAGTCCATGTAAAGATAGAATGTATCAAATTTAGCTCTTAATAAAACCCGCTATTACAGTATTTTATACAGTTTACCAGAAACTAAAGGAGAAAAGAAAATATGAATAAATTTGTTGAAGCTTGATGTAATTGCACTCTGCACAAATATTCCTAAAACCCCTGCATGGTTATCGGGTACTTTTGTTGAAAGCAGAAGGCTGGGATCAGTCTTTAGAAGACACTGTCTTCAACTTCACTGTGCAGTTTCTCAGTGCAATCAGAATCACACTAAACTTCCAGCTGTGGTTAGGGACAAACTGACAATACCACATAGTAAAGTGTTCATATGTGCAGAAAAAGAACATGGACTAAGTAGACAAAAGAAAAATCATATGAAAAATGAATTACTTTGATGGTTACATTTCTTGGGAGGACAGAAGTGAAGCATATTCCCTATCACCTAATAAAGGAATACATCTGAGACTCTAAGAAAATATGATGTTTAATGGTCTACTTATGTTTTCACAGATGTTCCAAATACCTTAGGGCTTTTTTATAAACATACTTACTTAGTATGCCAGGAGTTGTAAAAATTTGGTAAGATTTAATTAGCATTTTAAAAAATCCAGACAGTTATTTGAACCATATTTTATGATAATGGTAAGGGACATCTCTGAAAGCATAGACAGCAACTAGTTACCTAGATCCTATTTATTGCCTTTGTAAATATACAGAGTATTCTAGGGAACTAAAAAATGAACATCATATTGCTAGGCTAAAAAATTCAAATTAAGTGATACCTATTACCATCCTATCACACTCTAGTAGCTTTATTGCTCTTCAATCAGAATTTCAGTAATAATTTGTTTGGAATCTCTACTGAGAATGAGAGAAATGGAGATGGTCAAAAGTGCCTGAGAAAACAGATTATCCTTTCTTAGGTCATGCCATAGTTTCATGCTTAAAATCTCAAACCATAATTCTTCATGAAGGCAGCACGAGTAACTGAACCTTTGAATAAAGAGTTTTTACTGGAACTCAGGTCAAAAATAAGAGTTGGTGAGCTTTGGAAGAAGGATCAGAAAAATGAGAACTACAAGGATGTCATGAAGCTATTTAGGGATAAAACTAAATACATAAATACCTAAAGGCCACAAATAAAATAAAAAAGTTTTGTAAGTTCTGTAAATATATCAGCGACAAAAGGAGGGTAAAGGATGATCTTAATTCTTTAATGGATGTAGAGGGAAACATAATGACAAAGGATGAGGAAAAGGCTGCCTTCTTTCCCTCAAGTTGTTCTTGGAGTACCAAGTCCACTGAACTGAAGGACAGGAACATGAAGCCTCCATAATCCATGGGGAAATGATCAGCTACACCACTCAGACACACATATAAGTCTAAAGAGCTGGGTGGAATCCACTGCCCAAGGGTACTCATAAAACTGGCAGAAGTGCTCACGGGGCCACTTCCCATAATTTACCCTCTAGTCTTGTCTAAATGGGGCGGTTCCAGTGGACTGGAGATTGGCCAGTGTGATGCCCATTTATAAGAAGCATAAAAAGGAGGATCTGGAGAGCTACAGGGCTGTCATCCTGATCTCCGTTCCAGGAAAGATTATGAGCAAGATCATCTAGAGTGTCATCATATGACATGTGTAGAACAAGCAGAGAATAAGGCCTGGTTTTCTGAAAAGCAGGTCATGCTTGTCCAAACTGTTTCCTTTCTGTGACAAAGTGACTGGATTAGTGGATGATGAAAAGGCCAAGTTTCTTTACCTAAACGTAAGCAAAACTTCTAACACTGTTTCTCGTGATGCTCTGGAGAAACTGGGTTCTCATGGCTTGTATAGGTATACCCCTCACTGGGAAAAAAAATACTGGATGCCTGGGCCTAAATCATGGTGGAGACTGTAATTAAGTCCAGTTGGTAGCTGGTCAAATTTGGTTTTCCCTGAGGTTCAGGTAAGAGGATAGGTAGTTTTAACATCTTTACCAACTAATGATCTGGATGAGGGAATTGAGCTTATCCCAAGTCAATTTGAAGATGACACGAAGCTGTGCTGGTGTGTTGATTTGTTGGAGAATAGGAAGGCTCTGCAAAGACTGGATTGGTGGTTTGAGGCTGATTGTATGAGGTTCAACAAGGCCAAATGCTGGGTCCTGCACTTGGGACACAACAACTCCGGGCAGCACTGTAGGCAGAAGGAAGAGTAGCTGAAAAACAGGCCAGTGGAAAAGACCTGGGGGTGCTGGTTGACAGCCAGATGAGCATGATCCAGTTGTGCCCAGGTGGCCAAGAAGGCCAATGACATCCTGGCCTGTATCAGCAATCAGATGTGTTCAGTGGGACCAAGGCAGTGATTGTACCCTTGTACTTGACATTGGGGAGGCCACACTTCAAGTCCTGTGTCCACTTTTAGGCTTCTGACTCCAAGAAGGACATTGAGGTGCTGGAGTGTGTCCAGAGAAGGGCAGCAAATCTGATGAAGGGTCTAGAGCACAGGTGTTAATAGGGGCTGCTGAGGGAACTGGGGTTGTTTAGCTTGGAGAAAAGAAGGCTCAAGGGGAAACCTTATCTCTATCTGGAACTACCAAAAAGGAGGGTGTAGCCAGGTCACTTCTCCCAGGTAACAAGAGAGAGATAGGACAAGACAAAACATCCTCAAATTGCATTGGAAGAGGGTTAGATAAGATATTAGAAAAAAAAAAATCTTCACCAAAAGGATTGTCAGGCATTGAAACAGGCAGCCGAGGGAAATGGTTGAGTCACCATCCCTGGAAGTACTTGAAAGATGATGCACTTGGAGATATGGTTTAGTGGTGGACTTGGTAGTGCTTGTTAACAACTGGGCTCAATGATCCTAAAGGTCTTTTCTGAAGAGCTCTATAAAAAAGTGTAAGAGAGGGAAAACAAAGGTCATCTTAATCACTCTTTTTTCCTTTGACCTTCAAATTTTTACTGTCGTTTAAACCATACTGTCCTTTCATTTTTAGAATTGTTGAATAGTTCCTAAAAGATTTTTCCAATACAATCTCCAAGAAAAAGTTGAGAATCAAAGCATGATTTGTTTTGTAAAGTTCTGAATTCTCTAAGTCCTTATCTTAGTCATAGCACAATAAAACCTAAGAGATACTTTCAGTTTTTTGTCTCCATAGCTTCAATCATCAAAATGACACTGTAGTGCAGCAATGAATGATCAGCAAGAGAACTTAATGTTCCAAAGTCAAGCTGACCAGTAAGTGTCAGAAATAACTTGAACAGCCATGCAGTCTACCATGAATAGTATCTTTATCACACATTAATTGAAAAGCTACAGGATAAATCAGTTAAGCATTCTATCAATCTGGAAAGCAGGCCATGATTTTCAAACACTAGATACAGATAATCATAAAGCATTTCAGGTTGGAAGAGACCTTATAAAATCTGACATCCCCACCCCAGCTCAAAGCAACATAAAATGATCACCGTTGTTGAGAGAAACGGGGAAAACACATCATTTAAATTAACACCTTGAAAAAAATGCTATGTCCCACTAAAATAAAATAATAGAAATGTAAAATTCATCTTGCTTATTGAGTCAGGAAATAAAACTCCTACCTTTATCTCATTAAGTGGTTAACCCTGACTGTAAAAGCAGAGTGCACTACACTCTTCACCTTCAGAAGAACTAAACAGAGAGAGGGGATTTGACTCTTCCTTGGAGTGCCATAGCCAGCTAAACAAAGAAAGATAATCCCACTGGAAATTAAATTCTTGTTGTACTTGATATTTATGTGTTATTCCCAGCCTGGCTGCTTTTGCTTTCTGATATAACATCTATTGCTGTTTAACTTAAATTAAAACATTGTAACAATTAATTGATAGTTTATTAATGGATATATATTCCTCACTAATTGACTAAAATGGTATATGACTATCCACACTTAAAAGACACTCCAGTCTTAACTGGAGGTTTTGAGGCACCTGGTGCTTCAGTTTCTTCATTATGCTCATATTTCTTCATCATTCATTAGATTTCTGAAACACAGCAAGTGGTGAGACACTGGTTGTCTTGTTGGTATACCTCCAACCTCATTTCACTTACTGAAGAATTGCCTTCTGTTACTTGATAATGCACTGTAAAACAATATCAAAAGTAGATTAAAATTCTAAATTTTTTATGCAAAATCTTGAATAAGTTCAGGGGAAAAAATAAGGTTTTTTAGAAAAATGTTTTAGATCGCAAACATGCATCAAGCACTGTTTGTATTCCTCAGTATAAAGATAATCAGAACACAGAAAGTTTTCAGAGATTTGTTTCTTGAAAATATCTCCAATCCTAAGTGTATGCAACATCAGACTAAAATTGGAATGTTGAACATTTCTAGTGGCCCAAACAGTATTTGAGAAAATAAGAGATAAACCCCCCAAACACTACCAACAAAAAAAAACCTCACCCAAGAGCACCTTGAAATTTTAATTATGTTTTTGCAACAGTAGAAATTAAAGATATAAAATTTAAAATACATTATTATTCTCCAGCAAATGAATAATTATCACTTACAGTATAAACTTCATAGTTGAAAATTTATATCAAAATTATAAGTTGAAGAGAACAACAAACAAGCAATATTTGCAAGCAAATTAAAATGAATTTAAAATGTCATGTTTAGTTTGAAATTAGTCTCTCATTGAAATTAGACAATGTTTCTACATAGAAATGGTTGAAGATCTGCTTGCTATTTAATGCAGAAGTCTAACCATATCTACTTGTTAATATTCTTGATTAAAACTTTCCTCAACTAATTACATAGCAGTGGATCACTTTTACTGTAGTATAGACATATGCATCTCCAGCTGAGGATCACAACTACTTTTTTACCAAGCAGAAGTATCAAAATACAGTTAATCGCTCCAAAGACATTGACATGAAGAAGCCTTTTAGGTTTTTATATGAAATGGTTAAATAAATAAGCAAATCCAGAGAAACTTGGTGCAGAACAATTTATTATGATGCACTTGTACAATGTTCCTTGTCATCAGGAGGTGGTCAAGGTCTACAAAAGGTAGTTACCACAAGTGGTCTTTTTGCAAGTTACATTACTGTCTTGTTGCTTGAAGCAACGTCTTATCATGCTCAAAGTATCCAGGAAACAAGAATAAAACTATCTCAAATTACACATAGATTGTGATTATAGAGCACTTTGAGGTCTGCACATCAGAACTGTTTTCTGCAGCAATTTGGAAATAGTGTGGTTATGGCAAGGAAACAATGTGAATATTCAGGGCAATGAAAATCCACAAGTGTTATGAGAAGGAAATAGTCAGCTTTTGAGAGTTTGCAGGTTTATTTATAGCCTGCAGGCTACATTCCTAGGTTCTAAGTCCTCCTGCTTGCAGGGTACACTAGCAACAACTACAAATACTGGCTACATTAGAAAGTGGCATAGAAACAGATTAAACAGAGAAGCTATCAGTTGTTGTGGACCCTATAACCACAACATACGTTTTTCATGCCATCTACTTCTAATTTCATCCTGCAATGAAGTACCACATAACTGCCACAAAATATGGTGCTATGTGCTTCCAGGGAACATCTTCCAGATTATTCTTCTCTGAAATGGAATAATGTTGAAATAGCTCAGTGATGCAAAGCAAAAAGTGACAGTTGTTAAGGACAGACCTGCTTCAAACACACTCCCACAGATATTTTGCAATAAACAACAGGTGAAATATCAGATTGAACATATCTAAACCTCTTAAATTTCAAAGTGAACTTCTTTAAGCCTTATAAAAAGGTATAGGTGGGTAAGAATGGTGCCTTCATTTTTCAAGGCTTCTGAATGTCTTTAAATACAGCTTAAATATCTGAAAAGTAAACCAATGTCTGCCTTGAAAATTTATCTTAAATTAGAGAACCGAATTCTGATATTTACTTAAGAACAAAAGAATTCCACTCTAAGAACTTATCAAGGGTTACTAGCCTATCAATATACATGTACTTAAATTTAGACATATGCAAATGAAATTGTAAAATGTTATTTCACCTATTGCATTTAACCTGGTTGAAGGTTTGCAGATTTTCTGCTTCATCCCTGAGAAGAATAATATAATAAGTAAACACTGTCAATTTATTTAATAAATCCTGGAGAAAGACTATGAAACATTAAGAATAACCTTCCTGTATTGTGCTTAGGTACATTAATAGATGCATCTGGGTTTTCACAAAAACTGAACATGTGAATGTTGCCTAAGATCAAAAATGTCTACAGTAAGATAGATTTTTTTGAAATTATTCTATATAATTTTATGGGTTTTTTTTTCCAATGAAAAGTTAAAAAACTACATTATAAGTAAATAATTAAAAAATTAAGTCCCCAACACAGCAGGAAATTCTCATTTACTTTAGCACATACCTTTTGCTCTTTATTAGCTAACCTTAAAAGAAGAATGCAGAATTATATGCTTATTATCCATGTCAGAGCAGTTTAAAGAAGATCCAGGGGAATACAACCATTTGAAAGCTAAATTCCAAATTCTCCAGAATTTTTAGAAGGAGAGGAATAAGTCACAGAGAATTTCAGCTCATATCTAGTTTCCAGTTCCTGAATCATTCAGTTTTGTCAATTGTAACTTCAGAGACATTTTTCACTTGCCACAATTATGCAGTCTTGCATCTGTATATTTTAGCTGGTCAATAATTAAAAAAAACCCAAACAACCAAAGCTATCCAATTATGCAAACTTGTTTGCACTGCAATTATACAAAAATCTAAAATCTTCTACACTCTCAGATCAAGTTTTTCACAGTTATTTGTGAAAAATAGGCATTTTCACAAGTGAAACACTGCCATCTTGTGTATTATGGACTTTTTCACTTGTCAAAGAAATATTTTTCCCAAGGGACATTCATATATTTTTTATTTTCCCCTGAGAATGATACCAAGTCCCATAGATAAAGTTTGAAATTTAATGATGAAAATAGCTGTTCAAACTGTTCAGCAAGCCACATTAAAATCATATCTTCCATTGAAGCAAGCAAAATGAAAACCAGTTTTCAAATTAAACACCACAGTGAAGTTGGATTCAGTTCTTCACAAACACATTTTAATCATATAATTTCTTAGGCTGCAGTCTCCCTTTGTGATGGTTTAGACTGAGTTTTAATGAACAGGTTTTAACTTTAATTTATATGGGATGGATCTCCATTTATTTGATGTCCCTGAGTACCTATGTAACTCCTTATCATACAATTTTAAAAGTATTGCTGACCATCATTTAAATGAAAAATGTAGCCAAAAAAAAATCTTATATTCCGTTTATAGATATTATTCTATACTCTTGTCATTGTAGACAACTGGAAATATTAAATTGGTACTATAAAATTTATATATAATATAAAAATGAGCAAGTAATAATTTTAATTGATGGTTCACATTCTCATTCCTTTGAATGTCCAAAAAACCCAAAATCTCACAAACAAGCCCATTAAGAAAACTCTGTTTAACAAATACTAATGTGGATTCAGAATAATTAATAACTATAGAGCAGCACTTGATGAATGCTTTCATAATTTTACAATTGTGTGGCAACATGTATTGTCTGTAATTTGGGCAGTTGTCTTAACAGTTGACAATTCAATGCTTTTTGTATCCATGAAATTATTAAGTTCTGCTGAATAGCTCAAACCTTGCTCAGAAAAGCAAGCTGAAGGACACAGCTGTATATAGTACAAGAAATTCAACAACAATGATAAAATGAATATACTTTAAAAATGGAGCTAAATATGTCACCTATTTCTAGAATTTTGAAATTTCAGTATTAAACTTCTTGTAAGTTGGCACAAATATTAGAGAACTTTCAAAACATAAACAGAGTTTTGTAATCACAAATAAACACACTGCATTATCTAGCTACATACTTCAAATAAAAACAACCATTGTCTGAAAGGAAGATTTCCGGGGAGTAAAACACTAGACAAATGGCAAGACTGAATGTCATGAGTTGATATGTACCCTAAAGGTAATTATGAACTGAATGATGTTTAGATTAGGAAATAAAAACTCTGTCTATCACAGGCATAATCTCAGGAGTACTCCATGTCACTCTTAACTTGCTGTGCTGAAACAGCTAGAAATATAACTCTAGAAAAATTTGTATTCAAAGACCAAATATAATTTGACACATTGCATATCAAGGAGTTTTACTGAGATTAAGGTATAAAGAATAAAAACCTTTAGTTTTTTTCTCTATTTCCCATGCACTGTGTAATAAATACATTTCCAAACCAATGAAACTAAGGCAATCAAGACTCATTTTCTGCTCACACTTTACATGCAAATCACAACCCTTAAGATATTCTAAAATTTTCAGACAAGAAATCTAGCATCTCACTAAGGAGAGTAAGCTCTCAAAAGGTTCAAACTGATATTAACATATTTCAAAATATTAAATATGTCACTCAGCTCCTAGAAGCAATCCTGGTGATGGGAGTCCCACACCCCAGAACTACAGAAGAGCCCTGACAAAGAGATGAGGTTTGTAGCATTACACCAACTAATTTAATTTTCTCTGGGCAAAGGTTGACACAAGGGCAAAAAGGTTACTGAAGGAGAGTAACACTGAAGTGGACAGCAGTTGCAGTTAATGGGGGAGGGTGCTTTCTGTAGGTAAATAAAATGTCTTTGCATGGAGGAGATGATGAAAGCAAGTGTCTCTAGGTGAAAACTTAAGACACGTGGGCTTAATTTTCAGTTTTGTTAAATTTCTACCTCTACAATTGACATATCCACTATATATTTCTACATATGATATATATGTATGCAACATTACATGATAATGTAAATGCACATACCTGCAAACACATACATGTGTTTTCTGTGTGTATCTACAACATGTATGCATATTAAGTCATAACTTAAAAATGTTACAACTTAAAAATTTTGTTTTCAAGCAGAGGTAATCCATTTAGGCAGAAAACCACAGATCTCAGGGTCCAAAGTGTTTTGAACAACTTGTTCAGCACTTTGCCACACGTCTGTCCTACCTGTGCCTCTATTTTTCAAATGTAGAAATAGGCTTATAAGTCCATAGAAAATTTATGCTTTAAAAAGGTGAAGTTTTAAAAGTTACTTTGCATATCACTAGACCAAATTAAAAAGTGGTCACTAAAACCAAATATCCATTAAAAGAAAGCCAAAGAACACCTATAATTGATTTTGCTTTTGATTCACATTCCAGCAATTTCCACGAAGGTCATTACTTTGTTAAAATGCGAAAATATATCTTTAAGGATCAAAAGCCAGCTAGGTAAACAATACAGATTTTTCTAGCTTTACTGCATGTAGTAGAGGTCACTACATGCTAATTTACTCTAACGTCTTTACATAGAATAATTAAGAAAACCCAAAAAACTAAACTTTACTGTTGCTCAATATTAAAATAAATTTTGCTTATGTATATAAGTTCAATATTTGAATATTTGAATATTTGTATTTTAAATTGCATTTAAAATACATGATTAAAATATGCTTGTGCAGTTTGTATGCTACTGTTTGGAAGCTGCAGAAATTAAAGTAATTCAATTATCTGATTATCTGTGATGATGAACTTGACACACAACAGGCATACATTAGAAAGAAAATAGGTGCTAATCCATAAGCATATAGTGACTGTATTCAGATTTCAATCAAGCTCACATGAAAGTGAGAGCTTTATGTTATGATTATAGCACAAAGTGTTTTCTGCATCAGCTAAGCAATAAGATCCCAATATAATCACAACAATAAGCAGTAAACTATATTTTAAGCTTAAGGTGCAAGTGCTACTAGGACCTCAAAACATGACATTATATTATTTGCATTGCTCATATTCAGGTTGTGTACCTGGGATATTTGCAGTGACAGACATCCTCTTAAAATAAGTGATTTTTTTTAAATGGATGTCCAAAGACTACTAAGAAGCTCAAGAGCTGGTTTTACCTTTATAATTGTATTATTTTCCTTTTATGTTTGTGTATCGTGCAGTATACTTATGACCATATAATTAATTTTGCAGTTAGAGGAATTTGTATAACTTGCATTACCAAGAATGACTTATTAGAAATTCCTAGGTAAAGCATTTACATGTCTGTCTAATAATCTATCTAATAATATTCACAAAAAATCAATTTTGTCTAGGATGTCAAAGTTAATTTTAAAAGAGTTTTCAAAATACTGCTGATTATTTATTTACTTTTATTTAGCTTTATTTTATGTCTTTTAACATATGATGGTGTCCTGAAAATTCAGGTAACTTAGAAATAACTTGTAACAAGCAGGATGTCTGTTCCTTGTCAAAAGTAACAAATGACAGAACAAGAGGAAATAGACGCAGATTGTACCAAGGGTGCTTTAGACTGGACATTAGGAAAAAATTCTTCCCAAAAGGGTTGTCAAGCACTGGAACAGGCTGCCCAGGGAAGTGGTGGAGTCACTGTCCCTGGAGATATTTAAAAGATGTGTAGGTGTGGCACTCAGGACCTGGTTTAGTGATGAACTTGGCAGTGCTGGGTTAATAGCTAAACTTGATCTTAGGGGTCTTTTCCGGTCTAAACAATTCCATGATACTATGATACTACTGTAAGATTAGGCAAACTGCACCCATTGAAAGTTAAGGGTGTGCTGTCTGAGTTTTATAATTTTATCTACTGTATCTCTTCTTGCCATCTCATATATCTTATGTGGAGAGTCAACACAAGCTGAAAAAGTGTCACAATAAAGAAGCCAATGAGGCTACACCAGCTAATAGATTACATCCTTTGTCTTAATTTGAGTGGCAAATTATTGGTAGAATACAAGGAGAAAATCTTTACTTCCAACTAATTTACTACCAACATACATCCACTGCATTCATTGCCTAAGGCAGACAGATGTTCTTTCACACATTTTCTAGGTCTAAGCTCCAGTAAAAACAATTTTTTTTTAAAAGTGAGGTTTGGGCAGGAGGTTATTAGGAGGGAATGGTAAAATATTTTTTATATGTAATGGAAATGTAGTCTTTCTGTCACAGCAGGTAAGAGCTTGGTTAACAAAATAATACTGCAGATATTGTGAAAATAGATTTCAATGCAGTCTCTCAATGAGCCACACATTTTAGAGGAAAAGGTATAATAATACTGAAACCCACTAGATTCAGAGGACAGAAATGTTGCCTTTAATCTCACCTGTCAGTAGGTAGAGAAGTGGGTCATATCCTAGTGTGACTGAATAATAAGCTTCAGCTTTAAATTTTAGGTTTGATTAATTATTTACTACTAATAATTTCTAATTATATTCTTTGCCAATGCTGTGCATAAACCATGTCTTAAAACTATTTTGTAGCTTGTGAAATAAAGGCAACACACATACTTGCAATAAATAATGCATGTCTATGGAATATGCTTATTTATTGTTTCAATATTTTGTCAGATACAATAACCATTGAGAGGACTTCTAAAATTACAACAGAACTAGAATCTAGCTTCTCTTATATGTTTCTTCAGTATTTACTTTCTTCCCATTCTTATAGATCATAAAGCACCAAGAAAGAATTAAAATCTTGCATGAAAACTTTCTGTGAACTAATACTGTTGACTCAGTAAGGATTCTGCTGCACCAGATTATACCAGTTGGCCCTTTTTCATTACCCATCCTTAAAATGTGTCACCGTCTCATATAAAATCAGACCATTACTCCTTTAAATTTAACTCATCTTCCAGAATTAATGTGTTTTTAAAATTAATAATAGAATCTGATGAGTTGGAAGGGATCCACAAGGATTATTGAGTCCAACTCCTGGCCCTGCACAGGATACCCCAAGAGTCACACCATGTGCCTGAGCTTGTCCAAGTACTACTTGAACTCTGTCAGGTTGATGCTGTGATCACTTCCCTGGGGAGCCTGTTCCAGTGCCCAGCCATCTCTTGGTGAAAAACTTTCTCCTGACATCTAACCTAAACCTCCTCAAACTCAGTTTTATGCTGTTTCCTCAAGTCCTGTCACTGGTCACAAAAGTGAAAAGATCAGTACCTGCCCCTCCGCTTCCCCTTGTCAGGCTGTTGAAGACCACAGTGAGGACTCCCCTCAGTGTCCTCCTTTTCAGGCTGAAGAACCATTCCTTGTACATCTTCCCCTCCAAGCTCTTCACCATCCTCATTGACCTCCTTTGCAAACTCCTTAACAGCTTAATACATTTTTGTATGTGGCACCCAAAACTGCACACAGAACTCAATGTGAGGCTGCCCCAGTGCAGAATTGAGCAGAGAGTGCATTAGGTAGTTATGTTCTCAAAAATGGTTCCAAATAATCATTGATATAATACCAGTGGGACAAGAACTGTGCTTGAGTTGGAAAAGTTGTACAGACAGTGATAATTCACCTAAAGAGGTGCCCAAAACCAACAAACAAGCAAGCAAACAAGCAAACAAACATTCCAAACAAAACAAAATTCTAAGAAACCCAGCAGAGGTATTCTGGTTTGCATGAAAGCTCAGCTTTCAAATTTTCTGCTCTTTCATTTAATAATTTCCCTCAGGAGTAATGATCAAATTGTTGTCATAACTCCAGAATAAACCAGGATAAAGTTTTTTTATCAAAGTAACATATGTAATAAGCTATATGTCCTCACTATGTTACTTATCAATGGAGACTAAGTATGTAAAAGCCAAATGAACACGACAAATGAATACTGGGAAGGCTCACTTGAAGAATTATCAGTCATTGTGATTTTTAGACTGCAAGAGGGAAAGACTGGTAGCGCCTGCAGTGCTTTGCCGGTGGAAGGACATGACTGGACCTTCACAGCCTTCCTAAACACTCTCCTCACCTACACCACTACATTTTGGTGAAGAGGACAACACTGAGTTTAAGATAATGTCAAACTCCTCTTATTTTCATTAGCCAGTTTTCTGACTATGATAAATATTTTTCAAAATGCTGAAGAATATGTATGTGAACCTCATTTTCTCTTTGCATCTGTGTGTTGATAATACAATTATCAGCCACTGCTATGATGCATTTGAACTGACATTTTAAGAAGATTCTAATGAGATGCCATAAAACTTAGACACTGCAGATGATAAACATAACTGAACTGGTATTTCTATTTTCCTCATCTACTATTCACTACATACCATGTGCAAAGATGGCACAGCACTACTCACATAAGTGAAATACTTGAGATCAAATTAGTTCTCAGAGCAAACACACATACAATTAGAACAAATATGCTGAATATTGGAAGAACATCTGGAAAAAAAGGAAATAAAACTCTAGGCAATTAAATATTTCAAGTATTCATGATGGAGGAAATAGAAAATATAAACACTAAGACCAATACTGCTGTTGACTTGAAATATCTTCAACCCAGACTGGTAGGTTATGTCACTGAATATATATAGAAATAGTATATTATAGTTTCTATGATTAACTTTACATTTCATTAGGAAATTGATGTTTAGACCTTATAATTACGATAATGACGTACTTATTTTAGAAACAGGATGAAGAGGGAGAAACCACAGCATTTCTAAACACACTCATGAACACAATTTTTTTTAGTCTCAAATAAATATAATTTAACTAAACCCAAATAATTTCTACTCTTACTGCCTAATCTTTACCTTGTGCAACTATGAAACTGGTCCAGGCTCTATAATCTCATGAAATTTGTTTATCTACAAGTGGAGAATCCAAACTTAATTCTAGCCTCATCACTCATCAGAGCACATTTCCTGAAGAACAGTACCAGAAGAGTGTCTTATTAAAAGGTATTTTTTTTAATGGAAAGACAGAAATGTGAATCACAAAACCTTAAGCAAGGTGTTAAGGGGCGAGGGAGGGTAGGGGGAAGTGATTCAGCTTTTATATTAGAATGAAAGAGATTAGAAGCCCCAAAATATAGACCGCAACAAAAGATATAAAGAGTTAGATATTCCTCACAGTGATGTATTTAGACTATTCTCCTATTACACAATTTTATTCACTAAAGGAAAGCAAATTAGAGCTTTAGCTGATGTTCAAGTGCACCTCTAAAATAGGATTCATGCCACATTATAATTCACATTTTTATAAAGGTTCCAATGTCTTCCTCTTCTCACTTTATCATCCTCACATAGGATATCTTTTGTGTATGTATTTTAATGGACAGTGTTAATAATATAGACTTTTAATATACCATAAAATTCAAGTTCTGAAAACATATTGAAGAGCTTCTAATGTGCCATAAAACAAATTATCTAACCAATTTTTCTACTTCCCAAGTAAAAGGGCTTCAATTACCTCACAAACTATAGTAACCCCTGTTTTGGGGAAGCATTTCTTGATATTTATTTAGCTTTGTTTCTCCTACTTCTGCAGTGTGACTCAGTAGTTAGTGACAATTTATCATTCCAGGAGTCCTGCATGTGATAGTCTTTTATTCACGTTAATTCTTGTTAAAAGTCTGTTATCCAAATATAAATGCCTCAAATCACCTTTATTTATATCACTCATGCTTAAGACAAGGGACTGCTATCACTGGAAACACATAGTAGGTACAGCTTTAATGAGACATGATAAAATACGTCCACCCATTCATTAGGCTCACTGAAAATCAATTTTAAAATTCCCTGAAGTCTCCCAGCATGTAAGAGAATACAAAATCCACCACATATTGTGGATGCTGAATGCGAGAAAGCAGGCAGGGAGCACAGTGTCTATGTGAAACCAAGTCACCTAATTTTCTCAGACTGGCTGGAGAAAGTGTGGCCTGAAAAATCATAGAAATCAAAACAGTCCTTGGAGAGGGAAAACAACCTCTGCAGGTGTTGTTTGGATCCTTGTTGTTTACTTGCAGGAAAAGGTCCAGGGGTGGTGTTCCAATTGATCATTGATGGTGATGTGTTAGTTTGACCAATGTATGACCAATATATGTTAGTATGACCAATGAGAGTTTTAACTTTCCAGACCTTCTTGGACCTGTCTATGAAAGAAGACCTGGAATAATAAAACTTGCTCTCTTGTGCAATCCAGCTAGAGTCTGTGTCGTGCTTCTGCTGTTCCTAATATAGTGCAACAACATATGATGAAGATGGCTTCTCCAGAGGATTAAAAAATAAGCTCCTCAGACATGTTCTGATGTAACTCATGCTTTAAGCATACACACATGTTTAGGTGTAATAACCAGAGTATAATCACACTGATCAATTTTATGCACTAAGTTTCTGAATATTTAATGGGATGTTTCATACCAGCATTTCAGGATTGGTTAAATTTTGCAAACACAGGCATTATCACTATTTGAGCTATGCAGTGTGTCCTAGAGCGGCTATTCCAACAGGGGCACGATCACACACTGAATTTTTGGTTTTTTGGTATCTCCCCACCCTTTGTGGAGGTGGATAATCAAGGGTGCCCTGAATGACACACATCAGTAGCTGAATGGAGTTCCAAGCGGTCAATGCACTTAAGTATCGGTGAAGAGGACAGTGAAGAAGAGAGAACCTGGCTCATCTCTTGTAGTGCCCAATGACAGGCCAGCAGATAATGGGCACAAATTAAATTGCAATAAAATATATTTAAACCTAGGAAATAACAAAAATTTTCACTATGGAGGTTATTAAACATTGTTACAGAATCTGAAAATATCAAAACCCTTGGAGATATTCAGAACCTGAGTAGACACAGACCCAGACACAACTAACTTATTTAAGTCAGCTCTGTACTTTCTATCTACACTTTTTTCTCCTTCTTATACTTTCTATGTTTTATAGTAACTCAAGAGATTTGGGCACCAGCAAATGTAAAAAAATTATAAGGAGGGAATTCCTTGCATAACAACTCTTGAAGCAGTAATTTAATATTCGCCAGTGTAGTTACATTACTAAAGGACCTGGTCAAACTAGTGAAATAATATTTTACAGCATTTCTAGTCAAATTTTCCAACACTGCTACCACATAATATTCTTCAGATTTAAGAGCTGTAAATTTAGGCCTCGATGACATAATTCTTTGAAAAATATGACAAGTGCTTGTCAATTAATAGTAGCCTTTCATCTTTCTTTTCTCCTTATTACAAGAAATCAAATGTCATTGTTTCAAACCTGAGTTATTAAGAATGTTTATTAAGAAGGCTATGGCTCAAGAAAAGGTAGAGTTTTCTTCCTGAAGACCTTTTTTATTCTCATTATTTTAGGATTCAATAATTTGTCTCTAATAACAGGGTATGCCACCTCTGCTCACCACTGCTTTGAAAACTGGCTAATATTTAAAATGTGGATCAGTGAAAAACAGCAATGTATCATGTCAAAAGGATGTGTCCGTTGAATGCTACTGGGATGTGTGCTAGGTCACATTTTAATTAAATTCCTCATTAATGATCTGAAAAAAAAGTATATAGACCATCCATGCTAATGAGAGTCACATATCCAGACTGGAAGGTGCCCTACAGACCAAAAACACAGAAAAATTTGGAATGTCAAAAAGGAAAATATCTTGTTGTTGATTTGGAATATTTTCTATTTTCTGGTGGATCTTTGAAAACTCAAGTGCAGAAATAAAATTTTAACTCAGTGGTTAGTTTTTGGTTTGTTTTTTTTGTTTTGTTTTGTTTTGGTTTTTTTGTTTTGTTTTGTTTTTTTTTTAACCGATGTGAAAATGACCAAGTAAAAACTGTAACTGAATGGATAGATAATTGAGATGTAAGGAGAGGATAAAAAAAGTATCCTAGATTTAGACTGGCATTATTGAACTAATAAAGTTTATACCAGTCCAAGAGGAACTCTATTACAGATTTTTAACATACTTTTTCACTTACAGGAGAAACATCAGATAATTAATTCTTTGTCAAAATATATTTGAATGCCATAATGAGAAAAATGCTATGGAAATAGTAAGAAAATATTTTCAAGGATTAGGTGAAAAACATGCTTCTTGAAATCAGGTGTATCTAAATAAATGTTTAAAACAGAACCAAAATATTTTAAATTTATGATAGAAGAGAGACCTTCCATGTTTCCTTATAATCATATCATTATATTATCCAGATATTACTAAAAATTCTGTTGGATTTCGGCTCTAGTGAAGTCGAGGGCAAAGCTTGCTGGCTCTTTAATTTTTAAAATTTTCTGAAAATGACAGTTTAGATGAAATACAAAATTTGGCACTAGAAGTAATAAAAGCTTTCTTAAGATACTGAGCAATTATCTTTTAATTTAGTTCACTTTAAGAATTTTCCTTCAAAAACATTTTTATTAAAATAAAGCCTATGACAGTTTCATAAGTGTTTGCAATAATATTAACTGTTATACCAAATAAAAAAAAAATACATTACAAAATGCACGAACGCTATATGAACTGCATTGATTTATTATATGTGTGTTTTCTTTTGCTATTGGTGTCCACAGATGATGAAAATGAATTTTGGATTTTCTTGTCAGTTACAGTTTAAGTAATCTCATTCACATTACAGGAATGTGGTTTGTGCTTAATTTACCTTAAGCAGAGGCTAAATTTCTATAACCTTTGTAGTTCTGTTAACACTTTTTCCTACTCAGGAATCTTAATGAATTCCTCTTTCTATCACTAAATTACATGGATCTGCATTTAATTATGGGAGCACTTCTAAATGAAATAGAGGATAAATGAACTCTCATTTAACCTTAACACCACTTGAAAACCATAAATGTCAAAGATGAACTCTGAAACTGCTAGTGTCACTCTACCAAGAAGAAACACAATTATACTGTTAGGATTTGGAAGACTATACAACTATGACCAAGTTACTTCTTGTTCCATTGATCATGTAATGTAACAAAGTGTAAATTATACTGAAAATTGAAAACTATCACATCAGAGAATTTTTAGATCACCTGAGGAAGACCTTGTGGAAGGATAATTTTAATTTGATCCATTAAATGGAAGCCTCAACATTATATGCTAATTAGAAAACTCTCCAGCAAGAGAATAACACAGAAGTTTTAAGAAGTGATTTCACTAAGCTGATTTAACCTTCAGAGACAGTCCTTAGTACACATGCATTTTCTCTTTTCTTGCCTTAGCAGTAAATATAGCAAAAGATAGAATTTAAGAAATTCGAAGTACCCTATATAAGGAAGAATGAAACAATGCTGCTGAATACAAGGGTTTTAATTATTTTGATTTGTCTTCTTTAAGGTATTTATTTAACCCTGTATCATGTTCTGATTGCAATTTATAGTCATTCCAGTCTTCAAACTAAGTCAAAACAAAACAAAACAAATGGACAAACAAAAAACCCCAAAAACAAACAAAAAAAAAAAAAAAAATCAAAGACTGAACCAGACACTACTGACTTGTTACACAAAGTCAAAGTTCTTTAAATAAAACATCATACTCACTGCCAAATTCTAAACCAAATGACCTTATAAAGAAAAACTTCCTGAAATTCACAAATACTAACAGAAAATTTTCAGTACAATATATCTGTTGTATTTCTCAAGTAGAAGCTATTTATACACATAACATTCCATACAGTTCTAATTTAATATAAACAAGCATATGGAAACATGTTTCCTTCAAATTCTAATCCCTTTTAAATGAAATATCATTCTGCAATTTTCAGGGTGGGGAAATGGGACCAGGAAGGACTTTGTGTTGCACCTGGAATACAACAAAGTCACAGGTTCTCAAACTAAAGGAAAAAAAACCCTAAACAAATGGAGATGTAAAGGCCCCTTTCTTTTCAACCATCACTTAATAGAAGGAAACTAACCTATATTTTATTGCCACTTTAAAAGAGTTAGTTCTATGTTACTTGGAAATGGTAATTGATATATTACTGAAATATTACTGTGATGGATGGGTTTTTCCCCCTTCACATGCTTTATCTGCAATGTTCAGCCAGCTGTCAATTATATATAGTTAAAAACAAGCTAGCTTGATTACAGAAAGAGTTTAGGTATGTTTCAACAGCAAAGTCATGTGCATATAGAGCCTTGAGTGGGTGCTTGCTTGAAAATGTTTAGATTCTACCCTTATCTGCACAAGTGACCTTCTGTTTCTCAATTAAATCCTGTATGTCTATTTTTAAAACTTCTGGTAACGTGTGTTTATTATCTGTGCATTTTGTTTTATAAACTCACTCCTTTATTACCTTTTAAAACTAGGATTAGTCAGTCTCCCCAAAAATAGTCACTCAACCTTTCCCCCAAAACAGTCAAAATTGAATATATGATACTAATATCTAATGTGACTTATAAATCACCTTGGACAATAAATAAAACACATCTGATTTACTTATTTATAAGTTGCATTAATTTTATTTTTTTAATTTTCTGCAAATATTCAAAGTAAAAATTTGCATAACATTAGGAAAGATCCCAAGAATTATTATCTATTGTGAAACTTAGTAATTTAGATTTACACTACAGGATTATATTAGTTGCCAATGTTCAGTATAAATCTTTTTAATAGGGATTATACATGTCTATCAATTATTAAACCCTTCATGTATAATGCATTTCTTTTTCAAATTTGGATGATGTATAAGACTGCTCTCAAAAAAAGTTACTTTTGTGTATCCGCTTATTTGCTTGTATTGAAATATGAGATCCAGTTGAATTCAGTGGGACCAAGAAGAGGGGATAAAATCTATGCAGTGGTCTCGTATTTTCCAGGTATCAATACTAATTTCACTGGTGTAATATAGCATATTGCAGGATTGCACAAAGCCTTTTAATTCAGATGCCTTGAGGAATTTTGGGATCTAAATCATGAATATCTAAAATCCTCCATATATTCTGTAAAAAGTTTGACATGAGTGAAAATAAAAAGCTTCTCACTGCAACTATGTACATAAAATGTAAACGAAACTGCTCATGAAAAGACACTGGTTCAATTCAATTAGGAAAATTATTAAAATATACAGTGAAAATTTTGGCATGCAATTTTTTCAATGTAAAATTCTTCATTGCATCAAGGAAAATGGATTAACCTATAGCCAATACAGAAACTTAATAGCAGCAAAGCTTGAGGGGTCACATAATTATCTCAAGATAAATCCTTATAAGGAAGAAAAAAAAATGAAAAAGAAATATGAAGAAATAATCACAACCACCGCAAAGTGCTCTGTTAGTCAAGGAGAGTCTAGAAAAACTAAGGATTTCTAACAAACTAAAAGTCTGTGCTAGGACTTGCTCTTTACAGAGCTGTACTGATACCAGCCAAAGTCAGAAATTATGAAAAAACATTGTGACCCCTTTAAAAAAACTTTGGGCACTGTTGTAGAAAGTGGGTTAAAAACTGACAAGCACGTACAGACAAAAACACACCTATGTGGGACTGCAGCAAACCTAAAAGTGACTGACTGCCTAATTATTTCTGAAGCGCTGGTACAAGTTGTCCTGAATAAAAGGTTTGAAATAGAAGAGTAAAAGCTTGTGTGAGCAGACCAGCAGGTATTTACTGGTAGTTGTCAAAGATCAATGATTTCTCTCTTAGCTGACACATGTGCTTCAGGAGCGGAGGAAGGTGAGAAAGGAGAGTGAAAAATCTCCCACACACAAGATTTAAAAACTTGAGGAAAAATATGGAAGTGTCTTTTTTTCATTTGTTTTGTTTAGTGTTTGGGGGTGGTGAGGTGGTTTCATTCTTAATTTTTTTTTTTTTGGTTGATTGGGTTTTTTGCTGTTGTTTTTATTAAAGTGATCCTGCAAACCTCTGAAAGCCTCAGGATCAGAACTAATGATGACACACATCTATCTAGCTCTTCATGTGAATATGTCTTCACAGAGAGTACAAAATAGAAATGCCCAAATATTTATATTCATTTCATTAGACTGTATGAAGCATCAAGCTTATCTCTCTTTTGTCCATTCAAACTACCCTATGGCTGGAAATTCTGAGCATCAGCTGTGTTCTCACTCACCACTCAATTTCTGCTCACAGTTTTAACTCTGCAAGCAAATGAGATAAAATCCCTGGCTAATGACTAGTAAGGTGACCTGTCAATGGTTGTTAGTATCCACTACTTTTCTTTTTCAAATTATAACAGTGATTTCTAGAGACATATATTGCACAGAAACAGAAGCAATTTTAGAAAAGACTGGTTTTTTCAGCATGGCTGTTTACTTACATTAATTTCTACTTTCCCTCTACTTGATGAAAATGACAACTCAAGAGATTTGATGCATTCAGATCTATTACTGAGCCCCAGACTAACAAAAAATTCAGTCTTATTTTAGAGTGAGCACAAAGGAAGACAGTGTGGGAAAAAAAAATATTCTGATGATTCTAGCCTTAACAATCAAATGGATGTAGATATTTGCTTTAAAACTTTGAGGTATGCATCATATCTAATTTCTGCTTCTTCCCATCAGATCAGGTGCCAGTAAGCCACTCATCTTGTTCATTACAGGTTCTGTATAACTTTGGATTAGAGCTTTCAGACTTGGATTAAGCCTATTCTTAGTGTTTCTAAATCAGTGTATTTGATTTTCTTTTTGTCAGGAGCAATACTGCAGCAGAATTTCATAGGGCATTCCTACTATTTCTTACATCAAACAAGACACTAAATCCTCTCAACAGAAACAACTTCAAAACTATCACAGGCATTAATTTGTGAGTGCATTTTATGACACTCAGAACTTAAAAATGGCAAATAGGAGATGAAAACATGTATGTATGAAACAGCATCAAAATGTTATTTACATAATGTTTCCTAATTTTTTTGAAAGCATACATATATATCTAAAAGTCTATTTTTACTTCTTGCAGATGTATGCCTGAGGACTCTTGAAGGATATCAAAACGATAAGCAAATTTTTGTACATGGCACATGTAAACTAAGTTCTTACTCTCAATTGTAAGAGAAGTCCCTGAGGTTCAACTCATAAGTATCATCTACCAAAAAACTTTACAAATTTTTCTTCTTTTCTCACAGCCAGGCATTTATTTTCATGTTGCAGCCTGCTGCTACGATCAGGTGTGAGTTCTTGCAGCCTTGTCTAACCTTATTCCTTGTAGTCCTCTAAAGGTTAAAGGTAATCTTATATCAGTCAACAGTCTCTCTCAAGTACAATTATATCTTAAGACTCAATGCTAAGAAAAACATACTTCCTTGCTTTTTCATTCTTAACAACAAAATTCCTAAAATCTCAAAAGTCATGTTTTAAATATTTCATCCTCCAAATTTAAATTAGTGCTAAGACTAAAAGAAAAACTAAAAGAAAGTCAAAAAAAGAAGAGGCTCCCTAGAAAATAAATCATAAAAAGCACTAATGATTGCATCAAGCAACATACAGCACCTCAATCATAATACATTTTATAAGGATGAGTGAAAGGTAATTGCTGTCTTTCACAGTTACAGAGAGTCTTCCTTGTATGTTCAGTTTAAAACACAGCAAATATTTTTAAATTAAGGATCATTCTAAGCTGTGTCCTTTGCTGGATTTATGAGCTTTCTATGTATAGATGTATAAGGCACCCATTTCATTATTTCTTTCTGTTGGTCTCTTTGAATCACATGCTATGTGGATCTCTGTCCATTTGACCATGCATTATAACATCTGTCTTCTTGCTTAATCTCAAAGCATTTTGCCAGTATTTCAACTTAGTTTTTCTGCCTAAAAATTTTAAATGCACCATCATTCTTCTTCAGTCCTTCTCCAGACTAACTCTAAAATAGTTTCTTTGAATTAGACTCATTCAGACACTTGGACTGCAAGTGTGTCTGTTTTCTCATGTGCTCTGTACTCTTCCTTCCTATCAGTCTCCACTTGGAGATAGATCTATGTGGATGCATTGGTAAATAATTCAGACTGTCAAGTCTACAGTTTGCTTAATTAGTTCCTTTTCCCAGTCCAGGAAGCAGAATTTTCTGTGTGTCAACATCTTAATCTCTATTAGGCAATGAAGCAGAGGGTGATGTCACCTAGGAAGCTAAGTGCTGATATCAATCAGTCCTGTGACCTAATTACAGACCCATTAAAACTGACATAGAATACAGAACATAGAGAAATGCTCTGTATATAGTATATATTTCCTTTCTGGTTTTCCCTCTTTTGCCTCAAGTTAATTGCATGCTATCTATAGATGGCTGGAACATTATCTCAAGAGCAGGGACTGATCAGCTTCAGCATTCAAAAATTGATCCATTAAAAATAAATAGAAAAAATTCCCCAGAGTGTGGGCCAAATCTGATCACTGTGATTTTAGAGCATTAGGAAAAAATAAAACTAGTTTGTATTCCTTTTCAGGCAACCTTACAGCTTAATTTAAACAAATTTAAACAAATTTTATTTTGTTTGAACTTGAATGTCTTTTAGAATGAAACTCACTTCACTGTAAGGAGCAGAAGGACCAACTACTCTTTGCACTGGAAGAGACATTCTTTTTTAATCCATATTTTCTATATACTACACTATTTAGCTGTTTCATAAGAAAGCAGCATAAGACTTTTACCCCAACCATTACTGTAAGAAGCAAGCATCAAAAACCACAAGCAAATATTTGCTGGGAAAAAGTAATTCGTATTGCCAGCAAACCCATAAAACTAGAATGCAGAAATAGCAAAATTTTGGGTAAAAGCTGATGTTTGTGGATTTCTATATCCTAGAATTCAAGTGCTGTTAGTGGCATTCACTAAGTAGCTCCTACGTGTTCTGAAAGAAAGAAAAAACAAACCCAAACATATCTGTAGTTTTTTCCCTTCCTGCAATTTCCCTGGAGCAGCTGAAAACCAATAAACACTTTGAATTATATAGGTCAAGGGAAAAGTGGTAATAGAAGTCTGAGTGTCTGTGTCTTTTTGGATCTGTTTAAATCAGTTTTAACTAAGTCAATTATTTTAAAAAATACATTTAAATAAATTCTTTAAACTGAAGACTGCGAAAGCACAGACAGCAGATTAGCATGTGCCAGTAGTAGCCAATTAGTATCAAACTCTTGTCTACAAACTGACCCCTGCTGATCAGATCACACCCAGTGCATGCTTCGCAGGTGGGAAACAAGCCTGCCTTTCACTCTCAAGCTGCTTCCACGGGTACAGCTTCTGCAGCAGAGCCCAGCCAAAGCAGTGCCCCATTGCCAAGGGCCAGGACGTGACCCTGGATCACCACTGGCTGCCCTTGGCAGCAACCTCAGCCCTGCTGGGGTGAGGATGCACTCCTCTGCCTCTGCCTGAGGATACACCTCTTCTACACCCACAGGTTGACATCCTGGCCATTTCAAGCTGGAATCTTATGCTACTTCCATCAACTGAAGTGATAAATACAATTAATGCTTCCCCTTCTTCCTCATTCTTCCTGCTGTTACAGTTCATGTGCAATCCTCACCTGTACTTCTGCTGCTTTAGTCCTAGGGTGGAAGTGCCTGCTACTAAATTTATAAAGGAAAGCGATCTGATTAGTATTCAGTGATTTTCCTTATGACTCCAGAAGGGAGCACACCGGCTACTTGAAGCTGTGACTGATTTCACAAAATACCTAGCTTCTGTACTTTTAAACAAGAATGGTTACACAAACAAAAACTGAAGACAAGTCCCAAATAAAGCAGCTTCTAGTTCAGTCTAATCATAGTAATGACAGACTTTTCACAAAGTTTTGTTCTAGTGTTTAGAAATTTGTCTTGAAATCCTTCTAACATTTGGATGAGATGGTTGACTATCTCCTATTTTCATGATTTTTCAAGAACACTTGCATATTGTGGTTGTTACAAAATCAAGTTAATAATATTTTCTGATACACATAACCAATCTGAAATGGTCTCAAAATATTTTTTTTTTCTTTTCTCAAGACAGTGTGAAAAAAAATTTGATTAATTCCTCTGCCTTTTACATTATCTCAAACGAAATCAAATCCTTTTAAACCTGAGAATAATATGGATCAGTTTATATTGATTTTGAAGCCAGAAATTATTTTCAATAGAGACAGAAGTTTTTGGCAACATAATTTTAGCTTTTAAAGTACTTTCAGAGTGGAAAACCTTGAAAAACTCATATATTCAAAACTTAAGTTGGCAGGTTTTTGTGCACTTCAGTCAACTTCCTGCTTGAAAATATTTTTCAATTCCGTTTCACAAAACACTAAAAACATTCTGCAATATTTCTGAATTTTCAGGGAAGTAATTTACCAATTAGTCTTGCAGTAGGCTAAAACCCAAGGTTGGCTCAAAGTACATTACTCTAGGCAATTAATTTCTAGGTTTCTATCTTGAAAAATTAGGCAAACATCTAGCAACACTTGCAAGAAGGCAGAGTTCCTTTAGCCCCATCATAAATACACATCTGTCACAAGGTAGCTCTGAAAATGTCTCTTGTGTTCATCAAGTCAGGCTTTTACACAAACAAAATATGGGCTGCTCCATGAATAAACTGTTTTCATGTAGCAATTTTGAAAGGCAAATATATCAAAAGAATACAGTATAAATTTGGTACTTTAGCAAAATTATACATATGTTTATAACCATATAAAAAGGCAAAATATACATAAAATCACTGGGAAGATCAGGTAACTTCATTGTAAATCACAAAAGCAAAATTAGATACCTGGGTTTGGAGCAGACAAATCTAAGTTGAACTCTTAGGAATGGAGCAACCTAACATATATATATAAGCTACAAAGAGAAATATCACTCATCTGATAGCCTCTGTGGCATTTGCAAGTTTCTATTTACTTAGTTTATTAAAGTTTATTAAATAATTAAGGCAGACTCCAAAGCACCCACATGAACTTTGCTAGTAGCTCCTTGCACTGCTTGCTGAAGAAGGCCTGTATCACCAAGAGGAGACTTTAAAGTGCAGCTTCAGATTATATTATTATATATATATATATATACGCACACACATATATATACCAATTGTTTGGTACAAAAACTACCTCTCCCTTATTCTGATTATTACAACAACAATTACAATTACAAATTACAACAGAAAGGCTCTCATGTGGGGAAGTCCGTGTCTTCTCTGCAGCCAAGGACTATGTTTACCATTCTATAAAGGGTCAGAAATGTTGAATTGCAGATTAAATTAGCCACTCAAAATCCATTTCAAATCAGATGGTAACCTGTCCAGTTCATAATAGTCTAAAATGATAGAAATAATAAACTGAGAAAGATTAAATAACCTAGAAGATGGAATGAGAAAGGACAGACATGCTTTGCTTCTTTTGTGTTCCCTCATACTATAATATTTTTTGTCTGCTGTTTTACAATTATTTCTCCATAACTGAGAGAAAGTGAGGATTCTATAAAGGCTTAAAAATATATATAATAACAAACATTGCATGCATAGGAACACTGAGGGATCAAGCTAGACAAAAATACATCAGCATCACAAATACATCAAAAGGTAAGGTACACTGATCAAAAATTATTAACTATTTTACTTGGTGCCTTGTTCCAGCAAGACCCAGTGAAGTGAGATCTTTTTTTACACGTTTTTCCTCAACTCAATAAATAATATTGCCTTACCATGCTTCTGAAAGTGACATGTATTTAACACAGATATGATGAGCTTCTATCTTTAGACTACAAATCAAATACAATATGCAAGACAAATTGTGCCCTGAGGAACAAGTATGTATCTCAATGGGAGTCAGGAAAAGGCCAAGGAGATTTTTCATTTGTGAAAAAACATTTTTCCCAGATGTCACTGGCACACGTGTAGAGTCACATCAAATTTTCAACAACAGTTTTACATTCCTTTCTCCAATACAAAATTTAAGTATGCTGACAGATAAAAGTATAATAGGATAAAATATGTGAATATTTGCTGATTTCTCTCTTGTTGCATATTACAATACTTCAAATAATGTTTCTCCAGGGGAAAAGACTGACAATAAGAGAGAAGTATTTGTGGTTACAAATGCTAGAAGGCAAAAAATATGAATCTACTCACTGTGAATGATATTATACAAAGATAGTGTACAAAACTCAATTTCTCAGTTCCAAAGACTTCAAAACTGCTATTGACCATGTAAACATCTAAAGCAGAGAACAACAAAATAGTCCTAGAGATAAACAGTCTTGAGCAGATATCTTGTTTTTAAAGAGAGCTGAAATAAATGCAGTATTTAAGGGAGGAGGAATCTGAGTTTGTGTTTGTGTTTTTTGGTTGGTTTTTTTAGTAGAAAATTATTTTTGGACAAAATCTGTGCATCACACTAAAAGCTTGAAGTACTTAACAACCATGAGATGTTTGCGTCTCTAGCCAGACTTCTACATGCTCCTTCTATCGGGTTAAATGTGTACAAAATTACGCAGCTCTGGTGGGAATGCAGAAGAGACAAGAGTCTATGCTGGTGGAATATACTTTCTACAAAAAGAAGAAAGCTTCAGGTGAGGATTGAAGTAATAAAAGACAGAGAAATTGCAGTTTTGCTGCTGTGAGAAGATACCTTCTCTAAGAGAAAAAAAAAATATCCTTTGAAACTCAATATATTGAATGAAAGAAAAATCTAGGGATGGCAGGCATTCCAGGAAAGTTAAACTACAAAAGAATATTTCCCAAATGTAATAGAAATAATGCTTTACAGGCCCCAGTACTTTTTGAATACATGAAGACTGCAATTTGCCCTGTTTAAGCTCCTGAACATGCTAAGTGATAACTAGACCTAAAATGAAATTAGCATCAGCTCCATTTCCTTAGTTCCCTGCAAGTTTTGCTGGTATATTTACAGAAGCAGAATCCAATTTACTGAGCTCAAACATTTTGTAACTGAAAAACAGTGTTAAATAGGCTATTTTTAAACTTGAAAAGGCAGTGATGAATTTCTTTATCTTCCATTAATCTGTCTACCAACTGATGACTTTCTATTGTCTCCCTTATGGATTTATTCATAATTTATTTCTATACAAGCTCTTTAACATCAAGCTGATAGAAATGTTTATTCTAGCTATTTAAGACATAGTAATATGCATTGAATATAAATTTTTTTACAGCTTTTTCCTGAACATTCTTATTTGGAAATTTTTCTCAGTACCTATGGCACATAAAGAAAGCAGCAACTGTTTAAGCAGAAAGAATGCAGAACGCTTCTAGATTTTTAACTTTTCAGGTGGGTATATCTAATTTTCTAGACAGAAAGATATTGTCAGATAAAAGAGAAGCACATTTACAACTAATTCTCCATACTTATAAAAAATACATACATATTTTGGCGTTTCCTTTCAAATGAACTACATCTGAAGATGTGAAATAGCCACTAATGTTCAAAAGCACTCACCATTACTCTCATATATGGCATCAAGGTTAATAAATAATGAACAACATTTCCAAAAACAAACATACCTCAAAGTCACCGGTGTCTTAATTCTTCAGGAGAATTACTACCTCAGCTGCCTTTTTGTCTTCTGGTCTTGAATTTGTTTTGTAGCCTAGGAAAAATAAATCTCAGTTTATTTTCAAACTGAAAGCATAAGGCTAGACCCAAGAAAAAAAAACCCAACACTTAATAGCGTTGCAGTTAATTCTGCTGTAATCCTACCTCATTATCTTAAGCAAATAAATCTCTAAAAAGGATTACCTTTTTAAAAGCAAATTAGAAAACTGAATGTCATCTGTGCAGGGAGACATTCTTTTAAAATGCAATCAGCAAGGAAGCTCATAAATAGGCCAGTATATAAAAATATTCGTATCAGGCAATCCTTAGCAGATTTTCAACAGATGTGTATGTAACTATGATTTCACAAATTCCTAAAATAAAATGTGTCAACATAGTTTACCACAAACTTTCAAGAATCTAAAAAAATGTACTCATTTAGATTCTAGAGAAGGAACAATATCATAAAGATGCATTTCCTGTATCTTCAACTACAAGTGTTCTTGTCACACCACCCATGTCAAGAATGGTAAATGCAGGCACCGGGAGAATGAAAACTCTAAGCCCACTATAGGAGAGGGTCAGGATCAAGACCAAGGAACATCAATGTTCACAAGTACATGGGACCCAAAGGGATTAATTTGCAGGTCCTGAGGGAGCTGGCAGACAAAGCTGCTAAACCACTATCCATAATTTTTGAAAAAACATAGCAGTCAGGTTTGTGCTTACAGCCCAGAAAGCCAGTGGAATCCTGGGCTGCATCAAAAGAATTGTTGCCAGTAGACTGAAAAAAGTGATTCTCACTCCCTGCTCTGCTCTTGTGAGACCCCACCTGTAGAGCTGTCTACAGTTCTGGTGTCCACAAATTATGAAGGACATGCAACTCTTGGATCAAGTCTAAAGGAGGACCACAAAGTTGATAGGAGGACTGGAGAACCTGCCCTACAAAGCCAGGGTGAGAAAGTTGGGGCTGATCAGCCTGAAGAATAGAAGATTATGTGTAAACCTCACAGCATCATTCCAGTATCTTTCCCTCCAGAAGCTGGAGAGGGACATCACTCAGGAACTGTAGTGATGGAATAGGAGTAATGGGTAAAAACTGAGAGGTGCAATTTAGATTAGATATTAGGAAGAAATTATTTACTGTGAAAGTGGTGAGACACTGGAACAAGTTTCCCAGGGAGGTTGTGGATGCCCCAACATTGGCAGTGTTCAAAGTCAGGATGGACAAGTCCTTGAGCAGCCTGGTGTAGTGGGAGTTGTTGAGACTTGGTGATCTTTAAGGTCCCTTCCAGCCCTTTAATATTCTATGGTTCAATGCAAAACATAGCAAGAGCAGCTATTTAATTGTCATACCTCCCACTCCTGCACACCATTATAATTTTTGATTTCCTGAGAAGAATTTAAAAAAATGCCAAATAACAAGTAAGGTCGTTATGTTTTTACTTTATTCCAATTACCATGTAAAATTCAGGAAACATAGCCCCTAGGTGCCTCTTAATACTCATTGAACATTTTTAGAAATGCACATGGAGTATATAAGCAGTGAAGAAGCAGCAGACGCTATCAAGAGAAATCAAACTACTGAAGTAATTATTATTGTTAAACTGTTTTTAGGTTTCTCAGAAAAAAATTACCAGTTTTAAGGACTTTTTGATATATTTAAGTTAGAAGTAAAAACCGTAGGTTATCAGTCCTGAAAAAAAATCAATACCATTACAAAAATATTTGTTTTATTAAGAAGAAACCAGTCTGTGATTCTGTGATGGCATTACTATTAACTTAAAAGAAAACAACTGATATTAATAAAGAAAATTTCCACTTGCATTTTTAGCTTGATTTGTATTGAACTTCTCAGTTTCACTTTAAAATACTCCTCTTAATCATCCTGTGAGTTACTCCTTTCTTCAAATTATTTCATTTATCTGTACCAACACTAATAAGTTGTGTTAAATAAAAACAACACAGAAGACAGCTTGCTTGAAGGGAATGCATATATAATAAATCTAAGTGAACTCAGCTTTGGAAGTTGATTGTTGTATATGTGGAAGAAACTAATGAAGTATTTAAATTAAAATAATAAAAGCTACACAAAGACAGAAATGAAAAACAATTAAAAATGGTTCATCAGAGTTTTATTTGAACCTACAAGCCAGCAATGTAATTAGGCAGAAGAAGTCAGAAAACTAATTTCTGTCAATAGCTGCTTCAAAGCCTTTTCCTTCAGTATTTCTCAAGAACAAAATATATTATCACACATACATCCATATTAATACATGAAAGCCAATTCATGATACAGAAGGTAAAACAAGGCATCCAGCATTCACAATAATATCCAAGAAATGGTATATATTATGCTATCATTCAAGATTTTCTAAGAGCTAGGGAACTATGCACTTCTAATCTGCAGAATTAAAATAATCACACTGCTACCATTAAAGCAAATCTTGATTTATAACTATTTTTATGTCAGAGTGGCTATGACTTGAGGGTTTTGTATTACAATTTCAATGGTAATACAATGATGTCTCATACAATTTTTCTTATTTCTTCTTTGATAACAATTTTAAAGACTTGCAAGTTTCACAATTAAATTATGTCTTTTCGTCCAAAGTCTATTTTCATCTGAGTGCTAGAACATTTTCATGGTACATTGAGAACAAGGTAATGGAGTGGCAGTGGTAAAAATAACACCTGCTTGAAGGAAGACGATTCCTTGAATATTGCTTTTAATCAATATTTAGGTGAAAAGTGTCAACAAAGCAGATCTCTTCATATGTACATTTTTCTTTTTATTTTTAGATACTAAATGGATTCAAAAGATTTGTTTCATGGAACAAGAGTACACATCTAAAAGTAGTTTCTAGTCTCATAGAAATCCTTATGTCTTTGTATTGTTACAGTAGTTGGAGTATTTTCATTGGATTTATTTTTTTTTATGTTTGCTGAGACTTGAGAAAATGCCCAGTTCTTTTGGTTTGCTTTTTTTTTTTTCCCCATTTAATTTTCTCCTGATTTTGGTTGGTTTTTTTTTTCTGTTTGGGTATTTTAAAGGCTCCCACTAAGTCACCATCTTTGTGTTCATGTATGTGTTGGTTTTACATGGCCTGGTTTTTGGTTTTTGCTAGCAAAAATGGGTGCCACAGCTCCTCTGAGAAGCTGCTGGAAGCTTCCATCAGCAGTGTTCAGCAGAGGCAATCTGTGATGGCTCTGAAGATGGACATGCTGCTGGACAAGGCTGGGCCAATTAGAGAGGTTGGTAATGACTGTGATTACATATTTAAGAAGAAAATCAAAACATAGTGCACACAGGTATTTTTCCTACTAGTCAGAGAAGAGCAGGAGGTGAGAACATGTGAGGGAAACAACATGGAGACACCAAGGTCAGTGGAGAAGGAGGGGCTGGAGGTGCTCCAGGTGCCAGAGCTGAGATTCCTCTGCAGGCCATGGTGAGACCAGGGTGAAGCAGCTGTGCCCCTGCAGCCCGTGGGGATTCACAGGGGATGCAGGATCCACCCACAGCCCGTGGGAAAGGTGCCCATGCTGGAGTGGGTGGATGCCTGGAGGAGGCTGTGATCCAGTGGGAGACCTGGTGGAGAAAGAAGGCCCTGCTTCCAGGCTGGGGCAGCCTGTCCTTGGAGGGCTGCACCTCTGGAAGAGTGACCCACGTCACAGCAGTTCTGGGAGGACTGTGTGCCCTCAGGAGAGACTCACATTTGCAGCAGGTGCAGTAGGGCTGCTGCTCGTGAGATTGGAACCATGTTGGAGAAGAAGAACTGTCTCCTGTGGGAGGGACCCCACAGTCTCACAGGGGAAGGAAAGACTCTTCTCCCAGAGCAGTGGAAGAAAACCCTGGGTGATGAACTGACCAGAACCCTCACACCCTGTCGCTCTGTGCTGCCAGTGGGAAGGATGGAGGGGTTGGGGGGAGAAAAGGTGTTTTTTAAGGGCTTATTTTACTTCTCATTATCCTACTCTGATTCTGTTAGTAATACATTCACTTTGTACCTTTAAGTTAAGCCTGCTTTGCCCTTGAAGTGTTTTCTCATGGTTCTTATCTCATCTCATGAACCCTTTATTATTTTTTTTTTCTCTCCTCTGTCCAGCTGTGGCAGGGGAGGGTGAGTGAGTGGCTTTCATGAGTGTCTGGTGTTTGACCAGCATCAAATCATGAAAGCTGGTGTTTTCTATTGTGCTCTGCTTTCAGAGATACAACTTCAGTACCACATGCATCTGTACTAGCCAAACATTTAAAGAAAAATATAAAGTTATTATTCTTAATGATACTAGATTGAAAGAAACCCATGGATTTAAACTAGTCCATCTTGACTTTTGAAGATCCATATTTACTGTCAGGAAGGTTTCGCCCTTGCAAACTGATGACTTTTGGTTTCCTTTCTCCAGTTATTTTATTCCTGTAGTGCACAGTTGTGTGCAAGGTTAAAATAATCACTGATCAATTTGTATTCTAACATTCAGAGAACTTGAATTTTAGTTATATCTAGAGCCCTAAGTCCCTAAGGGCAATTTCTGCCAAATACATACACTAAGTAAAATTATTTAAAAAAACAACCAACCAACCAATCAAAAAAAAAAAAAAAAAAAAAAAGAAAAACCCACAACAGAAATACAGAACTGGGTCGATTATGTTGTATTATGAAGAAAAGACACATAATTTCAAGTGTCATCATGGTACTATGTTCTTGGAAATCATCATTTAGAGGTTTCAGTAAAAAGAAAAATGAAAATGCTTTCTTTTACAAGTTCTCCAATGTCTTGTATCATGTGAAATGTCAAGTTACGGCTTCTAAGTTACAGAAAATACTATGAGTAAAAACAGACTGATTAAATTCATAATGAATTTGTGTCTACAGAGCAAACAAAACCCTTTCCAAACAACAAAACAGCCGGAAGGTAACAATGTTAATCAGACTATGGGGGTACAGTTAACTATTTTTTTATTATCTTGATTTTGTGAGATCTTACTAGCCTCACTAGCTACTAGTGTCATCTACCCTTTCATTAAAGCTCAGTTTGTTTTACCATTGTGAATGTAGACTTTTAGCTACTATTTGTTTATGTTACAGTACACAGATAAAAAGAATATCCCCAAGCTAACAAAAACTAGAAAACACAGCTTTAAAACCTCAGTTTTTTCCTGGTACTCCTAAAGAGGTCTAAACTCATAAATACCTTGGCATATCTTTAGCTACAGGAAAAATCAAACTTGGAGACAACAGAGACAATGACTAAAGTCTTCAATTTATATTTTAAGTCTTTAGCTATTGCTTAATATAATCTAAAATCAATAATCAATTTCTTGTTCGATAACATCTCAAGGTACAACTAAAACCACAACAAAATTCACTTTCTGGAGGCAAGAAGCTAAATAATTTTGCTTCCAAATACTTGGTTCATTACCACCTGGCAAAAAAAGGGAAGAAGAGCTTAAGTACCAACACAGAAGAGCTGTGTTTGTAGGGTGGGATTGACATCACTTAGATGTCTATATAACAAAACAAAACTAACCAAATAAGGGCAAACATCTTAAAAACAAAATAGTTTGATGTCATCAAAGAGAAGATGAAATAATAAAAAAAAAATGAAAATCCCTTCAAATGCTTGTTGATCAATGACATATGCTAACCAAGACAATGACAGGTAGACAGGTGGTATATTTTATCAGTCTAAATGCATTTACAGGATGATCTCCTGAACTACAGCCTATGTTCAAAACAGTACCCTCACAGATCTGTAGAGGATTTTAAGCTGAAGTGATGTGAAATGTGCAATGGATGACTATATATATGGTTTTTTTCTTCTTTTCTGACATTATTTTTCCTTTACATCTGTTAAATAGATAGATTTCTAGTTGAACTGTTAAATTCTTGTATTAATGCCAGAGAGAGCAAATTCATATTAAAATGTTCCCTGTGAAAACAAGGATCGAGGTTCTTCATACCTACATTTTTACTGCTATCAGCATAATTTTTCCTTCTCTTATTTTCCTTTATAAGTTGCTTTTTATTAAATGCAGAACTGAATTAGACACAAATGAGTGTGAGACAACTTAAAATCCTTCATTTTCCAGAGTCCAGGGAGGTGCAACTGGTTTTTTCCATTTGTTTCCACTTAGACCAAAGAGTAACTTGATGTTGTTAGAAGAATTTAAAGTATATCTCAATTTTCACTCTAGAAGTGTATTTTCAGCCAAGCAAATGAGTACTTTTTTACACTCAAATACACAATGAGGTGCCGGATACCTGAGACTCTGAACAGTAATGTGTTCTGAACTTAACTTTGCTTGCCACTTTTCAGGTGATATCTTCAATTAAATTCCCAGTATAATATCACTGTGGTACTACAAGAAACATATAAACATACCTAGGATAAAAACCCACCAGATTTTAAACTTGACTTTATTTCACTAATTTACTTGACAATAAAAGAACTAATGAACACAGATTTATAAAAAACAAAAAAACCACAATAAAGTATTTCAGTCGGAGTGGACCAGCAATGATCAAGTCCAGCTACCTGACCGCTTGATATCTGGCCAAATGCTAAAGCATATTAACAAAGGCATTTCCCAAATGTCTCTTCAACACTGACAGCCTTGGGGCATCAACCACTTCTCTAGGAAGCCTGTTGCTGTGGTTGACCACCATCTAAGTAAGAAATGTTTCCCAATGTCCAGAGTTATCCTCCCCTGGCAACCATTCCCACGAATCCCAGGGAGAAGAGTTCAGCATCTCCCTCTTCTATTTCCCACTTCAGGAACCTGAAAGAGTGACTCAGAGTTCTTTTCTCCAAACTGGATAAAATACTCTGTTGTAGTGCATCTAAAAATCTTGGTACCTCCCAAGAGTAAAACTCACCTCCAGTTTGTGTAATGTTAGTTCCTACCTGAGAACCTTTTTCCCCTTCCCCCTTCCCATTGGCTGTGACCTCCCTGTATCCCCCGATCACCCCTGCCCCCTGGTATAAGAGATAAGACCCAGGGCATTTCAGTCTCTTTCTTGCCCCGGATGGACGACATGAAATAAACCCGGGACTATTGCAGCAAGTTTGGGCCTCCTGTGTCTAGATACTTTGAGTCCGTGTTGTATCCACTCCAGGACCCCCTCCGCCACCCGTGTCCCGTGAAGAGCGGGGGCTCTCACCACGGGGGGTGGGACAGAGGGGTCCCCCCCGGGAGCAGATTGCAACAGTACTCTTGTTTTACCATGTCTAATCTTTGTATTCACTTCTGAAAAGGCATTCTTTTTTTTTTCTCATATGTTTGCTTCTGTAAAGATCCATAGAAATACTCATAAAATATGGAAAATAATTCTACCACTACACCAACTGTATGAGATCATGGCCTGAATGGTGGGGGTTATAAATGCAACTATATCACTGAAGTGGATATGTGAGTATAAGAGGTTCTTGAGTATAGAGCAGTTCAAGAACAAAGCTGTATGGAAGTCAAGTGGATCAATAAAATAAAAACATTTTGAGTAGAAATTAGACTCTGAAAGTATTAAAAATATTATTTTTAATGTATTAAGCCTAAGGTTCTATAGCCTTACCTACATATTGATTCACAGAAATTACTTACAAAAGTGCTACACTGCTAGGATGTTCTTTTAAGCTAAATTTTTAGAACCCAGATATTTTCTTGTGAAGAACATAGCCTTGCTTTCTTCCAGTTTTTGATATAATTATTTATCTTTATATTGTATTGTTATATGATCTCAATTATTTGGAAGCAGTGTAGCATCAGGAAATCTTCTTTGACTAAAGATCAATGCAGATATTTAGTGAAAGGAGAACAAATTCTAGCTTGAATTTTGTCTCTGACATCACTGTGTAGAGGGAAGCAGCATTTTTTTTCTGTTTTGTTCCCATACAGAGACTCAAATTTATATTTATAGGTATGCAAAGGAGAAAGGAATTGAAGGGTGAAGGGAGCAAATGCGAAGAAGTTGTTGAGTCACTGTCCCTGGAGGTATTTAGGAGATGTGTAGATATGATACTCAGGGACATGGCTTAGAGGTGCATTTGACACTCGTGGGTTAATGGTAGGTCTTGATGATCTTAAAGATCTTTTCCAACCTAAATGATTCTATTACTCTGTGAAAATAGAAATTAAACATGACTGTTTAATTTAAAGTTTTTCCTTCTAAACAAACATCATCTTAAATTTTTAGTGCTCAATAGCATTTTACTGTTTACACAATAATTCTAAACAGTGAATTTAAAATGTCACTTTCAGACTAAAATATATCTACATTTTGGGTTGTTTATCATTTAATATTATTTCAAGACATGAATGAAATATGCTAAATCCCATTTTCACTTAAACACTTTACTTAAATTAACCAATGAAGTCCATACAATGAAAAACAATTCCTTATGGTCTATCCAAACATCCCCTGGAAGTGAAAAACTGGAAGCATAATGTGGGCATAGGCAGCAGTGTTCAGGTATCTGCAATGATGCCAAAATTTACTAGAACAGTCCTAAGGTCATTTCCACTAGTACTTATATATATAAACTAAAAAAACAACATTTAGAGATCACATTAGAATTTCACTGGAAAAAGTGACCCTTCACTTACTAAAGCATTACATCTAATTTATAAAGAAGCCATACTAAATTAGTTATCTAAATCTCTGGCTGAAACAGATCATAGCTGTGTCTTACCAATTAACCTTTCAACACACAAAACCCCAAATGGTTTCTAACAATTTTGTTTCCAACTCATTGTAAATGGAAAATGTTCTCATACATGCAGTACTACTCAACTACTCAACAATCTCAATTCATTAAAAAGAAAAAAAAAAGTCTTCACTTAATGAGATGGAAAAGAGAGAAAAGAAAACATATTTTACTATTTTAAATAGAATTTCACTCACACATGTATAGATAAACAACCATCAATTTTTGTGTACCTTAAGTCCTTAATCAGATAAAAGTAAAAACATTCAAAACTGCTATTATCAGAACATTGAACAGATTCAATTAAAAAAAAATTGATCAAATTCAGTGAAGCTTACATATGCAAAGTTAGATTTTCTCAAAGGTACAGATGAGTATACTCTGTTGTTAAAATTCAAGATTTGCTTACTCTCAATTAAGTCTGAAACTGTTCCCTGCAGTTCTGACATTTTAATTTGCAGTACCAAAAGGACACAAGTAAATATCTAGCATGAACAGAAAACCAGACTTACTAAAAGGCAAATCCACAAGAAAGTGGAATATAATTGTATTAAGCAGAATCATAACAGAATAGAAAGCAGAAGAACAATTTTAGATTCACCATAGCAGCATTATAAATTTTCTTCAGAGAATGATAGTGAAAGCAAAAACTGGTATGAACTTATTTTCCTGTCAAACAATCAAGAGTGATAGCATATAGTTTCATTTCGATATATAGAGGCAAAGGGTCTTCTTTCCTTCAGACTGCTACTAGTCTGAAAATGTTCATTGCATAGAAAGAAATATCTCAACATAAAGGAAGCAAACACTTTTTTTAAGCCATGACTTAGAAGATAATTTCTGAGCTCACAGGAGGTCTCACAGCATATTTTAAATTACACACTGACATACATCTTGTCTTTATAAAGTGTAATTGGGTCTCAGTCTGTTCAGTGAGGTTAAAAAACAATTTTTGATTTTCCACAAATTGACTCTATGTTGAAAACAATCTGTGACATGAAGGAAAGGAAACAGCTTTGAACTTTGAACTTGAAACAGCTGAAGACTTTATTTAGTGTATGGTGCTGTATAGACTGTAGTTGTCTGCATACCAGGAGAGCAGAGCAGCCTGTGCCTGTCTTAAGAGCAAAAAGAAAGAGATTCAAATACAACAGTCCTTTTACTAGGAGAACCTTAAAAACTGATTTGTTTTCCTCAGGTGGGTTCTTTAAATTTCAAAAATATAGTAAATAAAACTGTAAAGAAAAAATTAAGGCTTCTCGGTCAACTGAAACAAAATTTTGAGGTGAGAAAACTCAGGGATGAATAACCTGATTAATCATTTACTGCTGTATGATCATGAGTAGTTCAGTAGACTTTGCTTCCATTTTCTAACCTATCAAATATGAATAGCAATTTCTTTTTCCCTTGTCTTGTAGTCTCTTTTTTTTTTTGCTCATGAAGTGCTCAGACTCTTGCTGGGGCCTGCATAGGTTGATACTAAAAAACTGTCCTTGGAATTTCAGCATACCACAATCAGAAACATGTAACAAACAAAAAATGATTGCCTATTGTGACAGATAAAAAGACTATACTCAAGGCTTAAATTACATCCTTGTAAATTAGATGTAATGCTTTAGTAAGTGAAGTCGAATTTGAAAATTGATTAAAAATAATGCTCTCCTTCAATCTTACATATTCGAAGAAGAAAAAAAACTGCAAGCCTGAGGCAAGTCATTGTTCCATTAGAGAGATCATATAATGACTAAAAATGTGAGAAAGAGAATCAGAAGCAGTGAGATTCTTGTATTATACAATAATCATGCCATTCTGCCTATATTGGGAAGTGCTCTTATTTGAAAGAAATTCAAGTGAAAGACAAAATTTTCTGTAAGAAAGTACAAATTCACTTGCTTCACTTATTTTGCTAGGAATTTTCTCTTTTTTACATCTTCAAATGAGATGCACACAATTCAGAAAATATGAACGGTCTTGGATGGTTTCTGATTTCTGAAGTTTACAAATGCTTCTTTCAATAAACCTGGAACACACCACTGAAGAAATCAGACATCTGGGAAGAAACTTTTCTCCACTTTCTGCTAATATTATTGAAAAAATGTACAGTGTTATTTGTTGGGCTGGTCAAGGAAATGGAAAAGGTACTGAGACGCTACATGTTGTAGCCTATCTTTTTCTAGTTTGAGACAGCATACATAAGCATCTGCACACACAAAATAAGGCTTCTTATTCTTCTGAGTTCTTTTCAAAAAAATTACATTGATTGTCAAGAGAGCACTCTCAATACTGCTATGGACATTTTAGAACAGTCAGAAAGATAAAAAAAAAATAAAAAAATTAGGAGGTTACTAGTGTTATACCAACAGAAAAAGATATGTCTATATTTGTAAATTATTAAAACAGTCACTTAAATCAGTGTAAATTAGAAAAAAAGGAAAAATCGCCAAACATAATGAAATATTTTTTCAGAGAAAAAATTCTTATTAATCTTTAAGACAGTTTTGTATTTACTCCTAATGAAACACTCCATTATTCCATGCTTCTGTGATCAATGAAATCTTCTGAGTGTTCCTTTCTCCCAGATAGGCTTTATCTATTAGCTCTGCATCCTTTCATCTGCTGGCTTTGTATTGCTTTATATCCATTTGTACACAGTTCTTTATATTGATCTGTTTATTTGGGTTGTCCAACTCTGTTGTGCAGGTTACACAATTTATCTGTAGCAACACTCCTAAAGCGGTCCAGGGCACCATTGGCCTTTGTTTTGCTTTGTGTCCACCAGGTCCCACAGTTCCTTTCTCTCCAAGCTGATTTTCAGCTAACCAGCCACCTCACACATACTGCCTCTCTACACTGCCTTGGTTTGTTCCTCCCCCTGTTCATGACCTCACATTTACCCTTGTTGAACTTCATGAGGTCCCTCCCTGTCAGGCCGTTTCTCCAGCCTGTCCAGGCTCTTCCAGATGTCATCACAGCCTCTGGTCATCCACTCCTCCCTGTGTTGTGACATCAACAAAGCAGCTGATGTTACACTCTGCCCCATCATCCAGATCTTTAATGAAGATGTTAAGAAGGGCTGAACCTAGTGTTAACCTCTGGGGTACTCTGGCCACCACAGTCTGGGCCTTTAGCCAATTTACTGTCCATCTCAATGGCTGTTCATCCAATCCATACTTTGTCAGCTTCTCTATCAGGATCATACAGGAAAGAGTGTCAAAAACCTTGTTGACACATAGGTAGACTTAATGACCACTCACTGCTCTACACTCATCTACTGAGACTGTTATTTTCTAATTTAGGGTTATCAGTTTGGTCAAGCATGACCTCACAGCCCATGGGCTTATGTATGTCCAGTTTGTTTAAATATTCTCTGACCTGATCATCTTCCATGAGTACATGTTCCTTCTGCCAGGCTTTTCCCAGCTCTCAGTAATTAAGATTTCTGAAGAATGGTTTTGCTAGTTAAAACTGAGGAATTCAGAACTTCAGACTTTTCCATGTCTTGTGTCAACAGGTTCCATGCCTCATTCAGCAGTGGGTCCACATTTTCCCTATCATCACACATGTACACATAGAAATCCTTCTCATTGTCTTTTGATGTCCCTGACCAAATTCTGTTCATTCTGGGCTTTGTCCTTCCTAACAACATCTCTGCTCAACCTCTATACTTCTCCCAAATCATCAGTCCCTGCTTCCACCTCTATGCTTCCTTTTGTTGTTTGTGTTTGCTCAGGAGATTCTAGTTCATCTATGAACATATTTTTGGCTGACTTGATGTAGGCCTGGACTGAGAACAATAAAATCTAAAACAGATAAAATATTTATCAAATGGTCTACTCAGCAGTGTGTACTCAGCATGGGTGTTAAATTCACAAAACTATGCATACAACTTTTAATAATATTTAAGTAAAACATGCAGGAAATCAACATAGAAGGTAGACTCTACTTGTAGTACCATCCTCCTTTTATTCTGAAGTCACCGTCTGAGAAAAAAAAAAAAAAAAAAAAAGAGGAGTGCAGAAGAGATTAGGGAAATTTAATCTATCTGTGAAAGACTGTTGAAGTGCTGCTTCTTGTGTCTTCCAAAAGCTTTTATCATGGTATTCCCGTGTCACTTTTTTTCTGAATTTTTTTTTAAAAGATCTCTCCAAGGACTGGTAGAGTCCAACATGTGAAAAAGCTTCAACAACAGCTGTACCATCCTTCTAACCAAACAGCTAAGAGCTTTCAAAAAGCTCATACTGGAAGAAGTTCTCTCTTTATTAGTAATTCACCTTTGCTTAAGTGCACAACTTACTGCTTTTCAGACTGCAGGTAGTTAGCTCAATTCCCACTAAAGTGAGACTTTATGTACATTCAAGAAGTACTTAAACTAAAGCAACTGATTTAATGCTGCTGTCTGAATCATTAGTGTGCTAGCAGGGGACTCCCAAATCACTAGTTCAAGAACTGCTACTCAGTCATTAAGGAATTTTTCAAAGTGCTGCACCAGCACTCAGGGAACTTCAAAGCATTAAGAACTTTTTCTGTATCCAGCAAGCTACTGACACTTTTCAATTACTGTGACATTTTACACATACTTTTCAAAAATGCGAGAACTGCACAATGTAAGGAGGAAACAAACCGTCAAATCTTCAGTACTCATTGAGTATTTTTAATTTTGTATTAAGTTTTGCAACAACTCCATTTATCCATATCATTACTCTGCTCTGAGTTGATCTTGTGATCCCCTCCTCAGGTATATGCAATATAAGAGTAGAGCAATGAATTATCACCTACCTCAGTTAAGGTACTAAATCTGATTTGTGAATGATATGTGTACAGGAGGGGCACAGAATACAGGCTGTCTTCTGACAGACAGAAGTTTACTTTTTACTATTTCCTCTCTTGAAATCACATGACAAACATAAATAAGCCAAACAAACTGTTTTCTCTTACATCCACACACATTTTAAAACATATACTCCCACAGTACATATCATGCTGGCAATTTTGAATGAAGCAGTTGTGTTCTTAGCATTTGTTCACTTCTGTACATACTTGGCATGTGTTTAGCATCCACCTTTACTAAAAATATTATGTAAAATAAAAATCATATAAGCTTGGGAAAAGCATGGCAAAAAAATTCATCACCACCACCTGCTGCATCAAACTCTCTCATTTAAAAAAAAATGTCTTCAAACAGACATTTAAATTAATATTTAGGTTATCTAATTACACCTTTTCCACATAGTTCCCAATTTATTTGCCATTTGACATCCCAAATGCCATTTTTGCAGTCTCCCTTAAATCCTTGTGCACATTGGAAGCTGGTCTTTTCTTCTCTGAAATAAAAGCATGCTATACTCAAGCACAATGATTCCAAATAATTCTGCAGTTGTGATGACTGTAGAAAGAGAACATATTTAGTTAACTTTTTTTTTAATTATATGTCTGAATTATTGTAAGAACTGCTATTTAGGATATCTCCTGTCCTTCTACTATGTTGCTTCTGGAATACCACTAGCAAGTAGGAATAAAAGTTAAGTTAGTTATTGAGCACTATGTTCTTGCTGAAGAACTTCTTAATTTTCTATGGAAGAATACAAAAAATACAGCTCAAGAACTTGCTACTGTTTTGCTGTTTTATTTTTTATTATGGAGAAAGAACTTATTGGGAAAGATATAGCAATACAGTGTAACTTTTATCTGCATGGTAAAAGGGATGTTTTTCCCCTTAAAGACTGCCAAGATAGTGAACACCATATGAGAACTGGTAACATAAGTCCTTTTATCCCATGACACTGAAAACTATCAAAAAAATAAAATTTCAACTAGGGAACATAAACAAAAACTACATGAGAACTCCAAAAATATTATGCATCTGTTAAAAAAAGCAAGATCAAAGTCTACATTCATTCTGGTTTTACTAAACATGTAAAACTCCCAGGCTACGTTACAGTACCTCCCTGTAAGTTTGCATAACTTAGCACTATAAAGACTTGTTAGAATCAAAGTTCTCACTGGTACAGAAACAATGGAAAATATCTGTAGAAATCTTTTTTTTTTTTTTTAAAAAGGGTGATTTTTTCCAATTCCTCTAGTGATTCATTTTCTTGTCATTATAGCTCCTACATTTTTTTAATGTAATCTCAATAAGGCACTTTTGAAATATAATATTACTAAGTATCTGAATTTACTCATAACATTGTTATAATTATCAGCACATTCAAAGGGTTTGAAAAATAGACTCTGATAAGGGTTATGTTTACATACACACTTTGTCTCCCTGAACAAGCTGAATAGATTGAAAATGGATTAATCTGAAAAAACTTAGACCTTTAAAATGTCTCAAGCAGTTCGTCATTTAGACCCTTTTTAGGGTAAGCAGAGGGAAACAGATATCTGTAACAGGTCAGAAAAATTGCTTCCATCTTTCTATCAAATATAAAGGGTATGGACAGCCTCTCCAGCAAAAATTATTTTTAGGAAAACATTCCAAACATCCTCATGCTGGAAACGGAGCACCTTTTTCACTTGTGAAGCTAAAGCTCTAGCTCTGCCTCCCAGGAATGTCGGAACAATGTTACCCCTACAGTTCTGACATTCTGTATTGCCTCACAAGAGATGAAAAGGTTCCAGAACTGAATAGCTGAGGCATATTCTCTCAGATGTCTTTTACTGCAGCTGAATTCAGTCTTGGAAGGCAAATCATACACAGACAAATTCCTCCCCCAATATCACATATATTTCCCTGCCTCCAAATGACACATATATGTATAGCTTTTCATTAGGTACTGATCCCCCCTTCTTCAATTTTTCTCTCCCTAGAATTATATTCTGTTGTGCACAGAATATTCTTAGGGTTTTTTACAAAATACATCTCTTTCTAAAAACTTTGCATGCGTACTTAAAAGGTCTTTCAGAAGAAAACGTAGGTCACCTGCCCGTTATTTAAGATGGAAATAAAAATTTGCTGTAGCATGCCAATTCTGTAGGCCTTTTTCCTTTAAAAATTACACGGTGTGTCCAGTGAATGAACGGGAGTCTTTTTGTTACCTGTACATTAGCAGTCATCACTAAAAACACAGCATGAACATGTTGTTTCACAGAGAAAAACATCTAAATTATTCTTCCTACAGATTTGTATTTGTTCTTATTTTTATGACAATGACATCAGCTCCCCAACATCCCTACCACATCCCTTCTAAACAAAAGATTCCACATGCTGTGCCTGAAGCTATTAGTGCACTGAAAGGATAGTTAGAAAAACTACAGTGACTGGTTGATTAGCTGCTACAAAATACAATCTGATGCTCAGGTCCTGTGCTGTCTGTCCTCCCCTCAAGGGAACAGCAAAGCTGTTCCCACATCCAACCCATTAACCAGTTTCCCCACAAAACCATGTACAAACATAATGACCCTCGAGACTTCCTTACTTTGACCTTCACTACACACTGGCAAATCAATTCAGGAGGGACAGGCAAATAGAAGCAGGCAGCCTTGCTAAACCACATTTTGAAAGGAAAACAGGCCAAGAGCAACCTAAGCAATAAGTGAAAAATCTAGATGAAGAATTCATTTTATATAGAAGTAGTAAAATAGTTGTTACAAATTGTAGGACAATACACACTAATGGAGTATAATCGCTATGCAGATTCTGTTCTGCCACTCTGCCAAGATGGTGTTGATTGACTGAGTCTGGTACAGCACTGTGCATGAGAACTAGTTACAAAATCATTCTTCACACTATTCTTGCCATATGTGCATGCCTTTTGCTTAAATAAGCTATATGAGGTGTCAGTACAATTTTAGCAGTCTTGAAAACAGAATGCAAATTCAAAGCCTACGATTGCATCCATATGACCATATGGTCATAACTATAGAATTTATAGGCAGTGAATGCAGTAGGTAAAATTTTTTCCTAGAATTCTTAACATTAGTTTAAAAAATAAACTTAATAATTTCTCACTTGAATTTTAATCATTCAGTACCTTTTTAGAAATGGCACATGAGTAACATAATACATCAACAGTGTCTTAAGAAATAGAAAAAGAAATCTAAAAAATCCCAAGTACAGATTTTAGTGTTGCTCAGAGAAAATGTAATTAATCACAAAGGTTTAAAAGAAAAAAACCTCTACTTTTTGGCTTAAGAGCTCATCACAGTTATTCTTAAGTCATCTATTTAAAATTTGTTTTTCCACACCACTGACTGTGGCCGAATTTTATTCTATCGTAAACATTTAAAGCAAAATAAGTTATTTAAAATAGTGTAAAATAAATTAATTGGAACAGCATTCTCATTTTATAATTCAAAGTACAAGGTAAGAGAACAATATCATTTAGTAACGGAAAAGATTCTCTTTCACTTGAATAGTTTACAAGTTATTTTCTTTATTTAAGCCATTATGGAGTACACACTTTTAAGTGGTTGCAGATATGCCTGGCTGGAATTATTTTTATTTAAACTTTTATTTATTAAACTTTTTCTTTATATTTTTTCTAGCAGTAAAAAAGTTTTATTATATATTTGATCCATCCTTGTAGAAAAATAGGTAAAATCTAAATCATGGAGTTGGAAGTTAAGTTTTTCATTAAAAATTAATAAAAATATTAATAATATTCAATAATATGTTAATTTATCTGGAGAAGATAATTATCATCACAAGCTTACAATAATATAAGTGAAATTAAAGAATTGGCTGAGGCTAATTGGCTGACTGAACTAAAATTGATATCCAAGAAGAAATATCTTGAGCACATCAGAACAAAACATGTATAAATGCAAAAAATACATTTTCAACATATACTGGAAACTTTAAAACAGCATGTTTTTTTATACTTCTAAATTAAAAAATACTACTTTTGAGATCAGTACAGATACATCAACTTCTAGCAATGAAATAAATTCCAAGTAATTATCAATATAATTTGTAGGCTGTGGGAACATCCTAGCCGAATATTTTAAAAATTACATGCAATTAAAAATATACTAATTTATTTCCTTAAAGGGCTCATATTAATAACAAGCTAATAACAAATAATGAAAATTACTCTTCACTGAGTAATCAACTTGTTTCAGAAAATAGTAAGAACATAGATTTAATTTCTGTGTGATGACAACAATCCTATTCTGGAAAAATAAGGCAGCTCTGCATTTGCTTTTTCTTGGTCTCTTCTTGTAATTGGAAATTTCTCTAAACTGTTTCAAACTTCTTGTCATTATACCAAAGGTAAAATAATGACTTATTTTCTTCTACTTTGAGTTTACAGTTCTTCCAAAAGATAGCTGTTTACCTCACTAGACTGATAAATCAATTCATTGAAATAAAACATACTAGGTAGCCCTCTGATGTTATACTAAGAAAAATACAGTTTGTCAAACAGCCTTGATATTCTTGACTTCAGCTAAGCAAATTTTCTCTTCCAGTTGCAAACACACTTCTATCAAATTGTTAGATGTCACTATTGCATCATCCTTCAAACTTCAGGTGTTTCTTTGTCAAAGATAATTATCTTTTCTGTTGGGAGGAGTATCTCATGCAGCATTATCTCACAACCTTAAAATAAATAAGTAATTCACAGTGGTGAAGGGAAAATTAAGTAAAAGAAGGAGCACTGCTATTAAGAATGACAGAAGATTCAAAAAGAAACCACCAAACACAAACCCACAAGGAAAACCCACTTGTATCTTCAAACCAATCCAGGAAACTGACTAGTATTTTCCCCAGAGACAAACTATGACAAGCATAATGAATGCAATTAAACCATCTTATTATCCACCCAAGTACTCAAGCTTCTAAGATGTGATACACATGTGTCTATTTAAGTCTAGACTGAACTTCAAATCTATGGCCTAGGTAAATAACTACATTCAAGGTGTGGAAAGCACACCCTCAATAATGCTACAAATGATACACAGCTGGAATAGGATTAGAAACAGCTGAAACCAAATTGGTACAGACCATGATTTTACTTTATTTTCCAGATGAATCATACTTCCAGTTTAACCAGCTGCAACAGATTCTTTATTTTGCACTACATCCTATCTAAATTTCGCTTTCTAAAGTTTTATTAAAGAATGTATGCTCCTGTATGCTCAGATGAAATTTATCAGCATAAAATACAACAAGAATTAAGAGAATTAAGCCAGGGTATTGACATCAATAGCTTGCAATCTACATGCTGCAGTCTCACGAAATAAACATTAATGATTGTAGTTAGTGAATGATTTGAACACAAGTAACATCATGGCCTTTGAAAAAGATAAGCAAAACATTCTCAATACCTATGATTCATCTGATTATGTGTAAGGCTGAGTCAGAGCAGTATTAATGGATTACTTTCCTTGGATCACTACTTGGTAGAAAGGTAGTATACTAGGAAAGATACTTTTTTTATAAAGCATGTTTTTCATTAGAAAACACAATTAAAAAAACAAAACAAATGTAACAAACAAAACCCAAAAAATTTGTGAAGAAATGAAATTGAATAACATCAAACTCTCCCTTTTTCCTCAATAACAGCAAAAATTGCGTTTGCATTTCTGGCTGTTATTTTACTCAGTTCTGATCACTTTTAAATTTAGTAACATATCACTGTAGAAAGTTTGTTGAGAATCAGTAATTTATACTTATTGCTGAATTTTATTCCAAATTTTGAGACAAGGGGGGAAACCCCAAATGTCAAGTTTTGGTAAGTATTTCTAGTCTTAACTTCCAATTAACAGGTTTCACTGACAGTTTTCAGCTTTTCAGCTGCTTGACTAAACATAGAACTAGTTTTTGCACACAGCTGATTATTGTTACTCTAAAGCCCCTCAGATATAAGATTTAGATGTGTAAAAATTCTTCATATAGTCTTATGCAACAAGCACTGGCTATTACATGGTTAAATAAATTGATAATTTAAATTTTTCCTAATTTATTTGTCTTTTTAGAAAACTGATAAACAAACAATCACATGTAGCTTACTGAAATCCTTTATACCCAAAATGGATTTATTTTTTTAAAAAAAATATAACCTCAAGCCAGTTTTTGGAGCTATGACTTCAGTTCCTTAGTACCTATTTTTTAACTGATGCTTTGTTTAACATGGCATCTACTTACCTAAAAAAATTCTTACCCTTCCTGCCAAAATCTCAAGGTTTGAAGAAATAACACATGCTTGATGCTGTTACATGGTCCCAAATTTATCTTTCATGTCATGAATTTTTCTCTAGGTATAAAAATTGTATAGCCTCACAAACACTGCATTATAGAATGGCCTTTGTTTAATATCAGAATTTCTTACATAAATTCAAAGATACTGGGAGTCTACATTCCTTAATTTGAAGACCAGTATATCCCTTTCTGTTCATCATAGATACCAACAATTATTTTAATAAAAAAACATAACCATCCAGCAAGCAGAAAGCTAACACAGAATTCTCCCAGAAGTCAGGGCATCTCCAAAGCAAGAAACACTCCTGAACTGCACTTTTTTATGCTCTCTATGTAGGATGAAAGGGAGAGGATGTTGTAGGAGCTAGTTTTGCTGTCACACAGGACACTTTCAAAGGACACTGAGGCTGCAGAAGGCATGCCAAGGGGAGTGTGCTGCTCTACCAACATTGCTCTCGCCAAACCTTTCTCATCTGGGCCATCCACAGGAACTCAGCCTCAAATGCACCTCAGCCTTGCATCCAAGCTGACATTATAGTTAAGAGATCCACAAACTCTGCAGCTCCAGGAACTCCAGGACTGAAGGCTTTTGCCTTAGTGATCCTGAATCTGTAGGTTTTGTGACTCTTTGAACCCCAAACCTAGTGCCTTTTAAACTACAGGTTAATTTACACGGCTGCTAAACAATCTTTGAAATAATCTAGATAATAATTTAAAAATGTAAACAAAAGATAAAACTAAGAGAAAACCCCAACACAACCCATTTTATGAACCAAAATTAATTCCCTGCCAAGTAAATTAGTAAAATATTTGTTTTACACATTCATATATATTTGAAGACAGTATATGGATGCTAACTATGAGGAAAGGCACTATTTAAAGGCACATAGTTACTAAAGTAACTATGAGCACAGTGCCTGTGGAATAGCAGGCAGCATAACTTTCTCAATCTCGCCGGAGAAAGTGGCCTGGGAAATCATAAGGAGGAATTAAAACAATCCCCAGAGATAGAAAACAGCCTTGCAGGTGCTGTTTGTCTGTTCCTTGTTTTCTTGCAAGAGAAGGTTGAGGGGTGGTGTACCCCACTGACCAATGATGGTGATGTGTTAGTTTACGAACCAGTAAGAGTTTTGCTTTTCTGTACTTTCACGTATCGGTCTATAAAAGAAGATCTGAAGTAATAAACCTTAGAGAAAAGAGAAAGAACTCTCCTGTTCAACTCACAAGAGAGTCTGTGTCGTTCTTCTTGCCATTCCCAATAGAGCAACAACAGTAAGAGTGTGAAATAAATTTTATTTTCTATAGCCAAAATAAATGTTACTTATCTTGTCCCAACCTTCAAGTGACTCTTACTTGACAGTTCATTACAACTAAAGATCTTTTTCTAAGTATTTTAGGGACCGAAATTTTAAAGCTTTTAAGAGCAACTTGTGAACCACAACAGGATTTATTATCATTTGATTAGAAGAAAATCCAAATATTTCTTTAGATATTAGTTCACACTTTAATTAATTAATTAATTTTAAATTTACCACCTGTAGACTTTTTGAATATACCCTAAGTAATCTGTTCATTAGTCCCCATTTCTTTTCAAATAGCTGTTTGCTTATTGCAACTGCTTCATTCTCTCAAGGCAGTGACACTGAAGATCTTTTAAATCAAGTATTGTACCAAGCAAGTTTCTGGTGGAACAAGAATTCCTCCTGTAGTGACTTTGGTTTGCCAATCTGAATTTCGCCAATGCACCAATTAAATATAATTGGTCTAATGCTGGCCAAATGCTAATGCACCTACTAAAATTATTTACTCATTTTCTGCTGAGAGATAAGCATTAGAAAAGAAGAGCAGGCTCAAACTTTAAAGGATATAAAGAAAAACTTTATTAACAGAATTAAAAGAAAAAATAATGAGAAATCAGAATAAACTTTCAGAACACTTCACCTCCCCCAATACCCTCTTTTCTTTCTCATTGACAAAATAGAGACAAAACTTGGGACTTTTAGTCAGTTTGACACCTCTAGAAAGTAGTCCTTCTTCAGTTCTCTTAGGGAGAGGAGTCTCTCTTGCCATGCCATGGAAACTTCTCCATAAGAAATAGCTCTTTCATGGCTTTTAATTTCCACAAATAGCAGCTGACTGGAACTCTACAATTGTAAAGTTCCTCCCATCTTTTGCAGCCTTCCACAGCTGCATTCATGGGCCATATCAACTTACTGGGGTGCCATTTTAAGGATGAGTTGTTCTAGCATAAAAACAAAAGTTCTTACATCCATCTCTGGGAACAGTAATTTTCTTCTTCTATTCCTGGGGCAGGGTTTCTCATATCTCACTCATTTCTCTCTGTTCAAACTTCTCATTGGATCATAGTTACCTCAACATCTGCTTACTTCAGCACTGTTGCTTCTGTTCATGGCTGTGGCTAGAACGCTACATCCCCCCCTGTACATTCCATGAGTTACAGGGAAAATAATCCGATATATTAATTACATCTTCACCATAGCCTCACAAGAGGATTTCAGCCCAAGACTAAGGCATGTCCTCATTCTCCTCCCATCTGGGATTTCACTCCTTCTTTACTGACCTTCATGTATCATGTTGTTATCTCTAGGTGTCTTCACTCTTTCTTTTTCTTTCCCTCGAGAGAGGATTGATGTCTGCGGGTCTCATCTGTGCACTGACACAGCTGATATCCTGTCCAGGGCCTGTGGAGGGCCATGGGGTCTCTGCAGGGTGGCAGCCAGAGCTGGTTGCAGTGGAGGATTCTTTGGCAGCCGTGCTGGGCAGGGGTTGCAGGGGGGATCTCAGCAGCCAGCCTAGGGCTCAGTAGCAGCACACCACGGGCCCATGGCTTCCCGCTTTCCCTCCCTGGCCTAGCGGTTTTCTGGTGAAGCTCAGCAGTGGCAGGATTTCAGCTGAGCCACGGGCTGGTCTGGCCACGCTTAGGGTGGGTGAGCACGGCTTGGCCAGTGCTGCAGAGGCAGGGCCCAGCCTGTTCAAAGTCCAGAAGCAAGAGAGAAATTCTCCGTGTTTGTTCGTTTTTAACATGTGTGTTCATAGAGGCGTGTTCAACTTTCTCAGTGGTTTAACAATGTGTCACTTCTCAGAGCTAGCCAGCTATTGGTTTTGCCAGGCACAGAGGAAGCTGTGGTTCTCTTAGGAAATCACTTCCATGGCTGGCTCCTTCCCTGCTCACCAAAAATCAATTAATGCAAAACCAGCATACCTCCTCCTACATTTTTACCTGTCAAATTACAAAAAGTAACCAACTATTAACAGAAAGAGAGGTGCTACAGTTAAACTTTACAGTGTTCATAGAACAGAGTGGCATGGACTTCAAAGGATCCTGATTTATATTTGCAAAAGAAATACCACTATTGAAAGAGAAGGAAAGGTCTGCATTTTATTCAAAACCTCCACAAAATTGTGAAATTGAAAGAAAAGGATATATGACAGAGCAGGACCAAGACTTTGAAGAGGTTTATAGGTGTTATGCAAAAAAAATAAAATAAAAAAGAATAAAAAAAATGTTTTTGCATGACTCTCCTTAACCAAATACAGAGATTTTTGCAGTTAATATACACTCAGATAAAGCAGTCTAGAAATTGTTGAAAAAAGAGTAAAAATCATGAAAATAGAACTTCAAGCTTTCCACTTTCTCCAAATGCAGTTTCAGACACAATTATTCAAACACTTCTGAATATGTAAGTGAATGTATAAAGTAGCATAGTGGTCTGAGTGTTGAAAATAAATCCTTTGCTGAAATGACTAACCTTCTCTCAAGCTGATACACATTATTTTGATACATTTCAATCTCTTGAAATCTTTTGAGATTTGATTCACATATGCAGAGCTGCTGTAATGACAACACAGAGCTATATATCAGCAGAGTATCAAATCAGTAATCACATTACTTGCCCTGCTGCATAAGCTGAAGTTCTGCAGAAATGAGATGGATACTCAAAAGCAGAGAGACAGACCATTAAGCAGAAACCAGCTACTCCAGTGGTCATTGTTTACTTTCTTCTTATGATATGAACTGAAAAAAACTCGACTGAATATCTAGAATTACTTCAAGACACATTCTAGTAATGATTTTGAAGAGAAGAAAAATGTGTAATTTTCACTGTGTATAAATGAATAATGTGCTATTCTATGTGAGCATAACCTGACAGTACTCTGTCTGATCAGTTTGCAATATTAGTCTACTGTGCTTACAATCAGTTCCCATTGTATATGCAGCTTTTTTTAGAAGAGATTTACTTTATTTATTTTTTTCAAAGATACTTTACTTTTAAGAAAGAACAGAGAATACCACAAAAAAAAAAAAGGGGTAAAAATAACCAGTGTATCTACACAAAATACTGATGACCTTTCACTTGTGTTTTGTCTAGAATAATCTGTCCAATGCATTTGTTAAGTGTTACAGATTTGGGACAGCAGGAAATTACTCGAAGTGAAAGAAATTAAAGATCATTAAAGGTAACTTTAAAAATAGATTTAAAACTCCCAATCTCTCACAAACAGAATCTTCCAGAATTCTACATGGAAAATTTATGGAAAATGGTATCTCACCATTAAAGTACACTTCAAGAAATCCACTGCCTAGGTAAACCACTTGGACACCTACCTAGTGTTCTTGATTAAATGGAGATATTCCCATATCCACCTGAAGCAACATCTAGTTCAGACTTGAGTATTGACTTCACAGGGTTTTGGCAAATTTTCTCACTGTGTGTTGGCACCTATTGGCAACTTGCCTGTGTCAGTACAATAATGAAGCACTCTTTTCATCAGCATCTCTTCCCTCTTTTCCCACTGGCCTTGGCACGCAGTGCTGCATTAATCTACACAGTCAAATACCTGCCCTGCCTTGCCATGCTTGAAGTGCACTGGGATAACTCTGGAATCTATCCAGTGTGCTTAAGGCAAGGCCTTAAGCCTTCCCAAGATTGCCCACAAGAGCCCAGGACAAAGATCGGCAGAAAATATGAAAGAGAGATGGGAGTGGCAATCACCTTCAAAAGGGGTCAAAAGAGCAATCCATGAAACCTATGGGCTCATGAACCTCAATCTCATCCCTGGAAATAATCACAAAGGATGCCCTCTTGTTCTGCAGTTCTTCTTCAGCCCTGCAGAGTGAGCCTTGGGAAACCAAAGGGCAGGGCAATGAGAACATAAGAAAACAGGGTAAATTCATGGAAATTTTGTATTTAACTAATTTTATTCTGATTATACTGAAGTGAAGTACAAGTTTTGACATTATTGTAGCCAGATTAATTATAATAATCTACTTTTTAGATTAAAAATTAAATTATAGCACTCAACTAGACTGTCTCTAATTGATGGGAGTTGAAACAAGCTAACCTGAAACTTGGATGCAACGAATTGGTAGCAATTTCATACTTATCATTTTCACTTCTCACTCAATTGTCTTCTTACAGAGATAAAAAAAAAAAATTAAACTAAGTAATAACATGACAATACTGAAATGTTTTATCTATATCTGATAACTTCTTGTTTTATCTTGCATTACTTTCCTATATCAATGCTATTCTAATGAAGACCCTTTCCTTCTGATAAGCTAAGGACATATTTGATTTATTATAGCTTGAAATAAGCAATTAATTTAAATACTTCTAAAATGTCGATCATTACTGTCTTATCATACAGTCACTCCCCCATATTTGTTCCTAAGCGGCTCCCATTGCTTAGGGAACTAAGTATGTGGTTATACTGGGAATTGGAGAAAGTCAGGGTTCCACTTCAAAACTGGCTCACATGGGGGAAGGATACTGCTAATATGCTGAACGACAAAAGCTGAAGCAAAATATTGAAAATGGGATAGAGGCATTCAAACATTGCTGTATTCAGAAATCATCATGACAATGTGCTGCCAAGGACCACTTCCTGACAGACAGAAGAAATTCTTAGAGAGGTGACTGCATTTGCAGGAACTTTGTGGAAACAACACTTCATATTTTTCATAGGCACGATGAGTGAGCCATTTTCCATCATGGAAAGAAATAAAATCCCACACAGACCAATTTCCAGTTGTTGTCACAAACAAAAAGACCAACCAAACAAAACAAACCCCAAAACAAACACATGCAAAGCAAACCAAAAACCTGGGAAGAAGGATGATGTGGCCACAATTCAAGTACTCTAAGGATGAACACATACATTCTACATACATAGTCAACTTTCATTTAATCTCTTGTTATTATATTTTAAAAAGTCAAGTATCAGAGTTCACTGAGACAGAACTTTTATCTGGCATCTGGTATATCTTGTTTGGTTTACCTCATAACAAAAGCACAAAATCTCCCATTTTTTACATTCAGAAACAATAAGACTACTATAAAAAAGACCATTTTTTCCCAATAAATGTCATAATTTTTCACTGGGGGAGATTCCTGTTTCTTCATACTAATTAAAAAACCCCTAACTAACTCAACAATATCTAACAGCAAAAACACCAAACACATTGCTTCAAATGAGATTATGAAAATGCTCATGAATATTTCAGGCAAATTTCAGAGTCAAGGGATAAAAGTTCATGAAATTTCACAGCCTGAAGACATGATTAACTTTTAGAAATAGCTCCTCTTTACTAAAACACTAGAGATTAATTCAGTGCTGCAAAGTAAGGAACTTTAATGTGAGAACTGGGCTGCTCAAATTACAGAGGAAGGTACCCCTCTGAGATCACTAACAAAGGCAGTTGAAGCCAATGGATGTGTCATGTCAGTAGTTAATCCTTCACTAACAGCAATTATTGAAAGACCCTACTGAGAATACAGATTTTCCACCCTCAGTCCCTATCTATATCTGTAGAGAGAAACCCAGATGTTAAGCAGGTGTTTATCTCAAATCCTCAAACACTACTTCCAAAAGTTTAGAGGAAAAATATTTAAGCAACTGAAAACCATCATACCAAGACAACACTGAGCTTTAGGTTTGCAAGGCAGTATTAAAGGTTATTGTCTTCAAACAGAATTTGAAATGGTTGTGCTCCATATGAACAGGGACACAGAGAAGTTTCTGCAACCTGTTTTCTTTGGCAGCAAACACTGCATGCCCCTGAAGTAATGACATAATAAGGAATTTGGCTGCTATAAACTCAGAAAATCAGACTTTTTCATAGTGGAATAAAATTTGCTGTTTTCCTATTACGGATTGAAAACAAACAAATAAACCCTAAAAGTCCCAAAGTTAAAAACAGCTAATATTTTCTTACATTTTCTACTCCATGGAACTCTATATATCTCAATATCTTCAAAACTGGTACACCATAATGCTTCTTTTTCCATTTGAGATTGGCCTCTCATCAGAAACTTCAATAAATCAGCAACCAAAGAAATGATCGCTGCCCTTGAAGAACTGTGACTCTTTCACATCTGTTGAACAAGGCAGTTTATTTTATTATATGCACATCTCATACTAAGGCACGAGACTTCAAAGAAGTTTGGGTTGCAATGTTGATTTTTTTCCCTCTGTCCCAATAGAAAGATATTTCTCCATTTAAGTGTTGCATGATTTCTTCATGGATGTACTTTCTTCCATCCTGAGAGATTCCTTTAACAGATTTAAATAGCTGAGTTCTAAAGTTTAGGTTTTAACTCTGCCTGTAATGTGTGTGTGAAATGTACAAAGTTAAACTGAGCATGCTCAAATCCAAAGTGTCTTTTTTTTCTACTTTTGAAGTCTATATTATATAAAGGGAGATTGTATTATTGATTGGAACAGATGGCAGTTAATCTTTCCTTTTTAATGTGCTAATATTTTTATTACAATAATACAGTAATTTGCTCCGTAACTCTTTGGAAGAGAACAAATCATTGTTAGGCACAGAAATTCACAATTTGTAGGAGAAAACAACAATAAATTTAGCAATAAAATATAAGTTTTTTTTAAAAAAACATTTGCAGTAAATTATCTGTACATACATAACACCTATATGCTTGGTACAAAATAATTACTTTTCCAACTAAAATAAGCCTTTACAAAATAAGTACAAACTTTATTTATTTAGAGAAGTTGTTTTCAATAAAATCTGTGAAAAATTTTTTCAATATTTTTTTCTGCAACATGCCATAACTATTTCAGTTTTACTCCTTGTTCCGAACCCCAGGAATCTGTTTGAATGCCCTAATGGAGTTAGTTAAGAAAGAATGTATGCAGTTTTGGGAATGAATCTTTAAAATAGCCTATCCTGCTTGAAGTGTCATAAGTAATAGGTACTCTTATGACTAATAATATTTCCATTATTCTCCATTTATGGTTCCATTGAAATAGTCATCTTTGGGTTGTTTTCTGTACTTGAAAACAATAGTGCTTATTACATTTTCTCTGCTCCAGAGAAGAGCCACTCTCTGACATGAGATAGTTCAGATGAAAGTTCTTTTCTTTATAGTGGTTTCATTGTAGGATAATTTAGTATTAGAATTTTTTTTTTGTTGGAGAATATTCAAACAACCACTCTGCATATTAAAATATAACTGCAAGAGTAAAAAGTAAAAGATGAAGAGAACACAAAATGCAGAAAAAATAAAACCTAACGATGAAAATAACATCCATAGAGCAACATAAAAGCCAATTGCACATATATGATGTTCAAAAAAATGGAAGGTGAAGCACAGCTCAGTTGTGGTGCTGCTGTGTTTGTTTTGTTTTCCTACACACTGTCTCATGTCCCACAAGAATTCCAGTCCAATATGCAGTGCCAGTACATAAGACATGAAATCAAAACACACATTTCACTGAGCTTAAGTATTCTTCTGAGCCTGTGCCAAGGTGCTTTTCAGACAAAACTGATAGGATGCCAGAGCCTGATGAGAGGTGGACAAAATATTTTTTTTCTATGACAGCAATCATGTGCTGTATATGATGGAATATTTTATATATATTTTGAAAGTTATTTAAAGTTAAATATTAATTTAAAAGATCTTGTCCTGACTGGGAAAACGCAAAAAAATACATTGTGTTGAAATTAATCTTATCCTTCTTTGAATCACTCACTCATTTAAATGGCTTTCCATTTAAAACTGATAATCTGTCAAAAAAACAATAAAAATCAGGAATTGTTCCAATTATTTTCTTCTCTTATTGCAATCTCTAACTAGAATCTAAATGTAAAAAAAAAGTATTATGTTACAATTCAGGAACACAAAACACAGTGTTAATCTGTGAAACACTCAGGAAGGACAAATGAACATTGTCATGAGCAGGAGGTCCTAAACAATTTTTGATCAATTCCTGCCTGAACTGACTACATGAATTTTATGCTTTCTTTGTGTGAGTCTATAAGAAGCTCTCCAAATATTCATCTATTATGATTCAGTATCCAAGAGAGGTGATCTGTAGAAAACTCACTAAATATAGCAGAAAACCAGGTACTGGAGCTGATGTATTTTATGTACTTTGTTTGAAATTCAGAGTAGGATAGTGTTACACACACACATTGATGTTCCATGAAAATGTTCCCTTGTGCTGAGCTAGGTACCACATTGGACAGCCTGAACTGCATTTCTTCTGCTCACAATGAGAGCAAATAACTCAAGAACTGAGGTAGGTGCCCTGCTACCCCATGAAACTCACTGTGAAATAAAACTAACCACATTCTCAACCTAAAAAACATGTGCCAGACCCTTAGGGATGTGTCAACATAGTCTGGGTTTATTTACTCCCAGCAAGGGCACATGTACAGCATACAATTGCTGTATGGCAAAACCTATGCCATTTTACAAGTTCTTAATTAAAAGACAACAAATTTATTTTTTTTTTTTCTATTCAACATGAAACCTCGAATGGAAGAACATAGATGGACTCACTTTCATCTAGATTTCTTGACTCTATTTACTAATGCTTACTTTAAGATGTAAGACCTTCTTTCCATCAGGTTCGTTTTCATTCAATAACACCTTTCCAACCATACAGCATGGAAGTCATGTAATACTCATAAATGTTCCTCCTTTTATTTGTACTCATTAAATCTTCATTCTTTAGAACTCTTTATCTAAAAGCAAAAGAAAGCATATACAAATTGTTAGGTGCTCATGGAGCACATATTTATATCAAGAACTAGAAGCAGCACTTTATGAGAAACTAAAGTCCTAAGTTCTACAGATGTTATAAAACTATTCCCTTATTGTTTTAATGATTTTTCAACCTCACAAAATTTATTTGTTTTATGCCTCTGTTTTATTAAGTATGAAATCATCCTAAATAATTGTGATATTTTATAACACATACACTAAAACATATATATCAAATCTTGGAATTTATAAAACATATTTGAATATTTCAGAACAGATCAGTCTTATACTGGGTTTATTCTAGTTATCAAGCTGCAACAGAAGGCACTGAAATAATGAAGCTGCTCCAGAAGAAACAGATTAAATCTGAGATTGCTAATATAAGTCTCATTGCCACAATATATTTAGGAGTTTGAAAGCAGAGGTGTGCTCAGCTTCACAAGGACACTCTATTAATGGGATGGATCTTTTTCACAGAAGCCTAAGAGTGTATGAGCTACAGAAGTTAGTAGAAGCTAATTGATAGAAGATGACAATGTATAAGGAAGACCCCTTAGTCCATGTTCTTTTCTTATATTTTTCCATAATCACTAGCAGCTTTTCACTGCCAGAGATATGGTAGTTGCCCACATGTCAGATTAGTTGGACGGTGTCTGACAAATCTTATGCTGTGCTTATGTCATGTCATGTCACTTTCTCACAAATGTTATTCCGCAAAATCACAGCCTCATATATTTTTAACTTTCAAATGGGAGACCACCACAGGCACGTTTAGATATAAACCAGTTTAGCTCCTTCCCAGGTTCATAAGTGTGTGTATCTCCAGTGTTTCAGAGATCTCCAAAGGAAGCTCATTACACAAGACAGACATGTCAAAACCATATTTTCACTTTGCAGAGTGGGACACATTTACAGGGAGTAAGACTATGATTCAATCAAGGAGTATGTTTTTTTTGAAAAACCTTCTTCAGTGCTCATCAACATTATTGAAAAGTTAATCACAATCCAACTCTATAAAATAGGATTATCGGTCCATAAAAATTGTCAGCCTTAGGTGTTCTGTGATCAGTAGGTGTCCTCATTATTAAAGTAACCAAAGTTTCTGGAATGAAGCCACAGATTTTGTAAGCAGAACAGAAAAGTTAATATTACTGCTGAAATACTCAACCTATATACTTTAAAACAGACATCAAAAGATGCTTCTAAAACATCCCATTATAGAGAGAAAATAGTAATATTATTAGAAGTTAGCAGTCTATAATGTCAGAGCAGTTAGCAATTAAAATTGAATTAGATTTGACAATCAGGATTTCAACTGCAAACTCATTTTGGGTAATTAATGTAATTAACAGTCTGAAACACAGAAAACAATGTATTAACATCATGAACATGTTGTTTGCTCAGATGAAGCATTTTCACAGTACTGTCTAATTGCTGTGACTTTTGCTTCAGATACACTACAATAACTATATCATGTTACTGATAGAGAAGAGGGAGGAAAATATTTTTTTAAGGGACAAAAACATAATTAACAGTTATAAACATTCACTGCTCAATAATGTGAAGAGCTACACACAAAGGTTGAACATCTACCTCTAAAACTCTCTTATTTCAACATGGAAATACCAAAGCATGATTATATGCCAAGCAACATGTGACATATACAGAATATTACCACAGGCCTTATTGTAGACAGTAAAGCCTCAAAGATGGGCAAAGATAATCACTCTGTTTGAGAAAGAACACTTCCTAAGAGAAAAGTTATTTTAAGAGACATAAGATTCAGGAAAATGAAACAAGAACTCTAATGTATTGTATAAAACTGATTACAAAGGCACAATAAAACTTGTTGCCACCTCATTGGTAGTCAGCACAAATTCCCAGACATGTGCTAACTTAAAAATTTAATGCAATGTCTAAAAAAAAAAAAATAAAAAAAAAAATCTGTATGTCCATAATACATTCTTTTTGTTTCCTCAGGAAAGGAACATAAAGTGCTAGCGTAATCATATGAGGAACATGAATAAGATTTACTTCTACAAAGGTCTTTGGCAAACTTTCAAAATACTGTGTCTGTTATCACTACCACTTACTCCAATAATCACCACTGGGAATAAATCAGTCATTATCACAAAGCACTAAACATCTACAGTTCAAGTTGAAGACGTTATCTCTGGAGATCCAGGATTTTATCATGAGAAAGGGCCAGGAGGCAACATGATCAAATAAAATTAATTAGTTCTGACTAAAACACAGCTTTGTTTTCTAGGCAAAGGTTATGCAAAGTATTGGCAGTCTATTGGAAGAAAAGGAAATTGCAAAACTGAATTGAAAGTTTTTCTTCTGAAATAAAAACCTCTGGTATACTATTTCAGTGGTTCCTAAAAAGTATATGTGTTTTTTTTATCCAAACATGGATAAAAAACAACATTTATGTCAAAAATGTTGCCTTTTTTTCCCTCCCCACTTCTTTTCTTTAGTTACCTTGGCTGGTGTAGAAATCATAGATGACAGCAAAAATCCAGCAAATCAAATCAAATCAATTAAATACATAAATACCTTTTTCTTTTTACTAGGAATTGTGAGCATTTTAGGTATTTTTCATTATAATTTAGAGAATATACAAGCTTTTGTTCTAAATACAAGTGCACTATAGAAAGTAGGAGTATCTTCAGCCTGATTTTTATATGGATTCTTTCAGAATTTTGGGGATCTGTCTTGACTTGAAAGTGTACTTCTGTGGGCTTGAGTGTCTAAATAGCTAGCAAACTGTGTCAACACCAATTCAAGAGAACACTGACACGTTTAAGCATTATACTATTATTTTCATAAATCCCTGAATTACACAATACTTCCCTTTAGAGAAATAATCCTGCATACTACCCCAACACACCAGCCTTCTGGATGGCCTTCATTGGCTTTAAATTCTATTACTATGAACTGGAAGCTAACATTATTTATACAAGGAGCTACCTTGTTATGGCTCTACAATGTGTACCCTGGTGCACTTGATTGATCACTCATCCCCCAGCATTGTGCGAAATCTGTCCTCACTTCATGCAGCAGGAGCCCACAGTTAGGAGGCTTCACTGGAGAAGCTTATAGGTACATCTCAATTTCCTTGAAAGAGTATCACAGCCCTCCATGCTACTGATGTGTTCCACTCACTGCTGTGTGCCCAGCTAGTTCTGCATATTGAAGATGATGACTTCAGCTGTCCCAATCTTTGATCTCTGTTCTGATGGTAAATTCCATTTATAGATTAAATTCTTTGCTGGTCTGTGTGAACAGGTACAAAAACAACACTTAAAAGCTACTTTGAACTACATGAATTAAAAAAGAAAGGGACAGTTCAGGTGAGGCAGGATAACAAGATAATGAGATAAAATGGTTTATACCTGGGGGACAACTAGTTTTATGAGTTGTTATGCATTGCTGGAAGCAAAAATTAAAAAAAAATTAAATTCAGTAGCTTAAAACAAACAATTACAAAACTATTTTTAATTTTCCAGAAAGACTGGGGATTTGCAGCAACAGCAAAATGAAATATCCTACAGGAACTGGAGAGCTGAAACACTAAATTGGCTTTCCCCAATGTTGTCAGAAGCTGATTTTCATCTCTTCATTTTACTGATAAAGAAAGACTAGAAATGCCTAGTGTTTTCCACCCACAGCTTGGAAAACAAGGCAATTTGAGGCTCTGAACTCAGTGATTTTTCTTCCTATCACAAATGATCTATAAGTTTCATTACTCTATGATCTTTGAATCCTCAGGCAGAGGTTCTGTTACATAAAATAAGCCTCCTAGAAACAAAAAAAAACCAACCCCAGACATGCACAGAATTCCAAGCAAACACAAACATCTCAATAGAAAGCCTTATTGAATTTTTTTCTACTTATCTGAGCTCTGACTGTAGAGCTGCTATCCATTGTCAGCTTGCCAGCAGGTGCTATATTCATACAATTTATTCATTCTCAAGCACAAGTACTTTTCTCAAAAGCAGAACAAAACAAAACTCAAACAAAAAAAAAAAACAACTCTCCACAGTGAAGAACCAAGCAATCCAAACACTTCCCTCTGGCAATGTAAGCCATTCTCTTTTCATTGGCTCCTGTGCTGGAAGCTGGTTTTCATGCTCCTCACATGCTTGTTTTCTTGCTTCACTGGAGGGCAAACACAACAATGTAACTTAATGCAGATTATGGCAAAAAAAAAAGATTCAAATATTTGTTATTTTCATTATTGAATGCCATCATAAAAAAAGACTGAAAATGTTTTAAAACTTGAGATGAGCTGTTTGTTACCAGTGACTTTTACTTCACTGACGCCTTATCACATGTTGCAGTAATGATTAGAAAAGTAGTAAATTTATTGTTCTTTGCTCTCTGGGAATAAATAAAAGAATTCAGTAGTTATAAACACACAGATAGTAAATGTAGCACACTATCTAGTGACAGCAGAATCACAGGTAAGCTCTGAGTGCTCCTACACTGGTTTTGTTTTCATAGTCTTTGTCAGGTATACTGTGCAAGTCAGAGAAGAACCTCTTTTAAGGAAAAGTATGAGAAGGTAAAAATATTGAGTAGGAAGGATTCCTAGTAATTCAGATTATAATTTTAGACATATTTCCATTACACAACTCTCACCCTCTGTATAGTGAGAGTAATTTTGCTAGACAGGAAGATGATTCAAAATATGTCAGGTTTTGGTGAGTTTTCTGTTTTTTGGTGGTTGTCCTAGTTTAGGGCAAATTAGGGAGGAAAACTCCAAATGGGGATTTCCCCAGGGAAATGCCCCCTCCCCACCAACTGGTCCGGGAAAGGGAAAAAAATTCCTTGGAGAGAAGTGGAAAAAGCTGTTTATTTAACAGAAATTGAGTAATATTAAATAATAAAACCTCTTGTTGTTCGATGAGATGGCAAATCTAGGAAGAAAAGTCCTTTTCATGTGGAGTAGCTCGGCTCGCTCAGGTTCTTATCAGTCCCTCCGGCGCTGGAAAGTGCCAAAGCCCAGGCCCCGGTGGGCCACAGGCGTGAGCTCCCGGGGTTTGGCTGGGTGTTCAGTCCAGAGCAGGCTTGCACAGATCCAAGAAAAAAGGAAAAAAAAACAAAGGTCCAGGGAACTCCTCTGCCTCAGCTGGCTAAAGCTAACTAAAAACCAGAGAGAAGCTCTGTCCCGCTGTCTGTCCATGCTGCAGACAACACAGTCCAGGAGCGAGATGTGTGGGAGTGATGTTTTTCTTTAACACAAACTGTGCGCTTCTTCTTCCCCCTCTCTTGGTCTCAGAGCCAGTCTTAAAAGTGCAGAACTTAATATATAACATAAACCAGACGATTGGAGATACCAGTATCATAAAGTCACCCCAGGACAGTGGTTTTTTTCTTTTTTTTTTTTTTTTTTTTTTTTTTTTTTTTTTTTTTACTGTTTACCGTACAGGATGTTGTAACATAAAGCAGTTCATGGCCATAGGAAACACCTCATACATCTAGTACACTCATTGGCCGTATCCTGAGGTAGCTCTAAAATTCATGACTTTTGTTTCAAAATGGGAAAATATGACACAAAAAAAAGAAAAAACCACCAACTTCTGAACTTTATTCTTGTAATAAGCACAAAAGTGAAGTAAGTCCAGAAATTAACAAGGCAGCCTCTGTTAGTAAACTGTCAGTAAGCTCTAGGCAGTAAACTGTCCTGCAAGGCACTCTGATTTTAAACAGCTGCCTACCTCTTTTGGTATGCCAAATTCAATAGGTATTTCCATTCCTCTGGGAATTTCTAATCACTGTAACATAAAGTTATGTCTTTTTCCTGAATATTGCTCAGTACAATTATTATAATGCTCTGCAAAATGAAAAGGCCAGAAGCAAGAACATGTTGATGGAAAGTGCACACAGTATGAAAACAAGAATATGAAAGCCGAAATTGATGAAAACTTGAAAAAAACCCAGGTTCTGATCCTCATTCTCTCTGACTCAGAGTACAGAACCTGAAACTGCCTCTGAGATGTCTGCCTTAATTACTGATTGGTTGTGTGTATGTGTAATTTCCGTCTACAACCTAAAACCTTATGACCAACAAAACCATTTTATTTCTGCTTTTTCATACTTTTAAATACCTTTCTCCATCTATTTATTTCATATGCCTTTTGCTGCCATATTTTCCTACTGGAGAGAGGGAAAAAGGAGGGGAAAAAAAAAAAAACAAAAAAACCCAAAACCACCCACTGAACAAAAAAAAAATCCCCAAAACCAAACTAAAATAAAATAAAAAAAACCCCAAAACAACAAAAAACCCAACAAAACAAAACAAAATCAAACCCACAACTATTAGGTATAATGTAAAACATAATATTTTTAGGTTTTTTTAAAGACTAAATCCAAACAAGATTTATTGCAAAAAGATACAAATTCTAATTTTAAAAATCCCATTGTTCATCTGAAAAACTTGAAGAGTCCACCCAATCAACCAAGTTTCAAATGACTTTAAACATTGCACTGATTTGAATGGCAGCACCTGTACTGCAGAAATACCAATCTAGAAATAAATTATGACTATATTGCACTCTCTTTCTATTGATGAAATAAAAAGGTTCCTAGACACAGATGATGTAAATTATTATCCTGTCCCTAGATTCAGTTTGATCATGTATTCTACACAGGACTTAATATCAAATCTAAAGTTACCTTTTTATTTTAGCTGAAGGTTAAATCAACTGAACTTATGTTTCAGCACTTCTTATTTGAAGGTGGCATTCTCCTGGTCCTCCTTATAATCATTTCAGAAGTTTTCCTTTTAACCCTATTATTAACAATTTTCACAAGACAGTAAAAATGTCAATAATCAGTCAGAAAATATGCAATTATGACACCAATTCCAACCTTCTAATTAAAAAAAAAAAATTGCTCTTCTGTCTATCAAAAGCCTCATGATCACCTTATTCAGGCTTGTCATGCTCACTGTGAATATACTGCTCTCCTTATTACTATACTATAGGAACGGCCAACAAAATCTTTTGCAATTGTATATAAATATTACCGTCACAAAATTGTTTTAAAGGCTTACATTCGTATTTTAAATTATAATTATTTGAAGCTCTAAGTAAAACCTTTTGAAGTCTAATAAAGTAAACTCTTCTGGTATTACTTTTATTAAGCAAAAGAGGTGAAAATTTAATTTTTTTTGTTAAATTTAATAAAATGCTGTTATGCAAAGAAGATGCTGGAATAATATTGCATTGTGATATTGTGAAGCACATGCATTACTCAGTTTACATTTTGAAAATTAATTCAGAACATAGCACACTCTAAAAGATATCTGATAAAATAGTAAAGATATTATTTCCAGATGTTCATATACATGAACTTGGGTAAGTGGCATGTATGGATGCCTGGTGCAAGCAGCTCATGGTCCATAGAGACACAGTAATCTTTTGTAAAGGGAGAGCAGCTGACTGCAGAAGTGAGGAAAACCAAGGCTAGCTGCAGACAGGTGGGCAGGCTGTGCTGGAGAATGAGGGCAACTGCAATTGGACAAGTTCATCTAGAGACACCAGAAGGCTAACATATAAAAAACACTTTGGAAGAGCAGACAAATCTCACAGCAGTGAAAACTGAGCTGTTGGGAGAGCTGTTTCACCAGAAGACAATCAGGTACACACTGAACGTCAAAGATAAACACCTAGAGATTAACTTTCTTCCATTTTTAAAGGTGTTTTATGATTTGTCTACCACTCTATTACTGAATGAAGGAGAAGGACAAGAGACACAATAATCAGGTTATATACATTATAGTGGTAAATCTGGAAGAAATAAGTCTTCACAAATTTTCAACAGAAATAGTAATAGGATTGAAGCAGACCACAATTTTATTCCTAAATTGGTAATATCTCTCACAATCTCTATTCTATGACTATAGGGAGGAGATGTGAGAACCCTATTTCCAGCTATAAGGGGAACTGCAATCAAGCCTTTTGTACTTGCTACTGCCAGATAGTCCCTACATTTCACATAGTTGCATACCAATAAAAAAGGATACCTCAAAAGCTGTAGAGTGTAAAACTGAATCTATCAAACTATTTATGTTATTCCACTGCAACCTCTACCATTACATGAAATCAACTAATCAGGTGCCCTGTACATCTTTAAGTTAGATAAATTAATGATGGGCAGGCAGCAAATCTTTCCAAAACAAATTAATTACAGAGACATATTTAGTAAATGTATCTCTTTTAGTCAAGTGTAAACCTCAAATTCAGTAAATATCAATCCAATATTCAAATAGTCATCCATTTTGGTAATTTATAACCGCATGGCATGAAGTAAAATCTGTATCTTTTTGAGTTTTGGTATTTGACAAACTTCAAAACAAGAACAAAGATGGGTAATATAATGTAGAATTCTTAAAATACAGAACATTTACTCCAATATTTTTTTTTATCATATTGTGTTGAAATCACACTCCTAGATTTTCTGTTGTGATGGGAAAATTGTCAGTTATAGAGCAAAAATGAGCTAATTATCTTTAAAATATCATTATGCTTTACACCTATTTGCATAGGAAAAACCACCGGTAGATATGCAGAATCTGGTTTAGGGGACATTTTCTATTCTGTTTATAGAACATCAGTTTATTAATAAACCAACAGAGCAACAACCCATTTCATGTAAGATACCATCTAGCTCCTCAGTAGTAATGCCAATTCTAACACTTATTTCCAAAATTTCCATAAAATCTGGAATGTGAGACGTGCAGATAGGAAAGATCAAAAATGCATACATTACTGTGAAAATTAATAACACAGAATAGTTTTGGAAGGTAATGGTTGCGAGGAGCCCATAATGCATCCAAAAGCCACACATAGTTCTACAGCTGTAATCTCTTCCAGATACAAATGATGCACAAATTTATCACTCCCCACACAAAGACTGGCAGAGCTTTTTTTTTTGCTTTAACTCACACACATCCTCACACCTACTTAGAAATCTACTAGGTGTTATTACCTATGACAGTGACCCACCCAGACCAGTTTACTTGCTGCCTAGTGAAATATTTTTATTCACCTGAAATATGATATATTTCCTGGAAAGTATCCTGCCAATAAAGTATATAAAAAAGGGTTTGCTTTGTGGAGGGTTTTTTTTTGGTAACATATGAATTAATGAAACAAGGCTATAATATCTGTATGAAACCCACAGTATTTAATATTTCAGTAATAGCTACAAAAGTAAAATATTCCTGATTTCAAAAGTCAGGAAAAAAAAAAGAAGAAAATTACTCTCTGGCAATTAGTCTCTGGGCAAGTACCTTTTCAAGTACCAATGAAAAAATATAACTTCTATTATGTGAATTATAGCTTAAGACATCTTCATCTGCAAAGTATAATCATCGTGTGGGGTTATGTCTCATTATTTTGTGGCATTCTGTGCTTTCAAAATGAAATATCTCCTGCAAATTTGTAACTGTTTCGGCAGGTGGGGAAAAATGATTGAAAACTTTGTTTACACAACCTTCAAGATCAAATGATGAATTATCTCTTTTGTACTTCCCTCTATTGTGTATTATAGAAATGGAGCAATTAACTGTAAGCAAATATTCATTATCAGTCTCTGGTAATTTATATATGGAGTAATTTCTTGCAAAGTCAAACATATCACTTTGATGCTGTGATCACAAATCTTATCCATATTCTCTCTGTGCATTCATTGTTGGCTTCAAATTTTTAACCTATATTTCAACATAAAATAGTCTCTAATATGTTGATATATTTGTAGGAAGCATCAGTGACGTGAATGAAAAGTATGCTCTTTTTCAGACAAATGCCTCACATTTTTTGTAACTAAAAGAGGTGTTAACATTCTGCTGGTAATACACAAAGCCATTTCTCTCACATCCAGCACCGCTAGAAGGTGTGTCTTTCATAGGTAAATGCCAGCAAACAAAACTAGCTGGTTTTCCACCTTAATCTGTGACCATGGATCACGCTTTTGTATGGTTTAATTGTGTCTGCAGAAGATATCTTATTTTCGACATTCTCACATATCTTAGAAACAGCTGTAGCTTTCACCATTGTTCAATTTTAAGGATACACCAGAATTATGTTTATTACCTAATGCCTAGATTTCACAATGCTGACTTCTTCTGGATAAAGCACAGAAGTCTTAAAGATGCTATTGTAATATTAACTGATCACCTATCCCCTTTTTTATGTTTTTTTTTCTTTTTTTTTAAAGTAAAGTTTCTCATTGCTATATTTTAGGTGAAAAAAGTAGATGAAAGAGAGGGAAAATATGGAAAGGAAGATGAAGGTGGAATGGTTCACATGGAAATGCAACTTAACCAACTGAAAATGAATAAGTGTTAGACTCACCATCAGTTTAGGATCACAGCATTAAACATCTTTCATGCAGTAGGATAATACAAAGCATTTTGTTTGTTTGTATTCCACCACACAAAAACTTATCTGTGAAAAACATGCAGTATAACATAAGAAGCCTGATCATAAAAAGTAATCCTAATTACTATTCTTCTAGATGGAATAAATATACTGGAAAATTCACTTCAAATGAATTTTTCATTTTATTTAAGGATTGAAAACTCTTCTCATTGAAGTTTCTGATGATACAAAAGAAATTTTGGTTTTAAAGGTACTTTGTAGGCACTCTTTGAGGTCTAGGACACAAGGTGATCTAAACATCAGCAAGAAATTCTTGGAAAAGAGCAAAACAGCTCATACTCTTTTATTCAAAAGTCCTTCAGAAATGGTAAAATACTACAGCACTTCTCTTCGGTATTCCTATTTCTTTACATCATAACCTAGCTTTTCCAGTTCGCAGGCAATATGTCCTGTTTAGAGCATGAATCAATCTCTACCAGTTTTGGAGAGTGTCCTTCAACTCATTCTTTGATGCTTTTACCAATTCTCAAGCTGAAGCCAAGGTAACTTCTTTTTCCAGTTCTACTCCATGGCTTTAACCCCCATCCTACATAAAGAACCCAGAAAACATTCAGATCACGTAATGGTGATACAGGGTAACATCCTTCCGCATCGATAGTCTGCTGAGACTGAAAGAAACTTCACAAAGAACTCTGATAAGACCTTCACCTGGAAAATTCCAGGGTCTGCTATGAAGTGATGAGTTGCTACTCACATTAACAATTTCACTCGTGAATACACTATTCATTGAGCTTTGTGTCCTTATGTAGAAATGTATTTGTTGGTTACATATGAAATAATTTTCCAAATTAATTTTTTTCTGGCATGCCATGTTCTTCTCAGGCAAAATAAGGCACTCACAGGAAAACACAGATTTTAAGAGATAAAGAATAAAACATGAAGCCACTGTCACAATTTTATTTGGAATGTAAGAATTGTTTGGGTTTTTAATTTGTTTTGGGAATTTTAAAGGAGAACATTTCCTTTTTTTTTCCTCCTTGCACTTTGTGAATTGTATGTTTTGTTAAAAAGAAGTTACTTCAGACATGATTACATCCTGAAAACCCTTTTTGATCAACAATTACAAACAATTACAGTGTTTGCTATCATTCTTCAAAGATTTGATAAACCATAGAGCTTTCCCTTACTTGTGAAATGGATGAAGTTTTTTTTACAAAAATGAAAGATATCTAACAGAATTGAAGAATTTAGAATTCATCTCAGATACCAGAAAGAAAAGTATCATTTCAGTGGATCTTAGGTCTGGGATGAAAGTAAAATGTTAGAAGGTGTTCCTCAATTCACTAATAGAATAGAAGAAAACAAAAAACATTACTCAGCTCTTCATTTTTTCTGTCTTCTCATATATAAAGTCTTACACTGATCTTCTCATTTTTAAAAAATATCTACTTAATGAGTTCTCAGTTTTTCTTCTTTCCAGTTCACCCAGCTTATTGATGGTATTAAGAGTTCTGTATAATTTTTCAGTTTCATCAGATGCAACTCCTTTTCTGACATCAGTCTTGTCCAGTACTAATTATTTCTTTCTTTCCAAAGGCCAACAGGCCAGATATTCTCATGCCACTGTGTCCTGTCTTATTTACACCCATACCTTTTTTTAATGATTTTGTATTCTTTTGTGTGAGCTGGGATTTCACCAGCTTCTTTTAAAATATTCTTGCTCCTCAAAAATAAGAACTGACAGCTAAACAAAATGTAACTCAGAGTTGAATTTATGGCAAGAGATATTTTTTTTGCTGCCTGCTACAATACTAAGAAAGATGAATAGAAAAGGAAAGTGTGGCCTTTTTAAAAAGTGTTTACATTATTTTAAAGTGAAAAATGTCCCAAAACCAGTTTAATTACACTGTCCTGGTAAGAATATGCTTGTACAGACGTGGTGCATCAGGCGTTTACAGGGCAAGTCTGCTACACAACTTTGTGTGTGAATTAACTCTCTTTGAATACAGTAGAGTGTTACATCTGTCACATTAAGAAAATTAATTTTCTATTTCAGATGATTAGGTAATAAGACCAGATTACTTGGTAACTCTTAATATTCACATTAACTTTTAAAGCAATGAAGAATTAAATAAAAAGGGAAATTGTCTGTTAAAATATTAATTAAATAGTATTCGCAGAATTAGGCAATGGTTTGGAATGGAAGGAACCTTAAAGATTATCTAGTTCCAATGGACCTGCCATGGGCAGAGATGGATACCTTCCACTAGACCAGGTTGCTCAGAGCCACATCCAAGCTGGCATTGAACGTTTCCAGGGATGGGGCATCCACAACTCCAGTGTAACTTGTTCCAGGGCCTCAGCAATCTAACATTAAAGAATCTATTTCTGATATTTAATTTAAATCTACCTTGTTTCAGTTTAAAGACATTGTCCTTTGTCTTAGCTTGCACAATCTTGTCAGAAGTCCCTCTCCAGCTCTCTTGTAGAGCTCCTATATGTAGTGGAAGGCTGCAGCAAGGTTTCCTTGGAACCTTCTCTTCTCCAGGCTGTATAACCACAGCCTTCTCATCTGGAGGGGTGCTCCAGTCCTGTAATCATCTTCATGGCCCTCCTCTGGACTCACTCCAAAAGGTTCATGTCCTTCTTGTGTAATGGTAGGTTATGATACAACACAATCAATGTGGACATATCGCTTGCAAAGCTCTTTCAGCCTTTGACTAAAGTATTTTCAAAATACAGGAATAAAAATCACACACCAAGTCATAAGTATTGCTGTATTCCTTCTACTTACTTAGAACAGAGAACAGTATCTCTATTCTCATTTGTCACAGCTCATAAACTCATCGTCTTCAGGATTAGATTCTGTCCTCTGTGAAAGTTAGTGTGAATTCATTTCTACTCAAAGGGTATTAGTTAGGTCATATGGGAGGTCATAATTGTTGCGCATTCTTTCTTATGTGAACAGTCTTTTGTTATTTTTGTATAAAAGCCATTTCTAATAGTAGATTCCCATGTACTTTCTTCCTCAGTTGCAAAGCTACACAGACCATTCAGATAAATTAGAAAAGGCAGCAGAGATCACAAACTGGCATCTGCCCTGTGGAGAGCTGGGCAGCACTGCTTCACTCAGCAGACTTTCTGGTGGCTCACAATGGGTTATTCACTCTACTTTCTTTAGAAAAAGCAGCTTCTGAAGTTATGTGCTATTCCCAGACAAATACATTGTAAAAAGCTGGAAGATTTAATATACTCTGTCATCATTAGTATTGATAAAGTTCTACGAGGCTGAGTTTCAGAGACAAAGATAGCAGGGAGTGAAAAAAATTGTTGTGCTTCCTTCAGTTATTTAATAAAGGGATAAATTCTAACTTTGATGGTCATTAAAGATAACACAATGCCTAATATTTAAGTTTTTCCTGAATACTTTGATTTATGTTATACATATTACTGAATTTAATTGTACTTCAAAGTATTGCCAAAGCTGCATTCAAAATCAATCAGATATTTTTCTGGCTTGATGTGCTGTGATGGATTGACCTTGGTTAGCAGCCATACACTCACCCAATCACTCTCTCACTCCCCCTGCTCAACAGAACACAGGGAGAAAATAACATGAAAAAAGTTGGTTACACTCAAGGTATCAAAGGAGAGCAAATATTTTGCCCCTTTGCCATCATTATTCTAGGCTGGATAATACAAGACTCAACTGGAAAGACAAAAGTTCAATTCATCTGATAATCATTTTACAACTGAATCTAGAGATGGTAACATCTAACTTGGAAAGGAGGGTAAGCATTGTCTTTCTCTACCTTTTCTGCTGATCAAGTCGACTTTTTTAAAATGCAATTGTTTCTAATTTCAGAAAGCAGAACTTTTTGTTCTCCTATTCAGTACTCTGCAATTGTTTCAAACTCCAGGGTCATCACTTTTCAAATGATATCCCAGGCCACATTTCTAGCCAAAATATCTGAAATTCTGTAGGAGCATTTGATCACAATTCTTGTTTTGGAAGCAGTCATTAAATAAAATGCTAATGATCTCCTAAATAATATGATTAAGAACAATACTATTAACTTCACTCCAGAGTACTTAAAGTATAATCTATTGCTTCACCTTTAGCCGCTTCTATCTATTTTATAAAGTATGCTTTTTTTTTTTCCTACTACTTTTTTTCCTGTGCTACATTGTATCAAGTAAATTGCTGACATAGAGACATAGATCTCTAGCATTTCCTTTTAGGTATCAGAAAATAAGTCAACATCATGTAAATCCTTGCTACATTTAACCAGAAATAGGATTTATGCAAACTTCTTGACCAATAGTTCAATTTCTTGCTCCCAGTTATATCTGATGTTTTTGTATGTATTCATATTTAGGGAAATGTGAAAATTTTTAAATTTATAAAACACGTCTTTGTGAACAGTTAGAAAATAATATTTTCTACCCATAGCTTTTTAAATTTTGCCACAGAAGGACACTGGATCACTCAGCCTAAATGAAAATATTTTCATATTGAGAATTTGATATTTATGGTAGCAAATTTCTTGACAAAAGCTAGAGTTGCTTTCAGTTCTTTCATAACTGGATCTAACAAGGCCTTAAAAAAAATGTCACTTCCTGAATGTTTGTAAATTAAACTATCAAATTCAAGTCCAACTTAAAGGTAAAATATTTAATAGCATTAATTTAGATCGGTAAGTTAACTTTGTCTGCACCACATAAAAGCATATTTGGGCTTGACTAAGGACCATCCAATAGTTATTATTAGACAGCAAATAGGAATTGCATTAAAGCTTGGCGCAGACACAAGGTGCTCAGAAAGAGCCTGAAGAAGTAATAGGTAATTTGTAGGAATATGTATCCATTTGGATTCCCTTAGAAGTTTCACAGTTGATGGTCAACTGAGTTCAAAAACAACATCACTTAAATTGGAAGATGAAAGTAAACAAATATAAGCTGATGGATCAAAGTTAAGTGTGTCTTCAGTTGCTTTTGCTTTATCATCCTTGTTAGACTTTACAGATCTTACTGAACAGCAAAAATATGTATTCAGTAAGTTTTTTTAATAAACAACATTAAAATAATCTTCCACTAGAATTAGAGCTAAATATATATTTCCAAACAAAACAAACTAATTTGCATCCAAAAGTAATTACTTTTAATTATGAATGAATTTGGCTCATTTTTCTCAACCTTGAGAAAATGTTTGAATAAGCTTTGGCATAATACTGAATCAATATTAATTAAGTTATTACTCTATTTAAAAAAGTCCTACCAAACAAACAAAATTAACAAGGAGCAGGTATGTTGATGATACCTTTTTTGACCCTGACCCCACCACTACCAGAGAAGTCCACAAAATAATTATAGTTCTATAAATTAGAAAAATAAGAAAACAAAATCTCACTTCCTTGCTAAGGAGTGGCTTACCCATTTATTTTCAAGTCAAAACATTTAAATAAATAACCAAAATTTCTACACTGAGTTGTGAAATGGCCTAACAAAATGTCCAGAGCAAAAAAGCTCTAAAATTATCAACTTTGCAAAACATAATTTGTAAAATATTTTAAACAGCACTTTGATTTTAATAATTGATATATTTGGCAATATATGCTGAAATCAACACAATCAGTTGATATAGTGAGATATTTTTGCTTGATTTCACGCCGTTGTCTCCAAAGCACTTGAAAATCAAAAAGTAAAGAAATTATCAGAAAATACCAGACCCAGCAGACATGAAGTATTGCCACTTAGAGAATGTAGCATTGACAACACTGATACACAAGATCCAAGTATATCATTATAAATATTTCAAAAGAAAAATAGACTCAATACTAAAACTAACAAACCACTACTAATTAATGACGACACAGAAAATGAGGCATTCATTCAGCACCTGACAGTGTTGGGAGGGTTTAAAATCAGAACAAGATGTAATATTTTCTCAATTCTGCCAAAACAAACTCCATTCAACCAAGACTTGAAAAAATATTAAATTACTTTTAGCAATAGTAGAGATGTATAGTGAATCTTTGTCTTCCGAGGAAAAGCTTGAACTTATATGAAAGCTAGAACAAAATAAATTCCATGTACACAAGTCAAGTGCAAATGTTATTACTCTGTGGAGCTACAAATCATTGTAAAATAATACAAAACCCATGAATTTTGAATAAGTGAAGAAAAATACTTGAATAAAAAAATATAATATTTGTCAATATTAAGTGGATACAGCTTGAAAACATTATTGATGTGTTATGATAATACCTTTCCAGTTAATAATTACAAATTTGTCTAAATAAATGAAACAACCGGGAAAAAAATGTTCAGTGTACAGGAGTACCACATTCTGAAGCAATGGAGACTATACTAATGCAAGAAAATCCATCTGTCATTACTGACTCCCTGCAGTATTTACAAGATATGACCTTCATGATAGAGAGAGATTTAACAACAGGAGAGACTGTAAAGAAACTTTTTTTTTCTATCATGGACCTGGTATATCAAGGCAACATTTTAGAAATCAGGCACATCATCCTAGTTACCCTTAAATGGGATCTGAATATCTGTTGTCAAATAATGCCTGGAGTCATGAGGACTTCAGTGATTACAAAGGGTCTTGTTGTTTCTGGTATTTATTAGTATTTATTTCATGTGGTCATGAAAACCTTCCTTAGTACTCCAAATGTATGTTTAATAAATTAATTTTGTTTCTTTAATTTTCCCCTATTTGTAGGGTCTACTACTGCTTCATATAACCACAGATATTCTTATATGTTTGGAAAACATGAGGTTGGGTCTGCATTTGATTTTAGGGCCCAGACAGGTTTATCAGTTTTACAGCTTTAACACAGCCACTGACCCACTGCAACCAGCTATCTTCTGTATGTTGTAATCACACATTGTAAAGCACGGAATTGGCCATTTCCAGTCATATTGCCATCCTATTCACTATGTGAAAAACTATTTTCACTCCTTATTTTCTTATGATGACATACCAGTCCCAATACTCATAAAAGTTGATATTGTTGGGTTCATGTCTACGGATGAAAAAGGAGTATCATTAATATTTGTCTTAAAGAAAGTAATATATTTTTTTATACACCTGCAACCACAAGATATTTAGTATTAACGAATACATGTATATAAATGGGGACTCCAATGAACACTTAGGGGTTTTTTATGATCTGCCTGACATTTCAGAATCCAATTGAATGATACACTTCTAACAGAAGTAATAATCATACCTAGCAATGTTCTATTACCACAGAATACAAAACAAAAAAGTATAAGGGGCGAGAATCCCTGAAGCAAAGATGTACCAAAAGAATATTTTATTTTTAAATTCTACATTTATCTCATTATAATTTTTATTGAGATAACTTCTTTATATTAAAAAAAAATCATCCATCCTTAAAAAATTCCTGTGTAATTCTGTAATACACACCCATTCATATTTTATCTTGATTTAGTAAATGGAGACTTCTTCTATTCTGTTCATCTGATTCTCATCTACCATCACCCCATAACATATTGATATTTTTGGCTAAAAATACACAACAAAATCTGAATTATGACTAAAGCTTTAATTAAAAAAAAAAATAAAAGAGAAAAATTTGAATTAATGGTGTGGTTGATTTTCAAGGATGATGATAGTGTCAGTTTTTCTGGGTTTTCTGTTTAATAAAATATATTTCTTTCAGTGCAAGATACATTGTCCATATGTGTCAATCAGTGATTGATTATTAGAATATATTTTATTGGAATTCTACAGAATTTCTGAAGAAATAGTCTCTGTTTAATTTATTCAACAACAATCATAAAAGCAGTATATAATTTAGATATTCATTCATATCTCTCTATATATTGATCCATATGCATACATTTATAATTTTTTGACCCAGACAATTTTTATTTAAACTAGGTGCTCCCATTTGTAGAAATAGATCCCTGGTATTTATCACAATTGGCCCTAAGTGCTAGGAATAAACAGCTTTTATTTTGGATAAGGTCCACCTCCCGCCCACATCCCATAGGAAGGTTTTTAGCCATCTCAGAAATACATATGGAAGGTTTCACAGTATCAAAGAATCTTGGTTGCACCACAGCATGTCTCAAGAGGTAACATTATCAGGAATAACTTTAATACTTACAAAGGGGAACAGTTGTTCAGATAAATAATTAAAAGAGGGAACTTTTAAGGACTGAAAAGAGGATTTTTTTTACATTGCACTCTGTTTTCTCCCTGACTTTGAACACAATCTTAATAAAAAAACACACAATGTGACCTAAATTCTGACAATTGTGTGCAGCACTTTTTGGTGGTTTTTTTCAAAGTAACATGAGAAAGACTAAAAAACTACTGTGTGGGAGTTGGCACATGCTTCTGGTGTAAACTCTATATAAGTCTGTCTGCCACTGATAGCTATGTGAGAAACAAAAGCCATGAAAGAAATAATTTTATTTTTATAAAAGAATGAGTGACAACTTTTAGTTCACAATTTTATTCTTATATACTTTGATTATTCAAACCACGTACACAGCAAAAAAGGAAGCAAAACATAAAATTTGATTTACTGATACACAAGTAGTATGTATTAAAAGAGGAAGTCAGTCACCACTTCTTTCTTACATAGTTGACCTAACCTATTCTACCTATGATATTTATATTCCTCTATAATGTCTATTTCATAACTGCACAAACCTCTCTGATTTTATGAATGACTGTGATGAGTCGCTACCGATTTTTAGGAAAAAAAAACAACAAACCAAACCAAAATCAAAAAATAAAACAAAAATCCAGCAAAAACCAACCAAAAAGAAACCCCAGAAACAATAAATCCTTTTTAGTAACAGCAAAACTTAACTGTCTATGTGAATATTGCCACTGTAATTTTATTGTGTCATTAAATGAAATCAGTGAATGCTACAGGTAAATTTTTATGTTCCACTGCTGTTTTTCTTTTATCTTGCATTTTAAAAAACATTATATTTTTAACAGATCAGAACATAGCAGATGATTTATGCTGCATAGTACATTTGGGTTCAACAGAAAGTAAACAAAACTATCTACATTAAATAAAATTTGGTTGAACTTTTGTCATCAGAAAAAAAAATCTGGCAAATATAGAAAAGGGAAAAAACTGACTAAGAAGCCAACAAAAGTTCTTTGGAGACATATAAGTGGGGAAAGTAAAGCCCAAAGGCTCAAACATGCATAAATATTGTGGTATTTCACATGATTCAGAAGTTCTACACCTGATACATGTTGAATTGTACAGGTATTTACACCTGATACATGTTCTATGTGGTTGTGTAATAAATTGCTTTGAAAACTTACGTACCAACAGGAAATCCTTGAACAGACTACCAGCTTCAGGATTAGACTCCAGAATAGTCTGAAAACTCTGAATTCATGAGCCAGAATAAACTAGCATGACTTAGAATCGCATTGCAAACAGAAAAACACAAAGATTTTACTTCCTTTTTTGTTCAGGTAATTTGAGACATTGGATAGTTTTGAAAATACTACTGCCTCAGGCAGTATTAACTGTGTTTTCAGGTTGACTTATTGCAAGACAAGATTATAGGGGAAGGATAAATTTTATTTTTTGAGGTTCTTCAGGTCTTCAAACTACAAGTAAGTCAAATCATATGAACCTGTGTTACCCTGTTTTGGGTTACAATGTAAGATGTAACCAAAAATACATGTTCTATCACTATCTGTTAAAGCCAGATGGGGCGGTGTTCGTTTTCTCTTCCATGACCCCTCATAACTCCCTCCAAGAGGGTATCTTCTGTTAAGGGGCTGTTAATCAAGCCTCACTGCATGACTCAAAAAATTAGATCATCCCATTATGAGATGCTTCACCCAGGGGAGGAACCAAGCATTCCTACTGGGATAAAATCTAAGGTTTAGAACAAAACAAGCAGCCTTATTCACTGAATTCCCAGAGGACAAGAGCTCTGTAACCACCACTGGACCTTCAGAGGAAGATCAAACCCTTCTACAGGATCATTACTTCAAAAGAACCACAGGAGGACGGCAGCCACCACTTAATTGGACTGCTACCAACACCCGGACCAACAGGGTGTCAGGTTGTGCTCTTTCAATGTTTCTGTATTATTGCACTAATTTTTATTTTCTTATTAAATTGTATTTCTGACTCGGGATCTCCCACTGGCTTGCTTTCAAGCTAGTACACACCAGAAATCTATCATCAAATAATATAAAAAATAAACATTTTTATTGGTTACCTAAAAATCATCTGACTTGAATTTTAAATTTCTTTTCCAAGGAGATTTAGATACTGTCTGTAAAAGTAACATCTTGAATGACAACAAAAAGTAAGTCTAATATTTAAGATACTATTTAAAAGCAAAGTGCCCATATAACTGTAAAAATACTTGTAATCAGCTATAAAATTCAGTGAAACTTAGACAAAAAAATGCATTCATTAAACCTAAAAAACATATGACTAAAAGTGAATTTAAGCAGCTGCCATGCTACTAAGAATAACTTAACCTACTGGGTAGATTTTGATCTCCATCAAAGAGGATTCCAGCCAGCTTCTAGATAATGTGAATGAATGTTCATTATTATCACACTAAGAGTTTTCCCTAATGTAAAAATAATATTTTCCTTGAAAATTTCATTCATTTTTTCTTGTCCTGTTATCAGTAAATATGGAGATGACTGACCATTATTTCCTTTGCACCAACAGTTCTCAGCAGGTTGCTGTGTACCAACATGCTGTGACTACATGCACATGCACAGGCAACCAGAAACACCAACAGTGGAAATATTCATTTCATACCTACATTTCAAAACATCCTTATTATGATCAGCTTTAAAGGTTTCTTGCTTTACACTGAACAAATGCAGGTCCTCCAACTTTTTCTTAGCAACTGTTTTTTTTTTTTTTCTCACTGTGTTCAGCTGTATGATCTCCAAATTGCTTTTAGCTGTTTTAAACATAATGCTCTGTTACTTTGAAAAAAATATAAATTTTATGGTCTAATTTTCCGGCATTCTGCAGATTTGTTGCACTCTGTCTTTGGCAGTGTATGTGGGCTAAAGAAACCCACTTTCTGTGTGAGGAAAAATTTAATAGCAGATGAACTTAAACCTTGAACTCTGACCAACTAACTATGATTACCCCATATTTAATTATTATTATAAAGAAAAGACTTCTGTTACATAAAAAGACCCCCAACTAATGAGACAGTGACATAGTGAAATTTAATATACAGCTGCTTCCTTGCATTCTATGACTTAGTCTTTGACATTAAGATAATTCTTCCCCTGGCTCTTTTGGGATTATGCAAATAGATTCTTCCTCCTCAGGACCCTCTAGAGACTATTTCTGTTTGACTTCTAATATTCTATGCACCTTGATTTCTTCACTGATCCACATTTCTCTATGACATCCAAATGTACACTTTAAAGCATATCTTACATACACTCACTACTTTCCTGCATTACACCTCTGGTTTCTAAGTCTTTTTTTTCCAAGGCTACATTCCTTAAATGATTAGTAATGGCTCACTGGTGAGCTTTTCACAGCCTTGGACACTCATAATTTCATATCTGTATTCGTTTATCCTGAATTTTTATTCATAGGACATAGAAAAGATATTCTTCATGAAGTAAGTTTTGTTACTATTGCTTATAAACTATAGAGATCTATCTAGACTATTAACAGTAGATATTAATATGAAAATTTCAGGCTAAGTTAAAAGTGAAAAAATTAGGTACAGTTTATTTGACAATATCTAACATATTTAAACCAATATTCAGGCAAGCCTGAAACAAGTCCAGGCAAAGCAAACCTGGAAATCCTAGCCTGGAGACCTTGCAGACTGAACATAAAAGGCTGTAATCCAGCTATTAGCAATAGTAATCTTTACTGTCTTCAAAATACTCCACATGAAATATTATTAGAAACAAAAAAATTCAAATTATCAACTCTTAGGTGTATGGTATATTGGTCAATAATTTACTTGTACTGTGTAACAGCTTTGAGAGTTTTTTCATCCATAATGATTTCAATTATTCCTCCCAGAATACATAACTCTCAGATCTCTAGAAAGGAAGGACATTAGGTTTAAGAAATATACATGCTAAAAACACTGCATCACACACTGGCTACAATGATCTTCTCATGCAAAAAATACGCAATAAAATTCTGGCATAAATTTCAATAAAGATAGAATATCTTACTAAGTAGTTTTAGGATTATGATTGAGAGCTCTTTTAAGTAGGGATTCTTACCATCATGGAAAAAAAAGTCACAAACAGTTCCCATCCCCTGCCAAAAGCATAAAAATCCCCACCTGAGACCTATTTCCTTATTTTTCTATCTTCCCATATATGTCTAAATAAACACAGATGTGAATTTCAGGTTAATTGTATCTGATCATTAGAAAAAACAAACAGGTGAGCACAGTATCATTTCTTCAAAGATATTTAATGAGGTTCAAATGTTACTAGTCATCTAGCAAAAACTTAAGGAGGAATATATTGTCCAGTTGCTGAATTGAACGTTGTAAAATATACCCTGTATAAAACAAGAATGCACAGCTTTTATCACTTTATTTTTAATATGGAATGAATTTTACTCTCTAATGAGTCAACTTACCTCCTAAATGTACTGCTAACAACAAATAAATAGTTTTGTTCCCACATTTCTTACCTCCTAAGGTTAAACATCAACTCTGACAATATTAGAAGAGAATTTCTCTCTCATATGCATTTTGTTGAAATGTGTGGATGATTTTTACCTTCTCTTGCATTTAAAAAATCTGTCCATGCAAGATCTTTGTACATCAGGTACATCCGTGATGTCTTCAGCCCTTGCTGCTATCTTTCATGGGTACCACAAAATACCCATGACTTTTGCTGCTATATTACAGGTCTTAAGTTGCTAATGAAATTCCACAGTGCTATCATTAGAGTGTGTTTAATGTTCTGTGATGGTGTGCAAGTGACCTAGTAACTTTGCTGAGTTAAACCCTTAGTGGGGGGGTGCTGAAGATTGCACCTAAAGCCATTCAGTTATTAAGATTCTCATATTATTTACAGATACTTCTGGACCTTTATTTTTTTTTTAAGCCCAAATCGCTTAACACAAACATAATTTATGTTTATTTAAATGCTGTCTTTAAATAAATAATGCAATAAACAACTAAACAAATAACACACATAAATAGAAGACAGCTACCATAGGAAAATGAAGTGTAAGACTTTAAGTTTATTGAACGTATTATTAAGAATTATTTCAGTATTATCTATACATTTTTTAAAATTTGTGCTACTAAAATTTATATTGCATTACAGAAGCTATTAAATACTGTGCAATGACCAGACTCAAAGTGCAACATGGAGTAAGATCAACCAAAAACAACTAAAAATAATTTGGACACTCGTCAAATAAAGAATGGCAAATAAATAAAAAAGAACTTGTTAATATTTTCATTAGTGAAAAAAGTTTGCCTCCTTTATGTACAAGGAAAGGGGAAAAAGCTCTACAATGCTTTTATTACAGCCTACCCTAGGTTTTGCCCGGTACTGACAAATTACAGAATCAGAGAATTATAAAGATTGGAAAAGACCACTAAAATCATCGAGTCCATCCATTAAAAAAACATTAAATTATTATCAACCTGTACAGCCAAGCTAATATATGGATAATCTGCATCCCCAGGCTAACATCTGTCTTCTCCACAGCTTCATTTTGTGCATAGTCAGGAATTATTTTTTTTCTAATATCTTCCCAAAACCTGCTATTCCTTCATCATGGCATGAGGCTGAGTCAGGGGAGATTTAAGCTGGATATCAGGAAAAGGTTCTTCATACAGAGGGTGGTTGAAAAGGCTTCCCAGGGAACTGGTCACAACACCAAGCCTGACAGAGCTCTATCAGTGTTTGGATAATTCTCTAAGGCACATGGTGTGACTCTTGGGGTGTTCTGTGTAGGGCCAGGAGTTGAAGTCAATGATCCTGATGGGTCCATTCCAACTGTACAATTCTCTGATCTTTTTGATAGAAGTTCCAGGTAACTGCATGCATTAAAAGTCATATTGCTTTATGTCAAGTACATTTAATTATGTCATTACTAAGTAAATATGAATTTAATCTTTGTTTTTTAAACAAATTATGGGTCAAATTTACCTCAAAATGGTATGGAAATATAAGATTCTTTACTGTTAGAACACACAGGGCTAGGCTATAATAACTTGACTGTAATAATCTGAAATATAAGTTTAAGTTCAAAAAACTAGTGTTGCTTTGATACTCCTCTTTGAAAGGCACATACCTAAAGGGGCTAAAAAATCCAACAGGGCTGCTGTCTACACAGAGTTTGAATTCAAAAGCATCTTTAGAAGATAATAGGAAAACTATTAATTTAAAGAGAAGGCTGTAATAGATAAAGTTTTATTCTTATCCAAATAAAACCAAAGCAAAACACCTTGAAGAAAAATGTAAGTCATGAATAATCACAGACTAATTTACACAGTGGGGAGAAAAACTGTCTACTGACTAATTACTAAAAACAAGTGTCATCCTTTCCTAGGCAATGGAGACTTTGGGGGTTCACAAAAAGCCTGGGGTATGATGCAAGTACCAAGAAACACAGGCCTTTGAGACTTTATATGTCCTCTTATTCAAACAGGTCCAGAAACAGGGGGAAGAAGTGCTTTTGGAAAGGAGGACCAGGAAGAATGTTCATCACTTGATATCAGTAAACTTTTATCACACTTGTGAATTTGAAATCAGTGTTGGAAGACATCATATACATCAGTAGCAAATATAGTTAACATTTATATGTCCTTTATTTAAAAGTAAACTGTTAAAATCCTGGAAGATAGCAGCATTTTCTTGTTATCTTTATGAGCCCCTCCCAATTCTTGGCTATCTAGTAAGAGTTTTTTAAAGGAATAAAGATCCTGAAGCAATGCACACAATTCATCATCTAAATGGGAAGTCATAAAAAAAATACACAGACTAATGTTACTATGATCTATGCTTCTGTGTTGTATGTGTGACTGGCAATTATTACAAATTACTGGTTTAAAGAAAGCATATTACACTTCCAATGAACATTCAGCTATATAGAAGATAAATTATTTTATTAGAGCTATGTGATTTTCATTATTTTTCTACAATACTTGACTGATACTTTACATGTAAACTGACTACCTCTGAATGGGATTTATTTTCCTTTTTATTAATTATTCTAATTTTCAATGAATTATGAAACATGTTAATTAAAATTGTCTACTGCTACGGAGCAGACAGCATAACCTTGTCAGAAAAATAACTGAATTGCAGGGTGTGTTTCACTGGAAATAATCATTGTTTTCAAAAGGGACAAAACATGCAGGATAAACAAAATGATGGATGTAGTACATTTGTGAGACAACAGTGTAATTACTTTAGTTAGCAAAACATTAAAAGAAGGCTTACTTTTTCCTCCTGAATTAAATGTCCAAATGAAGTTATATTTTACTCTAAGCACTTCACTAATTTTGGTAATTATTTACTTTATTAAATTCCTTCAATACTCTTGTTTGATTCTGCATGTTCAGTAGTGTTTGCTACTTAAATATCACACAGTAATAAATCTTAAAGGACAACTATGAAGTAGAAAAACATTAAGACTCTTGAGTGTATTATGCTTGTCACAGACCATAGAGCTCAACGTTATCTTATGTTAGTTATGCTCAGCTAAACATACCCACATTCTGATTGTGTTACTTTGACAATTCCCAAAAACAATCCCAGTCCAAATAATTAAAAAGCTCCACATGAAACAAAAAGCCCTTAGTTTGATTCTCTACCACAGTGGAAATTTGTAGATCAAATGTGTTTCTTCCCTTAAATAACATTAATGATGGAATATCAAAAGGAGACAGTGATATAAAAATTGATAGAAATTCTACATTCATTAGATTAGGTGCAGAAAAGAAAGGATAGAGAAGAATATTTTGTTACTTATATGCTCAACAACATGCTTCTCAGTTTTCTCAATCGAAAACTCCTCAAGATTTATTTTGAATAGAAAACTGAAGACTATAAGACTCTGAACTACCAGTATATTTAATTTCTAAATATTTTTTGTGTTTGTCATATGAATTAAACATTGCTAATTCCAAATACCTCTGCTAAGAATCAACTGATTATGAATACTCACAAAATGCTGTTGTTTAATCATGAATACACACTATTAAATCATGAATAGTGAATTATATCATTTAACCATGAAGAGCTATGGTTGCTATGAACTTAACCATGAAAATAAATGCCACATTAACCTACTCACCACGGTTATTCTAGTATTGCAGTATGTAGAAGAAGCATTGACAATGTATTATAGGTTTTAGCAATAAAGAACTTACTCTTTCAGACATGGGAAATACTTCTTATTCCAGCAAAAAGATTAGTCTCTCTTTTTTCTCTTTTTTTTTTAAGTTCAAAAAGTGTATGAACTTTTCCCCTTTCCTCCTCCTCTCCTCTTTCCATCATATTTTCCTTCATCTCCAGAAAGTAAAAGATGTTCATCTTTCGTTCAGGCAGGACAATGGGACTGTGATACTCTTTCTCCTCTCTCTTCCCACTCACAACCCCCCCCCCCCCGGTCTGGTGCAGGTTCTGCTGTAACATTTTACTGATCTACCACCACCACTTGATTTTTCAGACACAGATGAGAATGGCACACCATAGTTATGGTTTTAAACTACCAAAATCTGAAATATATATGAAATGATGTTGCTCCCAGACATGCTCCCGCCTCATAGTTCTTTTACTCTTCCTTCATGGTGTCCCACCTTTTGTTTCTGTCATACCTACTTTATTTAGAATAATCTCTAGATATATTTTCTCTACTAAGTACTTCAAAGTATTCATAAAATCTAGTAAAAAGCAGTATTTTCCAAAGAATATGTTTTACATGGAAACAGCCCTAATAAATCATTTAAGTAAAAGAGAATGCTGTATACTACTCCTACCTATATTTTATCTTTATTTATGTGATGGTAAAAAACAGCATTTAAAATTATGAAAAAATATACTTTCCTTTGCTTGCTAAAAATTTAACCAAAAATATTTAAATGAATTTTCATGTTGCTATTGGATGAAGATAAATGCTCATCTTCTTTTTCCAAAATGAAAAAAAACATGGTGACTTTAATCATTCATAGAAGGTGAGATCCCATTGATTGCTTTCTTTCTGCTCTCAGGAAAAAAAAAAAAAAAAAAAAAAAAAAAGAAAAAAAACTATGTATTTAATTATTCCATAAATGTTTATGTATTTTTTCACCTCAGGAGCATAGGTGCACCTGATATCAGTAGCTTTAAATGTGTTTTATTTTTAAACCCAAATATTTTTAAAGTTACTGTCAGTCTTCTCTGAACAGTTTTCCCTCACATTTAACCTTCCAATACCCAAAATTTTAATCTTTAATTATGTTTAAAGGAACAGGTTCTGTCAGTAATCTTAATTTTTAAATGCAACCAGAAGAATTCCAGATAAAAGCAAAAGAACAGAAACTTCTTGTTTCTGTTATCCCCATCTCTTTTGTTGAGGGAAGGAGTTGCATGCACAGAACTGTGCATGTATTTTAGAAAGGAAACTTGTTTTATGCTCAATACAACAAAATTTGTGGGCATATTCAGCATTACAGTGGCCCCAAGCCTTTGATAAATCTAGCTCCTCCTTGATTCATATAGACAACATTGAAGATATGCTTAAAAACAACAAAAAAACCCCACCCAAAACAAGCAAAAAATATAATTAAAAAACAAATAAATGAAAAAAAAAACCCCAACAAAAATCCCCCCAACTCCCCCCCAAAAAACAATCAATGAATCAAACAAAAAATCCCAAACAAAACAATCACCAACACTCCAGTAACTGGAGCATCAGCTTTGCTGTTTTTCTTTGATACGAGAAATTGAAACTTTGACTGTGACTATTACTTTTCAGCCATATTTTAAAAGCCATTTTAGGAAATAGAAGCAAAACTTTGATAGCCAGATATTTAATTCTGCAGACAGTCTAGAATGGTGTCATCAGTGGTCTATTTGTGGCATTTGTCTGTTTTTATTTAAATTATTAAGTCTTGAATATACTTATTCAAGTATGACTTATATTGAATATACTTATACTAAATATAACCATCTGCCTATTTCTATGGAATTTTCTTTTTCCAGACTTCACTGGATACTCAAACTCTACATTTGCCAGCTTTTAATTTTCCCTTCCTCTGCAGCCCCTACAAACAAGTTAAAAATTGTCAACACAAAACTCAACTGCGCAATAAGAATTGAAGTTAATAAACAATTGAAAAAAAATTAAAACTGCCTTTAGTAGAATATTCTGGGTAGGTTCCTTTTAGCAAACAACCAAAATCTAATTTTAAAAGGCCACAAAAGCTGATACTTTTATTCTGTAAGACAATTTACACACACCTAACTCCAAAGGTGAATCAAAACAGTATTAACATCACATTTTCAATGTACGTTATTATACCATGCAAGGCACTAAAATATTATGGCAATGTAAAAAGACCCAACACTTAAAGTGAAGGTTCAGACATTATTTCTCTGTGCTCTCTTCATACCCTGTAGTTTTTTACAGCATAAGCTTGAAAATAATAATGAAATCACAACCATTTTATCTTGAAAAGCATTATTATTACTGTAGAAAATGCCTCAGATGCTTAAATGAAGACAAGGTTTATGTATATGTATATGTATATGTATATGTATATGTATATGTATATGTATATGTATATGTATATGTATGTGTATGTGTATGTGTATGTGTATGTGTATATATGTGTGTATAGATATGTGTATATATAGGTATATATATATATATATATATATACATAGCTCTGTGTCATACAACCAACAGTATTAACTGATCAGGAATCAGTAATGAAACTATATTATAATTCAAAGACTCCTCCAATAAATTCTCTCATAGATGAACACATGAATAGTGAGCACATTGCTGTACAATCCTTCCGGACTCCTGCCCACATTTATGGCCCCTGGTTGCAGTCTGTCACTGCTGGAATTGTACCTGGAAGGCAAGCTGCTACAGAGGAGCAGGCAGAGCACAGGAGCTGGTGACTGCTTCTCTCTTGCTTAAAATCCTGCATCACTGTCCTGTCCATGCCATGAGAGCTCAGAAGAGGGTGTTCTTCATGTCATCATGCTACGTAAGGTGAGTTCTCTTGAGTGAGAAGACACACTACAGTGTCACACATGAGCTCATAGCTACACATTTTGCAAGACTACACTTCATCTGCTCTCAGTGTGATCAATGTGTCCCTGTGGGTTCATCGCATGAAATTCTTATTTCCATTTGCAGTTTGTGCTTTCTCAGACCCTGAGTTTTGACTTTTTACAAGGTGTAAGTGAGGTAAAGATAGCACTTATTTTGACATTTTTTCAGAGTATAGTTCTTATTTAAAATGATAATAAGCATATGAAGAAACCAGCATTTTAAGCAGCAAATAAATGAAGACACTTATGAGGTTAAACCGTCTTATTTCAGTATAGAAAGATATGTTTAATTAATCCCATGTTACTCTCTTGAGACTGACAAAAAATTGTACCTAAAAGGATTTCATACTTCATCTCTGATCTCACATCTTCATTGAATTAATTTTTTATGGAGTTTTCTTTAACATTTTCAGAATAATGTTTGAGAGAACATTCCAGAACACTATGCATAATCATCTCACCTTAAAAGAAACCAAACAAAAAAACCTAAGACAAAACATACTTATGTAGATCCTTAATCATAGCTGTTTTACTCCATACAGTATAAAATGTCATAGTTCCTTTAATTCAACAGTCAATGTATTGGAAATCAATTTAAAACAAAGAACTGGATTGGCCAAATGAAGATTTTATATTTTATACTGTGAACAATAATGAGGATCTTAACAGCAGTTACTATAATCTATTATCTGGCTGGAATCATTACTCGGAAGAAAAAGGTCAAAGAAGCATTTAAAAATATAAATTAGAAAGTATAAAGTAATTTCTTTTTTTTTTTATTTAGCAAACTATTTGCAACTTCAGAAACACTACTACAATAGAGTGGTGGTGCTATGCTAAGTAAGGTTGCTGCAATATAGAGAACAGCAACTGACTCAGAAAAAACATCATTTTTTCTTTAATACCCACACTCTTAATGGTGTGGGTATTAAGGAAGGCACAAGCAAAGAAAGGCCCACTAAACAGTTTAATGATTTCCAAAGACTTGGAATAGGATTCCTCCAAAGAGGAATGCCTAGTACTGTCCATGAAGCCAAATATATCACAATCCTGCAGTAATTAGTCTGTAAAACTAGGATGCTTGAAGAAAACTAGCCATAAAAAATTAAATAAAATAAGAATATTTCCTAAAGCACAAAAGAAAATTGAAATGGCTGTTGAAGGCTGGTAGTTCCTGACTTCCAACGTAATGAATACTACAGGGACAAGAATGCAGTTTCACAATCAGTCTTTCATTTTTCTGGGAAACAAAAGAATGAGGAGCTCTGACCTATTAGGAGTAGCAGAAAATTTTAACTCTGCTCTTCACGTCAAAGAGGGGTGCCTCAGGCTTATCAGGAGAGCTGCCCTATTCATGAAGAAAACTGCATGAAGATTTTTTTAGAACTGACAGTTGGGTGTGAGGCTCTTAGAGGGAATATGACTACTCCCCTCCATCTTTTGAACCAGCAAAATCTCTACTTTTTTTAGTTCTTAATTAATGTCCCTAATGCAGAGGACACCGTGGCAGCAGAAACGAAAAAAAAAAACCTTTCTGAATAACAAAAACGTGTAAAAGTTCAAATCTAATAAACATCAACAATGAAAACTTACTTGGAAGAATTTGAATTCTTAAAAATTTCTACTGCACCACAAAAATCTATTTGCTAGGGGGAGACCATCATGCACAGTGTTATAAAGATCACAAGCACACAGTTACTCCACCATTCATATTTCTTTCCCTGTATCAGATATACAGGAGCCAATTGTGCACTTGGCAAGCTTATCTCAGAAATATCCAGAAGTAAAATAATTACAGCGGGTTCAGGAAATAAAGCCCATGGACATCTGGAACAAGAATTAGGGCACTTACTGTCAGCTGGCTAGTCACATGTCAATGTTTCAGAAAAGCACACCTTTTGAAAGGCCACTGTTCCTCTGAGACAAGTTCAGTATGTTGCTGAGCCAGTCTCTTCCTCCACCTTCTTCCCCAACTACTATCAAAATAAAGGATCAGTTTTCAAGAATGGGAGTCCCCTCATTCAGCGGTACAGTGGCAGTAGTGCTGGTCAGGAAGGAGGCAGAAAAACATGAGAGCAGGGAATATCCCTCTTAATAGCAGGTTGTGTTTATCTTAAAATTTAAACTAGACATGGAAACTTACAGAGGATGATTTATTTTTAGGCAGTTAAAACGGTAGTCCAGATTCTTCTGTATTCACGATGTTATTACCAATTGTTCATTATTTTTACACTTGTCTGGTAAATGTCAGGATGGGAAACAGTAAGATTTGTGCAAAAATTTGTCAAAGAATTATCAGGGAAAAGAATTCTAAAAAATTTTAGACAGAAACACTTCATTGAATCTGGTTGATTAATGATAAACTTTTCAGAGAGATTCAAAGTGATTTTAGAAGTTATCTTTGCAGGACATACACGATCCATTTGCAGTTCCTCAGCAGATACATTCAATTCATAAAATGGACATGGTTTTATAACAAAAAAAGTATTTATTGCTAATAACCTGCTACTATTTTCAGTATTTTTTAATTGCAGTCATAATTTTATTCAATATTCAATACTGACAGCAGCAAGATTTCAGAAATTACAGATTTTTTAAAATTAATTTTTTAAAATTAAATTTTAATTTAAAATATGAGATTTTAGACAAAGGCACCTTCTTTCTCTTGAACTGAGCTTTTTCTTAACTAGTATTAGTTCATATTTTCAGGCAGCCAGAAACTAAGACCTTTTATCTGAAAATAAAATGGACCTAAGATCTGAGATTTTAAAAATGCCATGTTGAGGCCATGCTTACTGAAAGCTGAATGAAACATCAGAACTGCAGTACTAAGATATGTATTTACTTCACAATGAACAATAGAAATACCCAAACAAGCCAAAATTGTTTCACAGTTTTATGTAACACCTAGGGATGATAAAAACCAAAAAAATCCCATACATATAAAACTCTGAAAAATCAAAGTGCTTTAAAATTAATTGCATAAAAATATGAGTATCTCTAAAGCAATTATTACCAAGTTCACTGACATTGAGCAAATGGCACAGTACAGGGCAAAAATTATTTTCCTTCCCATTGAAACCAAGACCCAGTAAGACTTATCCACCATTTCGTATTAATTGCATGTTTGTGAGACAACCAAGAAAATCTACAAGAGTTACATGGCTAAAATCATGCTTCTAAACAATAAATATTAATGTATGACTAATTAATCTATCATTCAATTTTAAATTCAGCAAAGAAAAATTTGATAGGGCTGTATATCGCCTGCTTGTAAAAGTCAAATATTTTCCCCTAGGACTGGTGTACTCTCTCAATATTTTTAATTAATTTTTTATCCCAGTGTAACTGCTGCAACAAGAATGTGTAGGAAAAAACGTCAATTGAAGACAAATTATGTGACGAAGAAATGTTATTACATGCTTAAAATCAGTGACTGACAACTGAAAAGTAATTACACATTGCATGGTACATAACCAGAATCACAGTCTGCTCCACTGATCTTCCTTGGCTGGAACAGGGAATAGCCACTTGCAATAATAAAAGTAATTTTTATATCTTAACTGTTTTATATCTCTGCTCAACAACACATTTTGAAGTATTCAATACTATGGTGTTCAAATCCTGCTGTGTAGATTTAATAGAGAGAAGCATGGGGGGAAAAGGCTTATTCTTTGCAAAAGGATGTATTTTTTTCACTTAAAATCTGTCATGTGTTATTGGCAGTAATTCTAGTACTGAATTTGGGAACACAAGATCTTTTCAGGATGTATTTTAACTTAAAAAGAACACTAAGTATTTCTTCCTCAATAAATGTTTAAGGAAAAATACCCAAAATGTATTGTTCTATGATAATGAAAATATAAACAGTATCACTAAATTACATAAATTAGTAAATGAGACAAAACAAAATGCACAGCAAAGTTGAAAGTCTGCTTTGATATTAAGTTATCCACATAATTAGGACAAGAATTGACTGCAGAGAAGTGCAGAAAGACTGTAGAAATCCCCATGAATATCATAGAACTAGAAGTAAATGAGGATAAATTTAAAATGCAAGTAAAAAAAAAATATATCAATCCCAGCTTCACAAATAAAATAATGGATCCTGAGTTATTCATTAAAAATTTAAGACCAAGTTCATGAGTTTTTAATAGAAAACTTTCCAGGGAAAAGTTTTCTTTTAAACAATAATTCACAATTCTATTTAAATATTAAGAAATACAAGGATGATTAAGAGGAAAAAGAAAAGGAAAGGGAAAAAAAAAAAAAAGAAGCCAGAACAATATGATTCATTCATTCACAGGAACTGAAGATTTTGTAAAACTGTTGTGTTGTTTTGGTCCCCTATCTTAAAAATAATATAGTAGAATAAGACAGAAAAATGAAAAGGATTATCAAATTATATAAAACTTTACACAGAAAGAATTAGTTTAGAGAGATATGTCATACTATGTAATAAATGTATGGCTTTTAGAGGATAGATAATGACTGATTATTAAGTCTTCCAAGAATGAGGAATTATGAAATGAGGCTTTTAAGGACAAGAGTCCAAAGATATAAAAGTAGATGTTACATGGAATTGGCTTTTAAAAAATGTTTAAAAAAATTGCTATAGAAATATTAAATTTACATGGATTCAACAGAAAAATAGAAGAGATACACTGATGGTTACAAGGTATCTAGATATCTTAAGGCTGAGAAAATATTAGAAAGTTTCATATAGGCCTATCGTATTTATGTATTTCTTCTCTAATCATTTCTTTACAGGCAGTTCTGGACACAAAATATTGAGCTCTTGGAATTTTGAGGTGTTTACAGAAGTAAAAACTAGAAGAAAAAAATAATATTTTTCATGTCACTATAGAGTAGCATCTGCTGAACTCTAAATTTACTTATAATTAATACCTTCTTTGGCTATGTGCCAAAGGCCGCACTTTGGAAAAAAAGATATTCTGCTTTGGGTGCATTTGGTTCAGAAGTTATATTACAAAGTTGATAATCATTCTGTTCTCCTCAGTAATTGTGGTAACTTACTTAAAGTATTTGAATAGAAAAATATCAGATGCAAAACCCACAAGATATGAATAAGAAATGTCAGGAAAAAGTGTTTCTGCTGTAAAACATAACCTTAATTTGATCCTAAATTTCACTGTATCAAAGCATTTTCATTCAATAGCTCTGCAAAAAATCTCAGACATCAAGAAGGATGAAGCTCTGCAAACTCTTAACTTACTTTATACAAGAAATGACTGGTTTTTGTTTTATGTTATCAAGTACCCAGATTTTCTGGTCTTAAGCCAAGATAATACAGAAATACATGGATGAAATCAAGATATTTCCACAGAACATTTTAACTTGGTAGAATCAGCTATTCATCATTATAAATAGCCAGAATTTTTCTACCTGACCTTTCTCAAGCTATTACCTGGTATGGTTGGATAAATATTTCTGCAATACATAATTAAATTATTGTAAGATAATGCATATACATAGACTAACATAATCAACTGAAAGTCACATAAACACTGAAAATAAATATTTGTCCGATCTCATTTCCATCTCACCTTTTTGCACAGTAATTTTTTCAGAAAATTAAAAGCCTTTGTGCTATTAAAAACAGACACTATTTATGCTATTAAAAATAGACATTAATATGCATACTTAACATTTCTTAATATTTTCTAAGTAAGATAAGAATTTTCGTGGTTCTCTGCTGTAGAAACTTATTCCAGGCTACTTTTATCAAAGTACAGACTTCCACCACTTACACCTGAATCTAATTACTTTGAAAGAATAAGGCTTGATGTTTTTAATTCAATAATATGTAAAAGGTAATAAAACCAAAACAAGCCAAGCTACAGTAAAATCAATAGTTTCTCAACATTTTCCAGGAGAAAGTAGATTAGACAAAAAGTTGGTTTCCACTGAAATACTGTACCTTTCAACAGATGACACCCAACTTAAAAATTCAGTTCACACTTTCATCATGGTGCCATAGTTATGCTATGTCAAATACTTCAGAATCATAATTTTAAATTCAAAATGTTACTGTGTGTTCTTTCTATGGAATACCTATATTGTATATGCCATACAGTGTGTAATATATAGTTCTAACATGGAAGCAATTTGACCTGTTCAAGGAAAAATTTCTGAAGAAAGAATATTTGAGAAAAAGTAAGCATCAAGGGCATAAAGCTATTAATTTATTTTACAACAGATAACATTCAGCCACTTTTAGTGACTCTACACATATCACAATGGCCTTGAAAACATTTTCCTTTACTAGAAAAATTATTGACACTATCAAGGAGTGATACAGTAATATAATATTTAAAAGTCTAACAGGCCTTACACAAAGTATACCAGGCCTCTTTTTTTTTTGTTTCCTTAAAAACATAAAGGCAAAAAGCCCAAAAGAAGCTAAACAAAAACTCACATCCCTTAATAATGATGCTAAATTTAAATGTGTCTATACTGACACAGGAGATTTTAATTGCATTAATATCTTTAATTATAGATTAGAATCTACCCAATGTAATTCAAGTGTACAGCTTCATGGGCTATTCTATCATGTCCTCTTCTATCAGCTACAAACTTTCTCACCACAACTTCTCCCAAATAAGGCTGTTTTCCATGCACCGAATAACTGGAAAAAAAACAGGACTAATTCTCTTCATAGAAATGGCTTATGGGTCATGGTTAGGAAACTGTAGCTAAACCTCCCTTTTTAAAAAAAAATTATCATGTATATGATATATGGCACACATGAAGGAAGCTAATTGACTCAATGCTAATTCTAAGGAAATTATTATAAGTATAAAAGATCATAGATATTTTATCCCGGGTTGTGAAATAATGCTACATGCAAAGAAAGTGCTATGGTACAAACTGAGGTTCTGATGTATGCCTAAGGTAGAGCAGAAAACTTTTAAGGATGACTACAACAAACAAAAAATATGATAACATTAATTTGTAAGAAGAATATTAAGATTTCAATTAGAATAATACCTGTGTTACTGAGGCACAAGCACTGATGATATTTTTAGAAATGCTCCACTGTCTAATCAGGGAAAATAATTTTCTTCATACTTGTTTGCAAATCATATCCACTTTTTTTTCATTTGCAGAGACTTACAGGTGTTTCCCAGAAAGAGGCACATTTTCAGCATAAGGGTGCCTGTCCCATTTTGTTACTCTCACCAAGACATGTCTGGTGGTCCATTTGATGCACCTCCACCAATCACTCCTATCTGGCAGGCAAGGAATGCAGCATCAAGCTGTGACTGAGATAGTTGTATCTGACAGAACTCCTTCTGGAATACATGTGCACTCTGGAATGTACATGTACAAACTCACACACACTGGGGAATACATGTACACACTCATGCTCTCCCCACCTAGCTCAGCACAGCAGAAAGAGATTCTAAGAGTATGTAATGCCAGTTGGTAACATTTTACCTGCTCTTTTCACTTTTATCCCATGAGTCAGTGCTTGGAAGCTGAAGAATGGAAATCAAAGTTTGAATCACATGTTTCAGAATCATTAAAATAAAACTTTCTAAAGCCTTTTATCCATTCCTATTTTTTTACTCTGTGTTGATGCATTATATAATATAAGCCATTATCTGACTGGCACAAAAATTCTCTATTTGGGTTTCCATTAGCAGAAGATGATGATTGAACAATATTGGTCTGGCTCTTCGTCTGTCTCAGTGAATATGTTAAGTAATTTCCATTAAAGATTTTCATAATATCTTTTTGCAAAGAGGCATGTTCTAAACTGTATTCATTAAAATCTTTTTCATAAATAAGACTGGGATAATACCTTTTTCTTTTTTTATTTTAAAAAAAAAACCCTACACTTAAGAGCTGAATGCTCATGAAATATAATTAGTCCATATTTTACAGAGAAACTAGAATGCAATAAAGCAGTTAGATGGAATAAAATGAAATATAGAAACATTTTTGCATTCTTAATGTTCAAATCTATTCCATGCAAAGCAACAGTCTTGCCTTTTCATTTCCTAATATTGCATAGAATTAGATGAAAACATTTTATTGCTGCTCCTCTCTTTTTTTCTTGCAACTTTCTCTCCAAGAAAGTCAAAAATGTAACAATGGATGAGCATTCAGAGTTTTTAATAAAAGGTAAGTTAGAGAAAGTTATGAAAGTTATTAGTATATATATTTGTTTAAAACAACACTGATTGCCATGGTTTACATTGTAGTGATAAGCATAAATTTTCATTTGAAACCAACAGCATTTACATGCCACAGAGAAACATTTTGCTGGTTTTCATAGGCAAATATATTTTTGCTACATAAATATGTTTAGTCTGAAAATCTGAATAGGTATCAAAGCCTTTATTTTTAAATAAAAGAAAAATGTATATCCTTGGCATTTATAGTTCATGCAAGAGGGAGAAACAAAAATAGTTTACCTAAATTTTAATCTTCTCAAAACCAATTTCAATACATAGCTTTTTCTTTTTGTGTGACTGTTGCCGCCCATATTGCTTGGTTTTATTAAGTTCAGAGGTGGTTTACCCCAGTTGCCCCCCGGTCATAAAGAATGGTTTGTCCCCAGTTGCCCATCATTGTAAACCCTTCCCATTTTTCCAGATTGTTCCCCATCCATCACCCCAATCCTGCCCCTAAGCCCTGTCAATCTATGTGAACCCCCACCTTTTGTTCCAGTTCTTTCCTTGCCTATCATCCCTTCCTCGACGCCCCATTGATTGTACAGTTGCTTTCCCTCCCCCGGGTCCTTACCATTGGTCCTGCATATTGTAATCCCCACCCTTAACCCCTCCGTTGCTGTTGTCCCATTGGTCACCATATGAGCCACCCACGGTCCTTAAAACCTGGCGCATGGGGGTGCCCAGGGTCTCGGCTCAGACCTCTCCCCTGTAATCCCAGCCCTGCACCTGTTGGAATAAACTTGTTCCTGGGAAATCGGGAGAGCCTGAGCACTCTTTCTCCCTTCGTCACAACCCGTGTCGCCCTGTGAGCCACAACGCCAGAGCGCAGAGGAGCTCTGGAGGTTCCAGGTTGAGCCTCGCAGTGCTTGCCTGGTTCCCCACTCCTGCCGCTGACATCGGCCACAGCTAGCCGAGGCGAAAGGGGCCGAGCGGGCAGTGACAGTTGACGCTCAATGCGGGGCCTCTCGTGAGGCGTGGAGACCCCCGGAGAAGTCGGTGAATCTACGCACTTGTGTGGATTTTACAAAAGACTGTGAGCGGCAGCTACCCCGGTAGAGCAGACTCATTTCTGTCGAGTAGCGCTCCCGGGGGTCGAGGCGGCAACCGTCGATGTGCCGACGATCGCCTCGGGGTTGTGGACGTCTCCTGCAGCACCTGTCCGGACTTGGGTGAGTAGCCCCCACGTGGGGGACGAGGGGGTGTGCAAGTGTGTGCAGCTCCCCCTGCTGTGTGTTGGTGTGCAGCTCCCCCTGCTGTGTGTTGGTGTGCAGCTCCCCCTGCTGTGTGTTGAGAATCCCTCGGGGAGGGAGTGTGGGGTAGCCCGGTTCGGACCCTTAATTTTACTTTGTTACGTTTGCCTTTAGCTGCAGGGGGTGGTGGGAACTGCTGTGCTGGGGTTAGAAGGATGGGCGCACGTCTGTCAGCACAGCAAAAAAGAGTTTTCTACCAAGTTGTGGGTACCCTTGAGGGAGGGAGTAGACGGTTTTCTCGTGGGAGGGTGAAACAGTTTGTGAGATGGCTGTTCCTGCATTTCCCCAATTTCACCCCAGACAGAGCAAACACCGTAGAGTTTTGGAATGAAGTCGGAACAAAGTTAACAGAGTTAGTGAATGAAGGAGATACATCGGCTGACAAATTTGTAACATTGTTTATCTTAATTCAGTCTGCCGTAATAAAAGAAAAAAAAATGCAGGAGCAACAGCCACAAACTGCCCCAGTTTCCCCAGTTTTCCCATCCCCGTGTTCCTCTCCTCCTGATCCCGAGTTGAGGGAGACCTGCGGAGCGACCTGCAGGGCAAGTTGTCCTGTTCAGGGTTCCCCCAAGGGCAACAGGATCCCTGGCTCCCCACGTCTCTCCCAGAACCCCTGCCCTGGTAGCCCTGGCCAAGCTACCAGAGCACTTTTCCATTCCCCCGTCTCCCCAGTTACAAACCCTCAGCTAAACATTTCCCAGGTTGCAAGTCCCCAGTTTTCACCCTCAGATCCCCGTGCCTCAGTTTCCCCCAGTTTCCAATGTTCCCCTGTGTTCCCCTACCCCTCTCCTAACCCTCAAAAGGGCTCCCGGAGGGCACAAGATGGCGGGGACCACATGGCTGGGACCTTCCCTTGTGCCTCTTCTCCCCATAATCCCTTTCAGACCCCCAAGAACAACCCTTTCCTCCCTGGCTCCACCCTTTCTCCCTACCCTAACTCCACCCAGTTCCCCTCGAAAACCTCCTCCTCCTCAGGGGCGGGCCCCTCTGAAGTCATGCACCTAAACCCCGCCTTTTCTGATTGCCGCTCCTCCCCCTTGCCCTCCTCCTCAGTCGGTCCTCCAGTCCCGCCCCTTCCGGCTCCTGGTTCCCACGCCCTTTCTTCCGGTTCCCACGGTCCCACACCCGGTTCCCATGCTTTGGGAGCTAGAGGTGGTAAGCCTGGAAGCCAGAACCCGGAACAGGTAGAAATCCCCCTTGCCGCACCGGTGACTTTTCGTGGAAGGGGTGGGCGGTCCCGGGAATGGGAAGCCCTCTCCTTCCAAACTAAGAGGGAGCTGTGCAAGGCACAGAAGGAGTTCGGGAGGGGTAGCGAATATTTTAAAGGTCTATTAAAAGCTACCTTTTCTGCGAACGAAATGGTGCCCAGTGATCTGAAGGAGTTGTTTTCCTGCCTCCTTTCCACAGCTGACTTCAGGTTGTGGAAACAGGGGTGGAAGAGATCATTAGAGACCATCCTTCCAAGCCTCTTGCACAGTATTGATGGATGTATAGATGGAGTCCCTCTGACTTTAGATCACTTGTGCGGTGAGGGAAATTGGGACAAGCCAGAGGAGCAGGCCAGGGTATTACCCCGGCCTGTCCTGATTAAAGTCATGGAGGCCGCAGAAAAGGTTTTCAATACATTACCTGAGGAGGGACCCCAGATAAATTTAATGAGTATTTTCCAGCTCCCTAATGAACCTTTTAATAAGTTTATCAATAGATTGCAAGCCCAGGCAGAGAAGCAAGTAGAAGAGGCAAATCTACAAGAACAGCTTGTATTAGAAGTGGCGAAAGCCAATGCCAATGACATTTGTAAACAGATAATTTTCAGTTTGCCTCTCTACCCAACCCCGACACTAGACATCCTCATCGAAGCCTGCTCCAGGAAGGTGCCGATGATGGGGATGTCCAGAGCCATCCCACCGCAACAGTTGAGACGAGCGCCTACTGCAGCAGTGACGCAGTTTCCACCATCACCAGCGCGTCAACCACTGTGTTTCCGCTGCAGGCAACCTGGACATCTAGCTAGGGACTGCCCGGCAGGGCATCCTAGCCAAGGGAGCAGTGCGGGGGCGAGGGCAAGCAATACAATAATAAAAAAAAACTAGGGGAGCTGCGCGAGCCTGCCCCGCGCGAAGCGATAAATGGGGCAGGTCTTGCGGGGGAGGGGGGCTTTTCACATCAGGCTTGGACACCCAACCGGACGCGACATCTAACCACCACCAAGGACATCCTCTTTCAAACCCAGCACTGGACAGTAGTTGCTGTGGATCCACTGGAGGGAGGCAAGAAAAATACTGGATGTGACTGTAAGTACATCGCCATCGGGGACACTAAACACACACTCCCAGAGATTGAGATCTCCCCGATCACCTTCCCAGAGGGTCCGGAAGATCTCCTCCTCTTAGCGCGCTGCATTCACCCACCATATTTTCTCCCGAAGGGGCAAATCATAGCCCAATACATTCCTGTCCCGGAGGGAGTCCCAGTGGACGACCACGCACCAGGCGTCTACTGGACAGAAGTAGTGGGTGAAGACAAACCCATCGTCGATTGCAGCATCAAGCAGGGTGCGGAATCTGTCCATCTAAAGGGTCTGCTTGATACGGGGGCAGATGTGACGATCATCCCCCAGAGGAGATGGCCGTCGCATTGGGAGCTGCAACCTGTGGCAGGGAAAATTCAGGGTATAGGGGGTACTCAATTGGCGCAGGTATCAAGGAGCGTAGCGCAAATTATGGGGCCGGATGGGCAATTGGCAAACCTGCGCCCATTTGTTGCGGATTTTCAGGTTCCCTTGTGGGGGAGAGACCTTATGTCACAATGGGGGGTAAAGATCGAAATCCCGAAAACCCCTCGGGATTTTTAATAGCGGCCACTGTGGAGCGCCCCTTCCAAAAACTTGATTGGACCACTGATGAAGCAATCTGGATTGATCAGTGGCCGCTTCGAAAAGACAAATTAAGGGCGCTCAACGAGCTCGTGGAGGAGCAATTATTAAAAGGTAATATTGTAGAGACTACCAGCCCTTGGAACTCCCCGGTATTTGTTATCCGGAAGCCGGGGAAAGACAAGTGGCGGCTCCTTCACAACCTTCGTGCCATCAATAAGATCATTGTTGACATGGGGCCCCTCCAACCAGGGATGCCTACCCCAACGATGCTCCCCCGAAATTGGGATCTGGCCGTAATTGATATAAAAGACTGCTTCTTTCAAATTCCCTTGCACCCTGATGACGCCCCACGGTTTGCCTTCTCGGTGCCCACCCTCAACCGAGAAGCCCCAATGAGGAGATTCCACTGGCGGGTGTTGCCACAAGGCATGAAGAATTCACCCACCATCTGCCAGTGGTATGTCTCCTCATTTCTGTCTCCCGTGCGCAAAGAGATGGGGGAGGTCATCATCCATCACTATATGGATGATGTCCTAGTGTGCGCCCCCCATGACGATCTACTCACCCGATCACTTGACCGAGTGGTTAAAGTTTTAACAGCTGCAGGCTTTCAACTCCAGGAGGATAAAGTTCAACGGATGCCACCCTGGAAATATCTGGGTCTGCGGATTGCTGAGAGGACTGTTGTGCCTCAAAAATTGGCAATAAACAGCAATCCGAAAACCTTGTCAGACCTCCACTCGCTGTGTGGGACCTTAAACTGGGTCAGGCCTTGGCTGGGCCTTTCCACTGGAGACCTAGCCCCCCTCTTCACACTTTTGAAGGGGGAGAAGGAGCTGAGTTCTCCCAGGACCCTGACCCCAGAAGCGAGGAAAGCCCTGGAGAAAGTAGAAGAGGCGCTTGTCGAAAGACAGGCGCATCGGTACGAACCGACCCTGCCTTTTGAGTTTATTGTGCTCGGGAGAATGCCACACCTCAGTGGGCTGATTTTTCAGTGGGACCAGGGCTCAAAGGATCCCCTCTTGATCATAGAGTGGGTTTTCTTGAGCCATCAAAGGTCCAAAAGTGTCACCCGGCCACAGGAGCTGATGGCTCAGCTCATCGGAAGAGCTCGGGCCAGGCTTCGGGAGATGGCTGGGTGCGACTTTGCATGCATTCGGGTACCAGTCAGCTTGTCTCGGGACAAAGAGTCCCCAGATAAGCTGACAAAAGAGATGTTTAATCAGTTACTTCGGGAAAATGAGACACTCCAGATTGCTTTGGATAGTTTTGAGGGCCAAGTCTCTGTTCATGCCCCTGCCCACAAATTTTTCAATTCCAAATTCGAACCAATTCCAAAAGAAGTACGGAGCAGGAAGCCCCTCAAAGCCCTGACTGTGTTCACTGACGCATCCGGGGCATCTCACAAGTCTGTGGTGACTTGGAGAAATCCTGAGACTCAGCAGTGGGAAGCAGATGTTCAATATGTGGAGGGATCTCCACAGGTTGCTGAGTTGGATGCAGTCGTCAGGGCCTTTGAGAGGTTCTCTGAACCTTTCAATTTAGTCACTGATTCGGCCTATGTTGCAGGGGTGGTTGCCAGAGCAGAACACGCTGCCCTGAAGGAGGTCTCTAACCCAAAATTGTTCGAGTTGCTTTCTAAATTAATATATACTGTTTCCCACAGGAAGCAACCATTTTTCGTGATGCATGTGAGGTCGCACACAGATCTCCCCGGCCCAGTAGCCGAGGGAAACCAGATGGCTGATTCCCTCGCTGCCCCTGTTTCCATGGCTCAGCTCCCCGATCGGTTCCAACAAGCTAAGCTGAGCCACCAAATGTTCCATCAGAATGTGCCTGGCCTGGTCCGCCAATTCCACCTGCGGCGGGATCAGGCCAGAGCCATTGTGGCCACATGCCCCCATTGCCAGACCACCGTCATGCCCTCCCTAGGGGCGGGGGTGAACCCTCGAGGCCTGGGGAGCTGTGAGGTGTGGCAGATGGATATAACTCACATTCCCGAATTTGGCGGGCTGAAGTTCGTACATGTATCCATAGACACTTTCTCAGGGGCAGTCTTTGCTTCTGCCCACACAGGAGAGAAAGCCGAGCATGTCTGCAAACACCTCATGCAGGCTTTCTCTGTGCTGGGGGTCCCCAAAGAGCTAAAGACAGATAATGGCCCAGCATACATTTCCAGGAAACTGGAAGAATTCCTGCAGAGTTGGGGAGTGACACATAAGAGAGGCATCCCACACTCCCCCACCGGCCAAGCGATTGTAGAGCGAGCCCACCAGTCGCTCAAACGCGTCCTAAAACGTCAATGGGATTCAATGAAAGGTTGCGCCCCTCAGGATAGGCTATCAAAGGCGCTGTTTACTATCAATTTTCTGAACTGTACTGATACTAATCCCAATCCTCCAGTGGCACTGCACTTTAACTCCACCAGCAACTACGAGCTCCAACATCGCCCTCCAGTGCTGGTCCGGGACCCAGAAACCCAAAAGATCATGGGTCCATTCGATCTGGTGACCTGGGGGCGAGGTTACGCTTGCGTCTCCTCGCCCCAGGGACTAAGGTGGATCCCACAAAAGTGGGTGAAACCTTATGTCCCAAAACATCCTACCAGGCCACCAGATGAGCAAGAGGATGTCGCTGCGTCCGTGCAGGCCGCCCCAGTAACCCCCGAGGGCGACGAGGAGGAAGAATGTCTCGAACCCCTTTTCTCTATTGATTTTTTGCTCTCCCTTTATGTTAACTGAAGTATTTGTTTTCCTTTATTTTCAGAGAGCCATCAGAAGGATGACCACCCCGAACGTCGCACTGGCCACCCTGCTCCTGCAGGATGGGGTGTCTCCGGATGGCTCTCTTCTGTTATAAGGACCATATTATAGATTGTTTTTGTAATTTTTTATTATTTTAGGTACATTCGTGGTGTTGCGGAAGTGTTTAATTCAATCCATCCTTTCTTTGTTATCCCCCCCACGGCAAGTTAACTATGTTGATGTAAACCCTCTTTCCCCTCCTCCTCCTCTTCCCTCTCCCGCTCCTGAATGGTTTGCTGTACCCTCTGCTCCCCTAGACCCCACGCCTTCCTCTGTTTCTTAAAAGGAAAGGGGGAGATGTTGCCGCCCATATTGCTTGGTTTTATTAAGTTCAGAGGTGGTTTACCCCAGTTGCCCCCCGGTCATAAAGAATGGTTTGTCCCCAGGTGCCCATCATTGTAAACCCTTCCCATTTTTCCAGATTGTTCCCCATCCATCACCCCAATCCTGCCCCTAAGCCCTGTCAATCTATGTGAACCCCCACCTTTTGTTCCAGTTCTTTCCTTGCCTATCATCCCTTCCTCGACGCCCCATTGATTGTACAGTTGCTTTCCCCCCCCCCGGGTCCCTACCATTGGTCCTGCATATTGTAATCCCCACCCTTAACCCCTCCGTTGCTGTTGTCCCATTGGTCACCATACGAGCCGCCCACGGTCCTTAAAACCTGGCGCATGGGGGTGCCCAGGGTCTCGGCTCAGACCTCTCCCCTGTGATCCCAGCCCTGCACCTGTTGGAATAAACTTGTTCCTGGGAAATCGGGAGAGCCTGAGCACTCTTTCTCCCTTCGTCACAACCCGTGTCGCCCTGTGAGCCACACCGCCAGAGCGCAGAGGAGCTCTGGAGGTTCCAGGTTGAGCCTCGCAGTGCTTGCCTGGTTCCCCACTCCTGCCGCTGACATCGGCCACAGCTAGCCGAGGCGAAAGGGGCCGAGCGGGCAGCGACATGTGACCTCCCACTTTATAACTGTTTCAAACTAAATCAGACACCTGAGGAATAAATTAACTCAGAATATTTAACAATGAAGTACTTCAGAAGAAAACCAAAATTTCATGTTTTAGTAAAACTTAATTATCTATAAATTTATATTTAAAATTATCTATAAATTTGGGTTCTACATTTCCACAGTCCCTTCCCTTGTCCAGATTAGCTCCTTTATCCCTCACGCCTGGTTTTCTGGCTCCCTTCAGACTGTTCTTTCTCCACTAGCCACTGCTCCCCTCAGGAGGCAAGCAGTGCAAGTGGTGGGGCAAGGCAACTGCTCTGTTTTGGCTCATCGGCTTAGGAGTCAAACTGGTGACAGTTTGACACTGCATCAGGTTGACTGAAAATGATGTTACATTCTTGCTGTGCACCTTCGCCCATCTGGACTCATGATAGAACTACTGTAGAAAATTAATCTACATAAGAATTCCTTGACTGCAGGCACTTAAACAGTCCATACTGTTCACTACTGTTTGTCTACATTTGTCTCTCACACTGGGGTTTTGATTCCATTCTGAATAATACAAGAATGGGGAGAAAAGTCTGAAAATCAGTATTACTGAAATTTTGTAGGTATTTTTAGAAAACTGAGGTAAAATGAGACTCAGCTATACCAAAACCCTGAAAAATTACAATATACACCTACAAAAGGAGAATGATAAATGTTGTACCACTAATTTTCATTAAGTGCGTGAATCATTGCATGTGTGTTAGAAAAACATTTATTGGGAGGGGAGTTAATGTGGGCAACGATCTGAAATATTCACACATAATTTTAAGTGTTTGATACACACATAATCTATATGAATTAGGATTATAAAGAAACACCAAAATCCTAAACACGCTTAGTTTATACATCCAGTAATTTTCTAGGTTTGCAGCATAAATGACTGAATAATTTCAGGTAACAGGACTCATTCATGTTAATGTACACTAATTCAGATGCCAATTATGATACTTTAACTGTCAACATCATTAACCTTGTTAATTCTTTCACTGTCAAAGGAAGGGTAAAAGCAAGCATGTATCATATTAAGAAGAATAACAAAAACTACTCTTGCAGACTGCTCTTTAGGGACAGATTTTATAATAAACAATAGGGCTGAAGAAGCAAGTACAGCATTTTAATCACACATCCTTAATTTTCAAACAGTCCTAAAATACTACTATTGGATTGAAAGTCAAAATAAATTTTTGTCCAGAATTGTAATTAGAAATCTTACTAATTGACCTGCCTAGTAAGGGGACAAGTAGACTCATTCAAGGAAAATCCTGTTTGTGCTTCCCACTGTAAAAAAAGTTCAGGTTCACCTCAGGAACCTGAACATACTCAAATCTGTGATGAGCTGCATCTCAGAGTCCTGATGAAATTGGTTGATGTAGCTGCCAAGCCGCTCTCCATGATATTTGAAAAGTCACGATAGTCAGGTAAAGTCCCAGGGGACTGGAAGAAGGGAAGATTTGTACCCATCTTTAAAAAGGGTAGAAAGGAGGACTCTGGGAACAAGTGACCCATAAGCATCACCTCTGTGCCTGGGAAGATCATGGAACAGATCCTCCTAGAAGCTATGCTAAGACACATGGAGAACAGAGAGGTTATTCAGCACAGCCAGCACAGTTTCATCAAGGGGAAGTCTTGTCTCACCAACCCAGTGGCTATCTATGATGGAGTTGACTACCTCAGTGGACAAGGAAAGATTTACAGGTGTCATTTACCTGGACTTCTGGAAAGCCAACAACATCCTTCTCTCTAAATTGGTGAGATGGGTTTGACGGGTGGACTGTTTGGTGGATAAGGAATTTGTAGGACAGTCACATCCAGAGGGTAGTGGTCAATGTCTCAGAGTCCCAGCTGACATCAGTGACAACCAGTGTTCCCCAGGGGCCCATATTGGGACCAGTGTTATTTAATAGCCTAATCAATGGCAAACCAGTGGCATCAGGTTGACGACACATCACCTCATCAAACTTGCAGGTGGCACCAAGCTGAGTGGTGCCCTTGGCACACCTGAAGGACAAGATGACACCCAGAGGGAGGTGACAAGCTCAAGAGCTGAGAGCATGGGAATCTCATGAGATTTAGCAAGACCAAGTGTGAGGTGCATCACCGGGTTGGGGCAACCTCTCGGTATCAAACCAGGCTGGGAGACGAGCAGATGTAGACCAGGTCTACTGAGAAGGACTTGGGGGTGCTGATGGATGAGAGGCTGGGCATGACTTGGCAAAGTGCACTTGCAGACCAGAAAGCCAAATCTGTCCTGGGCTGTATCCAAAGCAGCAGAGTAGGGGAGGGGATTCTGCCCCTCTGCTCCGCTCTGCTCTGGTGAGACCCCACCTGCAGTTCTGCATCCAGCTCTGGGGTCCCAACAAAGGAATGACATCGACCTGTTGGACCAAGTCCAGAGGAGGGACACCAAGATGGTAAGGGGGATGACGTACCTCTCGAACAATGAAAGGCTGAAAGAACTGGGATTGTTCTGTCCGGAAAAGAGAAGACTTTGGGGGTTACCTAATTGCAGGCCTACAGTACCTGAAGAGAGCCTATAAAAAAAGCTGGAAAGGGAATTCTAACAAGGGCATGCAGTGACAGGACAAGGCTTGAGAGTACAGCTGCCAAGACTGATACTCTGAATTATGTGTGGAGAAAGCAGAGCTGTCTCTTTCTTTGGACCTTGACCAGTGGACCCAGGACAGACACAATGGAGGCAGAATAAAACCAGAAAATGCTTGACAGGCTATAAAAGATGGAATGTGATGAACACTAGCCTCTCCATGAACAGTACAGACACTGTAACAGTACGAACAGTGAGGCTACCAATCATTCTTAAACTTCAAATCTGAAAGCCCTAAATCTTAAGTAAAGCACTTCTCTGGATGGTTTTCTGTGAGAAACATGTCATGCTCTGGGTTAACAGCAGTAAGAGATCAGCTAGAGTGGTAATGTTGCAGTGCTAACCTTAGTAAAGTACTCCACAATTTTCTAAGACATTGGCACTTTATGTACTGTTGGAGCTACAAGTAGAAGTTATTTTCAAGTTTTTGAAAGTAACTGAGCCTAGAAAGACACTTTTTGTTCTGTGAAGAATAAAGGATGGCAATGCACAATTTTGCAAGGGAAATATGACACTGTTCTCCATTCCTAATTTTCAGGGGAAAAAAAAAGTTTTTTAAAGTATTACAAAGTTGCTCATACTCATAGAATACATATCTAACACCTCTATTCTCTGAGCCAATTCATTATCACTGGGTTTCCCAACAGGAAGTAAAGAAATAAATAACTCTCAGGATCCTCTATATTAAACACAGGTTTAAAAGCAAACAATCAGATGAAGAAAAACCCCACAATACCCAGGTGATCCTAAGTATACTGTCACAATGCATTTATTTTTTTCATTTATTTATAGATATGGGATTAATTTTGAGATCAGATTTATTGTAGTCACATATATATATGTAAGTCTTCTTAAGAGTTCTGCAAAAATGTTTTTATCCATTATTGCAAGCATCTTGACTGTGTCATTGGGCAGAACTTTTTGTCCATGAACAACATTTAGTGTTGAGAAGAATAAGTATCAACCTATCTATCTAGGGAGGTCTATCAACTTATCTCTCTACCTGTCTCAGGAAAGAATAATTCATGGAAGGATTCCAGAATTACTAGAAATATTGTTATCTAAAACGTATTGTGTAAACTTCTTATTCTGACTAGATCCAGGAAATATCTTGGAGTCCTGCTAAACCACGGTTAATTCACTTTCCAGAAAAAATGACCAAAAAAAACCCCACAAAAATCCTAAAGTGTGTAGATCAGATATCAATTCTATGAATTTCAAAAGAAACAGGTGTGGAAACTGAACTGAAATTAGTGTATAGAACAGTAAAATAAACAGAATTACAGAAAAACAATCTTACCAAATTCCTCAAAGAAGGAAATCCTACATCCACATGTAGTTTAGATTATCACTGAGGAAAATTATACACATGCACGGGACACATACTTGTGATCAGCATCATACTGAAGATGATCCACAGCCTACAAATGAAGCAGTCATGCCAACAGAAACTTTTGAGTGAATGTGGTGTTCTTTTGTAAGAATACATAATAATTAATCTTAGAAATCCAAAAATTTTAATTAATATAATCCTTTGGTTAGCATTATTTGAGTTAATCGAGGACTACTTTGCTGTCAGAGAAAAATAACCCAACTATCAAAAAAACAAAGTAGAGAGAATTAACTGAAGAAAAGAAAGAGTAAAAAGATTTTATTGTTATTCTCCATTTACAAGAAGAAAGATTTCCATTTACAAAAAGAGAATGATAAAATCTCAAGGCAATATTCTCTTCTATTTAAGGAAATAAACAAACCCAAAACCTTCAACTTACATCTTTCTTTTTTTGGCTGTTCCTATCACTGTAACATGGGATCACCAGAACCAAACTATTTGAACACAGGAAGTCATGTGAGAAGACAAAGGTTACTAGTAATCCTTGCTGTGTATCTTGGAGATCAATATACCCAACTGAAATCTTATAGATTCTGAAATAACTATACCAAACAGGATTGCTCACTGAGTAAAAAAGAAAAACATAAAGAGAAAAAAAGAAACAAAAAAAAATCATAACAAAACAAATGCCAGATGGTCGTCCTTTACCTGAAATTGTTTACTAAATTTCTAAAAAGAAATAACTTACCTAAATTTAGTAAACATGTCATAAAAAACTTATTTAATAATTTTAGTATGACTGCTATATCAATAAGATTGAACTGACAGATGATGAATTTTATTTACTTCCTTTTAAATGCACATATGTGCATTAAATCTTACTTGCATTTAATCAAAATCCATTAAAAATATGAAGTAAAAGAATATTTTATACAACTGGAATAACTGAAACAAAACATTGAAACATGATCCAAGGATATTACCTTCTAGTGACTTCTGTGATTCTGAGAGTGACTACCTAATGTCTCACTTGTTTTGCAACCAATATGCATCAAAAATGGAAATTAATATAAAAAACAAGAATGTGCCCCAACAAAATGTAAAACGCTTATATGAAGAGACACTGAAAAAAAATTGATTTTTTCCCTTTAGAAAGACATTAATGAAAATAAGGGTGATCAATTAAGTAGCAATTAATATATAGATGAAGTACAAGAACCTTATGTTCTCAAGGTCTCTTAACTCAATGAAGAAAAGACATTTGGGTTCAACTCATGAGAAATTTACTTATTGTATGGCTTCATGTGTTTCACTTTTTCATAAGTATGCATATATTTGCCTTGTCTTAATTACCATAATACAGTGCTTATACACAAGAGTATTGCGCATTTTCATATCCTAAAAAGATACAATCTTTTCTGTAATCGTCATGTATATATTAAAATCTTTCCAGAAAGCCTCAAAAAAGTCTACAATTAAAAAAATTAAGGAAGGAATTTCTGAATATTTCTGTTATCTTACTGAAATTCTATTAAGTTGTGACTGACATCAAATATTGTGTTCACTCAGATAAACCATTAATATGTACCATCAGTTCTAATTTACATTTTTTATTTACCTGGATGAATCACTTAATTGTGATTACAATCAACAGAAAACTACCTCAATACTTCTCTTATTACAGTAGTTTTTAGCTTTCACTGGAAAATTCTATATACAGATGACATAGAGGTAAATTGTTCAATGGCATCAAGATTGAAAAAAGAAGGTCCTTATTTTGAGACAAAAACCCATGATGTATGGAGTTAATCAGTAAAATCTCCATATGTAATTCAGCCCTTAAAATTTGATTATCTGCTCTATTGGAATTAAATTGCAGTCTGATGCTGTTACTAATCTATGTAATTTTGATTCAATTTACATTGCTTATTTAAGTTTGGTAGTATATTGTCCTAATTTTATCTTTGCATACTCAACTGGCTTTTACTAGTTTTTATATCAGTAGTCAGACCTATCCTGAAAATTTTCAAGTGGTTTGATAGTTTGCTCTTTTCTATAACACCCACTTACAGAAGGTACTAACTTTAGTCACTCATTATAAATCAAATGAAGTTAGGAAACCTATCAATATCATGAAAATATGGAAACACTTCACATACAATATAATGCCGGCATACCGAAGAAAACAACTTTGAAGAATCTTAATGGTAAACAATAAAGTCAGATAACTAAGTGAGAGAGAAAATGTGTCATTGCAAAATGGGGAAAAGGAGTCAAGGTAGGCAGTAGGAGAAAAAGTGGAGACACAAGTGAGATGCTGCAATTTTCTTACACAAGATTTTCAGAAAATTAAATTTCCATTACTCTGAACCATGCCATAATCTTTGGTTGCTGATAAAAATGATGCTAGTATCTATTATGTGCCAATCTTTGGGCTTGTCTAATCTACAACTTCATGGTCAGAGCTGCTCTCAGGAACTACCAATGTATGGATATGTTTGGTTCAAAACTGGTCCAAATTAGTGACCACATATCCTAATATTCAACCTTGTGATTTCTTCTGCCCCCATGTAAGTTTAACTTTAGTGGTATATTCTTAAAGCAGTTGAGTGGCCAGGCTATACTCTAATGAGGAAGCAAGTAGTAGACACCAATGTTGCAATCAGCCAGAGAAATGACAGCCTTACATAAGTGTCTCATTTGTTATAGTTCATTTGAATACAAATCTGTCTGTGAAATCATGATTTGTGGCACACATTACAACTATTGACTGTGGAACCTTTCAATTTAATCAAGCATTATTTGATCTTCCAGCTGTTCCCATCACCATGTCCAAAATTCAAGAAATCTTTTCAATCTAAAGGAGAATGGAACTAATTTAAGCCCTCAGGGTATTTCTGGTGAACCTCATTCCTGCAGATACAGCAGCAGTTAAAAAAAATTAGAAAATTAAAATTTTAGCTAGAATAGGAGCAGCTTATGAGAAAATTCAAAGTAAAAGAAATGAAGAAGAATTTAAGGCAGGAGCAATGTAGGACAAAGTGTGCTTAGTTAATGGCAAGCCTCTACAGCTCCTGCTTGCAAAGGGAATGCAACAATTGCCAAGATGAAATGAATGGTCCAAGGATATATATATATATCATTCCACTTGTCTTAAGTTGTATTTGTAGAAGGAGACAAGGAGGATGGACTATTGTGAAAAGGTAGGAACTGTGTCTACACCTGCAAGCAAGGGATCTGAACTGTGTCCAAGAGAACCAGAAGAGCTGCCAACAGGACACAGTCAAAAAAGTTCAAGCCCAAGGAAAAGGTAGATTTCATTAACGAGACCCCGGACCCATTTTAAAAGAAGAACTGAGCATGGCCAGAGTGGTGTGGAGCTCAGTACTATACGAGATGGGAGCAGGCAGAGTCAGGCAGTGAATATGTTTATGTGTACTGTGTAATCCTATGCAGATGTAATACTTTGGGGAATAAACTGAGAATGAGGGGCAGTGGGGGGTGCACATGTCTTTGGGAGAAAATTCTGGTGTGCCACCTTGCCGTAATAAAGACATCCTCCTTAACTTTAAACAGTTAGAGAGTTCTTCCTCTGTGATTTTATTGCTTCACCAGTGCTCAGTCTCTCTGGCAAGGTGGTAAGAAATTACATGTTCTTCAGTGCCTGTCATGCCTCCACAGAGGACAGCTCATTCTGATGCTGCAGCACCCACCAGGAGCCACCCATATATTGCTAACCAATTTGCAAAGGGACATCCTCCTTTCTACATGTTTCCACTGCTAAGACACATATATAAGCCACAATTTATCCTGTTGCTGGATGCATAGATGTATGGTGCATAGACAAACCGAGGGAAGTCAAAGTACAAAACCAGTATTTCTGTAGCTGTTTTGTAGCCCACACTGCCTGCCATAGACCTGAGTATGTTGTTTCTGGAATCCTGCTGCACCCTCCTAACCCAGAGTTACATTCCCACTCAAACATTATTGCTGTGCCTGTGGGAATAACAGTGAGTACAAACCACAAACCCCCCTACTAAATTCTAGTCTGTGTTACAGCTGAAGAATGGCAGAGAGAGTAAGAGCAAAGCTGCTGAATACATGTGGTTTGCAAACAAGTAGGCTGCCGGAAGAGGACAGTCTCCACTAAGGCAGTTGTTTACTATTTAGAATGTAGAAAACAAAAGAATATATAATAAAAAATTCTTTCAGAAAATATTTTGTTGTTAGACAATACAAACTCTACCACCATACATAATTTCTTCTATTAATTTGTAGCCAAATAGCTATTGCTATATAGCTAAGCTATTCAAAGCTCTTGAAAGGCAATTGTACTAGGGACTGCAAAAGCTGAATCAGGAAATTTCTTGTGAAGAGATGATGACAACATAAACATTTTCCACTGAGAAACTGAAGTAATGAAAACATGACAATCAGTTCCCTTTCTTATACAGTTCCAGTATTATGGAATCAGAGAGTGGTTTAGATTGGAAGAAACCTCTGGAGGTAATTTGGTCCAGCTCTCTGCTCAATTTGATTCACTTGGAGAAAATTGCTTAGTGCCGCATCCAGTCAGCTTTTGGTTGTTTCCAAGGATGGAGAATCTACCACCTCTCTGGTCACCCTTTGCCAGTACTTGGTCACAATCACAATAAATAAGCTTTACCTAGTGTTCAGACAAAATCCCCAGTGAATAGAAAACTAATTATATGGTAATACATTTCCATAGATTAATTTGAATTATTTGCTAAAAAAATTTTAAAAAAATTTTAAAAAGACACTGGAAGTTAAACAATTTGCAAATTACATATCATTAAAGAATTTTCCCCAGGAGATCCAAGCATGATGGCCAGAGGAGATGATAATCTACACTTATTCATTAAAACTTCCCTTGTATGTATTCAACAATAATGAAATCTAACTACACACAATCCAAGGTTTACTTAAGGTTTAAATGACACAGGATAATCTTTTCTTCAGTAAGATTTATTTCAGTTAAAATTTCCAAATCAAGCTCAGGCTACCAAAGACATTGAACAGTAAGTGTTTATAACTAAAATAGCTTGCAAGGACTCACTTGACACATGAGCAGCTAAAGACTTACCACAAAGAATAGCACTAAGTAAAATTCTGAAGAGTGAGGGCTTGTTATCAGGCTTCTCTTATGTGACTAATAGAACCATGCTGAATGTAGCTCACACTGTCCCAGGATGGATCTTCCCTTCACTTTCACATTTGTTATATAGCCACAGTTGCTATTTAAGTTTCATGCCAGCTTAAATTGAATGCTAAAAATAATGCCGGCTTATTAAAGGTGTCTTTTCCAATGTCTTAGCTCGACATATGCAACAGAAAAGGGTTTGCTTACTGATCAAAGCACTATAAGTCACTTTTTTTTATTGTTCTAGAAATAAGACATAATTGAGAAGATTGCTTTTACATTTAAAAAAATGTAGATATGTAGATGAGGGTCTTGGAGTATTATTTAAGCTTACCACTCCCATCTGCAAAGGAAATAAAAGTACTGGTCTATTACTGTAGCTGTTACAGTCATGGCATATTTCTTCTGCACAAAACAAAGCTCTGCAAAATAATGAGATGTACCTCATGCATGCTCAGCAAAACTGTAAGATGGAGAGTGGTGAAGGTGCGATAAAATGTAGTTGTCTTGTGAACAGTGAGAGCTGGCAGTTTTGTAGACTGAAATATTTAATCCACTAAGAGCAAAGTTCCTCCATTAACTGCACCAAAGAAGGTTTCACTAAAGTTCATAATTTGAATAAACACTTTGAAATATGTGTTACCTGCTAAAAGTGAATATATCTCCAAAAGAAATGTTTTCCAATAAAATATTTAGACAGGTAAAACTACATCATCCTACATTTAATATCTATATGCCTGTATTTCACAGGATAATTTACATATTTCAAGGACATCTATTCCATAGCTAATAACCCTGATTATGAGAAATCAAGGTATTTGAAACTGTTACAAAAGAAATCCCAACCCATTAATTACATCAAAAATGACCTTGGTATTACAGATATATTCACTATCCTCTGTGACATTCAGATAATGTTGACTGCACTATACATCATGCACCGTGATACTCTGAAGTGCAGAGTCATAAATCTGTACCTGTTTATGTATTTACTGACTCATATGCTAGAAAACCCTAGTGCTTATGACTTCCAACACTGGTATGGATAAACAGACTCTGATGAGAAGATGTTTATGGTGGACTTGCATCTAGTCAGTGAGAAGTCACAAAGGAGAAATAAAACATTGCCAGAAATCATTCCAACTGCTCTACAGGATATGAAAGTAATTTTCTTTTGGAAAAAAACAGCATTTTATGCACACCATATAATCCCTATAAGTTCTTTCGCAGGGAAAAGTAGTGTTTTATATGCAAGGTTTGAAAGTCATTCTACAGGGAAAAAATACAACAACACACTAAATTATGTTCTAACAATATAGTGGTAAAACTTGTTGTTAAATCTGTATTAAAAGGTTATCAGTCCCCTCTGAATTCTTCAAAAACAGAGGCAAAAACAAGTCAGTAAAAGAAAGACAAGAAAAAGCATACCAGTGGTAAGATAGTTAAGGCAAAAGCAAAGGTAGAAGAAGACTATGACCTTACACAGACTGGGCAGAGAGTATAAAGTTCTGTAAAGGCATATTTAACAGAAAAGCTGCCTAAATCAAATCATGTAGGAGTTGAAAGTTATGACACACATCTACATGTATGAATTATTTCTTACATTATTGTATTAACGTACAATAGGGAACCAAGAGGCAGGAAAAAAATACAATTATTACACTAGTCCCAAAAATCTATCTTTTTTGACATAATTTGTTAATGAAAATGAATGAAGCTTGTCATGATCCCTTTATGAATCTCCTTAGGATGCCAAACAAAGTAAACTCTCTCAGAACAACTTTCTGTCTGAAGATCTAAAACTTGACCAGCTTAGAAATGTCACCACCACCACTATATGGATTAAGTACACAAGAGAGTTATTTGAGTTCCACAGACATTAGTGGAGATACCTTCCACACAGCAGAACTCCATCAAGGACAGAGGTATTGTGCAGTTGTTGACATTAGACTTATTAATTTGAGCAACTGTCTATCTGTAAAAGATTCACAATCAGGCATAGTATACAAATTTCAGAGTTATTAACTCACACAAACCACATGTCTATTCTCAGAGACGTTGGCTTATTTTCTTAAAGGAAACAGCAAAATTTGCCTAAATTTCTGCCAGTTTAATGTTGGAAAAAAAGGCTGCAGAAACCAGCACAATCCTATTTTGGAACTGAAAAAACATCTAGGATTGAAAAGAGGTCTTCCAGTATGTACTTTTATTTGTTTCAGCATTACATCACATATTTTCTTCAAAAGAATCATTTAAACTTCACTGTAAACAACCCAAGTTTTGAGTCCTTTTTTATTCTGAGAACTTAATCAAAGTAAGGAAACAGTGAAGAGAAGTAAATGAGTGAAATAAAATCATGGCCAATTAACAAATGTGTTCAATTTAAAAGTACCAACATATATATTTAAAGAATGAAAATTTACAGCAGATTTGAACCAATATCTTCGTATGCATGCCAAAATGTGCATACATGTGTATATACACATGCATAAATGTACACAGACACAAGACACACAGACACACACACACATACACACACACACACTTATATAGCGGTAATGTGAAGGCATGTTTTTCTATTATCCAAAACACTTGGAATGCAGGAAGCAACCCAGTCCCATATCCTGTTTCTCTAAAGTAACGCATGCAGTTGTTTTCTGATTATGCTCTGCTAACATTCATCTTCAGAAAAGAAAAAAGCTTCTGTTAACATAACTCCTTACTTTTACCTGTTCAGGTATGGGTATTTTAGTCCTGTGTTCTATCATTTGCTTGATGCTCACCTGTCTGTTCTGCTGCTACATGCTTGTTGTTACTCTGTTTCCATGTCTCTTACCATTGTGATTATTCTTTTATTCCTTCCCTCCCAAGTTCTGTTCTTCCACATAGGTTGTTGGGCAAATTTAAGTAGAAGTGCAGTTTTTTAGAGTTATTCATATTTAATTTTTCATTGTTTCCAGTCAATAACCACTAACATATTTCCCTCCTTTCTGTCTTTTAAAGCAGTCACCCTCTCTTTCTTCTTCTTGGCCTTCCTTTTTTTACAATCTAAAGTGCAAATCCCCCTCCTTTATTACTTAGACTTCAGAGCTATTATTGCTTATACTTTTAAAGCCTTTGCCTTGACACGTCTAATTGACAGTAGTAAACAAAATCAGTACATATTTCTCATGCCTTCAACAATAATGCTTCTGTCTATATATATAACACAAATTCCCTGTAAAACAGTGTCTTAACTTTAAGCTAGATTTGATCACCTTTGTAAGCAGAGAGATCCAAAACTTAACACTAGAGTTTTGCTGCTTTTATTAAGCTCTAGCACAAAATTATATTTGTAGCAATCTATTAGAATTATAGAATCATTTAGGTTGGAAAAGACCCTTAAGATTTAGACCAATCTAACTCAATGCTACCAACCTAGTCTTACAGTTTACTGCACTTCTGCATTATATAAAATTTTATATATATAAAAAACAAATAATAATAAAAAAAAAAAAAACAAAACAAAAAAAAGCGTCTTTTTTCTTGGTGTACTTGTAAGATGTAACTTTAGCAATTGTCAGGTAATTTTTGTTCTTTGCCCTAAAGTAAATTATATCCTCCTCCTGCTGCTGAGTTGCATGATCCCTGTGGTGTGGGTGATTATTCTCTGTTTGCTGTTACAATGTGCATTGTAAAAAAACACTGAGAGAAATCTTAGGAAATGCAAGCTCTTTTTCAACCAAGTATGTGACATTAGTAAGTGTGGCCAAAAACATAGGGAAATGGGATTTAGCCAGTGTTGAACAGACTGATGTAGGAAATCTGAGATGCCAACCATAACAAAATAACAAAAATTCCAATTTACAGTAAACACACATGGAAGAACATTTCATTCACTGGACAATAACCTCACTATTTCTTTACAGCAGATACAAGGCAGTATTACACGTTTGGACTAGCAGTTCTGAAATGATAGTGCATCAGCAATATCGGGTTACCCTCCACAAATTTTTCATTAGTCAGCAGAAGAAAAGAACTAAAACTAATTTTAAGTGGTTTTTTTTTCATAACCAGAAGCACCAATCTTTCCTCAAACATGAAAACCACCTTATGCATTTTTTTTTTCCATTTAGTTGTGAACTTAGTAAAAAATACACACATACTATCTAAACACATATTTTTTGAAGTTAAGACTAATGTGAGACAAGGGATATAAGGATTTTGGAGTATCTCTGAAAATGTCTGGGAGAATTTCTGTTGGCACACTACTGTAAATATTGGGATTTCAATTATCATGCTAAAATTTGTATGTCCTCCTAAAAAATCACTTAAATGAGCCTAAGTTTACTCTGAATACATTTATATATTTAGAATAAAACCAATCTAAGAAGTTTTCTTCTTATTCCCCTAAAGTAGCTCTGATGCAGGTCTTGACAGTAGACAGAATATACTACAACTAGTGTAATGCATCCAAGCAGCTGAAGTGGTAGATTAGATAAAGTTCAACTTCTAAACCACATGGTGATTAAAGTGAGGTGGTTAAAGAAGCTGAATATGAGAGATTACTTTTATCACAGAATGAAAACACGGAATGGTTTGGGCTGAAAGAGCTTTAAAAGTCATCTAGTCCAACCCTCCTACCATGATCAGGGACACCTTCAACTACATCAGGTTGATCTTGATTGTTTCCTGTGATGAAGCATCTAACACCTTTCTGGACAACCTGTTCCAGTGTTTCATCACCCTCATCATAAAGAATTTCTTCTTTACATTTAGTCTGAATCTAATCTCTTTAAATTTAAAACAATTAACCCTTGTTCTGTCACAACCAGCTCTGCTAAAAAGTGAATCTCTGTCTTCCTCATAAGACCCCTTTAGGTACTGAAAGGCTGCAATAAATTCTGCATGAAGTTTTCTCTTCTCAAGGCTGAACAAACCCAGCTCTCTCAGCCTGTCCTCACAGGAGAGGTGCTCCATCCCCTGTGATCGTATTTCTGGCCCTCCTCCGGCCCCATTCCAACAGGTTGCATATCTCCCTCTTGCTGGGTGCCCCAGAGATGGATGCAGTAGTGCAGGTGGGGTCTCATGAGGGCAGGGTAGACAGGAACAATCTCCTCCCTAGACCTGCTGGTCACACTTTGTTCTACAGCCCAGGGTACTGTTGGCTCTCTGGGCTGAGAGTGCACGTGGCCAACTCATGTTCAGCTTCTCACCCACCAATCACTCCAAGCCCATGTCTGCAGGGCTGCCCTCAGTCTGTTCATCCCCAGCCTGTATTAGCAGTGTAGTTTGCCCTCACCTGGGTGCAGCACCTTGTACCTTTGCCTTCTTGAACCTTATGATATTTCCCACTTCTCGGGCTTGTCCAATGTCCTCTGGATGGCAGCCCATTCCTCTGGCATCTCATATTCATTACTCAGCTTGGGGTCACTCAGCTTGGGTTTCTTCAGGAAAATAAATGTGATAGCTATTGTTTGCCATTGTATACAATGGTAAACACAGTATACAAATGGGGTTTTTTTCCATATATTTTTTATATTTTACTATAATCATCAAACTGTCATGTTCTAGTTTAAGTGTGTTGTTTAAAGAGAGACTCTGGGTTTCTTTCTAGTTTGAATTCTCCTTACCCCCCAGTTTATAATTGTCTCTTTTTTTCCCCTCTCTGCTGGGTATTTTCTTCTGAAGTTTTCATCTTCAAGGCCACTATGGCAGGTTACCTAATCTGCATCTTCCTTAAACTAAATATTTTATTGTAATCCTTTCTAATCACAGAAAAGTCAAAGAAAGAAAGTTGAAAAATGAGTAGATTGAAACTGCAATCCCTTGAACTAAATTCTCAATGTCTTCAATGGAAAGAAGGAATACCCTGTCATTTCTACACCTGCTTTCATCTTCTCTCTCGAGTTCTTCCTGCTGTGAACACCCTAAAGGCTATTTCTCCTCTGAGTACATAGATCTCTTTTTAAGCTGCCATCTTAAACACTTAACATTCTGTGCACTTGAGTGCATTTACCACTTGCTTTCTGCTGCAGCTATAAATAATATTAAGAGAATATCAGTGTCGAGGTGCCTTATCCACACATATGCAATGAGATCAGCAGGTTTTACAAAACATTTATCAACATAACATTTGGAGTTTTCACTCTGCTTTCATTTGAAAAAGCAAGTGCTCTACAAATGGTTTTCTCTAGACAAAGTGGTATTCAATTATTCAAATTACTTTAGGCTATAATAGTTGTACTAAGCATTGTTCATTTTATTAATGTTGAACGCTGTTAGCATCTTAAAGAGTGATATTTCAATTCACTGCCTAGACAAATATTTGTGAGTAAATATAATAAAGTAAACAAGAAGACATGGCTAATTTGTTGGACAAATAATATACATAGCTTGCTAAACTGCTAAAGTCTTACTCAAAGTGAAATAATTCTTTTGTAGTTCAGACCACACATTGCATAATGGAATCAGATGATAGTGATTAAAAACAACAAAAAATGTTTTTGGCAAAGCCTTTTTTAAACAAATATTTTCTGTAGGGGAGAGGAAGATGGAACTCATTCCATTGCAAGCAGAGGAAGAGAAGAAATTTGAAAATTAAATCAGAGGTTCTGTATCCTGCCTAAAATGTAATTTCTATGTATCTGAAGTCATAACCCTCCTACCCTTCAATATGCCATGGACTTTTCTGCAAAATTTAAACAATAAACATTTTTTAGTATTGAAGCTCAATTAAGGTTATGTAAAAACCTTAAAACAAATAATTAATTGCTTAAGGTAGTCTAAGTTATTTATGCTTTAGATTTTACCATATTTACTCAGATGGTAGTACCTTATGCCCAGATACCTGGCTTTTGAATTTCTGCTGGGTCTTTTCAACAGACCCCAAAAACATCTTTAATGAAATGTTTTTCTTGATGGAATATTTGCAGATATGTCTATAATTCAAAATAAAATCAGTCTGTGATTTGAATGGGGTTTTCAAAAAGTGCCTCCCAGAGATTACCATAATTTATACAATAAAGTAATTTCCTGGCAGTAATTACCAAAAAAAAAAAAGCTTTTTTTGACTGTCTGTATTACTACTTGACTGTTTTGAAAGAACATAAGACTTAAAGAAACAATGAAATTCCCATTTTCCCAAAATATTATGTTCACACCAACATAAAGAAGAGTGGAGATGGATAATAGTATATAAGAGAATAGCTGGCATTGCTTCATCTTCCCAGAAAAGCAAATGAGCATCATATTTTCATTAGTTACCCAGACTTTAACCCATCAAACAGAGGCTTACACCCTTCAATATCTAATCTTCAACAATATTAAATATATTTAAGTATATATTTAAAAATTGTCACAAGCCAAGTTGGAAAAGTTCCAAAATACAGAAGAGGTGATTAGCAGAAATAAAATAGTAGAGAAATATTTCTTTCCATTATATGTGTGCTAATACTAAAAACATGTTAATAATGCTTTCAGTAATGAAGCTAGTCAAATAGTGTGTATCCTTGACGGCAGTAATAAGCTGATATTGAATTTCAGTTAATCATCCTAGTTGTATTTATCATGTAGTCTAAAGTGTAATGACATCAGTCTAATCATTAAAAAAAAAAGAAAAAAAAAAATAAAGAAAAAAACCCCAAACCCTGAAAGCAATATTCTGTACTCATTCAAACATTATAGTCATTTTCCATCATTTTTCTTGTTCCAAATTGTGTTTAAGACCACCTATTGATTATTTAACTTGACAAGGATCCTAAGTAGGTTTAATATCAGTGTTCATTTTGAATCATACTCTCATGTATAGCTGGTACAAAAAATGTGATTCAAGGTCTAGAACAGATTACACTGGACTTGTGTGCTGATTTTATCAGTAGACACAATGGTATTATGAAATAAATGACAATGATAAGTGTGTCACATAAGAAGCAACAGAGGAACAGACTTCAAGAAGAAAGTCAATGGTGACATTCAGTGATTGTATCTATGTGAGGAAGTTTCTCTACAGTAATATTATAATACAGATAAGCTTTGTGGAATCTGATAATGGAATATTTTTTCAACAGGAAAAAAAAATTAAATTCTGGGAAACCAATACATCTCACTTTCAGCTATTAATGCTATGATAATTTGGGCATTAAGAGCTCCATTAATTTTATTTACTAATTCATCTTCTGCTCAATGATGATACATTTACTTCTTTTTCATTTTATTTAAAATTTTCATGTACAGTTTTAAAAAGAAAATTTAAAAATTGTTGTTAGTCCCATATGAAAAATAAAATGTCTCCTTTATCTTCATGGAAGACTTCTTATGCAGATTTTTATGCAGAAAAATGCTGTAATTACTCCAAGTTAGACTTCTTTAGGAAATTACTAATAGTAGCATGTCCTCCCAATCCCTGGCACAAGAGTTGCATGTACATGAGATTTTAGCCTGGGAAGTCTGCCCTCAGTAAAGGTATTTAATGTGTGGACACGGTCTTCTCTGTGCTTTCACTCATAGCCATCTGCTATGTGGGCACTGTTCCCATTCACATGTGAATTGGAAATTTTCCTTAGAGTATTCATGGCAAGAAACAGGAACAATAAGCCAAGGCTTTCCCTTTCTACCATAATCACTTTTTGATTCTGCTTATAAACCACTGACAGAAAGGCCTCAGCACACTGACAAAGTATGTTCCAGAAAACAATTTCTGAAAAGTAGAAAAACATGTAATGACAACTTACTGCAACCACTAGGTTTTGTATCAGTGGCACTGTAGAGAACAACAATAACCACTTCTGGTGAAAAAATATATATAAATAAGAAAGTATCAATATGATAGGACACTCTGCACAAGTAAAATTCTATGGCAGAAAATAACATTAGAAAATAAACTTTATTGTAGAGATAAGGGACATCCTTCAGAGAATATGTGTGAGTACCAGTGTTTCTATAAATGAATTTGCTATTCTGAACTCCTTCATATCTGTGTAATTAGATCAGAAAATAGATTCCCAGACACCTTAGAATGCAGGGTCTCAAAATAAGCTGAGTAAACCAAAACCATGGAAAACAAAATGAGCAGGGATCTGCTTGTGAAAATTTTGATTACAGTGTTCACAAATCAATAGGTCTGAATTCACCAGTGAAGTTACATTGAGGGAAGTTGAAGTTTCAGTGAGTATATAATAAAACAAGGGAGCTTATGGAAGAGCAATGTACCTTTCTTCCTCGCATACAAAATTGTTATATTCATTGCTGTGGACTGTAATTCTCTAAGAGGATGATGATGACAAATCTTAACTATTTCCACTGCTTCTGTCTTGACATCTTAAAGAATGAACTGAATTAGTGTAACTGTGATTAACACAATGGGCCAAAACTGAATCTTCTCTTTTTGGAAAGAATAAAAAAGACGTTAAGTTGACTCTTGATAATGAAGGAGTACACAACTAAGGCAAAACTGAATTGTAAAGGCACAGTGATGGCTAGGAAAAAAACCACAAATAAACCTACTAAAATGGTGGTGTTGGAATTGGTTCTCCAACCATGATTTGCTGACACAACATTTTCATTGCCCAAAAATACATACTGCCTTCAACACTCTTCCTAATTTATTGCATTTTATATTCAAAAGCCAAGCAACTTAATTCTCAGAGGACTGAAGAATAAAGCATTACTAATGGTAATACTGTGGCAGATTATCAAAATCAATTTCAACTTCTGGGAGTCAGAATGGGCACACTGGTGTTAAGAAGTACTGCATTTCAAAAAATAGCCCACATAGAACCTTCCAAAATGAAGTACATCTCTTAAAACAGAAAAGGCTATAATTTCCTCCCTCCCTCCCTCCCTGCCTGCCTGCCTGCCTGCCGTGCCTTCCGTGCCTTCTGACTTTTGCTGTTGCTTTTTCACTATGGGCATCTAGAAATCCTGGGTTCTCCCTTCCCCTTTAGAGTGGAATGCTACACTACCTACTGCTCACTACCATACAGCATCTCTTAAAGCATACTACTAAAAACACAGAAAAAAAAAAGCATTTTAGCATGCAATTGGGAGAAACCAAATATAAAAGACTAATGAAAATACGTTTGAAATTAGGTTACAACATCATAGCTGAATGTTCAAAGGGCAGTCTCTGCAGAGAAACAGAACTCTAAAGAAAAGCATATATTCAATGAGTTGTCCAAGAGGATTCTGCTTAGGAAGTATTCATACACATAGGCTATGCAGTCTGGGGTGAATCTCACTCTTAGTAAATCTCATCTCATTTAAAAAATATTTTGCATGAGGTATATATCTCTAAATGAAAGCATACCAACATAATGAAATAATTCTGTAACTTCTGTCCATTTGTTGTCTGTCCCATAACTTTTCAAGAACCAGAGTGTTTCTTATTCTAAAAGAGAAAAGTGATTTCACCAGATTTTTGTTGCAATCACTGTCCACAGAAAAAATTTAGATTTTTTCTTTAAATCTTCATTCAGTATTTAGACATATTGGATTGTACCAATTTACCTCTTGGAAAAATATTATCTTTAATATGTATATATATATACATATAAATATGTATATTTATATGACTAAGGATTAATTATTTTCTTTTCACAATGTTTAGACATGGTTAAGCACATATCACAGTGAGCTGAAACAATCTCACAAGAATATTTTCAGCAATTATAACTAGATATAACACAGGAGTCCATCAAGGGATACTTAATTGGTTTAAAATAATGATCTAATCATAAAGACTTCAGGTAATTAATAACAAACAAAATCTGCAAGCTGTCTCCCATTGGTCAGTACTGTGCAAATCGTCCGTATCATCCAGTTATGTAAAAATTGTTTGAAGAGCCTGAGGAAATAACAGAATTTTATACTGACTTCTTGTGCTAAGTACTGCTTCAGATGCAATAAATATTGAAAAAAAAAAATCCATGATGATCTGATGGTGGAAATGGATAGTTCCCACTCAATAATACATAGAGCAACCTAGCTCACTTCCATTCTTCTCATTGGGCTCTTCCTGATTGTCCAATAACCCAGCCAGTATCATTGCCAAGGGGGAAAACAGTGGTCCTTTGTCTGAAATTCTGTTAAACTCTGCCTGGAACACAAAGACTCACAGGGCCAGAGAAAGCATGAAAGAGCAAAGATGTAATGAAAAATATGCTGACTTATATTTTATTATAATTTGAATTTCATCCTTCTATGATGTCTTTTTTTTTTTTTTTAATGTTTCTCATGGCATTAGAGAAAGTGAGATCAAAAGAGGCAGATATTCCTTAGAAACATAAAATCTACAGGAGCAGGTTTTGTACCCTATTCATCTACTTTGTTTCTCTATTTTTTCTAACTGTTGCAATTCCTCTTCTCCTGATTATATATTCTAGTAAGACCATTCTATTTTTAATCTCGTATAGAAACTAAGCAAAACAACCCTTCAAAAAATCCCTAGAAATCTGCTTTCTGCCCCTCTAACTGAAAAGACAATAAAGCTATCATGTTTTAATGTTCCTGCTAATCCATTTCTAACAATTGTTTAAAAATATAGAGTATTCTTCACATTCCTGTAGTAATACATAGCTTAGACAGATTTTTTTTTTGTCAGTAGAGACAGAGGGAATGTTTTAAATAATCAAAAGTAAGCTTCTTCTGAAATGCATCATTTTCCCACTCCCAACACACATTACGAATCAATATTCATTCTATGTGTTTTTCCCAGCACATCCTCTGCACAGTGTTCAAACAGTTTTTAATGAATCCTGCACTCTATACTTATGCGCTATGGCTTTCTTTGTATATCCAGAAAGGGACACAAGACTGAAAATTACAGCAGACAGAAATATAAGGTGTGTTAGGATGAGATAAGTTACTTTCAGAAAAGTAATTTCAATTATTACTAACAATCTGTGCTGGTGTCACTCTGTAGGCTTCAAAGAGTACTTGTAAGCGCAAGGACAATGTTTTACTCACTGTCAGCAACTGTAGTTATGCAGGAATTAGCTGATATGAACCACACAGAGATGAAAATAGCATTTATACTGGGAGTGAAAAAGAAAATGAGATGCTCTGTTACCTAAATTAGTTGAATTAAATTTTCATTGGCCTTACAGAATATTAATCACCCCCACAGTTTGTCTTCATGTTGCACCCAAAATCCTCTCTAATTCTTATACATGCGTACCTCAAATCTTTTCCCTTTTACATATATTTAGAATTGTATATCACAGGATGACAGAATAAGCTGGACTGGAAGGAACCCGAAAGGATCATTGAGTTCAACTCCTGGCCCTGCACAGACCGGTACCAAGAGTCACACCATGTGCCTGGGAGCATTATCCAAACACATACAGAGCTCTACCAGGCTTGGCGCTGTGACTGCTTCCCTGGGGGCCCTGTTCCAGTGCGCAAACACTCTGTGTGAAAACCCCTTTCTAATATCCAGCCTAAACCTCCCCTGACACAACTTCAGACCATTCCCCCAGGTCACTGGAGTGAAGACTTCTCCTCATCTTCCCCTCAAAAGGAAATTGCAGACTGCAGTGAAGTCTGTCCTCAGCCACCTCGTCTCCAGGCTGAACAGACCAAGTGACCTCAGCCACCCCTCACAGGGCTTCCCCTAAAGGCCTTTCGCCATCCTTGTTGCCCTCCATTTTATGTTCTCTAATAGTTCAACATAAACCAAACATATTATTCAGTGTGCCTGTCACAATTATTCAAACTGCCCCTGTGCAGAGTAGAGTTTAAGCTTAAACATGATACATTCTAAAGGAAGAAGGAATGATATTGTCAAAGGCTAGAGAATACTATAGTATAGATCATTGCAACTTACACTTGTTAATTGTTAACTTGTTAATTGTAACACTCATTGCATATTAGAATTTTACAGAAAATGTTAAACTCTAAGCATGAATGTGTTTCCCTAAATACTATTTTTATTTTTTTCTGTTTAAGTCAAAAAGCTAATACTGAACAAGCCAACCCCTAATCTAAACAGCACATCCTTAGTGGTTAGAAAATACTGCAATATCTGAAGAGTGTACCTTATGGTGGAGAAATTCAAGGATATTTTAATTTTTAAAATTATAAACCAATAGTTCTTAGGAGCTAAGAGGAAAAGTTACCTGTCTCAAACACTGTTAAGGCCACAGAAGGGAGGAACTGATGATAGGAAAGGACTAATTCCAGGCCTTTCAGAGGCCTGGCAGAGATCTGATTGGCTCATCCTGTTCAAGGCATTCTGACAAAATTTTCCCCATTGACGGACTCTGAAAAGAAGCAACTGTGCATATGCATGTCACTGGTCTAACAAAGATCGCCCCAAAATATGGGAGAGATGGCTGCTGTGACCACCAGTGACCGCAACAGCCCCCCAAACATGCCCATGTGGATACACAGAACCTGGTCTGTGTAAAGATGAAATTGTTGTCCGGGTGCTAGGAAGATAAATTCAATGATCTCAGACTTAGGGGGAGGTTAACAAAGCTTGGAAAGAAGGATATGTGAGTGATAATGGATACAGAGAAAGCAAAATTTAGGGGCCACAAGGACATTTGGCATAACTCCCAAGATAAGAAAGAAACTAATAAAAGCAACTCAGCAACTGTGCTGAAATCAGCTCCAGCTGGATAAAAGGTGATTCTTTCAGAGGGAAGATTCCAACCACTGAATCAGAGACCACTGACCCAAGAAACCTACTGACTCAAAAGAAAAGAAAGACTGAGCATGCAGATTAATTAACCTAAGAAAAGAGGGAATAATTTAACTAATAAGAGATAGAATACTAGTTAATAAGGAAACTATGTAACTTTTGGACAACTAGTCTTACATTCTTTATTTGCTAAAATTTATAATTTATAAAAAGGTTTGATAGTGGTAGACTCCATGGATCCAGCATATCTTTCTGCACAGAACCTACCAGTCTCCTGCCTCACCACCGAGAACACCAATGCTGGTGAAGACCTTCCACCTCTCTCTCCCCACGTCTCTATTCCCCACTTCTCTGCCTCATCTCCAGCTCTCCCTTTTCCCTCTCTCTCTCTCTCACCCCCCCCTCTGCCAGTTCTTCTGCCTCTCGTCTCTCTTTCTTTCTGTCTCTCTATCTCACATTTATTGTTAAAAGCCCCCCATATTGTTGACTTTGCTTATGGTCTCGTTTGCACCTTAATTTGAGCAGAGGCATCTCCTTCTTGTTGGATCTTAAGATTAATGGAAAGAAAAATTCACTGTCATTTTTTTTACCTATAGGTTTGTAAATTATAATATTTTGCATCTTATTCAGTTCTTTTATAAATGCTTGTGGGCCAAAATCCGAAAGTGTTCTCAATTCTTTCTCATTATGATTCTTAAGGAAGTGGTAAAGTTAAATGGTTGCCAACCATGTAAGCTGCTACCCATTACTTCTGTGGAAGGGATGATATGCAAAAAGTAGAGCATGGGGTCCAAATGTTGATCAGAAACTATACTAAGTCTTCTTATTTTTTAACCAACTGAACAAGAGGCTAGTGGTTATATTTCTTCAAAGCTTAAATACATTTCTACTAACTACTTTCCTTCATAAGTTCATTTGGTGAATATACTTTGTAAAATCAACAGATGAGTTTTGTATTGTGCCTGGATCTTGCAGTACATCATCAGAAAGAAGCAAATTAAAAAATCTCTGCCTGCATTTCTTTAATGCTAACTGGTTGTGCAGTCTGGGTAGGAGTTAATTGTCTTCTATCTCTATTAAAAGTATCATTTAATTTAGTCTTAACTATGTTTCTGTGGAGCTACTATGCTTTTAAAGATACACATTTATTTCCAGACATAAGATTCTTCACCTCAATTGTTTTCATATGCAGCAAGGTACCAGTCCCTAATATAGCATCCTATGACGCTCCTGTGACAAATTTAATTGACTGACACATGCAATGGTTGTGAATACATGAAAGCACATATTACGAGTGCTTCCATGTATTCACAATTCACCCATTGCATTTTTTTAAAATGCATCTTGCTTTTTAGACCATTTACATTTCTTCAGGATGCAACAGAGCAGCTGAGCTACACACCAGTTCATGGCAAGATCCCTTAAAGGATCTCAGACTATCAGAATCAATACCAAAAATCCAAGGTATCTGTCTCCGGACTAACTCATCCTTCCTGGCTAGCAGAGGTGATACAACACTTCTTATAATGATAACAATTATTCTGATGGTACAAGAAACCTACACCTTAGAAAGTTGTCTTCATTTCATTTGTGGTCCATTTGCCTTCAAACTAAAATGAGTGAATGGTGGCCAACAGCTACTTTTCCTTTAAGTTCAGGAGTTTCAAGTTCTTCTGCAGTGCAGCTGATGCTTTTTTTTCTCATATTTTATCATAACCTTTTATTCAAATTTAAGAATGTTTTTACTAAAACAGCAAATATTTGTGAGAGATGGATTATGTATTTCTTTTCTAAAAGCACTATGACAGGTATTTACTGAACAAGTACAACCTATTTTCAGTTCACTGAATATCATATCTGTAAAATTCTGTCTTAAAATAATGACATCTATAGAAATTTTAGCACCAACTCAGATGGAAATTGTTTTGTTGCTTTTGCAACTAGCAATTCAAGGTCACAAATCCAAATTTTCTTATTTTTATCTAAGTAAAAGAAAAAGAAAATATGGACCAACGGATAAAATAGCATCAAAGAGATATTGAAAACTTATATTAAGTTCAGGGACTCAAAGAGAGAAAGAAATTTATAGCTGAAAATGAGACTGCTAAGACAATGTGAAAGCTTACACTGATTACTTATTACATGCTTCATTACTTAATTAATCTACTACTTGCCTAAACATACTTTCAGAATACATAGCATGTCATAATGAAAGTATCAGGGTCTGCTTTGCTCAGTAAAAATGTGAAAGGAAGCCAGTGAAATCTTTTCACAGCAAAGCTTGTCTCCTGCTGACATGAAAGGGAACTGCACAGCTAAAGCTCTTCAAAGGCTTTGGAGATGTACAGCATTGTAATAGTAAAGTAGTCAAAGAGATCGTGAATTTGGGAGTGTGTCATCTGATGAGTCCCTTATAACTGAATGCCTTTATTCCACCTCTGTTACACTTTAACCTACTCAAAGAGCTCATGCCAGTGTCACACCACTCAAGCAGCAACGTCTTTAACCATGAGTCACTGACATCAATCACTCATGCTTTTTTAGCACACCAGAAAAAAAAAAAAACTGGCTTTGTTCCCCATAAGAGATTTTTCACTTTTATGTTAATGTGGTAAAAGAAAATACAAAAGCAAACCAAAATTATTGAACATTTAAAAGGGTGTAAAAAAACTTCATGACATTCAATGACATTGAAAAAGGCACCTGTGGCACACACATCCTTAAAATATTCTTCTCTAACTTGGCCATATATAACTGACACAATGAACACTGAAGTTATTTAGGCACAGTATGAACAAAAAAATGGGATATAGTATGAAAAAATTAATATTATCTATATTTCATTTTTTAGTCTATGAGCAGGTGTGTGACTGAATATTTTCCCTTTCTTGTACGTTTGAAGATGGGGCGCATGTAAACATTTTGTGTAACCTTCTGAATGAAACAAATGTGCACCATAATGCAATAATTCTGCACTTGTAAATTGAATTAACTTGTTATGAAACAAGAAAAAATATTAACTTACAAATCCATACATTCAGACTTCATTTAGAGCCTTAGAGGTATACAAATTCCCAAGTATCCCAAATTAATCCAGAGTGACACTAGCTGTGCAAAATTTGCTACACAGGTCAACTGGTTAAAAACTTACATTTTATTTCTGTGGTTTCTAGTGCTCGAATCCTCTTATTTTTCACTGTGTTTAAGCCAAATTTTGCTTCCCAACTTTAGATTAGATATTGCCTTCTTCTGTGAGTGATGACTGAAATAAACATTTCAGTTTCACCATCCGTCCTGACAATTCAATCAGTTCAATCAACATCTATGTTTTTTTAGGCTAAATTCATAAAAGAGCATTAAAATGAGGACAAAATTCTCACTCTCTTATTTTATAAGTTAAATGATAATGAATGAAACAATGAGTCAGAGCTATCAAATTCTAAAATAAATAACCTTGGTACTTGCTCCTCACAGAGAAATACATCTTTATTTTTTATGCAGCCAAGTGGTGAAATAAGATTATATTATTGGATTGATTAATTGGAAATTATTTCCATCACAAAAAATTTAATTTTCTATTTCATCAAAATAAACAAATAAATAAGCATTGCTAGTTTTCAGGGACTGTGATTTTTTAAAGTACAGAATATTTTGCAAATAAATTCAAATATATATTTTTGAGACCAGTTTAAACATTGTCACTTAGACTGAAGTAATTTTTTAACTGAAAATTAAAATAGCATTTATGCATTTGGTGAGAAAAAAATATAAATAAAAATCACCACGTTTTGATGAGAAGTGACAAAAAGAGTACATCAATTCTCTAATCTCCATCAGCATAATTTTTAAAAGGTTAAATCTGTAATCTGAGTAGAATATGTAAGTATCATTTAAATTTTACAGCTAGTTTCCTCCCTATTTTGCAGTTTTACACTTTGTGTCTTTTACTATAATTTTCCTGTTTCAAATGCTTTCCTATTAACCCAATTTTCTTCTTTAGGTTTAGAACAAAGTCAAAGTATAGGTATGAAAAATCATTATTCCAGACAACAGTCATAAGAAGATGACAAGAGGATCTGCTTTAACTGAGTCACTCTTCATCTAATTGAATTAAAAATATTTAAGACTATATTGGTATGAAGAACAAAGTATGTGATATAGTAAGAAAAATGAGATAATCAGAAAATCAGTCAGGTTGATGATAATAATGGAACCTGGCTGTTTGATACCATTTAACTGAATTTAGCTACTTTAGTAATTGATTGCCAGATACCATCCTTGACCACTTTTACCAGGCTAATGACACAACATATTTACATGATTCAATCACTTCTTAGTTCTCCTTGTGCTTCATAGTTTGGGAGTACAGATCTCTGAACAGCATTCTGCTAGATGCTGAAAAGGAATACTAAGAAAATGTTCCTTTTGGAGTTTTTTTTTGTTAAAATACTTATAAAGACTGACTTAAATGGCTATAGACTGCAAAGGAGCACCAAACATTAAAGAAAGATCTTGTTACAGAAAAAAAGTTAAAATAATGGTGACATAATTTTTGTTATTTACCTGAGATATCACAAACACTTCATTAGACATGAATGAAAACTATACAAAAACACAAGAAGATACTTACTTGATGACTAACCTAGACCTTAGAAATATGTTTTCCACCAAATAGTCTTGTAATCCTCCACTGAAGATACCAAAAGCCTGATAATTCAGTAGCTTTCACTGAAACAGAAAAACAAAGTTTTGAACATGGTCAGAAAATGCTGTTTTTCTTTGCATGATACTTAAGCAAACGGAAAACAGTATAGGCATTTGACTGTCCTTTGCATTAGAACATGTAGAGTCAAGATGTTTATCCTGGTAAATCTATAGAGTTTGTATTACAGTAATGCACAGATTTTTATTTTTAAGCAGGTGTTCAAAACTGGAACTCTAATTGAAATAATTAAATGTTCAGCAATGGTATTTTCAAGGTTTGTAAGTAGCTTGGGAGTAATATGTAAATTCATATCTCATGCTAAATACAGGAAAATGAGCTAATCTGAAAACCTTTTGAATATAATCAAATTAATTACTGTCTTAGAGAAATAAAGAGGCATTGATTCTGAAACTTCAGAAACCACTAAAAATACTCAAACAACATAAATAATCTAGTCCTTGTTTTGGAAAAAATTAGAGCTTAATTGGTCGTAAAGAATATTTTTCTTCATTTATATATTTTACTTACCAGCTCTTCTCAAATATGCTTTATATCATTATAATCTCATTAAACACTTCTCTTAGTTATTGTCACCTAACTAATCGCACAGTATATGATTAAAATAAAAATGAACACATCAACCTAGAAAAACTTAAAGATATATTAAATCACCAATAAACTATTTTTGCATTGTTTCTGTAAGCACCCTATCAGAATATCCAATGATATGTATGTAGATTTGTAGTTAATGTGAATCTAGGTATACAATATAAAAATTGAAATAAACTTATCCATTATTTTTTTCTACTTGATAAGCTTTAGTGTCTATGGCTCTATGACACTGAAACAATCTGCTTTATATGGAAGAAAAGTTAGTTTTAAAAAAGCATGTGAGAAAGAGAATTACTCACTCTACTGTAAATTCTACCAGTAAATATGTGAATTTTGTTTACCAGAAAACTTTGCTAGCTTTATTAAAATTCACTGCTTTATTTAAAATACTCATGAATCATTCACAAGGAATAGGAAAACTAAAAGCAAGCCTAACCCTTAGTTTCACATGCAGGTGTTTTGTTTTGCCCCACAACAAAGTATCATTTTTCAAGTCAAGAAGCCTTGCTAGTGACAAACAAGTTCTCAAATACACTCTAAAGTCCATGAAACAAATAAATGTTTTGGTCAAGGTATTGTCAGAAATTGCAGAAATAACTCCACAATAATATCAGTCCATATATATATATATATATATATATATATATATATATATATTATAATATTTTTACTGACTCTCATTTGCCTGCTTGTAATATAACTGGTAAGTATCAGGAATATCTAGTCACCCCAGAGAAACTACAAATAGTAACATCTAGAAAATGAGCAGTACCCACATTGCACAGTGTAAGCCATTTATAGATAAAGTGTCAGCTGTTCCAGAACAAGGCTGCTGATTCTTGGTTAAAACTGAAATGTGTTATCAGTGACATGGCTTAACTGCAGGTGGGTCTTTAATACTTCCATACAACTGAAAAAGTATCAGTTTGGGTGAGTTTTTTCCCTTTAAAGTATTATAAAATCCACAGTCCTGTCTGGGTTTTTCCACATTCTCTTCGTCAGAATTTGTTAATTTGCACTTCTATTGATCTTCCCCTTAATATTTCTTTCAACTTTTTTACTGGGATAACTGATCTCTGGCTAGGGTTAATCTTACAGAAACTGTTATTGATATCTTTATGGATTGCAATTCTATTAAGAATGACATCTGAATTGTTCTTTGATCCTGATGTGTTTCTATGAGTATTAAAGTTCTGTTGAAACACTGAGAAATGTATAAGTCATCAGTACATTATTAATAATATATTAAATTCATGTGACTGACGTGGTTTTGAACCAGTAATTAACAAAAAAGGGGAAAAAAGAATTATTTCTCTCTTGCTGTGAGATATGGATTAAAATGAGAGCAAACCAGGCATAAAACTTAAGAGGAGTAAAGGAAGTTTATTGACAAACTATAAGAACACCAGAATAAACTTTTAGAAAAAACCTTTTCATTTCTCACTGTTCACTATTCTTTTGTTCACATGACAACAGAGACAAAACCTTTATAATTTTGATGGTTTAAATAATCTCAATTCTCTTTACAGTCTTTCTATCAGTTTCTGTAAAGAAACAGAAGTTCCTTTCTGTTAATTTATGGAGTTTGTCACAAGAAAACTATTTTTGTTATAGTTTCTCGTTTCTCTGATATCAGCTGCTCAGAGCTACTGTTATCAAAGCCCACCCCTCCCATTCCACATCACTCTGAAATGTGTTATGGGCCATGAGTTTGAGGATAACATTTTTAAGGATAAGTTAGTCAAAGGCAAAAAAAGTATTTTTCATCTGTTTCGGTACGCTTCACTAGAAAACAGTTTTCTCATTGCCTCTCAAGGCTTCAAATCTCCCAGCACTTCACTATACCACAATTACTCCACTTTTTACTCAAATTTACACTTTGAACACTCTATTCCTCTCCATACTCTATTATGAATTAAAGGAGTTCTTTTCAGGACTTCATTGTCCATCTCCATAGTTTTAACAGAAAGATATTTCAGCTTAATTAAAAGCATCTTCTTAATTCTCTACCTTTCTTGAAGTCTCTTTTTTTTCTTGCCACTAGTAGTTTATAAAGTCTCTTTTCATGTTGATCACTCTCCTTTTCTCTCTCTGGATGAAAAGATTAATCCGCAAGTCTCATCTGGGTAAGAAAGAGTTAAAATCTTGCCCAAGCTTTTGTAGATGGTTCGGTGATCTCTGCTGAACAGGAGCTGGAGCCGTTTGCGATGAAAAGTTCCTCATAGCTGCTTTTAGAGAGCATGGTCTCCGTCTCTGCTTGCAGCAGGCTCAGAGCTCTTCTCCTTCTTCACTCGGCAGTTTTCTAGTGAATGTAGTTACAGCAAACTCTCTAGCTGAACCAGAGATCGGGCCGGGCCCGGCCCAGCCCGACCTAGCTCGGGGCAAGCCTCATCTCCCGGCCGGGAGACGAGAGACGCGGCGGGCCCGGCCCGGCCCCCGCCCGGCCGCATGGCCTGGGCAGGGAACCGGAGGCCAGCCAGAGCTCTGCCACTCTTCACAGTCAGGAAACAAAGAGAACCACAGACTTCTGGTTGTACACTTTAAGGTGGGGTTCACAAGTTGATTTTACTTTTCAATGGCTAAAACTGCTGTCAATTCTCAGCAATGACAGATAATTAGTCAGGAGAAAAGACTCCCAGGAATCTCCAGCAACTTTAACTTTCTTAAAGGTAAACTAACCCCATGACAGACTGCCACTATGATTTAAAGCAAATAATATATTAATAATATTGTTATTAATAATATTTATATTATTGTTGATAATAATAATCAATTGCTGTTGTCATTATTAATTGGTTTTAGAGATTTTTTCCTTTAAGGTACAGTATTCACAGTAAGTGGAACCCAATACATTAAACCATTGTGATGTATTTATATTTTTATTTCTATTAGTGTTTTTTCTTCACATCCCAAATTTGTCCAAGAGTTTTTCTTATGCCTATACACTGTTTCTGGGAATTCACAACCGATTTTTTTGTTCTTGATGTGATGCATAATTAAGTACCTGGTATTAGACTGACAGTGATCTGCAAGAATCCATTTTTTTTTCTGGGTTTGCAAATGTTCTGCTCAATGGCATAAAAAACAAGTCTAATGTGCACTATAAATATTGAAAATTGTCATAATATGAAAACAAAGCTCTTAGAACATTGGAAATTACAGACTTTTGCTTCAAAGGGCAAATGGACATTAGTGGTCAGCCATCAAGTTCTTTTAGACAGACATTTAGAGTCAGAACACATTGTAGGTGAGACTGGATAAATATAGATGCCTAATGATATCTAAATGGGACAGTCACATATAAAACTGGATTCTACAGTTGACCTTTGGAAGTGGTCTTCTGGCCATGAGTAAATATCACAAGACATCTAGCATGACATTAAGGTGGCTAAATCCCACTAAGCTATGCTTTGATGTTTTCAAACCAGATTTGAGATGGGTCCTGAGTATGCCAAGAGCAGTGAAATGAAGTCACTAGAATAATATCTGTCCCTTTTAGAGGATATATCTAGGAGGAGAAGTGTCACAGACTCTCCAAAGGAGATTAAAAAATGGCAGTGAAATGCTTGAACAGAAAAACATTCTGAGACAATAGAAATGAAACAAAACAAAAACAAAACGAAACAAAACATACCCCCCCAAACAAATAAACCCTCTACCACCAAAACTCAGCCAAGGGACATTATTAACACAGCAAGCATGCTTTCCCAGACTAATCTCCACTTGATTACTCAGCTGAATAATATTCCGAGCCCTACCGCTGGCTCTGCACTCTGCCTGCCCAAACCTGGTGAAGAATGCAAATATCCAGCTTTAGAATGAGCTGTGCTTGCCATTTAGAATATAGGATACAAAAAACCTCTTAGATATGTCAGAGCTCAGTAGTATATACAAAACAACCGGTGACCTGAGAGGATGTATACAGCCACAGACTTTTTAATTCCTCCCTTCTCTTTGCTTTGAAGGGCTATATATTTGAAGATATTTTTTCTTCTAAAGTTCTTAATATTAAAGGGGGTACTTATCTAGAGAAGACACCTTAATTACAGAGAACTCATATTCCAGGATTATTTAACATTATTCTCAAAGTAAGTGAGATTAATACTAAAGAACTCACAATAGATTTTTTTTTTTAGTTCTGCAAAACACCTACCAGACTTTCAAATAAAAATTGCCTTAACTCTTACCTTTCACAAGCAAAGCAATTCTCATTGTTTTGTAAAATTCTTCATCAAGCAACACTATATGATATGTTCAAAAACTGTTAATAAACCAAGGTCATGAAAAAAATTATGTAGCAAATTCCAGTTGCACACTTCAGTCTGTAAAGTTTATTTACCCTTAGTGAGTTTCACCTCTGACCACATGGCCCTGTAATGGAGTGCTATCATTGCCATTAGACAAATAACAAGATATTACCTCTCCACAGAGAGGTAATACAGAGGTGGTGCAGTCTCCATCCCTAACATTTTTCAAGATCCCATTCTTTCAGAGGTCTCAGCCATCTGGTGTCTACCAAGTGATTTGAGAAACCCATTGATCTACAACACCTCCAAATTTCATTGATATTAATACAAATAAAATGCACACGTATATCAGTCCATATATTGTCTCTGTGTCTGTATTTCCTTATTAGAGAATGATAATAATAAAGTTGTAAATATATTCCTTTTCCTTGTTTTATGAATTTTTTTGGCCGAATTCTGAAATCCATGAAACTGGATGAGCAGTGAATTTCATGTGGAGAATTTTCATCCTGTATGCGTTAGACAAATCAAAAGTGTAGACCAGGATTCTTAGGTTTTGTTCACATAAGTTCACATGATTGCCACTGCGATTTTAAGCAAATATTTCCACATATTCTAAAGCACGTACAGGAATGCCTAAACTGAAGCATGTTGCATAGATACACTAAAGTTCAGGTGAAGTTCGGTAAAGCCTTTGAATTACTTCCCACAGCATTCTCCTTCAAAACAAATCTGGGAGGAATGGCCAATACCACCGAGTCTTGTGGAGCCTTTTAGAAGGACCTTGACAAGTTGGAGAGATGGGCAGAGAAGAACTATCTGAAGTTCAACAAAAACATTTGCAGGGTCCTGCACTTGGGGGAGAATAATCCCATGGACCAGGACAGGCTGGGTCCTGACCTTCTGGAAAGCAGCTCTGTGGAAAAGGACCTGAGAGTCCTGATGGACAAGAAACTGTCCATGAGCCAGCACTGTGTCTTTATGGCCAGGAAGGCCAATGGGATCCTGGGGGGTGCATTAGGAATAGTATTGCCAGAAGGTCAAGGGAGGTGATCCTGCTCCTCTGCTCAGCCCTGGTGAGGCCACATATGGAATACTGTGCCCTGCTTTGGGCTCCTCAGTACCGGTGAGACATGGAGCTCCTGGAGCAGGTCCTGGTGCAGAGGGCTATGAAGATGATTAAGAACTCTATTAGGAAAGGTGGTGGATGTCAGGCCTGTTCAGGCTCAAGAAGAAAAAACAGAGGGGACCACATACATGTATGTAAGTATCTGAAGTACCTGTGCCAAGAGGATGGAGATAGGGTCTGCTCAGTGGGGCCAAGCAATAGGGCAAGAGACAGAAATGGATGCACAGGAAGTTTGACTGGAATATGAGGAAAATCTTCTTTATTGTGCAGATGACTGCACACAGGAACAGATTGCCCAGAGATGCGATGCAGTCTCCCTGACTGGAGGTCCTCAAGAATGGGCTGAATGCAACCTTGTGCCCTGTGCTCTAGGATCACACTGCTTGAGTAGGGAGGTTGTATCCCATGACCCATGGTCCCTGGTGGTCCCTTCCAACCTGTCTCATTCTGTGGTTCTGTGCAACTTGGATGCACAGGATGCACTGGATACTTGTGGCTTGGACAGGGGCACTCATCCCTGGGTAAAAAGCTGGCTGAATATCTGGGAGCAGAGAGAGGTGGTGAATGGAGTTGCATCCAGCTGATCTCTGATCGCAAGGGCTCTGTACTCGGTTCTGTTTAATACCTTTATTGATGATGAGAACAAGGGGATTGAGTGCACCCTCACTTTGCAGGTGACACCAAGTTGGGCGAGAGTATTGATCTGTTTGAGGGTAAGAAGACTTTGTGGCTAGATCTGGAGAAAATGGTCTCAAGTTACACCAGGGGAAATTTAGATTAGATATTAGGAAAAATTTATTAATTGAAAGATTGGTTAGAAAAAGCTCTGTCAGGAATAGGCTACCAAGGAAGGTGGAATCACCATCCCAGGAAGTGTTCAAAAGATGTGTGGATGTGGCATTTGGGGAGATGGTTTAATTAATGGTGAACAAAGTAGTGTCAGATCTTAGGAGTATTTTCCAACTTTAATGACTCTATGATTCTGTGTGAATGCCTAACACAAGAGAGGATGTTACCATGCTCAGCACTAGCTTTGGGATGAACTTGGATTCAATAGCAGATGATTCAGAAGCTTTATGTTTAAATAAAGTTCATATTACGAGATTTGATAGAAAGCAGAGGTGTTACCTTCTGACTAATATCGCAAAACATTTCAAATGCTTGTGGTTTCAATTCTGTATCATGTGAAACTATGGAAAAGTCAGTACAGACAAAAAAAGAGAAGTTATTGACAGCTATATCTACTAATTCTTTGCTAAGGCTTTTGTTTCTATGGTCTCAGAAATGAGTCATCTATTAAGTCAACATTAGAACTCAGATGTCATTTGCATATGTCCTTCTTTAAGGCTTGAAATCTGAACAGGCCTGTATAAGCTGCTCTATCTGCAAGGTATAAGAAGGAATTCTCAGTATTCTCAGTCTCTAGCATTAACATTTTTTACAAAGCATTTACTGACATCTTACAAATCTTCAGTGTTAAAGGTTTACTAGCACCAAGCAAAACCATAATGGATTTCTACATGCATTATCTTTTAACTCTTCAAGATAATTTTTTTTATGTGGGCATTACTGTCTGCTTGACATCTTAAATACTGAAGAAATGGTACACTGGAGAGTATTTGACAACTCAACAATCAGAATAGGACAAAACAGTAGTGCTCAGAAAGCTTTCTGAAATATATGGATGCATTGCTGTAGTTTTGTTTGCTTTTATTGTTTTACAAGTCTTATCAGAACAGAGGAACAAGACTGTTTGGCAGAAAAAATGGCCCTAAAAATGTGGGAAATGGCAAAAGTTAAAACATGGTTTGTATATGTCTACAATGCATACATTCTCCTTCAGTGGAAACCTGATGAATATTATTTATGAATAGAATTTAAATCTGAGTTACATACCAGATATGATTACAACAACTTTATCATAGTGTTATTTCAGATAGGGATCTGAGAACTGAGGAGAAGAAAGGAAGAAATTATCCCATACAGGTTGGAAGAAATGGCTCCAACACAGGACAAGAATAGTGTAAAAGAACATCCCTTACAACCATTTACGGACTCAGAAAGGAGATGTTGATAGATTCACAGCAGCTCCCAAAAAAGTAAGTCCTGTTTAGAAGGTAGCAATTGGACAATCTGCAGAGTAAATACAGAGAGTAAAAGGGCACCTGATCTACTAGGAGTGTGTAAAAAAAAACCCAAAATAACAAACTAGCAGCTTTAAATTGCTCTGTAAATTGTAAGTGTATTAAGCAGCCAAAAAAATGTGCTGTAAACTAGAATATAAATATAGTTGAATAGTACAAACAAAAACAGTCTATTTATATTTTGCAACACCGTGATAGCATAACCACAAAATAAGCAAGTATTTTGCCTAAGCAACTAATATATCTGGAGAGTAAGTCACACGAGGAGTGGCTGTGGGAGCTGGGGTTGTTTAGCCTGTAAAAAAGGAGGTTCAGGGGAGACCTTACTGCTGTCTGGCAAGGTGGGGGTTGGCCTCTTCTGCCACAAAAATAGTGACAGGATGAGAGGCCACAGACTCAAGTTGTTCCAAGAGGGGAGGTACAGCTTAGAAATCAGAAGGAATTTATTCGTGGAAAGGGTTGTTAAACATTGGAATGGACTGCCCAGAGAGGTGGTGGAGTCACCACCCTGGGAGTGTTAAAGAAATGGCATCTAGTGCTTTGGTCTAGTTGATAAGGTGCTGATCAGACAAAGGTTGAAACTGATGATCTTGGCAACCTTTTCAAACATTAGTGATTCTGTACAACACTGAAATCAAATATCAATGTGTTTACCTAAAGAAGGAGCTAAAGAAATAAAAGTGAACTTTGGTGGCATTCTAGTATTTTCCATAAACATGAGACACACTACATAATAAAGAAGCAAAGTATAATCTATAGGAGAATATCTAAAATTAATCAAAAAATCAGAAAGCAATACAAAAAGGGGACTTTTCCATACACAGATTCCATCAAAAATTGAAAGAGGTATGAGTAATAAGAACATTAAATCAACAAATACAGATAAAAATTTTGCTGGACTCTTAAATGATACAGATATCAAATTTTACTCACTAGAAGAAGAAAGGGAGTTTAACAAGCTTCATGGGAAAATAAGTAGATCTAGAACTGGATTAAATGCAAGCAGTGAAAAACAAATTACTAATACAGAAAGAGGGATTTAGGCCACTGGTACACTTAGAGAAAGCATTGAAATTAATCTCTCTAAGGAAAAAGATATTGTCAAGAAAAATAACACATAATGTCAAGAGTTGTTTCTACCAGGAACTTAGACAATACAATATAAACACTTTAAATATTAGTGCATGACAAACACACACATGGGCAGAAAAAGCGGAAAGAAGAAAAAAAAGCAAGACTATCAATTAAAAAACATGGGGCAATGGTGATATTACTACAGTGTAATAATTGAATAATAAATACCTTAAGAAAATGAAAAACAAATATAAATAATTACTATAAAATAAGAACAGATCATGTGGAAATATGGATTATGAAATTAATAGCAGTCAGTATGGACAGAAGATATGTCTGTCTTCTGACATATCTTCACTTGATATGTCAAAGTGGCATATGAGATGCAGCCATGCACTCTGGAGGCTGAGACAACTGCACAAAGTCATCTTGCCAAAACAAGCAGGGCCAAACATTGGGCCCAGCACTAGTTAGCTCACTAGGATAGCTTTAGACTTGATTGCATCTTTAATCATAACACTGAATATCAACACAGTTACCTGAATTTTTTCTAGTAAGTTAGCACTTATCTTTCCCAGGAAGTGGAATTTCTTTAAATACATCACAAAGTTCCTTCATCTCTGAAAACATCAACTAACATTTTATTTACCTGTAAATCACAGAATCAATAGGAAATTTTTTCATAAATGGTTTTGAAGAGGACACTATGGAAGACTTGATTATAGAAAATAATTCCACAACTACCTTGAAAGTTTGAAGGGACTAACGTTGTGAGTGACGCTGTGGAGGACATAGTCTCAGTGTCTAAGTCAAACATCCTTACATCTCATCAATGCATAAAAAATACTTCAAAAGAGTGTGTCACAGTGATGGTTCCAGACTTTTCCAGTGGTGCCCAGTGACAGGACAAGGAGTAAGGACCATAAACTAAAACCCAAAATGTTCCCCTTAAACATGAGAAGGAACTTTACATTGAGGGCAAAGTACTGCCAGGTTGCCCAGAAAGATTGAGGAGTCTAGCTCTCCTGAGATATTCTAAACCCACCAGGATGTGCTCCTGTGTCTGCTGCTCAAAGTGACCCTGTCTTGGCAGAGGGTTTGGACTAGATGACTTCCAGAAGTGCCTTCCAACACTAATGAGTCTGTGATTTTGTGATCTCAAGCAACAGTTATGTACTTGTGCAGAGAGAGACATTGAATGAACTGAAGCTTAACTGCACATCAAATTTGAAAAAAAAAATTCATCTCTGGCATCGGCAACCATAGGTCTAGTGTAAGCATTTTCAAAAACAGTGATAAATTTTGCAGCTGAAATAAAAGCAAAAGATTCAGAGAAAAAAATTTGAGCCTCATCAATAATGACAGTAGAGTACCAATTAAAATGTGTTCCAAAAACTAGATTGCACCTGGTCTGTTTGAATGCAATTAATGAAGCAGACTACTATAAGTAGCAGCAACCAGCAGGAACTTTGCAAGATGAAATGAATACTAAAATTATCAAGGTTTTCCTTTTCTCATTCCAGAATTCTGAAAGAAATACTATACCAGTAAACCCAAATTAGACTGTATTATTTTACCCCAATAGTTTCCTTTGATAAGGCAATTGATTTTTTTAAGTGGAAAAAATAAAATTGGTCTCACCTATCTAGATTTTGGGGAATAGTGTGATGAAATGTTGTTAGAAGGTTCTACTTAAATGGAAGAATATATGTATCAGTGAAAGAATTTTAAAATTATTAAGAAGGTAGTAAAAAAAGAATATTTGGTTAGTGGTGAAAATTACGGTTAGAAAAAAATTCCTACTATGCTACCTCAAGTAAATCTGTTAGGCTTTGTATTTTTCCTTAACCTTGTCTGAAAAATCTGTATTTTTTAATGAAATGCAGTTTTGATGAAAAGTGCAAGCAACATATTTAGAATTTATTGTCAGAGCACTGACAGTAAATATCATACCTGGAGATTTATACAACTGAAAGATATTGTTCATCCTGAAAAAGTCATTAGATTATTTTCTACTACAGACTTTCTAGTTTCTTTCATTGTTTTATCTTCAGTTTTACATTCCTACATCACAACAAATAAAAAAGCTGAAGAACCGCTTTACAATACGTCCACAAAATCCATCTCAATTTCTGGCATATATCCCCAAGAGGTTATTTGTATTTTGTAGTATCTATATGCCAGAGCTGTACTGAATTTTGTCCAGCAATGAAATGACTTGAGAATTATGACATCTTATCTACAAAACTACACAGACTACAGAGGTACCTGGATAGGTAACATGACATGTATATTTTCTTGGGGAGAAACAGCTGTCAACAGTGTTTTTCACTTCATTTTGCATGGCATTGCAAGACTAAACAAACTTGGAAGAAACCCTTCAAAAGGGGAATCACTGTTCTATTCAAAACCTTCTGCCATTGTGTTGCCTTCTTCCCAATCCGGAAATGAAACTTTAAATAATTTTAGTAAGGAGGCCATACAAGAATGGATCTTTACTTGAAAGCCTTTAAGGGCAATTCTGGAAAGATGTCCATAAAAGTCTACCCACCAGGCATGAGTACGTTTTTATAGATTTTAGGAAATTAGCATAATTGATAAAAAGCATCAATCAGGAGGACAAGTGGTGATGCAATTCCTCCCCAGGTCAAGCCCCCTCTCTGGAGTCCCCACCTCGACACTAGCTGTACCTTGTCCATGAGAATGTATCTCAAAGAGTTGTTCTCAACCTTGGTTCCCAGGAAGAACCAAGATAGCACTGGGGTGTTGTACCTCACAGGGCTTGAAGCTCTGGAATTTGTTTTGTTTTTCTGCCTAGGGAAAGGCCATGGAAAACTAAGTCATTAACACAATACAAAAGGCTAAAGAGCTACAAATATATGTGTGAAGAATACAGAGAACATAAAAAAGGAAAAAAGGCAAAATTGCAGGATTAAATTACTTGGTCAATAATGATGCTTTTATTTTAATATGGCAGTGAAGTGTTCGTGCTAAAATTTTTAGTTATGAATAACATAAAAACTGGTTCATGATTAATTTTAATTACCATATAATTTAGCTGTATGCTACAAAATATTGTACCTAATTTTATATCTAAAATCAATATCTCAACTAGAAAGGAACAGCAATAAACATCTGCAGGACTTGTTCAAGGACAAATAAGGCAAATTGAACTTTTGTCTTCTAAAATTTTCAGACTCAAATTTGTATCAGAAAGCAGCATTCTCTGAACAAGTACAGCAGAGCTTTCTTAAAAATCTAAGATGATTTGAAGTTTTTCCAATTTTTGGTCATAGTTGCTCACACTGGTATATAAGAGACTTTAAATAGCCAAAAAATGCTCATTATTTAAGTTAAAAAATAGATTTATGTATGTCTACATCACCCGAATTTATGTATTTCCATCTACATGGAATTATTCAGGTTTTAGAAAATATCAAGAAGAATTATGTCCTGAAACATCATAGATGTAGCTTCCTTATTAAACAAGCAAACAAAAACCCAAACCAAAACAAAACATCCACCTCACAGTATCTGAACAACACAGTAATTTTATTTCTTTTGTAATTTAATAGTAAACCTAGCAAAACTTTTCCTTATGAAAAGCTTTAAAGATAAAAAAATGGAATCTCATGAACTGTACTGTATACAGAAGGGAAGGAATAGTTAAAAATGTGATGAGGCTTGGTGTTATTCAAAAACAAAAGCACTGTTCTCCAAGAACATTTTTCATTGTATAACTGAATTATTGTTTGCTAGACTGACTAAATAGTAAAATATGAGAAGGGACTTTTCAAGCTGTTAGTTTATAGAAAAAGAGTATTAATATTGATTCCTACATGTGACTCCAGCTCATTTACAGAAGAGAGCCAAGAGACTGTTTTTCTCTTTATCCCTATCTCTGTTTCTCCTTCTTTCTTGTGGTTATGATAACTGTATATTTCTATGCAAAAAAAAAAATAAAAAAAAAAAAATGGAAATTGAGTTGATATTGTTACCAGAAAATTCTGCTTTGTACAACTGCTCAGGAGCAACAGCTATTTCTAATAGGTAGGTGGTTAAACTACAATCCTGTTTTGACCAGAAGTAAATTGTAGTAATGAGAGATTGAGTGAATAGCCCTTGCTCAGGCAGTGGTCATTTTAATGGCAATGTCAGCAGGTCTTATAAGAAATTAGGTGAGTAATATGAGTAGGCTTGAGTCCCTTGTGAATAAATTACTTATGTAAGTCACCCATATAGTGAAGCTGAAGTCCCCTAAACCGATGAAGACTGTGGAAGATGAGAGAGTCCTTTCTCCTGGAAAAAGTATGGTCTTTCCTTTGATTTACCATGCAAGGAAAATACTTTTGTGCCTGTGAATTGTAAAACAGAAACTTGTTGCCCTCCATATTTTAACATATAAAATAGTGTTTGCTGACTAAACAATTACCAATTGTTCTAAAAGAAAAAGAAAAAATCTTTGAAATGTAATAATATATTGTATATTAATTTGAAATGAATATATATTCTTGCTCAGTGTCAAGGAAATGTCAAGTTTGCTCTATAATATGGCTTCATGGCCATAAAAGTACAGCATCATTTTCAGTTCCCTAGGTGGAACCATTTACTTTATAGTTCTTGCAAGTTTTTTGTAGCACCAAAAAGAATTGTCAATAATTCATTAAAACTAGATAGAACAACTCCTTAGAATGGAGTACAGAAGAAAACCCCACAAAACCAAAACATGAGGAAGTGTTAATACAGTGTAATGACTCAAACGAAGAAAGGAAAAAGATTCACTTTGTCAGTATGGGCTGAAAACTGAGTTCTTCAGTAAGGTCTCCTTTCTTTCAATTTAATGAGATTCTTAACAATTATTTCAGTGCTACAATAATGCCAAAAGAGAATGTGTACCTTCAGGGATCACATTGTTTGGTATGTAATATGTTTTTTCTGTACCACAGAGGTGAAAAACAAATCAAATCAATACTTTTTTACATTGCTGTTTTTACACTATCAAATACTTTTGATTAGAAAGCTTATTGACCATTGATTAAGCTTCCAGAGAATATTAGTAACTGGGAAAAAAAAAACAACCTAACCTTTGCTGAGCTAACCTTCGCTGAGCTAACCTTCAGACAAAAGGGTAGCTGCAATACTGCTTTAGTATTATTATATTGCACTTAGTAAGTGTAGCTGAAAGATTACAGTCCTATTGTCTGAAGCATACATACACATGTGAAATCCTGAAAGAAAAAAATGGAGAAGGGTTCACTTCTTAAATGAGAATGCATATATTGTTCATGTCACATGACACAAACCTGATTGGGCAAATCAAAACTAGTACTGATTAGATATAAAGACTCAGTAAACTAAAATGACATTAAATATTATTGTTCAACAACTCATAGAGCAAAAAGCAACCTGAGTAATTCTACACCAAACTTACGTAAAATGCAAAGAGAAGAAACCTCACTATTATTTTCCAAATTATCTCCTCCCTGGTGTCCTGGAGACAGGTCTGGTTTTCACAAAATAAGGGTGTTGATAAGGAGAAAGGAAAGCAGGTCATGCCCAGATTCCCTTGTCTGGTTTTGAAGGCTCAGGTTTAGAAGGAAACAAAAGCAATTAATTTTTTGTTAGCTAGTGCTGTCTTTATAAGAATATATGATAAAACAGTGTACATTTTTAAGGGAAACACTTTATATAAAAATCAAAACTGTATAGTTAACTAGATTCTTACAAATTATCATTCAGTAACACCAATTTTCATTTAAACTGCACTGAGAGTAACACGAGATCTTGCTTTTCCTCATTTGTTACCATGCTGGCTATGACAATTATCTTAAGGAATTTCAGGTCAACTTATAGTTCTAACTGGATTTTAAAAAATTTATGTTAACCTGCAGCTTCCCTTGTAATTTATATATTTCTTTCTCTAATTGGGAAGGTTTCAATGACTACTCATTATCTTTGCAAATGATCAATTCATTGCTACATACACAGAAAATAGTCCCTTTGTGTAGCAAGCAGTCAAATCTAACAGAATGGAGTATTATAAGCAAAAGAATTAAAACACTAAACTGTAACTATGAAAATTATAGAAAATGAGATTAAGAAGATTGTGCCACAGTACTGATACTCTCCTCATGTCAGAAACTCAAGCTGACTTCAGTGGGAGCTACCATTATTGAGTTCCATGTACAATTAGACAAATTAAATTTAAATGTGGCATCAATTTTAATACTATTTATTTTAAAATACTTCAGAAAACATGCACTGCACTTTCACAGAGAAAAATGCTAATGCATCTCTACAACAACTACAGAGCCATCTGGAAGATCATGTTCGTGCTATAAGCAATGCACATCTACTGCACATCTGCTGCCTGATCTTTCCTTATATAGAGCTGCAGCTGCTTCCTAGATGCTGAGGCAGCAGCTTCATCAGCACACACAAGGTCCCCAGAGGTCTTCACCTGGTCTCATCTGTGTGGCATGTTTTATTTTAAAGCCTAGGGAGAACGCAGTTGGCACCAAATTCTATGTCACCCACACAGTGTTTTCTGACTATCTTGGCTTCTACTTTCCACTGTGGTGATCAGAATGAAAAACCTCCTGGGTCTTTTGACTACAAAGCTGTAAAGAAGCCTTTTGATTGCTGGTGCCATAAACTGCTAATAACAAGGCTTGCAACCTGCTAGCAATCCTACTGAAATTGCACCATTTACTCTCCTCCCTGCATCAAGATGAACTTAAAAATATGGGGTAGCTTGAGTGATTACGCCTCAATAAAAAGTTTATCAAATATATTAAGTATGTGTTCCTAGTTCCAAAACAAAAAAGAAAAAAAAGCAGAAGCAATTTATTGACATAAATACATATAGGGAATAGGTTTTAATTCTACATGCTGGCTTCATTTCATACATTTTATATCACCCCAGGAAACACATCAGTGTCTTCAGTTTATTCACTGCATAGCTCTTGTTTGCTCAAGGAGACCACCTTTTATGTATGGCACTCCCAATAACCACTGCTAATGGGAGGTTCAGGTCTGGGACAGGAAGACAAGCGAATTAAGTTGCACTGGAAACCTTCGCAAATGCTAGGGTGTTCACGTGTAAGTCATAACTTCCCAGTGTTAACCATTTCATTTTCCTTCAGTTAAACAAACAAAGTGGATGTATATACCACACTTAATAATTTTCTTTTCCATTAATAAATATAAAGAAGCCTTTTAAAAAATAATTCTCATTCTTTACAAAGGAAATCTTGCAGCAGGAAAACTCTTTATGATGTCTGATTTCTTTCCAGTATGCGAAACTCTCATCCACCATCCAGCACCCTTTAGACTTCTCTTCCTCAAAACCATCTTCTTGCCTGGGATTCTTCATGGAGCTCAGCTGAAATTCCATACTGTAGTTTGATAAAACTCTGTCGAGAAGAACCTATGTACTTACCATCTGTGGTCTCTACAGTGTCATACCAATGTGACAGCAAAGTCTAAGTTTAGATGAAGTGCCTGTTTCTAAACTGGATAGTAAAAAGCTTATGTCCAAACTCTGCAATTTCTTATTATGTAAGGGGCTGTGAAATCATTGCCTGTTCACTTCTTTTCCAAGCAACCATCATGTCACATTACAGTAAGATACTCAACACCAATATTAGTGTTTGGATTAAAAATATCTCTGAAATAAAGTGATTAAACTTTTAGTTAGACAAGAAAATCGTAATTGGCACCTGAATGATTATTTGTTATTATACATTACTTAGTGATTTAACAAAATGCATAATTTTATTTTCCCTCTGCTTTTCTGCATTTTATTACAGGGAGCACATAAAGTAACACCTTTACATGTCAGTTTTAGGATCCATTGTTACGAAAGGTACTACCTAGAGATCTGCAGTATCAGGAAATTATTTTATTGCAATCACAAGTATTTGATTAACTTAAACTGATGTTAACCAGCTTGACTGCCTTTCTTTTTCCTATCTCAACCTGGATTTTAGAGTGTTGCCTATGGTGCTCTATCATTTAAGCTGAAGTAATGGAAGTATGTGTGATACACATGATAAATTAGACTGGGCAGGTTTTAGACAAAATTTGTTCTAAAATTGATAAGGCAATGTTTTTTTTGCTAATCTCCCTATTAAATGAAGGGAAAAAACAGTTAATCTTAACTCCTGCCAGTTTATTCCAGTTTAGTTCACTGAACAGTAATGTGAATGAGTAGATTGGCTCACAAAAAAGAGAAAAAAAGAATAAACCATCAGAAGAGATTAAAGGATAAGAATGTCTCATGGTATCATCACTGAATTCAATGCAGACTGGAATAAAGTCATCACACCAACAGTTTAGACTTGAATATACAATAGAAAATTTCAGATTCAGAATGAGCAATTTTATCCCAATTTTCCTGAGAAAATGCAAGAATGGAAGATGAGTTGAATTGCCAGGTCAGTTTCCTGATTTAATACCATAAAACCTGACTTTGTTAAAAAATAAAAAAAGGAAAAACTTACAGGCCTTTGAAACTTTTAATATTTAGGTAAAATATTAGTACAGAAAGGAGAATACTAAGCATTGGCACAAATTAAAAGAGACAATTAGTGGTTATAAAAACTAATTTTAATTGTAAGTTGAACATCTATAGAAGAAAACATGAAGAAAACTGCATTTAGTTCAGGAAATATAATCATTCATCTAGAGTAAAAATAACTTTAGAAGTCTGTTGATAACATAATTTGTAGTTTAGCACATCAAAGACCGTATTGAAATTAAATTATCACAAAAAAGTTTAAAAACTTGAAAATTGAGTACTGAAGTCCTAATTGTTATAAAAACTTGTATGACACTAAGTTTGATAACATAGTAATAGCAACAAAGTGTTGAGCAGCATCAGCCAACAACATGAAGTAAAACATTTCAAACACTTACTGGAGACCTTTCCAATTTTGCCAACATAACAAATCTGTGCAATCTCTTTGACCTCACAGACTGTTGATGAGTTATTACTAAAAAAACCCAACCCAAACCTAAACACCTACACAAAAGCAACATATAAATGTCAGGAAAGAGCATAGCACAACTTGCCTAATCAAATAAACCTACTTTCCTATTAAACTTTTTTCTTACAGTGGACTGATTCTAATTACATCAGACAAAATGCAGAGCTTATTCTTTCACAGAATCACAGAACTGACTGGGTTGGAAAAGACCTTCGAGATAATCAAATTCAACCCATGAACTGACACCACCTTGTCAAATAAATCATGGCACTGGCTACATCCAGTCTTTTCTTAAACAGCTCCAGAGACAGTGACTCTACCACCTCCCTGAGCAATCCATTCCAATGCCCAATCACCCTTTTTTGTGGAGAACAAACACACAGACAGAGCCCAGCAAATTTTGGATCCTTTTACATGCAGAAGCAAAAAGAACAGAAATACTCCTGCAATTACAGGTTATGTGTTGTACAGATCTCATAAAAGAGACTACATTTCACAGTGATCCCCAGTGCTCCCAAATCTGAATATATTCCCCATCAAAAAAGCCCAGTATCACAGGATATCAACAATTCATCTTTCTAATCTGTGATTTGTCAGCTATGACTCATTATGAAATCCATAATAAAGATAATGAGAAACAATTTTGGGAACAAACTGCAGGTATACCCAATGGTATTCTCTTAGGACAATATCAAATGAAACAAATCTCAGAGATGTATCCAAGACTCAAATCACTGAGTTAACAAAACCAAAGAGCAACTGTGTCAAATAAATTTATTCACAGTTGAACAGAAAACCAGTTTTACCTCTTGGACCCCAACCTCCCTATTTCTTTGTATACTACCAGAAGCATGCTATAAGGGTCTTCTGTAGTAACCTAAAAGCACCTGGTTTTAAAACACAACAAACAGTAAAATCTGTGACAGATTAAGAGTGTGAACAGTCTTCTTTCTTTTTACTGCAGCCTGCTTTCCTGGACTACCTTTGAGCCAAGGAGACCTGGGAATGCCTCATGCCTGCCTAAAAGTCTATTTCCTTAACTGCTTTTGGCATTGAGATGAGCTAAAGAGTTCATAATTTGAAGTGTCAATTTTGAAATATTGCAGGATATTTTAATTTCAAACACCTCAATTACGTTTCCTCTTGGAGCTATGAATTAGTCTAAATCACTATCTTTTTTCCAATTTATTTTCTTTTATTCTGTAGCATGTAGATAAACCTGACATAATAATTCTTCTAGAAATTTGAAATAAGACGTAAGGTACAAGAATGGCACATTTAATTGAAGGTGTGCTGAACACAAAAAATTGAACCATCAGATTATATGTGGGAACCAAAAAGATGCATTATGTAAATCTCTGGATAAATAAAGGGGATCAAATAGAGTATAAAATAACAGACAGTTTATGAAAGCAGTTGGAGATCTAAAATAAATAAGGCAATAACATTTTTGGGAGGACAAGTTAGCTTAGAGACACTTCTCTCTTGCTGTGAACCATTTACAAGAAAGTTAAAACTAGGCAAGGTGAAGTAAAAGGCAGAACAAGATCAATTTCATTTCATTTCCACAAAGTGAAGCAACATTTCAAATTGTTATAAACCACTTGTTGTTAATTGCCATTATTGATCACTTTAGTTGTGTGGCTGTGTTCCAGGTAGTTTCTGATACTCAGCTGTGCTGTAACATGAGACATACTTTGATTCATGCATTCTTAAATTGAAACTGAGCCCCACATTTTCAATGTCTGTGTACTATACCTAGTCCACAGTTAAGGTCTCCTTAGCCCAGCTGTTCAGCCTCTTTTCACCCATCCTGAACAAATGCTGCCTCCTCTATTTAGAATTACCCCGCAGTGGAAACGAAAAAAAAAACAAAACACATTAGTGTTTCCGTTTCTCGAGGACATTCTGAAAAACCCTGAAGATTGATGTTTACAGCAAAACAAGCTGACAAGTCAGTAATGACATTCATTTAAGAATGTTTCTCTTCATGGAAAGTCACTTTGAATTTTTGGAATGATTTTATTTATTAATATACAGGTGGAACAGGAAGGCTGCAATACTTTTTCTATTTGATTTCTAGAAGCAAAATAGACTTGGAGATGTCAGAAGTGCTACACATTTTCATGGTCTTTCTGAATACATTAACACAAAGATAAAGCAAAGCCTGAGATTCAAGATCTTTAAGAGATCATTCTGACAAAAAAAGGACTTACTGAGTTGAAATTTAGAAATGCATTCAAAGCTTAAACCTCCAATAGTCATCCAGTAAAGCAAATAGAACATACAGGGTTCTTATGATAGAAGTAGAATTCACACCAAGTATGCTATCATTATACAGAACATGCTTGTGCAAGCAGAGAACATTGCAGTGCCGATTATGAAGGCATTTAAATACATGCTGAGATACTTGGACAGAAACCCTGTCTTGGATTGCAGACTAAAAGCAGGACAAAACCTATAAAAAGAGGCACTGGCACATGAGTAAAGGAACAGTTCCTAGGTGAGATACACATCCAATGTTAACCTACTGTGGTTACAAAGAAAATGCATTACATTTAGATCCAATCCTGCAAAACAAGAAAATGTCACTTGAGCTAGCACTCAACACAGAATAAATGACTGAATATGTTTTTCCTATGTAAAAATTAAAATTAGTGGAGTTCTCAGTGCTAAAGCTAAGACTACAAAGAAAACAGGAAAAACCATTTCATATAGTTCACTAAAAATACTGAGAATTTGGCTGCTCTCCAATTCTAGTATTCTAGAGTATCTGAGGAGCAAAATATGCATTTTGTGTTGGGGATTTATAACCATTTTTAACAGTGAAAAAATAATTCCTTTTCAAATATTTGTGTAAAAATTGTTTCATATTTCTCCAAAGTACAAGAAAACATGTACCTGTCACGTAAATCTAAGCATGTAAAACAGTTTTATTTTGGGATGAGTTGACTTCATGTCAAAGGTATATTTTGGTATAACTTTCCAGAGCAGTTAAAAACATTACTAACCCTGACAACATCTCTCTTAAAATTTCTCACCGAGTCACATGGCTGTTGCACACTAGCAGGTGAAGAAAGATTACAGATTAGTGCTGACATGCTGGTGTCCAAGTTTCTACTTTGTGTCTCCCCTGAATGGCAAACAGCTCACTGAGCTGATGAAGATGTATCTTTTGGTTGGATATTTTGTACTAAAATCAGCAAAATTGCTTTTGCCATGAGTAGCTGTACATATCCAAGAGCCCAATGTCTCATTTCCAGCCTAATCTGTAGCATATCTGAAGTGGAGAATTTCACTCATGGCTCCAGAAATAACCAGAAATGCAAGGCTCTTGCATCAGGTTTCGTGCATTCGTGAAGCACGAAACCTGACATGATAGAAGGACATCTCTTCAGTAAAGTTAGGATTTCATGTAGAACACTTCTTCAGAACTAGGTTAACCTACTCATTCCTTGTTAAATTATCCTTCTGCTATGCATGGAAAGAATAGTGTTCAGTAAAGGATATTAGTCTCCATCAGTTTTACCTGAGCATCCAAAAACCCTGAAAATCAAGTATGAGCTTTAAACTTCAAATGTAAATGAATAAAGATTGTTTACAAAGATGTGAGTCCCAACTTACATAAATAATTCTAATCAAGCCATACATGAAGCATTTCTTTCTCACTTTTATGTCTTTAACATCAAAGACAGTGTGAGTATGTGTTCAGATTGTCTTCATCAAGAATCAGAACATACAGATATACCTTCTCCAATCACATTCTTTGTTACTTAATAACTTGGCCTCAGGCTGGCATTTTCTCTTCTTCTTTCACTGTGTCACACAGTGAAACACAGACACAGAAAGCTGTGTGTACAGTTCAGTGGCACGTAGCGAATCCAGCATCTTTAAACCAGCATGTTACTTTAATTCAGAAATATACTCCATGGACTGAGTGACTGCAGGTGTCTTCTCAACGTCTTCACTTATTTAGGTGTCTAATGCACAATTACTTAATTTATTTTTTGATAATAACAAGAAAGAAATGTCATTGCTAAATTTGCTTTTCCAGAGTAAAGGGAAATGCCACATGACCAGTATAAATGAGCACATATATTTAGGACTATTGCAACACCACTATGAGGTCAACATTTACATTCAAAGGAAAATGAGGTTTTCAAGTTAGTCGGTGTCAAACTGGCATTTAAATTTAGTCATCTAAATCCAGTGTTCTTCTAGTCTATGGGGGATGTAAGAAATGTATCTTTTACTGGTAGCAGTGAATTTCAGAGCTTGTTTTGCAGGATTTGGGTTTTTTTTTCACACATACAAACAATCATGCCTCCCATTTTAAGAGGAAAACGAATTTTCATTCATGCTTCATGTATAAGAATTTTTTTGAGTGTTTATTTTTAATGGAGACATATAATTACCAGACATAGAGCTGTAATCCATGTACTGAACCGAGTTCTAGCTTTTCAAAGAGTAAGAAATATATTTTTTCCCTAGTTTCCTGCTGTATTACAAGTTCTCTTAAGAGCTGTTATATAACAGGGAAGAACAAGGTTAAATTTCTCATTAAACATTAATTCAAGATTTAGCTCCTGAATAAAATAATTCTTAATTCTTTAGCAAATTTATACAGTGCCCCTGAGGTATCACAGCCCATTTAAACAAGAACTAGCACTAATAGTTTTATGTGTATATCTGCATATCTGTATTAATATATTAAGGTCAAATTACAGTATATAAAGTGCTGTTAGTAATAAACTGTGGTCCTGATCCAGCTCCTCTGAAGTAAAAGCAAGTCTTTGCAGATTTAAACAGGAAGTTGAGTGAAATAAAAAGCTTAGGATAGATGTGCACCAAATACACAAAAATAAAAATCATTGTGTTTGAATGGATACAGGGATAGATTGTCACCATAGTTACTCTGCAGATACTGTATGAGTTTTCCAGAAATGTATTATTGTTCAAATACAAAAGGGTCTGCTTTTTATTTCAAATTAACAACCAGAACTATCATACCAGAACTATCAAAGATACTATAAGTCCCTCTTTCTCTTTATAGCTGTTTACTTAGCCTCAGCTACAAAACACAGCATAAAACTCCTCTTCATATATATCTTTATTTAAACTGCCTTGTTATCTGAGGACTCTTCAATTTATGTGACCCATATGGTGCATTGAAAAGCTTCTATGTTCACAATGAGTTTAAAAGATAAAGATGGGAATGTTCTGAAGTTATGCTATGCCACTCCTACATGAACCTACAGGAAACAACATCATTTTGGTTTTATGAATACCCACACGTATGTACATACCATGGACCCACTCCACTAAGTGAGAATAGGGAGAAAACATTGTTAACGATGGGCTGAAGAAAAAAAAGCCTATATTGAAAACGTATGGGAGACACCTTGTTATGCATATAAAAATGAATAAATTGCAACAAATTTATTTATGAAAATAATTGTTGCCCATCTTCCCAACCATCTGCTTTTCCCTCTTATTCTTCAAACCCTGTAGAAGAAATACAGTATCATTTCAGACAGGAGTGAAAGAGAGTGACACACTTGTAATTCTTATGATACATCATAAGACTTTACGGTTTAACATACATAACTTCAAGATAATGATTTCTCGCCTATTACAACTTAAACAGGTCACTGTAAATTCCATCAATACCTTTGCATAAACATCACCCATTGCCATTTTAGTGGTTGTACATTCTAACCTCTAGCAAACAGTCTCACATGAATTTCATTATATTCACTCAGCCTGTGGGCATTCTAAATGCAGTAGGAGTGTTGTACATGTACTAATCACTGTCTCACTAAATCACAAATGATTGCAGATGAGTGTGAATGAAGTCAGGTGCTAGTTCTGCCCATGTATCAGCAATTCCTATCTTTTTTTTTGACACTGAAGATGCTGGTGAACTAAAACAATACCTGAATCCATCATCTAGGTACTTTGTAAAATTCCTGTTCTGGATCACTCAAATGTTTTTCACAGCTACACTTGCTGCTGTCCTGGTTTAGGCCATTCGTTTTTTACGTCTCTGGGAGCACAATACCATTGCAGCACAAAAAGTGGAGGATGATGTCAGACAGCCTTACAGGTATCCCAGAAAAAGAAAAGTTGGCACATTTAGCCTGCTTTTCCAAGTCCCAAATCAAGAGCATCCCAGGTCTTCAGTGTCTTGGAATGAATTCAACCTCTGTAACAGTTACAAGACCGTGTGTTGTATTTTCATTACTAACCACACTGAGCCATTGCGCATTTCAATACTTACATGTTTACAGAACTGCAAAGATTCAGACGCTTAATACAGAAAGTATTCAAGCTCAATTGCTAATTTTATTGTTTTTAGCTTAAACACAGTTCATTTTGAGGTTATTGTGAGAGGTTTGGTGAAGATGGAGAATATCAGTTTTCTAGCCTCAAAACCTTTTCCAGAAGACCCTAATGTGGGAATTTTGGTTTCAATTGGTTTTGAGGTTTGGTTTTGGTTTCTTTTGTCATACAAGCCAATTTAAAAGAAAATTTAATAAAATGAAGGGACAAAAAAAAAAAAAAAAACCTTATTCTACCCCATACTCTATTTTGAAGTGTTTGTGGCTTGTGAGCTTTGGTTGTGTGTTGTGAGAATTAATAACTTATTGAAGTGTACTGTATAAATTTAAAGGCTTGTTAGCCAACACCTTGTGAGTGTAAAGCAGTGGGCTGGCTGATGGGGTTATGAAGACTGTGCAATAAAAGCCTGACACATGTCTGGTGTTTTTGTTCAGCCTGAGAAGGATACATAACAAACACCTCATCCTCTACCACTGAGTTGTGAGAAATACTAATAAATCAGATGGACTTCCTTACTTCCTTAAAGGGAACTAAATTTACATCTCAGACTAGCATTCTCTAACCAATTTATTACAAATAATTGCTTGGCATTATATCTTTGTGTATCATAAAGGAAAAGTAGAGAGGTACTTGTGTGTCTGCAGATGCAAAAACATAAATGCAGGCTACAGGAAATACAGCACCATTTTGTAGCTGAGATTGTGTGCAATGCCGCTGTCATGAGGTGACTTTACCTTTAAGATGGTTTTCGGAGCTAAGGAAGTTGAACTTGCTGGTGACTGATGGGAGTCTTTTCTCCTGACCAATTATCGGTCATTACTGGGAATTGACAGCAGTTTTGACCATTGAAAAGTGGGATCAACTTGTGAACCCTACCTTAAGATGTAAAGCCAGAGCTCTCTTGTTCTCTTTGTTTTCCTGGCTGTGAAAGGTAACAGAGCTCCGGCTGGCCTCCCGTTCCCTGCCCAGGCCATGCGGCCCGGCAGGGGCTGGGCTGGGCCAGCCACAGCTCCTGGCCGGGACATGGGGTCTGCGGGGCTTCCCCCGGGCTCTGGCCGGGCCAGGCCGGTCCCTGGCTCGGCTGCAGTTTTTTTTTGCTGTGACTGAATTCACCGGAGACTGTCGAGTAAAGAAAGAAAAAAAGCTCTTGACCTGCGGCGGGCTGAGACAGTGACCACACTCTCCAGAGCAGCCATGAAAAATCTCCCATCGCAGACAGCTCCAGCTGCTGCTCCGGCAGAGATCACAGAACCGTCTACAAAGCCTGGGCAAGATTTTAACCCTTTCATTACCCAGATGAGACTTGCAGATTAATCTTTTTTTTTTATCCAGAGAAAGAAAAAGAGAGTAATCAACATGTAAAGAGACTTTATAAAACTATCAGAGACAGTAAAGAAAAGAATTAAGTTTCAGAAAAGGTAGAGAATAAAGAGATGCTTTATGAGCTGAAATACCTTTCTGTTGAGGCTATGGAAATGGAAAATAAGGTCTTGAAAAAACTCCTTTAATTCATGATAGAGAATATAGGGAGGAATAGAGTGTTCAAAGTGTAAATTTTGAGAAAAAAGTAGAGTGATTGTGATGCAGTGAGGTGCTGGAACAGGGTGAAGCGAAAATTTGAGGCCTTGGGGGGCAATGAGAAAACTGTTTTCCAGTGGAGCTCACAAAGACAGATGAAGAAGACTTTTGCCTTTGAATAACTCATCCTTAAAATGACATCCCTAAACTCATGGCCCATAACACACCTCAGAGGGATGTGAAATGGGAGGAGTGAGCTCTGATGACAGCATTTTCTGGGCAGCTGACATCAGGGAAATAGAAAATTATAACAGAAATAGTTTTCTTGTGAGAAACTCCATAAATTAACAGAAAGAGACTTCTGTTTCTCTACAAAGACTGATGAAAAGACTCTAGCAGGAATTGGGACTGTTTTAAACACCAAAGTTCCAAAGTTTTTGTCTCTATGTCGGCATGTGAACAAGAGAATGGTGGGTAGTAGGGGATAAAAAGGGTTTTCTGGAAGTTTATTCTGGTGTTCTTATTCTTGTAGTTTGTTAATAAACTTTCTTTATTCCTTTTAAGTTTTGAGCCTGTTTTGCTCTTGTTCTAATCCATATCTCACAGCAAAAAAATAAGTAATTTTTTTTTAGTTACTGGTTTAAAACCACGACAGCCACATACAGAGAGAGAGATGACCAAATGTTAGATTCTACAGACCAGTGGCAGAGAGGTGAATGTCTGATTCCAACCCCTTTTCTTGGTCCTTCCTAAGGAACCAGACAAAATAAGCAGATAATAGTGCCTCAGCTAGATGTGGTGAGTTGGGTGTGGATTTAAAGCCCATTAGGGAGAAAAAATAAAGTAGTTTTCACCACTTACTGAGATTCTAAATCTTAAATTAAATAAAAAACAACAAAGGGGAAAACACCTCAATTAACCAAAACAATAAACCAAAACCCCTTCCTTCCCATCTCACAGGTAGTATACAAACATAATTCTTCATCCTCTTTTCTTTCAATAAAACTCTTAAATTAGGAATGGAAAAAATTAGTTGAGTTAGCTTTTGCTTCAATTCAGCAAACAGGACAAACAAGAGTAACTGGCGTGCACTGAGTTGAAACTTATTTGATTCTTAAAATAGACCTAGTTATTACTCATATTGAGCAAGGAAGTATAATTAAGCTCATGTTAATAGAGGAGGATAAAATTAATTTATTATATGTTATGGAACAAATCTTTCTTTTTATCTGCTAGAAAACTATCTATAGCCATAATTTTTGTTAGTGTCTTCTCTCTGCAATAATTCCTTGACTAAAACTCATTTGGAACAAAGACTTTGTAATTCCAGGGGTTTTTTTCTGGATAGGAGTCCACATGGGAGGTTTGTTCTCTGAATGAATGACAGTAGCTCTGAGAATTGCAATCCCAGTGTAACTGCTGCAATTTAGAAATGAGAAAATTGTGAGAAAACACTGAAAAATTTTTCATTATTCACTGTGTTTAAAAACAATCCAAACAAAACAAAACCAAAAATCCAAAACAAACAAAAAAGCAAATCAAAAATAAGTTAATGTGTGTGGCACATTCTAATTTTAGAACATGTATCTGGAACATACACTGCATTTTATTCTGTTTCTTTAGTTTTTCCTGTTGTCTACAGCTTCAGAATACCTTGGGAAAAAATTCAGATGGATGTAAACAGTCAATAATTTATTAAGGTACTTCAGCCCTACAGTGGAATGCTAAAAATCCAAAGAAGTGCAAAAAAATCCCAAAATCAAAACAACCCCAAGGCTCTTGGTAAAATTACTCTTTTTCTGCCCCTCAACTGTCTGTACAGAGATGATATATATTTTTAACATATATTTTTCACCCCTGAATTGCATATTGCTCTAAAAATACAGTTCAAGTTCACACTGAACTTTGTGAATCACCAACATCTGTATATCCCATTAAAACTACAGTTGAAAGGATGTTACAAAATATCCTTTGCTAGCAAACAGCCAATACATTGAATTAATCTAATAAGGAAAAAGCAGGTGAATAATGGTAGACAGAAACCATGAAAGAGGAAGGGATTAATGTAGTTTTGTGGGAGGAGCATGCCACTATCCCGCCACAGACACCTGATAGGTGGGAGCTTCTCCCATGTCTGACAGCCAGCTCCTGCTACTGGCCAAGGCTGAGCTCATCAGTGACAGTGGTACTGGGAAAACATATTTAAGAAGGGAAAGGGAGTTACTTGGCAGAAGAAGCTGCAGGCAGAGAAGAGAGGAGTGAGAACATGTGAGAGAAACAACTGTGCAGACACCAGGGTCAGTGGGGAATGAGGGGGAAGAGGTGCTCCAGGTGTTGAAGCAGATTCTCCTGAGGCTTGTGGTGAGACTGTGCTCCTGCAGCTCACAGAGGTCCACAGTGGGGCAGAGATCCATCCACAAACCTTAGAGACCCCACGCTGGTGCAGATGGATGCCCAAAGAGGCTGTGACCCTGTGAGCAGCCAGTGTTAGAGCAGGCTCTTGGCAGGACCTGCAGACCAGTGGAAAGAGGACCCCACACTGAAGCACCTTTGCTTCTCCATGGGGTCCCATGCAGAAGCAGTCTCTTCCTGAAGGACTGTACCCTATGGAAGAGACACATGCTGGAGCAATTTGAGAAGAGCTGCAGCCCATGGGAAGGACCCATGTTGCAAAAGTAAATAGAGGACTGTCTCCTGTGAGAGGGAACCTTCCTGGGACTGTTAATTGATGAATTGTTGATATCCTTGTCTTCTTCTTTGCCGGGAAAGATAAAACCAAAACAGACACACTCTTTTTGATTTCTCCATTGCTGTTGAACTTTCTCAGAATTGTTTTAATTGTCAGGTGTTTGCATGATAGTGCTACCTACACAATACATTTTCAACTTCATTAGCTACTAACTAAAAGCATATAAAATATATTTTCTACCTGAAGACCTACTCATGAAAAATTAAAAGCATTGGTCTGAGGTAATACCAGCTAAACTATTTTTCATAATCAGAGTTAAAATTGGGTTATGCTGTGTAATGTAATACAATAGAACATTTTCACCAACAAACTATTTGATCATGCAATCACAGTGAAAAAAAAAATCTTACCTTCAATTTGTAAGAGTACATGTGCAAACAAATTGGAGATATTTCCATATGATTTTTAAAAATTGCTTGCATATTAAATAAAGTGAGGTCTATATACAGTCAAAGGTAGGCAATCTCCTGAAAACCATCAACGCAGGAAGGAATAAACTACTGTTATGAATATAGGGTGGTTAGAATTCTGAGTTAAGCGCCTCATAAATTACTGTAGTAGCAATGATGATCTCTCCATAGTAGCATCAGCTTTGACAATGACAAAGATTTAGACTGGCACGAAAACCATTAAGGTACAGTGTTCCTTATGTAATTTTGGCACCAGTGCCATAAATAATTAGCCACTGATGGCCTTAGCAGAGATGAGTATGACCCTATCTGTTTCCATAGTAGACAAGTCCTTTTCCTCTGAAGGAAAATGTTTTTTTTAGGTCATTTTGTAATATACAAAACAGCTAGAGTAATTGCATATAGTATACAATTCTTATAAAATACAGTTCAATTTGAAAATGTGTTGCTTCTTTTATTAAAAAAAAGCTAAAAGGCAAAAAAAAAAAGGTGCTATTTTTTTGTTTGCAAATGTGTTGGTTTCTGGGGCTTGGAAAAAAGTGACCTGGTAATGTTTGCTGAAAGGTTTTTAAAACCTTTCTTAAAGCAGATAAAAATTTGAAAGCAGCTTCACTTAGCTGAGACTTTTTAGTCAGATCTAGTCATCAGTATTGAAAAATGAGACTGGCACAAGGATGCTTTGGTAATCATTATCATATGTATAAGAGGATGGTTGGTAATGGCCAGTAATTTCCTTGTGGTAAGTTACAGAACAATGATACCATGTTATTTAATATCAGTATTTGCATAAAAAAAAAAAAAACAAAAACAGACACCTATTGTATTAATATTCTGCAAATTAATAGAGAAAAGAGAACATACTGAATAAAAGAACACTTACATATAGACTTGAAAATATATTATCATTATTAGTGCTTCATGGGAAGATATCAGTTTGTGCTTTTAAGGAATGGAACCCATAGGGAATTTTATTTTGGCCCTCTTAGTGTACCTTTCACTGTGTTTAAATACATTTGTATGTAGTGCTTTATTATTCATGATAATCATGGTGACAGTGTAGCATAAAACTTACAAGTAAATGTAATGGTTTCAGATCTAATGAAGTGGTCAGGTAAAGGGAAAATACTGTAAAATGAGCTTTGATAAGGATAAGCAGTGGTGATGCCAAAAGGCTTCATTGGTGTGAATGTGCTATGAATGCATTTCTAGATATTTGGATGAAAAAGCCTTCCTAGGAAAAATATATTCTGAAAAGGTAGTTGACCAATGACTGGTAAATTCTGCAGGGTAGCAGCTGGAAATCACTGTTGCAGAAAGGGTCCTGGGGGTCCTGGTCAGTGGCAAGTTGAACACGAGCCAGCAGTGCCCCAGCAGCCAGGAGGGCCAACCCTGTCCTGGGGGGCATCAGGCACAGCATGGCCAGCCAGGCAAGGGAGGAGATTGTCCTGATCTGCTCTGAGCTGGGGCAGCCTCACCTCCAGTGCTGGGGGCAGTTTTGGGTGCTGCAATGGAAAAAAAACATTAAACTGTTAGAGAGTGTCCAGGAGGGCAAGGAGGATGGAGAAGGGCATTGAGGGGAAGCTGTATGGAGAGCATCTGAGTTGACTTGGTCTGTTCAGCCTGGAGAAGAGGAGATTGAGGACAGACCTCATTGCAGTCAACAACTTCCTTGTGAAGGGAAGAGGAGAGGCAGGCACTGATCTCTTCTCTATGCTGACTGGTGACAAAACCTGAGGAAATGGCCTGAAGTTGTGTCAGAGGACGTTTAAGGTTCATATTAGGCAAGGATTCTTAATCCAGAGGGTGAAGAACCAGAGTCTGGGAACTGGAACAGACACGCCAGGGAAGCCTGAAAGAGCTCAAGAAGATTTTGGACAATGCTCTCAGGTACATGGTGGTACTCTTGGGTTGTCCTGTGCAGAGCCAGGAGTTGGACTCAATGACTCTTGTTCCCTTCCAACTCAGCATGTTCTATGATTCTGTGTAAGTCTATGCTGTCTTCCAATGTTTTAAACTGGTCTGAGGGGGAATAATTTTCTCTTAACACATATGCATGACAAAAAAAATAAAAGAATTAAAAAAAAATGTTTGAAACAATCCAGTTGTAGTTTGTACATGGAACTTGGCATGTCAGGTTATTATTAAATAAAAAGAAAATTAAAATATACTAACAATATGAAGAAGAGGATAACACCTGAAGCCGTGAGTAAAAATAATGAGATTATCCCCATGTTCCTGAGATTAACCTAGACTTTATTCCCCAAACAACAGTTAATGAATAATTCCTGCTCAAACATGTATGTGTTGTTAATTACTGTGGCAAAGAGTTCAGTCCCAGGGTGAAGTTAAAAACATTTACTATTCTCTAAAACTACTTAACTATTCTAACAGCAGCCAGTGGGAGCAACACTTCCAAATGAGCAGTGCCATCAAGACTGGCTGTTTGCTCTGAACATTGCACATGTGGTTGAAATAAGCTGTGGGATACAACAAGCACAGGTAGTACTTTGCAGGTTTTATATGTGTATATAGTATTTTTTATTTCTATAATTATTTCTACATTTCCTTAATGGCGTAGGGAGTAGTAGTTGCAGAAGGTGAGATTTCAACTGATAGTTCTATGAACATTTTATATTTGCAAAGCTGCTTTTACCAGTGGAGTCAAGCTGTCATAAATAACATAACTAGTCACACTGCAGTCACTCTGAAGTGTTTGCTCACTCATTAACTAATGGGGCAACAGCGGGAACATGAACTCCAGCTGCATTGAAGTAAGCTAGATTGGACCCAGTAACCACCAGTGGCTTCTGGGGTATATATTCATAATGGCCCTTAATCAGTCCTTTATTTCATCAAAGGTATATAGAATCCTGTGGTCTTTATATGCATATGAAAGCTACTATTCTCCTGAATGTGGTCTGAGGTACTCAACTTTTGTTGGTACTGGGTGTGCTGTGGCCCTCTAGGGGTTCAGCAGATTATTGGTGCCAGATTATTGTTACATATAGAATCAACAGTTGCATATTCACAGAATATGCTGACTTGCAAGGACCCCACAAGAATGACTGAGTCCAACTCTTGTCCTACACAGGACAGCTCCAAGACTCATGTCATGTGCCTGAGAGAATTGTCCAAATGCTTCTTAAACTCTATCAGGCCTGGTGCTGTGACCACTTCCTTTGGGACCTGCTCCAGTTCCTAGCCACCCTCTGGATGAAGACTCTTTTCTTAATATCCAACATAAACGTCCTCTGACACAACTTCAGGCCATTTCCTCAGGTTTTGTCACCAGTCAGCATAGAGAAGAGATCAGTGCCTGCCTCTCCTCTTCCCTTCACAAGGAAGTTGTTGACTGCAATGAGATCTGTCCTCAATCTCCTCTTCTCCAGGCTGAACAGACCAAGTCAACTCAGATGCTCTCCATACAGCTTCCCCTCAATGCCCTTCTCCATCCTCCTTGCCCTCCTGGACACTCTCTAACAGTTTAATGTTTTTCTTCCATTGCAGCACCCAAAACTGTCCCCAGCACTGGAGGTGAGGCTGCCCCAGCTCAGAGCAGATCAGGACAATCTCCTCCCTTGCCTGGCTGGCCATGCTGTGCTTGATACCCCCCAGGACAGGGTTGGCCCTCCTGGCTGCTGGGGCACCTGCTGGCTCGTGTTCAACTTGCCACTGACCAGGACCCCCAGGACCCTTTGTGCAGCACTGCTTTTCTTTCATTCCCTAGTCTGAACATATATCTCAGTGGTTACCTCCTTCTGGGCTCAGAATATTTTGCTTTCCCTTGTTGAACTGTCTCACTCATGGCTAGAAGTGAGAGGTGGAGGACACAGTGCAAGGGGAACAGGGAGAAGACAAAATTGCTAATTTTCTAGTTAGCCACATGCTAAATAAAATGAATAGGAGCAATATGTTCCAAAAAATAAGCTGAAGAAAAATACACATCCCCTGTATTAAGGGATAAACTAGAGACTGAATAGGATCAGATCTCTTTGTTGTCAAGTTTATTTCTGCCCTTTAATAAGGATTATCTGGTCTTATGTATTTTAGCCATTTACATGACCTCTTCTTTGTGACTTGAGTATCTCACAGTAATAAATAAGCATGTGCAAAAGTGATATAAATGTGGCAGTACTAATATTTGATAATTTTGAAAATTTGAAATGATATGATTTCCTAAAGACTCTATGCAAGCAGAAAGGAGAACTGACCTCTAAATGCCACTTAACAGGCTGATCAGCAGGTCACCCCTCCTCTGTATATTGTTAGAGACATACCTCTAAATAAATAAATATTTAAAGTCTAGTCTAAAGTGTCAATGAGCTGTAGTCACTATAAATCTGATCCCATTCTTCTCATGTACTTGAAAAGGCCTTAACACAGTCACAGACCCCTGAGGAAACCCAAATCTCGATTCCATTCATTCCAGCTGGCATACAGATTAGACACATCTATATACTTTTACCAAGCATACACAGAGCAAGCCCTCAAGCATGGAACAATAGCATGCCTGTTTCACCCACAGCCAATTTAATTGTATTACCTTCATTTAAACATCTGTTTCCTTCTAATTAGAAGTAAAGAAAATTGCATCAAGAATGAAAATATCCACAACATTTCATTAGATCTGAAAGGGTTGCTAACCTCCATCAAGCATGTCAGAGACACTTTCCATTTATCTTTTATGCAAAATGACTTTCAGGTAATTGCACTCTCTTCAACTAATATAAAAGTATTTTCACTAGAACTACCGATGGTGACAAGGGCTTCATTCTGAAAAATTATTTTTGACAGCAATTCAACATCACTTTGAAAAAGCAAATTTAAAATAATCCAGAGGCATTGGTAGAAAGACAGATTTAGAAATACCTAATATGAAGCAGTCTAATGTTCAACTATGAAATATGTGCTCAGGAAAGATAATAATGGAACAGATATACATATATTGTTTGAAGCTAGTGACAATTTCTTATTGGCTTCAGTGAAAGAAAAGCCAGATCAAAACCAGAGTCTTCAGTAGCAATTTTTTTGTACAGTCCATGAGAGAGAGAGCTGAAGCTCTTATCTCTATGTTTCTGAATACAGCCTCCTCAGACATTCCACCACTTCTTCTTTCCCCTTCGCTCTCAGATCTAGCTTTAAATGCACAGAACTCAACACCCAGCATAAGCAGAACAGACGGCTGGGGAACAGAAGCTTCATAAAGTCACCCTAGGACATGCACAAAAACAACTCTCAGAAAATCAGAAGCTCATACAGAACCAAAAATAAAGCAACATTTCAAGCACTGTTGAGAAAAAGATGATAAAGCATTCTGATCATGAACCAATAGATTCTGATACACAAATTCACACTACATGAGGGTACTTCAAATACCACCCTGGGATACAAGAGATTACTTGAGAATCAGTGTTGAAACCTCAGTCTTGGCATCAATTTTCAGAAGGTGTAGATAATACGTCATCACTGAATATCAGTAAATTTCAACCCTGGCCAAAAATATTTAACAAATATTGAAAAAATTCATCCTGTGATTTTTAAGATCAATGAAGCCATGTCTAGTTTGAAATCCTCTCCAGGTACTGGTAACAGTGAAAAAGCTAGGGAGAAAAGTTCCACAGATTTTTTCTGTATTGGTTCTGCCCCTATCATCCTGCTATAAATTCCTAATTTATTAACCCACATTCTCATGTGTTTTCTGGCTTCTGTTTTGGTAATGAAGCTTCTTTGCTTTATAATCCTCACTCTCAACTTCATATAAGAGCATGGAAATGATACAATTTTTTTTTCTGGTATCTCTGAGAAGATACCAGATCACATAGGAGATCACACAGCAGAAATTAAAAAAGGGTTCATGTGGATTGGGAGAGATGGAATTGGCAAACACTCCTTTTTCTTTAAAAACAAGACCGGTGTTAGATTTCACAAAAAACTAAATTACAGCTTTTATTAGATACTTAATAAACCACTAGGTTAAGTTTACTCTTGCAAGAAGACTAAATTTTAAAATATCTATTATCCCATTTAAGTTACAGTGAGATCCAGCTGAGGTCAACAGAAATACTCTTTTGGATTCCAGTGGCCTTTGGCTCAGAGTCACAGCATCTTTCTACTTTCTGAACTATAGACTATTGTTTGGTTAAAATTATTAATTAAATAAGTCTTAGTGAAAAATTGTATATTTTCCCTCTTTTTATGAAAAGTTTATTTCTCAATTTTGGTTTCACTGTTAACATATAAAAAGCCTGGTTCACATAAAAACAATCAATACTTTTACTACTGTCAGCTTAGAAGAAGCCACGAAGTACAACTACTTACCATGGAATTGTGTGGTTTCAGTCTAACAATTCATGTACAAACACACACTGCACACCAAATTAAATGGTGAAGCAATATATAGCATAACACTAGGAAAATATTTTCTCAATTCAAATAAATAACCAATGGATACCTTTAAAATATTTTTCCTGTTTCACCTGAAGAGTCCCTGATTGGTTTTAAGTCAAGATACTTTTGACATTATGTATGACCAGCTACCTCAGTAAAGTGTAGTGGGAACAAAAGTGCTGGTGTTTCACTCTTCTCAATTGATCCCTCCACTGACTTCTATTCCATTTATTTCAAATCTAACACCGACATTTTACAGGTATCTTCAAATCAGAATATTCTATTTTTTGGATCCCATGCACTCAACTATTTAGTGTTCTTATCACACGTGTCCCTTTCCACTCTTGTCAGATTAGACAGATTTTAGGGTTTTTTTGGTTGGTTTGTCAATTGGTTGGTTTGCAAGGATTTGTTGAGCCTGATCTGTGGCAAAGCAGCTACAATTTTGCAGTTCTTAAAATAGTGCAATAATCATAATTTTTTTTTAAATCACCATCTTACATGTTTCTAAAATGTAAGCCTATTCCTCAGTTTCTCTTGTCATTTATGAAAGGGAAAAGAGATAATACCTTGTTAACATTTTCCTGCAAATAGGAAAAAATGAGAGAAGTTGACACCTGTCTAAGCATTTAAGAGATTTTCTAGATAAACCCGACCTTTCATTCTTGTTACATGTATTTTCCTCTTTTTTCCACTTTATAATCAATAAGTTTTTGTTTCATTTTATCTGTCCTTAAGGTATGTGATGTCTTTCAGGGTGAAGAAATGAAGGTATAACAAAGACTATAATACAGTTAAGTGTTCCTTCATTTTATACCGCACAGAAATTTCTTAGTAGGCATATTCCTCTCTTATTAGAAGAAATACTAGATTCAATTAACAGCACCTACTAGTACTTAATTTTATGAGGCAAACATTGCCCTGGAGGAAAAAAATCTGTGAATTTCTTAGGAACAGCCATATGATATGTTGTACATCCATAAAAAACCTAGGTTTCAGGGGAGCTAAATTTAAGCCCTTCTAGGCTCTTCTTGGAAAAATCCCATGGGAACAGGCCCTGCAGGGAAGGGGGAACCTAGAAAATTGGTTGATATTCAAGGATAACTTCCACCAGACTCCAGAATGATGCATTCCAATGAGCTCAATACTAGAGAGACATTAAGCTCCTGTAACAGGTCCAGTGTAGGATGACAAAGATGTTTAAGAGATTGAAACATCTCTTGTACAAGGAAAGGATGAGGGAGCTGGGCCTGTTCAGCCCTGAGATGAGACAACAGAGAGAGGAACTTATCAATGACTATAGGAATCTGAAGGGACAGTGTCAAGAGGGTGCAGTCAGCCTCATCATGGTGCAGCCAAGCAATAGCACGAGAATCAACAGGCAGAAACTGATGCAGAGGAAATTCCACTGGAATAAGAAAAAGAATTTCTTTACTGTGCCCGTGCACTGGAACAGATTGCCCAGAAAGGTTGTGGAGTCTCCCTTCCTGGAGATGTTCAAGAACCATCTGGACAAAATCCTGTATGCTCTAGGATGCTGTATGCTCTAGGATGATCCTGCATGAGCAGGGAGGTTGGAGGAGATGACCCAATGGGGTCCCTTCCAACCTTACCCAGTCCCACCAGAATTTTTTTCTGGAAGTGAGTTTTTGCATACACATGGAAAAATACTTCTTTCACATAGTTTACATTCTGGATCTAGCTGTATATTATGACTACTCATTTAGAAAATACAAAAATCTAAAGTAAACTAAATTATCCCACAACAGAAAAACTTGTTCATTTTTTCCCAAGAGACAAACAAAAACCCAAAAACATTATTACAACTCCCAGATTTTTTAGAAGTTAGGATTTTTTGCCCATTTCAGTATTAACACTGGGTATAAAATATGGCAAAACACTATGATATTTTTCTTTTGGAGTTGATAGGAATGGCCACAGTTTTTTTTCAACTAGAAAATCAGTTTTAACTTTTTCATAGTGAAAGGAAATCAGATAGAAAAGAACATAGAGAAGAGAATTCTCCCTCTAGGCAGTTCAGAGTAGAACCATCTACTAGTCTGTTACCCTGATAGAAGAAATACAATTCACTTTTCAGGCTCTGCTTGGATTTTATGTCAAATACTACCTTTCCACCTGGTATACACTCGAAGGCAAAAAAAGAATAATGCCTTGTCTTTACTTGTAATTTTTTTTCTCTTCTGTCCATAAAACTGGACCAGTCAACTATTCTGTGATATCACCTGAGTGAGAAAAAACTAACATAAACTTTCAATAAAAATTTTCCTTATTCCTGTTCAAAATCACAGGTGTTCTTTGACTTAGGTTTTAAATGTGCTATCAGAATGAAGATTGAATGCCTTGGATTCTCCTCCATTGCACAGTAATGATACCAAACTGGTATTTACTACAGCTGTGTATTTCTTTCCTAACAAGGGTTCTTTTCTGTTATCATGGAAAATTTTCTAGACTTACACTTTTTAAGCCAAACATTTCATCTAGGTTCAGTATCAATAACACTGTACATGGTTTTTCTTGTGATGTTGAATTCACTGTGGATGGAAATTTTTGTCATTTTCACCCTTGTAACTAGTGAAACATTTTTAGGAAGTATTTTCTAACCTTAAGGTTCAATGATGCTTAAAGGAGCACAAATTAAAAATTGGCTACATTTCAACCCTTTGTAAAACAAAAGAACTTCCTTTCTGTTCTTCCTAAGTACTCACATGAAAAGTCCAACCACTTTGAGAAATAGAAGCCCCACTATTTCCATTTTATCTTTTGCAGACTTATTTTTGAATTATAAGAATCAGAGTTTTCCCTGTATAGTGATGTTTCTGACTTTAAAATTTGATTTTTGGGAAAAAAGCCCTCTATTATATTTTCCACCTCTTCTAACAAGTAAAAAACTAAAAAGCCAAAATGAACAAACAAACCAAAAAAAAAGCCCAAAACCCAAAACAAACAAAAAAAATTTCTCTTTGAAGATAGCTGTTTAATTTTATGATTGATATTTTGCAGAAATTAGTTTTATCTCAGCCTGAACATTTTTTGTAATTCATATATGCTGAATGACCATAAGATTTGCATAAGTATTTAAAAAATTTTACTCTTTCATTCAACAATATTTGTAACTTTGAGAATTCCCATTACATGCTGCTTGTAAATCAGTATCAGTTATAAGGTACCTGGATGTTTTCAATATAATATTAATACAATGAAAGTTTAAATTTGGAGTCCTGCTGAATTCATCTCTTTTGTAATGGACTTCTTGAACTGAGTCAGCAGAAGTTGGTTAATTGTAATAATTAACAGGCTGTGACCCTTCAGCTCACAGCATAGACTTAGTTGGGTCTCCAGAGAAGGTAAGGAATGAAGAAAAAAAGGAAAGCAGATAACTATCACCCTGACCTCACATTCCTGAGAATCGTGCTTGTTCAGAAGTTATCATTTTTTGCTGAAACACCACTTTATGACAACAGTGAATTGTAAGAATTAATACTTTAATCTGTCAACAAGAATGTGTATCTTTTGAAGTTCTGATATGAAATCAGCATCCACTGTCTCAATTCTACTTCATTATTAAATTAGATTCTCCTAATAATTTTTAAAAACTTCCTAAAATTTTCTAATAATTTGTGTTATCACTCAAGTAACAACCATTGGATTCCCTTATAACACAAGTATCTTCTATTTAATCTGTTTTAGTTACGTCTATTTAGACAGGGTTATGGAGAAGAAAACTCATTTTGTTATTTATTACATTAATAGTGCCCTTATGCTCCCCCAGGACAGCAGCTTCTAAGTTAGTGGGAAAACTACAGGAAAGCCAAGCAGCTTTCTTTTTGAGCAGTGCGGTGACCATGGCTGGAAGAACACTGCACACCAAGGAGTCGTGATCAAGATACCATTTGAGTCATCCGTGGCTCATGCTGTGCTACAAGCACAGCCTGGCATTGAGGCCATATCCCATCAGCACAATATAAACTTCAGCTTTGATGATAACAGAGGAACCTGTCCACAGCTCCCTGTTAGTACCAGTGACTCAATTTTTTGATGGGAAGCCTTTTTAAGGCAGCACAAATTAGGATTACCATCATCTGAAGGGATGCAATATTATTGATACTATTCTGTCTTTATAGTTTTATCTCTAATAAATGGCATTTTAAGCAATGCTTTACAAAGTCTGAATGTCTTCTTCACTTGGATGATCTCTGGAGATTATCTAGTTTAATCCCCTTGCCAAGGCAGTGTCACTAATAGCAGATTACACCAAGAAGCATGCAGGTGGGTTTTCAATGTCTCCAGACAGGGAGATCACATCAAATGTCTGTGTGATAATGGTATTAGACATGGTATGAAGGAGGGAAAAGAAGGGCTAACGGTCCTTTTTGCTTCTTCCCTTCATTTAGAACCAGAAAACTTTAAGTATGACAGTTTCATGTATGGGCCAGGTTGTTTCTATTTTTGGAGGCATCTGGAAAAAAAAAGTCACGAGAGAAGTCAGAATGATAAAAGATGTATCATACTTATAGTATAATGAGGTTTAAAAAAAAAAAAGGAAGAAATCACATGTTATCATGAGATTAATGATCACTAAGGATGGGTCAGTGAAGATAAATATGACTGGAGTTACATATTCTTTAATAACAACAACAGGGGGAAAAAACTGAACCAAAAAACACCTCCCCTTTGAATTCTGAATTATAAGCTTGATTTTGTCAGCAAAATTCCCATTGCTGTTTATGTCACACGAACTCCCTCTTCTCCTATGAACACAATATCCGATTTCTCATTACCATTTTTCCAGCAGAAAGCTTAATCCACGTGCCTTTCCCTGGGGCTGGGATGAGTACTGCTCCTGTCTCTGCCACACAGTGTGACATAAGGCTGTTACAGTCAGCCCCTGAGAGCAGGCCTCAATGCCCCCAGCCTTTCACCATGTAACCTGGCTGCTCAGAGCTGATTTTTAGTGACTAACACAAATGACCTCTGATATAATGTTATTCATAAGTCTCAAATACTACAGTTCATAAACTGAATTAAAAATTAAGATTAAAATGCAAAACAACCCCAAAAACTCAACATGAACGTCTGCTAAAAAATGTTATCTACATGACTCCAACGTGTATTTTAAACATTAGTGTTCCAAGGAATTTACTAGTTATTATATTGCTACAAAATATTATAAATTATAAATGTCTTTTTTTTTTCCTGGCATTTCATAAAGATGACAAAGTTTTATCATCAGTTTTGGAAAACTACATATATAAGTTTCCTCTTTTACAAAACCCAGTAAACATTTGTAAACAAGGTAATTGCAAGTATAAAACCCTCAAGTAAATTACTCTTTTTGTTCAAGAATTGAAATATTGAAATATTCAATTGAAGTTGAAATACCTGAATAGAATTTAATTCTTCCAAATATATCTAAATTCAAGATGAATGTAAATACCTACACCAAAGGTACATATTTTTACCTCACAAGCACACTGATAATCATAGAATCACTGAATATTGGAATGGTCTAAGTTAATCAAATCTTCCTGTCAGAATCCTACATACCTTATCCATTCACCAGTTCAGATCATGGGTCTTTGAAGATGCCACCCTGCCCTCTTCCTCACTAGCTAGCCTGGACTGAAATTTTTTAGCAGGTCCTATCTCTGCTAGACAGAGAATGGAGAACAAGGTCACATACAAAATATATAAGAAAAAACTTTTAAGAATGGAGGACAGACTATAGTAGTCAGGCACAGAACTTGGCCTCACAAGCAGAGAGATCAATACCTTACATGCAGCTGGCACTTTTTCTCTCGTCTCTTCTTCTTTGCTCACTCCGCTCTGATCCAGCTTGGTTCCTACCTTTCCCTGCCTTTGGCCATCTCCTAAAGATCCTGTAATGGATCTCCATATGAACACACAGAATATCCCTAGAAGTTTTATAAAATCCCACAAACATCCTCAAAATTCCCATAAAAGCTCCCTGGAGGCCCAAAAATTATCTTGTTTCCCTGGTTTCCTCTCAACTGCAAAATTCTGGCTGAACTTCCTCAAAGGCCCTAGTGGTTTCTTCAGTTGTCCTTTGATCAATGACCAGAGATAGAATCTTTGCTACTTCTCTGTTATCTCCTCTCCCTTCTGGTTTACCTATCTGGGTATATCACTTATTACTTATCCTGTCTCTTACCTCTTACACTGATGAGCTATCAACGATGTACTCAGACAAACTCCATATCCTTCACGTTATCTATCAACAGACTTAAGTAAGTTAACTTCATGGAGGCAGACTTGCATTATAAATATCACTACAAGATTATGTATTACAAAGGTTTTGTGACTTTTTAATCAGAAAAAAAGAGAAAAGGTAATGATATACACATCAATAAAGTGCAAATCTGTAGGAAGCAAAAGTCACTTATGTCAGTATAGCATAATACCTCTGCTTCGCACCAAACATGCAAATAAAAGGTGCAGTCTACTGCTTGGTCAAAACTTGCTTTACTGACATGAAAAAATATTGTCGGTGCAAGGACAGTTGCAAATAAAGATGGAAAAAAACCTCTTACAGTTATTTCTATAGTGCAGCAGTGTGAGAAGGCAGAATGTTATCTTTCTCCTAGTCTAGATTCTCAAATTAGTTAAATATACAGGATTTTTAAGTTCCTCAATTGTTTTTGAACCTTCAGGTGATTATCAGTCAACTTTAAGGGAGGGCAGATAATTCAAATACCAGAATTTATTTGAAAAAATGCCTAGTAATTACATATTAAAGAGGATACAAATCACAGTCCTTACTGAGGAAAGGTGGGAAAACCACCACTGTTTTATACTATTAGCATCTGGCTAATGAATTAGTCTCTGGCTAACAGTCAGCCTGTCATAAAATACCTGCTTGGATCCCTAAACATTTCAGTCTAGTATCTTTTCCCTTGTGAGAATGTCTAAAGACACATGGGGAATTTTGGAGTTGATACAGCATAGGATAGAGGTGAAATGAAGCGAATTTTTACCAAAAAAAGTTCCACTGGTTTTGCTGATCATAGAATTCATCTTCAGTTTATAATCACACTGAGAAAAAGACCAAAACAAACAAACAAACAAACAAACAAGCAAATAAACAAAACTAAAAACATTAAAAAATACCAACCAACAACAAAAGAAACAACCAAACAAAACAAACAACAAGAAGACCCCAACCAAAACCCCCCAACAAACCAATCTAAAACACAAACTCCCTATCCCTCCCCCTAAAATACTTCTTCCTTTGCACTATTTTTTTTTGTTTGTTTGCTTTAGCTTGCAAGGTAGGAAGGGATTTGTTTTTAAGTGGTTAAATCACTCAGTGTAAGTTATTGAGTAGCCTATCAAAGACAAATTAATAAAAGACAACATAAGATCCATTTACATTAACTTCATTGTCATTCAGCCTCCAACATTCTGAGAGACAAATCCAACCATGTAACCCATCTGTGTGCATCCATAAAGGCCTTTTTTCTGTTGTAGCATTATTGACTCCTTACCTTCAACTACAGAAAGGATAGAGGAAAATAAAATAACCATGACTTCCCACCATTACAAATAGAGCTGTTTCTTCTCTGTATTTGTACTGAGATATAAAAAAGGTGACACAAAAATTCACTTATTATGTAGCTGGCACAATAAAGAATTCATTGTCTGGAATGTCTAGGCACTAAAGGAATCAAACATTAATTTTCCATTTATCACCTGGAAAAAGAAGAAAGAGCCTACTGTCATGAAGTATAAAATTCATTGTCTGATATGATCTAGGTTTTAAAAACCCAACAACACATTTCACAGTACAGCACTCGGTTTATTCAGGAAAATCAGGACTGGAATATGTAGTATTTGTTTGAGTGCATGCCCTGTCTCATTTGCTTACAATGATGAAATGAGACCTGAATCTCTCCAGCAAATTTCCTTTCCCTGTTTAAACTGCCAATCTATAATGAAATGTTGGAGAGCATAAAAAGTTTGTTGTAAAGAAACAATCCAAGTTGAGACACTCTAGGGGAAAACACGGCCCCACACAGATTTATTTTCAGGAAAATAAAGATATTTGAAATAATACAATTTATTACAGTTCTGCAGTTAAATGTTCTGAAGCTGTATTAGACCAAACTGTGTTTTTAGAAAGTGCTGGCTTAAGCAGCATTTGAGGATATTTTGAGAATCATATTTTGCAAGACCTTGAGATACCTAATAAGGCATCTTCTTCTAGACAGCAAGAATTCTTTGGTAAGGCTTCTATATTTTGGGACTAGGACTTTGAAGCATTTTGCTGTGTTTTATGAAGTATCCACATACTGAAATATAATTCAGTACACAAATAAAAATAAATTGTGAATTTTTCAGCAGACATTTATCAGGCGATGGATGTTAAGTGATTGCAGCTGTTGTGGCACTGACTCTAACAGACCTGTACGAACTCCAAATCACTTCACAAGTTACTTTGCTCTATGTGGATTTATAGCACATGATTGTAGCAAGGCAATTTGTAGTTTTATGACATTTCTCTCACCATGTTAACCTCTCTCTCAAGAGGTCTGAAACAAGATTCACATGATATCCTACATATTACATTTCCCTAGCTGTTCCTTAGCCCTTCCTTATATTTCCTATTTTTCTAGGCAAGCCCTTAGTACTAATAGTGCCTGCTCACCTGAAGGAGCAGTCACATCAGGACATGCCACAAGCCAATGGTATCTGCTCTATTTATTGACACAAACCTACCCACATTATATTCTTCTGTAATTAACCACAGATGCTGACTGTGCAGAAAGCTGAAAGTGCACAATAGAAGAAAAATAATCTTGCTTAGAAATTTGCAGCATTAAAGAGAAAAGTTAACCAGGAAATATAAAAAAAATTTCAGTCAAAGCTGCAGTTTACACTAAAGCTCAGAATGAATGAATTATCCTTACACAGCCAGCAATTTGTAAGTTATACCCTTCATCATATCAAATGACCAGCTTCTGAAAATATTAACATTTAATTAGTGACATATAATAACAGAATTAGTGATATGTCCTAAAACTGCTATATTTATAAGTTGGAGGAAGTCCCAGATTTTGTGACAAAACATTCTTCATTGACTTCCAATTTCACAGGCATTCCATTTGCACATTGCTTTCCAGTCCAGTCTTGGTCCCTTGGAACCTCTTTGTAATCCAAAATTGTTTCATGAACATTCAACTAAAGAATGGGTCCTGTTGCCACCATAATAATTCATACAGTAGTACAGCAATTTAGTTCTGCTCTTCATCTTTCCAAGGGGTCTCTCCCAGAAGAAAAAACGGTGTTACCTTATACTTCCTGTATTTTTCTAAGTGAAACAGACTTACATGAGGCTGGACTGATCTTGCCAGGTACCCGTATGCAGACTTAGAACTGCCTGTGACACTGTGTTATTTTGATGGCTGTTGTAGCACATACAGGCAGCAAAACAATTACAAGGCAGTACCAAAGAAAGCCATTACAGTTCACAGAGAGGGACAGAAGTAGCATAACTGAAGTTAAAATTGTAAAGCAACTGCAAGCCTGAACACCATGTCTTGGGCATACCACCCCCAGAGCAGACTGAGAAGACCTCTTCAATAACATAACGTCTTTGCAGGGACATGCTGGAAATCATGTAGCAGCAAGGGGAGACTAGCAGCTCAGGCACAGCCTTATGTAGGTGCTGCGGTCAGCAAGGGAGGATATCTGTACATGAGGAAGAGAACAGCTGCACAGTGGCCTGAAACAGCATTTTGGCAAATGTCAAGGTGAAGTTTAGCACAGCAGCACACGACTGGGCTCAGAAAGGAGGAAAAGATATGAGGCACGCAGAAGAGCAGAAGCAAGGCACTCTGTCAAATGGTGGGTGGTATGTTATGCTCAAATGAGTACAGGAAGCAGCAGACCGTGCTCTGCAAAGAAGTCTCAGTTCTGATGTTTCTACCATATTTGTAAGAGAACCTTGTTTAATTTCCAGACACAGCTTACTGTTTCACACACTGACAAAAGAATACAAATGACATATCTTATACAGGATAAATCTGGAGAGAAGAGAGGGAGAATTTTTTCTCATTTGGTTCTCTTTCTCCAGACACCTATTAAAACTAGGAAAGATACCTTCTTCTGTCTAATTATTTCATATTTTGTTGATTAAAATATATGAGATTAAACAACCATATGTACAAATGTGCAGATAAAAATGTTCCAGCTGATCAAACTAAACAGTAAGAATGGTGTTTGGAAATATGTACCGGCTTGGAATAAAACCCTAAATATTTAGAAAATAAGAACCTATGAGTGAAATTCTCTTGCTATTGACAGCCTAATGTATCTAAAGCATCTTGTTATACTCTCAGTGCCAATGTCTTCATTGAATGTTCTGTGTTTTTTGGCCCTCTCCATCTTTAACTGGTATCACAGAGAGTAAATTACATTCTCTATATTATATTTCATTCTCTTTTTTTACCAGTCATCGTCTCCAGTGGTTTTGAAGTTCTTTTGCATAATATGTACTCTATTTCATATCCCAACCACTTAAAACTCACAAATCTAACCATCTGCACTCAGTCTTTCAAAGCACTACAAATATTTTTAAACATATGTGCCAGTATTTCTGTATTTATAAAACTGAAAAATGCACTGCCTTCAAAATAAAATAAAAAATAAATAAATAAAAACCCAACAAAAACAACAAAACCCAAAAAGGCACATGCATATACACTTTCAAGTTCTACAAATTATCTGCAGAATGAATTCAAGTATCTTCTGCTCTTAATCCCTCTTTGTATCTGCTATTAAACAAAAGGTAAAAAAGTTATCAATGGCTAATTAAAGTACAAGTGTACATTAAAAAATTATTCATGTTAGTATATTGTAAAAGCATTATAAATTTCAAAGTTCAGATATTTAAACTGTCTTTAAATATGAATTTAATAAAAATAAAATTGATTTTGTCACTCATAGAAATATGAAAACTTGCAATAAGTTGGGAAAACCAGTAAATTACCCTACAGTGCAGTTATCTAATGTACAAGAAATTAGTCCTCCAAAGGAAGTCTGTATGTTTTATACAGAGACAAAATTCAGTGAGGAGCATGCATGACCTCTTGCTGAGGAATACCTTCAGTGCAGGTAGCTGGGGGTGCAGCTGCAGTAAGAGCAGCAAGCTGAGCTCTGAGTGGGAGCCCCAGGCAAGAAGCCATGACGTGCTAACCCTTTGCAGAACAAAGGGCCTTGGGACACCTGGGAACACTTTGGGAACGAAAGACCCAAGGGATTTCCCACTCTTGGACTGTGAGGGTAGAAAAGCCCAGGGGTTCCTTTGTATTGTGTCCCTCCTCAGAAGCACCAGATCAAGCTGTTATTTTGCTATTTAGTTAAATAACAAAAGCAGAGATCAAATCATGTGAAGGATCTGGACATCTGAGACACTGCTATTGGAAACCTGGGGACTAGCCATTAAGGGGACCTGGTGTGACTCTGGGTGTGGGGTGTGTAGCAGTGAAGGGGCCTCAGTTCCAGATCAGGTGGTGTGAGTGTGTCTGCCAGAGTGGCTCCTGGGTGGTGAGACAGGGAGATTTCCTTAAAACTTCAGTATATCCTAGAGCTAGCATTTTATGATCACAATTTCTTTTTAACCCTGGAAAAGCTACCTCCTCGATTTCACACTCAATTTTTTAAATAGTCACCTATACAAGTTCAAGGATATTCCATGATTTTTGTGTAACAGTAAGGGTGTAAACTTTGAAAAAAAAGCCTGAGATTTTCAGAAAAAAAAATAAAAAAATCCTCCACACATAAAAACAAGCAAACAAACAAAAATCCAACAAAAAAAACCCAAACGGTGTACTGATTTTTATTTAATCAAAATGGAAAGAACAGTGTTTTACTTAATATAAAAGCATTTATTTCAAGACCAATAAACTTCAGCTAGCAATTCTGACTTAAGTGTGGATAGCTTTCTGGCTACACAGAGACAATTATGACAGAGAGCAGAGACCATTCTGCTGTAATCGCTTTAGTTTCCCACAGCAGTATGATTTTTGCAGACTGCATGGACTGAATACAAAGTGAGTCCTGATGCTCTAGATACCACCAGTGTGGAACCAGAAATGGATTAGGATAACAAAGAAAAACCTTCTGGCATTCAGTACAAAATTTATTTTGCCCACATGGCCACATATGGCTCTGTCACTGAATAAGAAAGAGAAGCCAATTCAATAATAATGTTAAAATTACTGTCATGCACGCTACTGATTAGGTAGGAATAATATATCCATTTCAAACTTCTGGTATTTCCTGACTGAATTACTCCTCTTTGTAATATAAGACCAGTGTAATAATGGGCATACAAATGTGTCATACATTGCTAGACATACTACCAATTCTGAGCAGCACATGCTATATATTGCCTACAGCATGTATTCCTAACTAGGTGTGGTATAAGAACACTTAAAAGTGAGTGATATACTTGTCTTGTACCCAGTACACTGAAATATGTCCTCTACAATAGCTTGCAAGAGGTAGATCCCAGACCTGTAAAACTGCTACCAGACTTCACTTTGGGTGAACTTCCTCCTTGGAAGAAACCATTATAAATAATTTCAGTAGATTTTTAAACTCCTTCCCAATCCTTGTTAAAGATAAGAGAACAAAAGCATTATCACTAGGTCAAGGGGGGATATTTTAGATTTTTATTTTATAATACAACAAATACAAGAATTTGGAAATAAATGTATAATTTTGGAAGGATAAGGAGATATATTTCAAGTACTTTTTGTTATGTATATAATTTTGGGTTGGAAGAGGTAAAATAAAATGTTAGGAACAACATTTCAGTTAACAGTGTTTCAGTTAAAATTACTGTAAAGTGATTACAGTGACACAAGTGCATGGGGTGTTGAAATGGTAGTGCCAACAATGACTTAAAACCTTCCAGTGGTGACCTGAGGTTGATCCAGGACTAAATGTTATGATAGTGTGTATCTTCTGAACTTTAAAATGTAACAACTTTGAAGTCTATCAACAAGATAAAGTAAGATTTAAAAAATAATGTCATGGATTGAAATATAATGTCATGGATTTTTTTACCAGTTGGATCATATTTGAGCAAATTGCTCTGTTTTGCAAGGCAGGATTTTTTCCTTACTCTTACTGATATTATTCATGCTGATAAACATATTTTGAAAGATGAGTTCTCCAGAAATGATTGCTAATTTTTGGAAGACTTCCCCAACTCTCAAGAATAAGTACTTCTTAAAATATAAAATATTGTGAAATGTCTCTTTTCCTGTTTCAGAGATATTTTTAAAAGTGCTCACTAAAAACTGGAGAAATCAGAAATAAAGTGGAGGGGCACAAGCAGAAATCAGTGAGGTAAATCGTTGCTAGACTGCACTGCCTTTAAGGAACCCAACTGAATAGCCCTCACCAGGTCCTAAATAGTTTTTTTGAAACTTTTGACCTGAGAGAACGTCTTGCTCAGTCAGAACTAGAGGTTTCCACAAATCACTCCTATGAGACACCCAGCAATTGATGAAGTGCTTATAAAAGGCTAAATAATTTCCAAGGAAGATTATGGCCAAAAAAAAATTTAAATTTAAAATTTTTCACAAGTTCAATTTTCCATCTGCCTTGAGCCCTACACCAAATGAAGTGAGTTAAATAAATAATAATCTATATTGAATTAAAAAGGAAATGAGACTTGCAAAGTTATTTCTTAAATTGATAAAGGGATAACCTTAAAAGCACAATTCTACTCTTTTTTAACTTTGTTGTACATTATTTAAATACCTGAAATATAATTGAAGTACGAATTTAAGTGTTTAAATTAAATTTAAATTCCAAAGTAAACAACCTTGTTAGATAGAAATAATATTTTATTATTTATCCCAGATTAAAAAAAAAAAAAAAGCAAAAAAGTTACTTTGTATTTTGAGATCTCTTTTGACTAAACATGCACACTCTGATTTCATGTTGGACAATTCCTCTCAATTCACATCTTACAAACTGAGAGAAAGCACAAAAGGCTGCACAGGCAAAAGCATATTCTAAATTTACTAATATCCATACACATACTGAGAAAAATTAGGTACATAGAATGAGAACAATTTTTAAAACTGAGTAGTTTTTCAACATACTTTTAAAATGAAGAGCAGAGAAAGTTAAGAAGACTATGTAATAATTATAAAGCAAAGAGCCTATCTGTCTAACCAAAACCTGGGATAATGAACAGGTCAATGCAAAAATGGTACTAGTGCTGGGAAGAGCAAAAAGCACACTGAAGAAATCTGGCAAAGCCAGTCTCAACATAAAAGTTAACATTATTTTTTTTCACTGTTGAAATGCATGTGTCCTTGTGTCTTCAGACATATTTGTCTTGGAAAAGACCAGGAAAATTAAAAAGATCCTTGAAGAAATATAAAAATTGATCATGTAGCCGTAGGTATTGTAGATTATTGATATCTGCTGTAAGCATAGCTTTTTTTTGAGATGTAGTCTTGCTGAATTTTGAAAAATGTATGTTGAATTCATACAGTAATAATTTGGTAGATTAATATTTTCAGCTGTTATTATCTGTTGGAGTCTGAGATACAGAGTGTGTGCCCTTGTTTCTAATACTTAGTTCTAAGATTCAAAGAAACACTGAATTTCATATAATATGAAATTCATGAGCATGTTTTCCTGGTGATACATGAAAACAAATGCCAAAGTTAAACAGGAAAAGTGTAAGTGTGTAGATTAGAAAGTTTCTTAAATCACTGGGTGAAAAAGTAGTTTAGAGAACAAGAGACAAGATGGAGGATTTAGGGTGTTGTCTCTTGTCCTTCTTCTTTCTTCTTCATGTTCTTCTCCTAGGGGTGTTTGGGTAGTAGTAAGTGATTGGGTAGAAAATGTCACAGTGCAGCACACCGGTGTTGGGTCATTGGGTCACTAAGAAAAAGAGCTTGGTTGGCATCTGTTAATTGGGTAAGTGGACATATAAAAGACCTTGAAGAAGATCTTTGTTAGCCATTTTACCCCTTTTCTATCATAGTGCACATAGCTCCTTGTACCTTGTAATGCAGATAAGGAAAAATAAACAACTGAGACCGAACGAGAGAAAACTAGCCTCCCTCTCATGAATCTTCAGTTCAAAGGGAAAAAGAACCCAAATCCAAAAGTCCTTAACAAGACAATTATCCTGTTAAGTTTTGCTGTACATTTATGTATCATGATTCCCTGGAAATAATTTCATTTGATTAAGCATAAAGGTTAACAACATTCTCATCCAAACTAACAGCCAAACAAGTTTTAGTGAAAATTACAGAAACTATGCTTCCTGCTTGTTCTTGTTTGCAAACTAGTATGAAAGGTAGACTAATATTCCCTAAAAAAGCTTCCTTCATTTCTTTAGTCTTCATTTTGTATTTTCTTCAATATGGGTGGCAGCCTGCATGAAGCACAATGTAGCAGAGAAGACACCAAGTAAACAAGCTACTTTAGATGTCCTTGGGAACAAATGTGTCCTGTAGAGTCTGCGATGATACCTGGCTTTCCATGATGTTCTCCAGTTTTCATGCTCAAATTTTTTCCAAAAAGAGATTATAGGGAACGAGGGCAGGAGGCAAATGCATTTCAGCTCTTTTCCCAACATGCTGGGACAAAGTCAAACTCAGCTACTGGACAGTATTCCCCAGTCCGAGAGTCTAGACAGTCTGGGACTACCACTGAAAGTTACTTATGACTCCTAGGAAACTATTGTCGCTCTATTAGGAACGGCGAAAAGAACAACACAGACTCTCTTGGGAGTCAATCAGGAGAATTTCTCTCAGTTTATTGCTTCAGCGCTTTTTTATAGACCGATACGTGAAAAGTACAGAAAAGGAACTCTTATTGTTAGCAAACTACTACATCACCATCATTGGTCAGTGGGGTACACCACCCCTCGACCTTCTCTTGCAAGAAAACAAGGGACAGACAAACAGCACCTGCAAGGCTGTTCTCTGTCTCTGAGGATTGTTTGAAATCCTCCTTATGAATTCCCAGGCCACTTTCTCAGGCAAGACTGAGAAAGCTATGTGGCCTGCAATTTCCACAGGCACCGTGCTCTCTGTTTCACAGTTAGCATCCACAAACTATCATGTGGCCTTCTTCTACAAACTGATCTGAAAAATGAGTGTAATTTTTCATGTGGTAACTGTAAACTTAGGGAGGTATTCGTTATATATTTACAGGAAAGAAGTGCAATCAGCAAACAGAATGCATAAAGCTTTCAGATTTTTTTTCGTTATTGTGGTGATGATAATTTATTAAGGGCTTGGGTGAAGCAAATATAATTTTGCTGAGATCTCCAAATGGTATTAATATCATGTGTATACAGAGTACACTTTCTCTAAGTAATTATCTTTCATTCAGTATCAGACAATGGTCCAAGAGGGAATGTTCATAGACAGTGTCTAAGCACAACTGTGTATTCTGCTTGCAAGGAGTATAATCATCTTTCATTTAAAAGTGACATGGATACTCCTTTTCTATCCATGTAAAAAGCATTTGTTCCATATAGTTTATTGCAGATGAATGATTAAACAGCAAAAATCATGATTTTTAAAAATATATACGTTAGAGAATTTGGGTTTTGTTGGTAGTGTGAAATTTCTTCACTTTCTGAAAGTTCTTCAAATACAATCTTTTTGAAGGATAAGCCACAGATATTCTAAGCAGCTGCTGTGGTTTACTGAGTCACATGGCACTGGTTCTCTTCCCTAATTTATCAAGGCACTTAGAATTTTCACTTCAATGACAAGACTCATTTGCTCAAAGTAGTCAAGTTCTTAATTGCTAAATATCCAGCTTTCCATATAATATAAAGTATACAAATGTACATTTTTTATACATAATATACTGACATGAATAAAAGGATGATCCCAAAACTGTGGCCCTGTTACTGAAGGAGGGTAACCACATGGAAAAGGCTGAGGTACACACTGCTTTCTTTGCCTCAGTTTGCAATGCCACATTTTCCTCAGATCTCTCAGGTTACTACACCAGAACACTGTTTTCCAAGTATAAAAAAAAGTTGAGAGGCTAGCTAGCATTTTGAATTCCTACCTAGATTATTCTGTGAATGGAAACTTCTGTCATTATAATTCAGAGGGTTTTAAAGTATACACCTGAACTGTGAAACAAAATCCATAACAGTAGTGGTAACCCTATACACATCTGTTATAAATGACCACGGTATAAATTGTAGTATTTATTACGAATTAGGAGAGTATCCTTAGTGAAAGAGCCGAGCTTTCATTAATGTCGGTTTGACATTTGCAAAATTGATTTGTTTTGACATTTAGAGCACTTCTGTTGTAGTGTGGGCTCATGTCTGACATTAAGCAAACTAAATTACGGTGGTTTTGCTTAAAATCTTCCCATAAAACACTGTTATTTTACAATGCAGACGACATCTGTTGTAGTAGAAGCAGTCATGTTTTACAAAAACATAGCAGGTATACTGACTTATGTGGAAACAAAATCCTTAAATGAAGAATATTCAAAGCATTAATTGTTGGCCACTGAAAATAAATGAAAATTCACATTGCTTGTAGGTTTAGTCATAAAACTTGGAATCCAATTAAAAGTTTGAGGTAATATATGAGAAACCTTATCTACGTTTTTATCTTAAGAGAAAAAAATTGTTTTCATTTTAAGAAGAAATATGAATAGCCTAAGAGGGCATGGAATAGACTAGTTCAGCTAATGGAACTCTTAATTTAGCAGTATTCAGGCCTTTCACTCACATTGCTTTATATTTGTAATGCATAAACAGATTGAGTTAAAAAGAGATGGCTGATTTCCTCTTCAGTGAATCACATCTAAATGCTCATTGATTATTAAATTTAATTATTTTTTTTCTTGTGCAATGTATTAATTCAAATGTTATTTTGGATTCAGTTTTTGACTACAGAACCACTGTCTGTAACAAATCACTGTGTTCTTCTGGAATTTATGTATGTAGACAACACAGGATCTAAAATGGTAATCCACAGTGTTATAGGCTTTTTTTTTAACAGATTAGAACTCCATAAACTAAGTTCAAGTAATCTTTATTATTAATCATGCATGCATGGAATAGTCTAAAAAAGAAGAACTATTCCAGCATGCCTTTTTTTTTAATCCACATTTTTTACCCACTCTCCATCCAAATGAGGCAACACACTCTATCCTACCTTTCTGTCAGCTCAGGAGTGACAACAAACCCTAATGGAGCCTTTCACCTCCTTTGCTTTCGGTATTCTCTCCCACATTATGGTACTTGGCTTGTTTGATGGTTACCTGGGATTCCCAGATCGTCTCATGGGACTCTGCTAGACAGATTCAATATTGCTTAATATCCAAGATCAATTGAAATCAAACCAATGTGACCAATATATATAGTGCACAAGCAGATGTTAAATGTCTTCACTTGTTCCTTTCCTAAAGTTTTGACTCAACAATGTCAATACTGCAGAACTCCATGAAGAATTGTGCCAAGCTGGAAATGCATTTTGGTCTATTTCTTTCTTTTCCAAGATAAACATAGCAAGTGAGTGTCTGTGTGCATGGTATTCTTTCACGTGATGACCTTTTTCATGTCTTATAACATACCTCTGTTACAAAGTGCATTCATTTTATATCTCAGAATCGGTTTTGACATTAACAAGGTAATCAAGGTGAAGTCCTGTCATCAGCTCCATGACATTTACTTTCACAGCTGCTTTCCAAAATGTTGTCTTTACTCCAGTATTTCTTGTCTGCTCCTTTCACTGAACTGTCTGCTTTGACATGCAGCTCTTTTGTGGAATTACAACAATTGAATTTAGATAACAACTTAAATATAAATATAATTAACTTAAATTATTTTTTTCTGGAGCATACAGCGCAATACTTGCCAATCCTATACACAATCACCAGTCTGTTCTCTTTCCTGGATCATGTTTCCCCCTATTTTTTTTTTCCAAACTTAGTGAAACCAGTGCATTTGCTTTGAGAATTATGATTTCTTCCCTCTTAGCCTCTTCTCTCTTTGTTTGCAAACTCATAAAAGGGTATTTAATAAAAAGCTTGTGAGAACACAATGTCATGTATTTTATTCTGATGGACATTTCTGGAACCTACATTATCTATAGGTTTGCACCTTTAATACTCTTGGTAAATGACCAAGAAACATTAGGATGTATATCAGTATATTAGTATTTCCTCATTTAGCAGCCTCACCTTATTTTTATGTCTGTCCATTTGCAGGAATGTACCTGTATTTTAAAAGTGCACATACAAAAAGATAATTTTTTTTAAAAAAGACCTGTCATATTAAAAATTGAATTTAAGCCCACAATTAAATTATTTTTCCCACTACCTTTAGTTAAATAAAACCACATTTTAAGTTTAAAATATACATTAAAAATTATATTTTAAGCACTGGTAAACTTGAAAATCAAACAAGATCAAGCAGATTATTCTTAGATGATGGAGTATTGGCTTTAATACCTGGTACACTATTAAGGTGATGATGATGATGATGATGATGATGATGATGATGATGATGATGATGATGATGGTGATGATGATGGTGATGATGGTGATGATGATGATTTGTTTTAGGGATGGAATGAAACAGCTCAAGGGCTCAAATACATGAATTTGCATTTTAATGTATTTCTGCAGATTGATTTGCCAAGCCAAGGACATGGTACGTTTACTCAGGCAGAGTGAACCAACATTTGTTTATGAAATTTCAGTTTTAGAGGGAGAGAACTTCTCTCAAAGCTGTTTTATGTACTGCTCTTAGTTGGTATTTGTCACTGCTAGTGACATGACAATAAGTGAAGTTCAGGGACAGTTGAAAACTCAAAGCAACATTATTAAGTATCATTGGACAACTCTATTAAATTTACAATTAACTGTGTCAAAGTAGCTTAATAAAAGACCTTTTTTTTCATTTTAGCCTGCAGTTTTCATTGCACACTAATGAAGATATAAGAAATCAGTATTCTCAGCATCATTTCCAACAGTGTTAAATCATTGTCCTCGAGTAGACAATTATTGTAGTAATTAATATTTGCCTCTACTGATCTGAAATAGTAATACCACTTATATTTTTTAATCTTGCTAAGAAATCCATAAACATTTAAAATGTTCCAGATGACGCACTATTGTTTTCCTTGCTATTTTCACTTCCAGTGACTAATGAACACCAAAAGCGAAGCAATAATTTGAAAGTCCACAGGTAATTATGGGAAAGTAAACTAAAATATTAGACTGACTTTTACACTTTTATGCCACTCAGTATATGACTGACATTGTTATTCAACAATAACCATGACTTTCACAGAATCAATAAGAAAATGCAGTCTATCAAAATGGGAAAATTTTGATACCCTGATACCATATAAAATGTGTGTCATTAATCTCGAAATTACATATAATTTTGTCTAGTGAAGTAGCACATTTACATGCTGTATAATAAATGAACAATATCTTCAGGTTACTGACATTATCATACTGGACTGTAGTCTTAATTTCAGTGTTTATTGTCAATAGATGAATTTACACTTTTTTCTTAAAATTTTTGTTAAGAATGAAATGTTATTGCCTCTGGACCTTAAAAAAACAAAACAAAAAACAAAACAAAGAAACAAAACCCCCCACAACAACAACCACCACAACAAAAAAACAAGAACAAAGGATCTTTTAAGTATTTGCCACTCCCTAAATTCAAACACTTCTAGGAAGTGTCTCAAATCTAGTGGTGCAAATATATCTGAAACGAGCTTCATATCAGCAGAATTTATAGCAAACAGCTTCCCATAAATGAACATCTGTGATGCTTCCAGTAAATAAACAAAAAAGGTGAGTTTAGCCTTTGCTTATATCTACCATCACACTGATCCTGCCTCATAAAGCAATCCTCAACAGCACAAAAGCCTGTTTCAAGTGTGTGTACAGACTTTCTTCATCAAAACCCTGTTGGATTAGGCTCGTGTACACTGTATCTATAAGGACTAAGTGTCAGAAAGAGGTAGTGGTATTATAGAGTGTACCAAACTCTTCAGGTCAACACCACAATCTAGAGCATGATTTTGTATTCACCACTGTTATTGTATTAACTGTAGAAAGCTTTGCCAAGTTGCTTGTGACCAACTGATCTCCACAAGCACAAAGAAATGCAAAACAACAGCAACAGGCTGAGGAACTTCAGTGACCCCATCACAACGACCAGATGCCCCTCACCTGCCTCCTTCAAGGCTATCAGAGAAAAATCAATTGGCAGATTATCCTGCAGCAACACAACTCACTTCTCAGACCAAGTACTGTTCCTGCTTACCACTTTTCAAATAAAAGACAACTTTGCTAGTAATTTTTTCTTTTTCCACACTCCACACTTTAAAAATGCCAGTATTTATTTGTCACTGCAAAGCAATGGATACTCATTATAAACTTCCACCTGAAAATGTGTTTCTGTTGAAAACCAGAAGTTTTTCAAAATAAATTTGCCAAATTCAAAATGTGCTGAAATTTCAGTTAGCTTTGACACAAAGAAAAGTTTGTTATTATTCCATATCATATGATCATCAAAATAATATATTTTCATTTCTTCATTTTCCCATTACCCTTGCCAAAAGGTACACTTGGCTGAAATGGAATAACTTCCAAACTTCTAGAGCTGTTAATTTTTCAACTAAAACACCCTTGTAACCAGATGCCATACTAAATATTATCTTAGAGGGATTACCACAAGTTAGTAATCTCCAAATGCACAGAGCAGAAGCACACACAGGATCAACACAGGATCCACAAATTTATCTTGCTTGAGTTCCTGGACTTCTTTTCAATTTTTTTAGAAAAAGGAAGGTAAATTAAAGTATCTCCAAGTGAAGAATCTGTTAAGAAAATAAGCCCCCCCCAGATCGCTACCACTTGTCTCCAGAAAATGTTAATAGGTCTCTCGGCTCTCCACGTCCTGTGGTAGGATTCATATTAAGTTACTCTTTATCAAATCATAGGTAATTCATAAAATGACAGCTTGGTATCTAAAAGATTATGCAGTCAATAGAACCAATTGAATATCTAAAAGATGTTCCAAAAATATTATATATATTACTCCAGACATACAATAACAGAATGGAGGAAAAAAAAGTCAAGCACACATTCTCATCATATGAGCAGGTCATCCACTAAATATGCAAATAGATAAAGCAAGAATTTTCAGTGTTAAAAAAGATGAATGCAAACAGTGATAGAATTAAAATAGATTAGTATTTTCTCTTTACACAGGTTCAAAAATATCAATTTTTCTTAATGATTCCTCTAAATGCATAAGAAGTAACATCTTATGTACCATGGGAGAAGTTAGTTACAGAAAAGATAAGAAGACATGAGAAATCAGCAACCACATGTGCTTCACAATGATCTATTTTGCTCTATAGTATGAAACTTAGAGTTAGGGACTGCAAATTCCAATAGAGGAAAAAAATATTTAAAAATCTAACTAAAACCCACTTTGGAGCAAAATTATCTTCTATTCATTTGTGATTATTTCTTAACAAAAAAAAAAGCAATGAGTTTTATTTGCAACAAATATCACAATAACACAACAGCTCTTGGTTCTCATGTGCTTTCCTTCAACAGCCATGTGAACCACAAAAACTGTCACTCAAAAGCTTGCAAGAAAAGCTGCTGATTCTGATTACTAGGCTTTATACAAACACCAGGCATGTATAAATGAAGTTGCATAAAAAATAAACAAATGGAATAAAAAGCAAACAGAAAAAGATCTGGGTTGTCCAAATGAAAAGCAGTGGCAGCAGCTATTTTGAACAGGATAGCTATTATAAAATATAATGAGTCCTTCAATAAAAGGAGTAGAGATGCCATAGTCAGCACCCTCCTGACACCTAGAGAGTTTGGGTTCATTGTCAGCTTTGCAGGACGTGCAGTCCTAATAGAATTCAGGTATGGCTTCTCACAACCAACAGCTTCTTCTTTTTTCATTGATGGGCTTCAACAACTTTAAAAAAAAAAAAAAAAGCAAATGAAAAAAATCTGCAAAATCAAACCAAAATAAGTAAAAAAAGAAACAAAAAAAAATCACAAAAAACCCACCACCCTGCACATGACACTACTATTACATTTCTAGGAACAAGCCAAAATTATTCTTCTGCATTTTGACTCCATCAGATAATTTCTGCTTCCTTCTTGGCACAAGAATGGCAATCAAAACAGAATAATCCTATCAACTCCATATGACCAAAGTTCTCCTACACTGATGTTGAGCTTCAGTGTCAGCAAAATGAAGACAATGAAGTCCAATTCCCATATTAATTTCATGCTTGCTTTCTTTCCTGAAAATGTCTGCTAAAATGACAACTAATGAATATCTCATACTGAGTTTTATCATAAAGATACCTTTATTCTAGAGGGTGTCTTAAGATAACAGAGAGGTTATTTTCACTTGATGGAGATGCATGGAGAGAAAAATAATTTTTTTTTTTTTCCCCTAGAGAAATAGAGTAGAATAAATCAATATTACAATAGGTGAAACTATTTTGATGATTTATAAAATGTTGATACTTTGTAAAATTCAGTATATGAACTGACAATTAAGTGCTTTACTGAAAAGGAGGACATACTAACATGTACATAATGTGATGGGGTGGAATCTTGACCTGTATTTAAAATGTCTACATTCTGTTACTAGGAATTTGGAAAACCAAGTGAAGCAAAAGGTTATCACATTATTATGTGCATGCAGAATCAAGACTTTTGGAAGAAACTGATCTGATCTAAGCCTATAGAGTTTTTCATCCTGCTCTAAAGCAATTCATACAAATGCATTTAATTTAATACATGATATTAGAAGAGCACAAAAAACACAGCTTACTCTGTCAGAAAGACAAGGAGTAAAATATGTAACCAAGGAATTGATTCTAATGGCTTATGGTGCACTGATACCAAAAAAAAATTAAGAAAGATGTGGAAAAAATAATTCATAGACATAGAGGTAGGACTGGTTCAAAGCACGTTGAAACAGAGGAATTGCTATTATGAGAATTCTTGTTTGCCAGTAAGAAATCCACTCTAAGTGTAACTTTTTTTCTAGTACATTTCCTGAATAAATCAACTTTCTGAAAATCAGCTTTGTCTACTGCCACAATCTCACTTATTTGCTGCCTTTTCATACTCAGAACTTCACTATGACATAATGTCTATTTACATTTCAGGAATTTTAAAAGATGGACAGATATTTAAATGTCACTCAAGAAAATATTATAGTCTTCAATGAAAAGTAAGGATGCTCTAAAGTCAATGTAAAATGACTGAATCTAGAGGCTAGATTTAAAGCCCACTGATGTCAAAGTAAAGGTCAGCCTTTTAAATATTGTTTTTATCTCTTTAAACCTCCAAATACAGATGTCTTATAATATCTGACTGGATACGTAAGATTTTAATCCACTTAGCAAAATTAAAGAGAAAGATTTTGATGAAGATCATTAAACAGTGAAAAAATATCACTTTGCTAATATTTTTATGTGTATACATTTTAAAGAATATATATATGAACAGCTGAAGCATGGTTTTCTGAAGACAGAGAAATGGTTTAAAGAACCAAAGGAGCTCTAGACTTGTCCCATTTTAGCAAGTGAACAACTGAGTAAGAAAACAACCAAGAAAAAACCCTGAGTCCAGCATCCCTTTTAGACCATTCAGGGAGAGCTACAGAGCTATCTTTTCAGACTCTAAGGAAGATTTGTTTTTCTCTGCTCACATTCCAAGCTAGAAGGAAGGACACCAGCCAACCCTCCTCTAAAAAACATGTACTCAAAGCTACACAGAGAGGCATCAAGGCACAAAAAATACAGTTTTCTTTCAAGCTCAGTGGCATAGCCCCAGTAATCTTTCAGATCATATAAATCTAAGCAAACATGATAGCTGCTTTCATTAAGCCAATGGGCCCTAATTCCAAGTATATATGAACAGACTGTGATGCAGCTGGTATCTCGTTATGTATCCCTTTCTTAAGCCAATACAAATTATTTACTGCTAAGTGTACAACAGACTGGGATTTTGAAAACTCATTTGATTATAAAATGAAAATTCCTCATCACCAAAGGTAACCATGCCCTACACAAAAGGAAACTTCATGTTCTCCTAATAGCTAAACACAAATCTGCTGAACATTTCATCATGTAGGGAATTCTTATGATGCTTCTGAATCTCATTAAATTGAAATTCCTTCGGAGAACAACCTCTGGGTATGTTGGCTAAATGTACAGGTTTTAACTGTGTTACTTCCTGAAGTGCCAAAAGTTACTTATGTAACACTCCTTTAAAAAAAAAAAACCCACAAAACAAACTATCAAAAATCACAACCCCAAAAAAGCAAACAAAAAATAAAAGCCAAAACACAAACAAAACAGAAAGCTGCTGTAGCCTCAGCAGAACAGCTAGTTTTCTTTGCCTTTCCTTTATGCATCATGTATCCTCGCTGAGTAATGGATGCACTCAGAGCTGCTGGTGTTAGGACACATTGTTAACCGTTGCCAATTATCTTCATTTCCACTAGAGGGAATGGGAGTTGAAAGCAGCTGACACTGCAAAAGCCCGAAACTTTAAATTAGGCATAAATTGCAATGCAGTAGGCAGAAATTGCCATCTTAACAGTCTTAGTAAATACTGGCATGTATTGAAGTGCATGCTACCCACTGCCTTCTACAACACAAACAGCCTGGCACTCCCTGGTTCCCATGGAAACCACAGGATGCTCCCATTTTAAATTCTGCTGCAGTGCTGAGGCATCATTTCCACTGCACAATGACACGTGTTTATTATCGAAGAATTCTGCTACCGCATCATCATATTGCAAGGTCACAAAAATAAGGAAATTTACAGCACACAAAAATTCTGTTCAATTTTCATGTGTCTGCCTTACAGATACTAATGTTAGACACAGAGTACATGAATAGAAAATATGCCACCAGCAGTCTAAAGTAAAAAACCCCACATACCACTCCTTCTTTGCTTTTCTGTGGGGAAAGGAAAGATATTTTCTGTTGTTTAATACATAAGATTTTATGAATTGAAATGTTCTTTGCTGTCTGTATAGTGTCACTTTTGCACATTTTGAAGAAAACCAACAAACTAGTTCAGAAAATACTCTGCAGAAGATTACTAAAAGTAAAATTGCAAAAAAAAAAAGCATATGCTTACTCTATGAGACCTGAGAAACCCAAATATGCAATAGCCAGCGTGTCACATGTTTTGTGGTCATGAACTGCTGTGACTGCAACTGCTTAAACAGAAAGGTTGAGCTCCAAGCATAATATCACCTTAGCATGGCAAAACAGAGATCTTTGGTCAGTATACACCTTCTTGCCATCCTGTGCACATAATCTTGACAGTGTACACCATTTGTCAGCCATCTCAGAATTTATATGATTTTCTTTGCAAATTCAGGCCACATCCAATTGCAATAATGATTTTGCATGAAAAAAAACCCATGCCTTTCTCTGGAAGTATTTCTAAAGTGCCATGCATTGCTATTTCTAGTCTTACATAACTATAAAACCCACTTCTGGTACTGAGAGCTAAAAACTCCCTTGGTTTTTCAGACAAAAATATAAATATGTGTAAGGATGCGATTATAGCTTTATCAGGGTTTTAAATTACTTGAATGAGTAGACTGCAATATGTAGCATAAATACAAACTTGGATAACAAAAGCACTACAGCTATCCTTAGTCCTCCTCAAAAATTTAATTTTTCAACACTTCAATGTACACATTAGATGCATAAAATGCCTGTTTAGTAACTGTTTCCAATCTATCCCTCCACTCCTAGTGCTACTTTAATTCCCCAACACAGTATAGTTGAGTTCAAAACGTCAAGCATTATTAATGTTTACCAATTTGACATGTTTTATCATCCTTGCAACTTCCTGGATACCTCAGTTGCTTTCTGCTTCCCTTGAGTTCTTGCGATGTCCCATGATAGAAACAACACTATAACCCTTGATGATGTTCCTCAGAGATTAAAAAAAAGTTCCTAGACACCCTCTACTTAAATCATCTCAATGAAAAAATCTAATACCAATCTTTTATACCAAAAATGCAGAATGATTTAAAAAAAAAAAAAAAATTGAGAAAAAAATTTGTTCATTTGGATTACCTTCTTGGTGTATGTAAAGAATTAAATTCCTTGAAGAGAAATCCAAAAAAACAAATGAACAAAAAAAAAAGGGATGCTGTTTTTACATTGGTAGTAAAGCATGGAGCAAACAGATGTGAGTCTTAAAACTGTCTCATCTTAGAATCTTGTTGCCTCACAAAAACAGACTCAAATCCTCCTTTTTAGAAAGACATTTTAAAATTCATTCAGAAGCTGTTATACAGAGGTTCAGATGCTTATTCAAATAGTAAAAATTCTGGATTTGAATCCATTGTGCTAAGGGATTTTAACAAAATAGATATTTTATCCCTATATCTAAGGGAACATGATATTTGCTATGGTGAGAGACCTTTTTACTCTGTGATTCATTTCTATATGACAGAGGTAGAATCTTTTGAGCAGTATTTGCTAAACAGAGGTCATCCAGTATTGTTACCATTCATTTGCAGAGAATTAGCTGAGAATTGCAGCATAATTCAAAGACAACCATCTTTACACAACCAATGGTTCAAAACAAGTTTTTTAAAAAAGTTTAGTCTTAACTTCCAGTTAAGATCCAGTTAAATCCCAGTCTCTAAAAAGGCATAAATGCACAAGCAAAGAAATCTCCCCATCTCCTGTGGAGGTGACTGATAGGACAGAACACTCTATCACAAGTTCAAATATTGGATTTGCGGCTAATCCCTGCAATATACAAGGATTGCCCCAGGTCAATCAAATGCAGTTTGAAATGTCATTGAAACTGCTTGCCCATCAGAGAATGACTCACCATACGCCAAGGCTCTGAAAACCAATCTGCAATCAGCAAAAGATTAAGTACAAAGATTCACCTCTTACAGGTACAAGGGGGACAGAAGGGTCTCCCAGGACAATGGCTCCATTTCTTCTTGCTGTACTTTTCTGAATATACTCCCTCACACCAAGCAATCTGGCCATTTGTCAGTAAGTGTTAAGAAAAAGCTGGTTTCAGAGTAGAAAAGCCTAACTTGTTTCTCCAATGTGGAATATTAAAAATTATTGTACAAAATTTTCCATTCCTATCACTGTAAGATGGAATACTGAATTTTAAAAACATAAGAGTAATTTCTAGTAAAAAGTAGCTTAAATAAACATGGAACAATAACTTCCTAATGTCCTCTAATGTATTCCATTTTTTTATTATAGTATACATAGTATATATATAGTATATATACATACATATATATAGAATATATAATTATAATAATTATATAATAATTATTATATCCTTAGTCTACAACATCACTTTTTATTATTAAAAGCATGCTAGAATATATTCCAAAAATAGTTGTGTTCTGTCACCCAAGACACAGTACTTTCCCTGCCATTTTCTAAAGCAAACAACAGTAAGAGTGATTCTGTTGTCACTGCTCCTGGGATAATTTCTATAAAAGAACTAGTAAAAGATTATGTGCTTCTATGACTGTAAATGTATTTGGTTATGTATGCTCTAATTATTTTTTAAATGCTGCTTAAGAATGTGATGTTCACAGCTTTAAATTGGAAAAAAAAAACACTCAGAACTTATTATGCATTCAGTGTTGGCTGTGCGCTAAAACAAGAAGGTGTCCCTGCTAATCTCAAACTTTGAGTCAAGACTTTCAAAATTATCTTTGACCTATTAGATAGAACACGCACTGGTACAAACTAACAATTTATGTCCCAACTGATTACTGTTTTTATAGTGAGACTTCAAGTGTAAATAAGTCACCTAAAGGCTCAATGCAGGTTTCCTTTTTCTACATGTTTTTCTCTGTAAGGATAAAATTCAAACAAGTTGAAAACTGAATGCAGTTCAGAGTGCCTTCTGAAGGCCTTTATCTTCAATAATTGAACAGTGATGCAAAGGCCAAAAAAAAATAACCTATCTATGCAAGTGATATTGTCCTCCTGAACTACTCCTCTAATGTATATATGGTTCCAGGAGCTAGAAACCAGTTATGTAATTAGGTAATCACCAATGCAGAAATTTATTTTAAGGTGTCTTAATTTAAAGATGCTCTTTTTCAGCCTCTTAAATTTATATACCTTAAATAAACTGCACATATAAAGCACATCATACTTGTGGAGACTTTGCAAGTAGCTGGCTGCTAGCAAAACATCAATAAGAACAATTTTTCATGTGTTTCTGACTACTTGAGAAGCAGCACAATGATTTCAAAAGTTTAGGAATGTCAAAATATATAAATAGATACATATATATATAAAAATATATATAGTATATACTATATATATAAATATATATATAGTATATATAAATATATATAGTATATAGTATATACTATATATATAAATATATATATATATAGTATTTTTAGCTGAGACAATAAGCATTGTAAAGAATTTGTAAGTTCTTTCCCTTTCAAAAATAAAAAGTTTAAAAATTATTTTCAAAAATACTCATCCTCTCACTAGGGTTTCTATAGCACCATCATTATCACATAATAGAGAGTAGGTATACTCTGATCCCTTAAATAATTACTCCATATATGCTTCAGTAAGACAGTGTGAAGGAAGCAGACAAACTGTAGCTGTTTAGTTTATCCTCACCTTCCTTCCAAAGGAAGAGTGTGTTTCGCTAAATTTGCCAGATATATAGAAAACTGATACAAGGCACCAATCCTGCCATGAACGTTGGCCACTGTGGAAGATACCAAGCAGAACAGACTAAGGCAGCTTTCATTTACCCTGACTGCTGGCCCTCTGAACTGTATCAGACTCGACAGGCATGTTCATGGACAGAGAGTTAATCTGAAGTAAACTGTAATACCTTCAGTTTCTCAATTTTAATTCACCAGATTTTAATTCAGAAAAACCCTACATGAGTTACCAAAATCGAAGGCAAAAGGTTGGTCTGGGATTGGTCAGCTTCACAGACCCCTTCTGCCTCTGAAACCTGTGCACATTCTCCGTCTCAATGTAATAGCTGGACCTCCCTGTTACTATATCTGCTTTCCTCAGCCTCAATATCCTATCTATACTGTCCAGAAAGAGGGGGAATACAAAAAAAAAAGCCCATTTCTTGAAGATCTTTGACTCCCAGAACAGATGGAGATGGAAATCTAAATGTGAGCTGTGATGATAATTGTAGCAGTGTTAAGTTTCATTATGAAGAATCCTGCACAGAATTTACAAGTTTCCATAGATCAAATGGTTTCATAGGAGCTGTACACATATTTCCTCTCAGAAAGAAAAAAGTAATCATTCATTATATTCTGTTTCCCAGAAAATATATTTCTTCCCTCAGCTGCATCGGCATTCTCAAAGCCAACAGCACAGGCCAAATAGTACTATAAGGTCTTGACTGCATAGTCACCTCCCATCTGAAGAGCTTGCTTAATTTATCCAATAGAACAGAAGTAACAAATTTTCAAGTGAGGCTTAGAAATTATATTGTATTATATTGTATTGTACATTAACAAGCATTTTTGTGCCCAAGATAAATAGTAAAATATCCTATGATGAAAATTACTGCATGGAATCAATGGTACATGCTACTCCTTTGGAAGAAGCTGATATTTATTCATTGACCTATGCAAATCATGGCCAATCAAAACTCCAAAATATTTTTTTTCACATTGGGGCTACTGTGAGTCTGTATGTCACTCAAGCCAAAGCTGCACAAAAAGAATCTGCTTCTTTATTCCTCTTCCTCCTTATAAAACAATATTTAACCATAATGTGATTTATAATTTTTTTAAAAATTGCCAAATATCTACTTAACTGTCCTGTATTATTTTCTAAAAATCAGCAAGAAGCAAAAGACTATTTAAAAAAAACTTTAACAATTTACCTTCTATAAACAAAAAAGATCCTATTCCTCTGAGGCAGATCTGCATGCAGAGTTATACATAATTATTAAATTACAACAGGCAATTTTTTTCTATTACATATATACAATGACTAAAAAATCTCATGAAATAATGAGGTAGGTCAGTTTGGATGGCATCACAACAAAATTTGTAATATTTATAGGAAAAATAATCCCTAGAGTTCATAAATATTTTAAATATTCCAAATAACTTTCAAATATGCAGTAAAATATTATAAATTAAGTTATAGGAAGGTTAATTTCATAGAGTTTGATGTCAGTCATAGCAAATAGTTGTTATTTACTAAGATATTAAAACAATAATATTAAGTTCTGTGCCTTGAAATTATAACAGTGTGAATTTTTGAAGGCTTCTAAGACATCAGTACAATAGCCACAATAAAGATATATATACATATACATATACATGCATACACACACACATGTGTGTATATATAAAAATATATATTACATATATATAAATAAATATTTTATATTTATATATACATATATATACATATATATATGTGTATATATATATATATATATATATATATATATATTAGGCTGACTCCAAATAGCAGATTGCTGATGAAACTAGTTTTTAGATGCTGTCAAAACCAAATTATATCTCTCTTTGAAAAGTGCTTCCATGCTGTACCATACACTGCATAGTAATGGGCTGAGTTTTAGTTGAGAATGCAGAGATGTAGAAACAGTTTGAAGTTCCTTTCTTAACCAAAGAAACTGTGAGTACTGTTACTAAGGAAGAAAACAAAAGACTGGCAGAACTCAATATTAGAACACATGTTGCACTGTAAAACTGTTGCATGGTGTACAATCATTCATATACAGCTATCTATTGTTCAGAATATTTTAAAACACATGCAAAGGAAAAATTTAAATGTCCAATCATTTTTTAAAAATTCAGCGACTGCCTCAGTCATGTTGCTTTGCATCTATGTTCAGTAAAAAGAGAGAGAAGATTTGACTTGCAATTCTGCACATTTTGTCCAAAACTAGCTTGTGGGGAAGTGATTAATAAATACACCTTGAAAAAAAGCAAAACCTCCTGGGAGTATGATTCCAAACAAACAGAACACTTAAAGTCTGTATTTATGGCCAATCTCACTGGTAAAGATGTGCACCTGGCTTCCCAGTTTCTTCTCTGATGCTATAAAACTCACAGTACAGCCATTTCTTTGTGTGACAAAATGTTGGTAATAAAAATTCACCAATGCACCTAAATTTTAATTTTAGCATGATTAACATTGGGCTTGTGCTGTAATTTGTTTAAAATTAGACATCTGTGTTCCCATATGTGGCATTAGACACTGAAGTAAGTTTACTTATTGGAAACTTGATGCCAAAGGTGCATTATTTCACTTCAGTACCTGCTTCCCAAATATGAAAAGAAAAAACATTAATACTCTAGGTAAAGCAAGACACAGGTCAGCACTGAAATGTATGATCTAGCTAGTCATCAGAATTTACATATTTTCCAGAAATAAAGAAAATTCCATACATTTTAGTAAAAGCTTTTAAGTTCTCATACAGTCTCGTTCTTCTTACCAGTCAGAGCAAGGGTGATTTCTCATTTTCCTTTCTTTTGCATTTTACCTAAATAATGACTAAGTGTATAACTGTTGCATGGTGTACAATCATTCATATATAGTTATCTATTGTTCAGAATATTTTAAAATATACATGCAAAGGAAAATTTAAATATGTAATAATTTTAAAAAATGTAGCTATTACCTCAGTCATATTGTTTTGTGTCTATGCTTAGTAAAAAGAGGGAGAAGGTTTGACTTACAATTCTGCATATGGTTAATTTTGTCCAAAATTAGCTTATGAGAAGCGATCAATAAATTGCATAAGTGCAGTTATGGTACAATTACGAGTATAATTAGCATCATGTTTTAAATGTACTACACTGTCTGATATTATATATTCAAGAAACAAAAAAAAACCACTGACACACTTGACACCTGAAAAAATCAGGTTCTAGCAGTTCTGCAAAAATATTAGAGAATTCTGATGTAGTTAATTTTTTATAAGGTGGTAAAAAATGTGCTTCTGTTTTTGTTGTGATTTACTCTGCCCTCCTGCTGTTGTCTCCTCTTATGCATTTCTCTCACATCTTTGCAACTGTTTCTCCTTTTCTTCCCCCACGGCTTATTTCAAGATATTAGGGTGTCCTACTCCTCCTGTATCACCACTGACAGTTCTTCTACAGTCTTCAATTATTACATAATTTTAAAAAGTCTGAAATACTTTGACAAGAATTAAGGTTTTCTTGTTTTAATTATTTATTTGTAATAAATGCAAAAATAATTCAAGACATTATACTTCAAGAGTACAAAAACCTTCTATACACTAGGTACTTATTTGCATTTTATCTTACAGTAAAACTGTCCCTGAGAAGTCCTTTTTACTTCTACTTAAGTCACTTAAAAGTCACTAGAGATATGCCTTCCAAAATCTGCAATGAATGAATGATTGACGAACATAACAGAAGTTCAAAATTGGAAGGCCATTTTAATCTGTTTTAGGCAGCAGCAAGAGGCATCAGCATGCTGGAAGGTGAACACACTTGCTAAAGGCGTTTCTGTATTACAACATCAGATTTCAGTCTTCCTGAAAACTAGCATGTTATTTGGGTATTTAAAAAACATAACCAAACAGAAGCCCAGCAGTTCATAAAAAAAAAAACAAGGAGGAAAAATAAAAATTATACAAAAGTCATACTTGGAAAAACACCTGATGTGCTGGTTTTGTCTGGGGTTGAGTTAATTTTCTTCACAGTAGCTTGTGTGGGGTCCCACTCTGGTATTGTGCTGAACACAGTGTTGATATTACAGAGGTGTTTTTTGTTACTTCTGAGCAGAGTTTACACAAAGCCAAGGCCTCTTCTGCCCCACACACCATTCCACCAGCAGTCTGGGGCAGACTGGGGGAGGGACCCAGCCTGGACAGCTGACCCCAAATGACACAAGGAATATTCCAGACCACGTTGGTGTCATGCTGAGTATGTAAAGCTGGGGAAAAGAAGGAGGAAGGGGGGACTTTTGGAGTGATGCTGTCTGTCTCGCCAAGTGACTGCTACATGTGACAGGGCCCTGATCCCTCAGAAATGCCTGAACACCTGCCTGCCCATGGGAAATGGTAGCCCCTGGCTTTCAGTTTACTTATTAAACTGGCTTTAGAAATTGAAAAACCTGTGAGCTGAGCTACTGTTCTGGTTCTCTCCCTGATCCTGCTCGTGGGAGAGTGAGCAAGCAGCTGCGTGGTGCTTGGTTGCTCTCTGGGGTTAAACCTGATCAATTGCCTCATTATTTATTAAAGGTCCCAGCTAATCTCAGTGCAATATTTACCTTGAGTTAAAGAGAGCTGGTTTTCCCCTTAAAGTCACATACAAAATTTATTTAACGTATTTAAAATTTGATAATAGGAAATCTAAATCCATTGAATCTAATAAGCTATGACCCCACAATTTTGTAGCCAACTTTTTTGTACATTTGTAGCTCTGCACAAAAATAAACCTTTTCTTGCCCAAGGAAGCCCCAGCTAGCTAAAAAAAAAACCCAAAAAACAAAACCAAAAAACCCACAAAACCTACATACAACAAATTTGTTGGATTAATCAGACTATTATAACAAGAATAAGTATAATGATAAACTGCATAATTCTTTATCATAACATGGTGAAAAGTACAGTATCCTTTTGGGAACCATTTACAAACCTACAATACAAAAAATGGACGGGCTTTCTGCAATAAAATACTGGAACGTATCTTAATGTACTCCATCTTTTATCTTAATAAAGATCCTTCTTAACTGTTCTGGGTTATGAAAACACCAACATGTTCAAAAAGAAACATCTCTGGACATACATCAAACACATTAGTATGTGACAGCCATACAGCATCTTCTATCTGAGGCCCTCATTACTGATGCCCATGTGAAACAGACAATTTATTTATATCCATCCCATTACTTGATATATACAAAATCCAAGATCATCTGAGTGATGGGGGAGAGTCCAGAAACCTTGACCATCAGCTGTGGAAATTAATCAAAAGACATTCTTTTCTAAAATCAGTTATTCTTTAATAGTTTCTCACATTCTTTATACATGAAGTACCAACAATTATTCTTTTCAAAAGTAAACAATTATTTTAAAAATAAGGGTAACATATGTGGAAAAAAAATGTTTACATTTCTGGGTTTTAACCCATAAATTTAAGTTTCAAGTGTCTTTCCAATTTTTTTCTCAAACAAAAGTAAAACTAGTTTTTATCTAATTACACTGCTGCTATTCAAAAGAAAAAAAAACCTGCAAACATAAAATATACATTTTATTGTTTGCTTTAAAACAACCCCCAGAAACACCAAAACTTGTTATTTTAACTACCTCAAAGATGTAATATTATACTGACAAGCCTAGTGTCACTTTATGGTGTCAGAAGATCAAGAGTATAATACATCTTCAGAGTCACTAATTTAAAATGGTTGATTTCTTATCATTCTCTTGAAATTTTTTGTCTAATTTGTGAAATCCTGTACAGAGGAAATGTAAGAGATAGGAGGCAGAAAAGGCTGCTCAAGCTTTACACTTCCAAGCATAACACATATTTTTAATTAGAAAACAGAATTCCATATTTTGACATTACAAAAGGCCCCATCTAAAGAAAAAAAACAAAACAAAAAAAAAAAACACCAAGACAGGACAAAACCTTATTTATATAAAAGGCAAAACCACATTTTTTAAGAATTATCTTATGAAATGTCTTTTACAAAATGTACTGCCATCATCCTCAAATCACCACTGTGAGCCCTAACATGTCAAAATATGCAACTTCATGAAAAAATATGTGTAGGCACTTGATGGGGACTGCTTGACATAACCCACCACATTCTCACACAGTTTAATGCAGGACACACCCAAGTAAGATATACATCACCTGAAAATCTAAAGAATTTCCACACTGAGATATTTCTTGAGCATCTGAGATACAATCACTTTCTTTTTTTTATACTACAAGGATACAAAAACCTTCTATGCAGTACATTTCTTATTTGGAGTTTATCTTAAAGTAAAACTGTCCTTAAGAAGCTCTTTTTATTTCTACATAAGTGACTTAAAAGTCACTAGAGATATGACTTCCAAAAAGCTGGGAGGGGAGTTTCATAAACTGGAAAGCTATTGACTTTTAAGAGATCTCATATTTTCATTAATTTCAGTTTTTTGATTTATTGAACACGCCTTTAAAAATCTGAGGTTTTATCTGGCATTGCCAATAGCTGCAAAACGTCTTAAAAAAAACTGTCTTATTGTTACAATTACTAATTGTATTTGGAACAATTGTCTATTATAGAGATAGATAGAGTGGATTTATGGTAAAAAATGTGATGTAGTGCATAAGTTTTACAGTTATATGTCATAATCAGATAAATATAATATAGTAATTGTCCCATCTAAAATACTAATAAATTTTTACAGTCTATACTAAGGAAAAGATTATTCCCTTGAAGTCTGGACTACATTATTTGCTGTTAAATCTTCACTTTTACAAATGGTCACAGTGGTTACCACATAACTGTACACATAAATATTCAATTATGCCTCTAGAATGGATAGAATTAAAAGTAAATTCTTTACAGACCTTCTGCCCTTCAGCTAAATCTTCCAGGTTTAGAATAGATTTATATAATTCACCTGTTTCTTTTTAAGCAGACTCTTGACTTGAAAACATTTAGGGAAAAAGTCACACAATGATGACTTGCTATGTCTAAACCTCTTTATCTATTCAGAGAATTCATACTTGACATCATTACTGAAACCTTTCAACGAAAACAAGCATACCCTAATCCTTGTGCTGAATCAGTGGCTATAAATGATTTCCAAACACATTAGAAGACATTATGATATTTTAATGTAGCAAAGGCTGAAGTAAGCCTTCCCTAAGTTGTTTTCACTGGGTAATGTTGCACTTGACATTTTGTGTCCTACCGTAAACCTTTATTTTTATTCCTTCAAATTTTATAAAAAAAATTTCTTGTTCAAATTATTAGAACATTATTAAAATTGTTTTATAGTGAACTTGAGAATTTATCCTTTATGGTCATTAAAAATACAGGCATTCTTAAAGCACACATCTACACATGCAAGGAGTCTTACTTCTGCCTTCTAGTACAGTGACTTAGGAACTGGCCCCAAGAGGCAGAAAAAATTTTTTTATTATGCAGAAATTTATACTGCATGTCCATTGTAAAAGTAATTTGTTTCAAATTGGTATTTCATTATCAAATCTTTATTTCTCAAGAGTTCCAAAAGCATCTGAAGTTATCATTGTTGGAGTACACAATCTATTCATTAAGGAGAAAAGTTCAGGAAAAAAAGAAATGGTGATCAAATTCAAATTCTGTTAACTGGAGGAAACAGCTTTTTGTACAACACCCTCAGAATTCTGAAAGATCATGATGTATGGGTTACTGTCATATACACTATCAAGAACTGGTAACAGGTTATGTAGTCATTGGATCTGTGTAGAACATACCTATTATCATTTTTCTACATCTCTAAGCCACCATAATTCAATGAATGCCAACAAGGATATATCCAATTTCAAACACCTAACAAAATCTACTTTCTAATATTTGCATAATAGATATTTTCATGATTAAAGGCATTTTGCAATATATTATGCTCTGAAAAATGTGATAATCTTCTGTAACAGTTGTTTAAGAAGGAAAAGAGCAACTACTGAACTATAGAGCTTACATGACTGAGTTTACACAAGTCAAACACTTCTGAATATATTTCAAGTTCTGATTTAGAGAGTATTCAAGTATGACAAGAGCAAAAGGTTGTCTGCAATGTTTAAAAGAAACAGATTTCCAGCACACACAGAGCTTCATGTATCTGTATAGATGTTCTTCATTCCTTTCTCTTTCAATCTACCTGTACATATATATTTGTGCCCTGACTGACACAGAAATGAATGGGAAAATAGTTGTCCTTATAATAAAACAGTTTGAATTGAAGAACAGCTTCCATGATTACTTCAGACTGACATTGTTTTAAGCATTGTACTACAAGCTGACCAACGTCTCTAAAAGATTTTCCACATTCTTACCAAGCAATTATACCCCTTTCCTTGAAATCACATTGAAATATTTTTCTTTCCCAATATCAAGTTTATTAGGTTCAAATTACACCACTTTCCACCCTCACAGCTCACTCTTAAGCTACACAACACTGCTGTGTCTCCAGATAAATACCTGGGTACAGTGAGCTATAATAGCCAGGTTTAGCAAGCCAAAGAAGAAAGGGTGTGCACGGTGACCTAAGACCTCTGCTACAGTTGGATTAGATCAATTTGTATCAAACTGTCATCTGTCATGTTAGATGGCTTCTTCTTCTGCTGCACTCTAAATACAACACATCTAGTATCAAAACAGAATCAGGTGTAATATTCTAGAGATGCATTAAATAGAACTTAAAGCACAACATCATTCTCTGACTCATTCTAATATTTAGCCTACTTCACCCTCACAACAGATGACTGGTGATGTGGATATTGATGCATATTTTAGTAATAAGCAGGACCAGTTTTATCAAAATATTTCTTATATACTGCTGTTTGTTGTTTCTTGTTCTCATAAGTAAATGTACCATGATTTAGAAACAAAATATTTATGCATTTATTCAATTATGTAAAAACAAGAAGTGCCTTGAAACACAAAATACATCAAAATATAAATATTTTTTATATTTGGAGGACTCCAAGTGTCAAAAATTAAACAGTGTTCGGTCAGAGTTTAACATATGTCCAACAAGAACAGTTGTTTTACAATGCAAACCTATTCAGTTTCTTCCCTTGATGAATAACTTGGTAAAACTCTCCTTAATAACTAAGCATCAGCCTAATGGGATGCCTACAGAGTTAATGAATGGGATCCTTGGGTTATCTAAATTCGTTTTTCCAATGAAGAGATGGTGGTGTGGCGTTTGAAGTCCTACTAAAAAAGTAGAGTTCTTTTTTGATTGTGGATAGAGTTAGGACATAATCCCAATTGAGACACAATGCAAAAGCTTTCTGATCAGTAGAAGAAAATCAAATCCATGAAGAGCATACAAACGAACCCCCCACATCTCCTGATGATTCTTGCATATTCAGTGAGCTTCAAAAACAGTATACTGCATTACACTTTCATTACTCAAAATGTGAAACACCATTATCTTCAAGCAAATATGATTTTTTTCATTAAGTTCCTACAATTTTTTATGGTGTAATGAAGCCACATATGAAAACAACTAAAAATTCTTTCAGAAAAATTCAAGAATAAATGAAAGAAGCAATACACTATCTAGGGATCACAATGGATACCAAATACCTCAACATTTCTTTAATTTGTTAAGCAATACTAACAGGATGTACACAATTTACTGGGGAGTTCTGAAAGAGAACAACACATGCAAAATAATTTTTTTTCACTAGCAGGGGATTGCTAGGGCTTCCAAAACAGTTTTATACAGGAATAGTATATGATCTTGAATGGGAAAAATAAATTTATACTGGGTCTTCTCTTTTCCTGCCTGTGAAGAGACAGGAAGGTGGCCAATGGGGAAAAAGGATTGGGAGAAGACAAATCACTCAGACACAAACAGATACAAACCAGGGGTAAAGTTCATGTTTGCTGCCTACCTCTAATTAGAATATTTCTTTCAAGACTTTTCTTTCTTCTTAGAACTAAACTTTTGGAAAGGGACATCTGTTTTGTGCTGGACTGTTATTACAGCCTTATGGTCTCATTGCCAGTAAAAATTGAACTGAAATCCAACTCCCAGTGATGGCATCCTAATTTTGGGGCTGTGCCCCACCTCACATGGTAAACTAATTGATCAGTTTTTAATTATACAAGGCTTGGTCTTGGATTTCAAAATATTCACATTCCTGGGAAATAATTTAATGTAAAAAATTGATAGAGAGAATTATCATTTTGTTGATTTTCTTCCTAGGTATAATAACAAAAATTAGTGGATTTTTCCAGCATGCTATGGCCTACCTTTCTCCCATCTCTTCTTTCATTCTATTGCGGCTTCTTACAATGTGAATAACTATAATGAAATAGTGCCTGGAAACTGAATGATGCACAAATAACTGCAATCATTTTTTTACAAGTCAAGGTTTTTACAACTTTCCTTTGTTCAAATTAATAAACTCACTTACTCTGGAAAATGAGATGCAGAAGAATGAAGCAGGCAGAAGACTAAAAATATGATGAAATAACTAGAGAAATTAGTTTTTCATAACTTACAAAAATAACAGACATGCTTTACCTCTGAAGAATGCTAGTTTGCTGGTTTCATATTATTGGAAAATACTTCACAATAATTTTGAAATGAGACAACTAACTATATGTAAACTTGTTGCTTAATTATATGTAACTGTAGGTCTTGTTGCTTAAGAAGAAAAGGCATTCCATCAGACAGAAATATGACTACTAACAGTAAAGACAGAAATGGTAACTTTGGGCAGTGTTGGGGAAGATGAAACAGGGAAACTTTATGAATATTATTGTTTAGCAAAAGATTCTGAAAATATGAAGCCTAGAATCAAAGTAGAAATGAGAGGTAGCTTTGAGTCATAAGGTACTGAGTACTAGTTATTAGTCAGCTAAAGGAAAATCCCTGATTGATGAAACAATGCCCTTCTGCAGATAGAGAATCCAAAGGTCAAGCAGCAAGGGAAGAATTTGTAAAGCCTTTAGAGTTTGAAATGTAACACTGTATGGTAATATAGTAATTCATATAGGCTATATGTAAATTATTTAGTGGGTGTGTCTCATAGTGATCGGTTACTGGGAATTAGAATATTCACTATAGAAAGACATGTATTGTAACAGGAACTTCGCCCTCTTACTCTGACTCTTCCCACCCTCTTAAATCCTCTTGATTCCCCCCACGCTCTTGTTTTCTCCCCTCTCTCTCCCCCCTCTCTCTCTCTCTTACTCTCCCCACTCTCTTAACTCCCTTGTGTTCCCTCTTACTCTACTCTTGTTCCCCCTCTCTCCTAAGCCTCCCTTGTTCTCCCTGCTTTCTCTCATGCTCTCTTGATTCCTCCCTCCCCCTCTTTAACCTCTCCTCTCCTGCTCTCACTGCTCCACTGTCTCTCCCTCCCTGACCATGTGGACGCCGGGGCTGGCGGCAGACTCAGGTCTCTCCCTCTCTTTATCCTTATAATAAATTGCTTATACCTGAACAGCTTGACCCTGGAGAAGTCTCTCACCACGAGCGAGTGTTTTGTACCTCAATAGAGCAGAATGATTGGGCAGGAGATTATTTTTTCCATTTTGGCATAAGCATTAATATGCTTATAAACATATGACAAAGAAACAAATAAATGGCTAACTTTGCTCTCCAAGATAGTACTGGCTAGCTAAGTCAAAGAAAACACCTCACAGATACATTAGAAACCAAAGACAGTCTTACAATTAAAAATTAAATTAGCTGTCATTCTAAGGAGGTAGATATAACAGGGAGAAAGATTCTAAAATTGTCTTTGAGATATTTGCTGACAAGTTTCAACAGCAAAAGAGTCTCCTTGGTTGTTGTAAAAATGTTGACTGTATTTGTATACTTCCTGCCTCCAACCCAATTATCACTACCACCCACGATTTATCTGTATGGGGGTAAACTCAGCCCAAAAGTTTGATTTTCTTTGTTGTGGGGTTCTGTTCTGTTTTTAAAGGGTTTTCAGTTGGCCGTAAAGTGGTTTTAAGCTGGAGGGTGGGGGGAGGGTTTTAGAGGTAGTGGTTATCAAATACCATTACCAGCACAACAGTTCTTTTAATATTTACATGTATATTTAAGGATATATACATATTTAATGACTTCTATTTTTTTCCTCCAATATGCAGAAAATTGCTTCTTCCAGAAGTTCTGCTACTCATTGATGTAAGTTCCACATGGTAAAACAACTCTTAGGTCAAAGCTTAATTCAGTTATGTAAAACAAATTTAAAAAATAAGAACTGCAGTGTTTCCAGATGAATGAATAACAAGAGCAGAATGGCTTCTGTCATCTAGAGAGAAGTATAAAATTCTATCTACCTTCAAACTTACACATTACATACAAAGAATAATTTATGCTGCTTAATAATTTACAGCATAATAATGATTTGTAAAACTGAATCATTGATGAAAGAATGCTAGTCTTTAAAGGAATACTAAATGAGAACATTCGCTCCTGTATACAGCAGTTTCACTTTATTTACAGAATTAATATTAGAATCAAACCTCCTTCTTAGAACAGCAATTACCCCAGAAGAAGGCTCTTCTCAATAAATAAAGGGCTGTAGCTGCCTGTAAAATAATGTCTACTTACACAACAAAATATATAATACATAATCTTTGGTTTTTTTCCTACTCCCATTCACCTCCTTCCATTGTTACTATTGATGTTTCTTGTTCAGATTTGCTCCTTACACTTCACTCTGTGCATTCTGACAACCCCTAATGAAGGTACAATTTATCTTACTTTAGGAAAATAAAGTTTGCTTATAGATTACATGTGATTCAGCTTGCCACAAGATCATATGCATCAGAAGCAGGAGAATATAAATATTCACTTGGGATCATGGGCAAAACGTGTGTATTGGCTTATATGGTTATAGCACCACGAACTTTATCTTTGATAAACAGACAAAAAAAGCAGAAAACATGCCCTGTTCTGGAATCACCATCCCTGGAAGCATTCAAAAAATGTGAGTACATGGCACTTGTGGATATGGTTTAGTGGTGAACAAGACTGCTGGGCTAATGGTTTGACTTAATAATCTTAGAGGTCTTTTCCAACCTTAAAAAATCTATGGTTCTATTATTTGAAAATAATTTACTGGTTTGGAAATTTCTCTTAGTTCCTGCTATGTATTCATTTATATGGATGAGGAAATGGTAATACAATCATTAGCTGATGCATGTTCTGATACCCAAGGAATGGAAAGACATAAACAAGAAAAACCTCTTTCAGAATAGGATCTCTGTGTGTTTCATCCATCCTGTCCATTGTGTTTGGTTTTGTTTGTTCATCTGAGAGAAGACTACAAAGGGAAACAAAGGCAGTATTCACAGATTTCCCAATGCTGTCAAGTCACAAAAAAAATAAATACAGGATGTATCCATGATGATTTATCTTCTGCATATGCAAGCTTTCTTGATCCAAACTGTCTGGGCTCACAACATGCTTGCAGACCTATATTAAAGTAAATATGCATTGACCATTTTTCTGGGATTTTTCAGGAAAATATCTATGTGCTGAAAAGATAAATGAAGGAGTATGGTAGAATCTGGTTAAAATAACACATAAATGTAAAACTACATACTGAATCTTTAACAAGGTTGTAGCAGAAAAGGTGTCTGAGGTCAGGGATGTGCTAATTAATGCATCTGATTAAAAAATATTCATTAGGTAGATGGAAACAAACAAATTATATTTACTTCCCTTCTCATATGGTACCCAATCATAGCAACTAAAAAAATAAATCAGGTTGCTGAATTTTATTTTATGACACCACTGAAGTTTAATTCTCACTCTCACTCTTCTTATTAAGAAAAAATAGCCCATCTAAAGAAAAAAATTGAAAAAAGTATGAAAAATTGAAATGAAAATAAAAATATGAAAAAAATTATCGTCATGCAATCAAAACTTACATTTTTAGCTAACTACAAAAGTTATTCTGAAATGATTTATATTTATATAACTCCTCCATTTATGCTTTTAAACATATACATTAATCTTTAATACAGCTGGGTGAAGATGTTAGTTCCAAATAACTCCTGATTTAATTTTTTTCTCACCCAAAATAAATAACCTTAGCAACTGGGCCAGTGGAATATAAACTATTGCTCACTTCCTCAGTAAACTATTTGAGTATCCAGAGAATACACAGCATGGCCTACTAAAAATAAGACTGCTTTGAGAAATGACATCAACAGGCTCCAGAAGGAAGGAGAATCGTTCAGGAATCTATCACTTGGAGTGACTTGTCCTTCGCCATTTCTACTACCCAGCTCCTACCTAGGATTGAAGAAGGAGTAGGAATGAAACAGAATTAACTCTTGAAAGAATAGCTGATATAGCCATTATTTCATCATAAACATAATTCCAAAACTGTAGATGTTAAAACACATCTCCACAAAATCATATTTTCAAATGCATTTTTTTACTAAATATTTTCCCACAAAGGATTTTCCACTGAATCAACCAGTTACAGCCTGCCCCACAACGGGTGAAGTTACTGCCTTCCTTTATGCTCTCACTACTGATTTTCCCCTGAAGCATGCATCCCTGGATGCATCAAGCAGGGAAGCAGCACCACACAGCAGCCTATTATATCATGCAAACATAAGAAAGTTAATGATTAAACAGCATGTCCTCTAACAATACAATTTCAGGAAAGAGTAGAGTAAGCATAATATTTGCTCTGCCTGAATGATTTATAATTAGAAACAAAAGAAAGAGAAACTTCATTTTGAAACCATTATTTGGTAGTTTACAGAAATGTCACACTATACTGGCAAAATTAATCTGCAATTTTCTATGAAAAGACATCTTTCCAAGAAGTTCTGAGCAAGGTGATAATACACAGTATAATGAGGAACAATGATTTCATGTAATTCTGGAGGGGAAAGCACTCTTCTCCCGCTTCCTAAGTCAGTTTTTATCATTCAGAGTATATTTAAACCAAAATGGTATAAGCATTCCCTTTAGCTGCTGCTTTCATCATGGAGGTGGAGGGTATACTAGAAGATATTGATGAATATTACCATCTTGATCTGTTATATAGTTTAAAGGAAAAAAAAGCGTAGAACTTATTAGAATATACATTGTGAGCAACGTCTCAACTCTACAACACAAATTCAAAAGTAAAATGAACTAACCAATACTGAATACATTTGCAGATTTTACAGTATGGTAGAATCATAGAAAGTCTTGGGTGGGAAGGAATCTTAAAGATCTTAAAGATTGCCTTGTTCCAACTCCCCTGTCATGGGAAGGGATGCCACCCACTAGATCAGGTAGCTCAGGGTGTCATCTCTGCTAAATAATTGGCATAATTGGGTTTAGAAAGAAAATGAAGACACAAAAGTTGCAGACATAGCTGACACCTCTGATGGTGTTGTCTACTTTAATACATTTACTTAGACTGTAAGTTAATAACTAACCATTTACATATGGAATTAGATTATGGGTATTCTTGAGAAAGATAATAAACTGAAGCTGCACAGAAAACTATTTGGTAAAGCAAAGAGTTTATAATTCTGACATTTTATAAGCTATTTAAAAACCCTGTTCTTAAAATTAACACATCAAAGTCTGCTCAAGCTGACCAACCAGAAAATATATTAAGAAGCCAAGCATTACAAATTTTGAGACTTGAATCTGACATTTTACAACTATTCTGTCAATTAAACTGCAACCAGGCTTTTTATTTTAAAAGTAAAATCAATCTTTATAATCAACACACAATAATGTTTGTAATTTTCTTAGCATCATTTCCAAGATACAAATGAAGACTCACAGCCACATGAATTTCCAGGTGGCTGGTAATCACACAAACTGAGAGGTGTGACTGATAGGCTAGAGGTAGTGTTGCTGTCGTAAGGGACCTGGACAGGCTGGAGAACTGGGCTGACAGGAAAAAAATGAAGTTCAACAAAAGAAAGTTCAACAAGACATTCACCTGGAGAGGAACCCTATACACCAGCATAAGCTGGGGACATCCAGATTGAAAACAGCTTGGCAGAAAGAAGGATCTGAAGATGCTTTTAGACATGTCACATTGAACAAGAATTAGCAATATGTCTTTGAAATGCATGAAAAGCAACTGATCATGCAACTTACATAAGTAACTTGACATGTTCATAATATATACAGTGATGTTCTTGAAGTTGCTTGTTAATCAGACTCCTAATTTACAAGACTTCTTTCCATAAGAGATTCCTTCACAATTCAGGACCCACTTAGGCAAATTTTGCTCTGTTCAGATACCACGAATTTCAGTAATCCAAAGCTGCAATGAAATTCAGAAATTATGAGCACTCTTATTTTTTATTTCTCCCCTCAGGGGGCCACCATATAACTGTGGCATTCATGTGTGGTCTTTGATCACAGGGTAACAGAAACTGCATACTGTGCTAAGAAAATGCATCAGAAAGAACCAGTGTGCTGTTTCCTCCAGCTCTTTGATCCTTTTGATAGATTTCAGAATTTTTAAAAAAAGTGTTTGGGAAAAATCATTGCTAACACCTAACACATCTAACTGAGTTCTTTAGCCAAATAATGACTGTTTAAGAAAACACATTAGAAACATGAAGATCAGCAAACAAGAAAGAAAAATTCTATAAAAACAAAAAGTTATAAAACCTACTAAAAAAAAATAAAATTCCTGTTTTCTTGGGTTTTGGAGTGTTTTTTTCATTTTAGTGGTGTTACTTCAGATTTTTTGCTTGTTTTAACTTGGACTATGATTTAATAACTTTATCACCTAAGAGTACTGCAATACTGTTTGTGGTTAAATTTAATGAATAAAAAATACTGCTATACAGGAAGAAAGAAGATTTAACACTACATTAAAATGATCCTCCTTAAGAATTTCTCTTAAGGATTGTTGTTCTTTAAAAGTTTTCTCTTATCTACTTCAAATAGAAAGACAAATAAAAAAGAAACCAAGATCACATATGTTCCTTTCTTCAGCATCAGTGTTGCAAGGATCCTATTCTTCAAATACCACGTCCTAAAATATGTCAGGTCAAAATATATGAGTGACCTGATAGATTAATTTATCCAAACAATTCTTTAATCTATTTGTACCTATACTTTGAGACAACAGATTATTTTATCAGAGACATGCACGCATGCACGTGCACACACACACATACACAGAGAATATGAAAAAGGTCTCACTGGATATATATATATATATATGCTTTAAACACAGAAATATGCACTGCTGCCATTTTGGAAAACAGCAACTTATTTCTAGGCATGTTCACAGTCAACATTTTCATGTAATTCCCTGAATATTTTATCAAAAACTCTGTTGCTATTACCTTTACCTGCCTGAGTGACTTCTGAGCTTTTTCTTCCTCAGCTTCTCGGTTATGGATGAGCTCAAAGAGACAGATTGCTATTCATGCTCTAGATAAGGTCCAGGTATGGTTCAAATGTTTACAAAATGAATGCAGTCTTGTGAAAGGCAGTATTTTCTTTTGTGTAGTATCTTGTACTGTTTCCTAAAAGAAATTTTAAGCTACTTCTCTCTGAGACATAATGTACAGCAGTTACAGCAGCTGTATTTCAGATGCTGCTAAAGAAAATACTTGTTCTAATATTTCCTATATTCAAATTAATACTTACAGAAGTTAAACCATTTATTTGAGATTCATTGGAGCCTTTGTATTGAAGCACTGCACCTTTCATTTCACTGACCTGAAACATGGAAAATCTTAATTTGTATATGAGTTAAGAATATCTTCTTACGTAGATGTCTGCCTAAGTGAATTCCTTACAATTCAGTATGAGCTCACAGCTCTACTCATATTAACTAAGGAAACTGATTTTCACCAACACTAATGTACAATTATTTAGACTTTATATCTTGCAACAGGCTTGGGATGTCACTGAAACAATCATATATATATATATATATATATAACCTTAGGAGGTGTCACACTTTCTTCTGAATACAAGACATTGTATTTCCTCTAATCTGTGTCACCCCAAAACTACATGTTCAAACACCATAACCTTTGATTCCTTATTTGCTTTCTAGACACCTTTATAAGGTGTCAGCTGGTATTCCTGGGTTTGGTGTTTCTCTTTTTGGCAACAGGAAAACCTGCTCCCTTGCCCTGTGCCAGGAGTGTAGGTGACCTATAAGTTTTGGTATTTCTTGTCTATGTAAATTTGGTGTTGAATAAAACAGAAATTAACCCAGACCCCTACAGTAAAATTCTAGAGTGTAAATGTTGAATTGATTAATGGTCTGGAGAAGTAATCTAGTGTTTCCACACTACTCCTTCTCTTAACTCCCCTAGGAATATCTCTTGTAATATAATCAAGTTAAACTTCAGTTTGGTTTTAATGTAAAAGCCTATAACACTTGCCACCAAATTTAGTACTCAATGATATTTAGATGTTGGAAAAACAAAGAAAAGATGACTGTCTTTTTAATAAAGGCTTTTTACGTCCCTAATTAAATTTATTTGATTACTCGTAATAGGAGAAATAAATCTCTTTTAACTACCAAAAAAAACACTCCAGAACTTCCAGTTATAGAGTTTGTGCACTGCAGCAACAAAGACCTAGACTTGTAAATTAGGCTTTTTGTGACACCATAACTCCGAGTACATGTCACATTTCTCTAACAATAAATTACTACAGGTTGGTAAAATATGAAATTTATTCTTTTTAGTCAATTTCAGAGCCTATTCTTGCCATCATAGGATTCACAAGATTGGGCTTTAGACTGCCCAGACAGATAGAAAAAGTGGGATATGAATAAAATGAAAGTGGAAGATGATCAAAGAAGAAAAAATATAGGATCAGGAAGAGGAAGGAAAAAAAACAGTGTGAGGGGGGGATAAAGAAATAAAGTTATGGTCATTTGTGATCTTCATTCTTATACTGTACCTTGTAAAGTTTTAGTTATTTATTTAATAAAATATACATAGGTTGGATCTATTTTCTCCATCTATTGCATGTTAAGTTATCTGGTGTGAAACTCAAGTTTGGTTGTGTTATACTTTTCTTCAGCAGACAGCCACTCACCAAGTACCCAGGGTATTGACACAGCTGATAGAACAGGTTCTGTCTCAAGCCAAAATTAGAACAGGACACATGCCAATTAATAACTTTGAGATTAAAAATGTCCAAGCAATGCAACATTTTACCTTTCCTCCCTGAAAAACATGAATAGTTGTATCATCCTAATAGTTTACAAAATATCTGGAAATTCAAAGAACTTCTGTAAAGTGGAAGAAATATTTTCAGTGTTGAAATGTTTTTATTCCTCAAGGCTAGCTCAACCAAGTACACCTAAGAGAAGCAAATGGACTTGGAAAGTAAAGTCATAGCTTTATCCCTAGCTCTCTTTGCTGTCATGTCCACTGATAGTCACTATGTCTTTCTCAGTGAATAGTTCATTAAACACAACCAAATTTTAAAAAAAATAAAAAAGATCAAACTACTTTTTCACTGATAGCCATTGACTTTGAGCAGTCTACAGGCTCTGAGGGGTGTAAATGGTTGTATCCTTAAACTTCATTTTCAGAGTAACAGCAGATTGATAGTATTACAATTCAAAATTGGAAAATCCTACACTATCAATTTTTTTCTCCATATTAAATACTTTATCTTTTCTGCCATGCTTAATATGTGGGGTGTTACAAATATGAAACCTTTCCCAATCATCGCTGAAAACCCTGGCTCATCTGCTTTTTTTAGTCATAAATAATGAGCCAGTTTGCATGATTAATACAGGAAGAAGACTTTGTACAAGCTGCATAGTTTAATTGAAGCATAAATCATGCAGCTGGTTAAAACTTAGAACTATTATAATAATAAATGATTATATTTTCTCTACTTGCTTTGCATGCTTAATATAAAACTAAATTAATGCTTGTCTGGTAGCCACTACATCACGGTGGTTGTAATCAGCTGTCAAGATGCTATTAATCTAGCTGACAGGTGGTTCAGAAAGTTGAAGTACCTATGCTTTTTAGAAATAATTATTAGTGAAAATCCACAGAGGATCCCATATTCAGTGAATAATTTCAAATCTGTGGTCAATTTAAGCATAAAGGTACTCCTACTGTTTCAGCATTGACCCAGACACACACTAACTCCCTCCCTTCATATGCTTAGAACTGTTATTTATTGCTTTGGCAAAAAACCCCTTGACTTAGTCTTGAAATTAAGTTTTTGGAATCAGCTATATTCAATTCCAATCTCTATTCTTGATCCAAAAACTACCCAAGGTATGTTTCAAAATAGGCCCTACTTTCTGACAGTTCAATGGGCTTTTTTAGCAATTATAAAAAAAACCCAAACTAAGCATAAACAAACCCATACCAAATCAAACCACAAACAAACCAATACCAAATTCTCTGCTCTGGGAATTAAAGGACAAAAGTCTTGAAATTCACCCATTGTAGTGCCGAGTCACTTAGTAAATTTTTCCCAAAATGTAGGCATCTCATAGCACAGATAAGCTTCCATAACTGTGCAAAAATCTTGCTTAGATTTAGGAACAATTAAAAAACATTAACATTAAAGACCATTAGAACATTAAAAAACATTAACATTAATAAACATTAAAGAACAAATAAAAAAATGTTAGGAACAATTTTTAATTTTTTTAAATAATTACATTTATATGTTTCACAATAAGAACTCCAAACCAACAAAACATTTTTCTCCAAAGCATTTAAAATTTTCATACATACTTATTAGTGTGTGCTGGTGCTACCTTATTGTCTGTAAGACTCCTGCAGCCAATCTTCCAAGTTTATTTATTGCCTTCATCAAAGTAACACCAAAGATCTTGGACAGGAAAAACCTGAGAATTTTAAAAGAATTTCCCAAATTTTCCTCTTTCAAGAGGACCAGTAAGTGAAGAAACAACTGTGGTATTTTTACCTTGGCTGGACACCAATTGCCCAACAAGCCACTCTACCTCTATCCTCCTCAGAAGGACGTTAGGTGGGAGGTTGCAGAAAATAAGATGGAAAAAACCTCTTGTGGAGGTTTTCTGTTCACTAAACAAAAGCAATCGTTACAGGTATGCAAGAAAAGAAAAAATATTTTCTCTATTTCCCACCATCAAGGAATGCTTGTCCACTTGCTGGGAAGCACAGCTTCAGAATGTGTAGCAGGTATTCTGGAAGGCAAATATTGTATGTATTGAATGCCCGCCTTCCTCCTTCTTTTTCTAAACTTTTGTATTTCAGCTGACAACATATGTTAAGGAATATCCCCTCTACTCTGACTGGGTCAGCTGACCTGCTTGAGTCCTTTCCCAAGATCTTGTGCACTCCCTGGACTACTGGTAAAGAGACAGTGCTGATGCTGTGTCATCACTGCTCAGCAGAAAGCCAAAACACTTCTAGCTATTAACATGCAGCATTGTGAGGGATCCTGTGATAGTAACAATACCAAATTGAATTAAAAGTCTGAAATCCTATTTAAATGGCACAGGAAGAAATTAGGATTTCCACAACTACCAGAACAAAGAAACACACCTACATTAATTTTGAGGACTTGCTCTCCTTTCTTAAGATCCAAGTTGGGTTGGACTGCAAAGGTTAAGTAAGAACAATTCAAACTTAAACACCATGACTTATTAATTGCATTACAATACAACAACAAATAACACCTATCTTGATCAGCTTGGCAGTATTTTGCATGATTTCTGCAAATCTCCTTCCTCAGTTTTCGTCCAGTGGCCATCAAAATAAGCTGAGAAAGACTGCGTGGCTACCCCTACTTTCTAGCTTTTTGATTAAGGTACTTCAGCCAAAAATCTGCTCCTTTAAAGCGAAGATTTTTGTTTCAAGAAGCATTAAGAAATGCCAGTTCATCGTAGGATGTCTTGCAAGGATACTGCTGCTAGCTAGGACTGAGTTGTCAAATAATGTGCTGCATATACCTCTCCTTTCAAGGAAAAGAAAAGAAAAGGAAAATTAAGCCTGCAAAACATTAAAAGTCTAGAGTGTATCTACTTCATTACATGAATCTTATTAAGTCAGGGATGAGAAAGGTTTCCCTTCCAATACTTTTAGCATCAAACACAAGCTTCGCAGTAACATTTCTCACATTTCTGTCAAGGGTAAGAATTTCTGTTTCTATCCCTTTTACAAGATCACTAAGGACCATTCATACGGTAACCGAACATGAGGAGCAAGCTAACCTTATAACTCTCACTTGGAGACTTCTATCCTCATAAGCCTAATGGACATAAATCTTAAATAGAACAGATTTAATTGACCTTCTCAAGTCCTTTCTAACCTAATCTCCAGGTTATTATTACACGAGAAGTTCTATTGAGTAAAAGAACTACTTAAATTAAGCTTCGTGATTCAAGACTACAAAAAAATCCCCAGCAATAAAAACAAACCAACAGTTGTTTTCCAAACCCTCTTATGACTACAGTTCCTTTTATGAAGGTTTCTTAAGTAAACTATACAGACATGATTCTACTGATTTTTATTCTTTTTCATCAAAGTTGAGTAAAATAGTAACATGAAATTGCTAAAATAAACTAAGATTCAAGCATGGGATAAATAATCCTCTACACACAGGTCAGAAGATAACACAAAAATTGGATAGAAAGAAAATTACTTAATTAAAGTCACATCCTTCAAATACCAGGATTATAACATTGCCTACAATCCACTTTCTGGATTATTACACCATTTAAATATGAGAGTGTCCTAGTTTAGGGCAAATTAGGAAGGAAAACTCCAAATGGGGATTTCCCCAGGGAAATGCCCCCTCCCCACCAACTGGTCCGGGAAAAGGGAAAAAAAAAATTCCTTGGAGAGAAGTGGAAAAAGCTGTTTATTTAACAGAAATTGAGTAATATTAAATAATAAAACCTCTCGCTGTTCGATGGGATGGCAAATCTAGGAAGAAAAGTCCTTTTCATGTGGAGTAGCTCGGCTCGCTCAGGTTCTTATCAGTCCCTCTGGTGCTGGAAAGTGCCGAGGCCCAGGCCCCGGTGGGTCACAGGCGTGAGCTCCCGGGGTTTGGCTGGGTGTTCAGTCCAGAGCAGGCTTGCACAGATCCAAGAAAAAGGAAAAAAACAAAGGTCCGGGGAATTCCTCTGCCTCAGCTAGCTAAAACTAACTAAAAACCAGAGAGAAGCTCTGTCCCGCTGTCTGTCCGTGCTGCAGACACCACAGTCCAGGAGTGATGGACTGTGTGTGGGAGTGATGTTTTTCTTTAACACAAACTGTGCGCTTCTTCTTCCCCCTCTCTTGCTCTCAGAGCCAGTCTTAAAGGTGCAGAACTTAATATATAACATAAACCAGACCATTGGAGATACCAGTATCATAAAGTCACCCCAGGACAGAGAGACACAAAGGAATATTTGATGAGTGGATTGCAATACTAGTACAAATACTACAGACTTTTTTATGTACTTATAAAATAGATAAGGGATGATTTCATAAATGAAGTCATTATCCTAACTAATTTATTAACTTCCAGAAAAACTGAAATTGATGAATGTGGGAAGGTTCCAGAACACATATCCAGAATATATTACTTTCTATAACTGCCTTCAGCTATAGGGGCTAGAAAATGTAGGACAATCACTTTAAACTTTAATCTAATTTTGTTCAAACTTCCTCATGAATAATATCTAAATTAGAATTAAAAATCTGCAGCCTTCAATGTCAACTTTTCCATAACATTCACTGGCATAATATTAATCAAATATATATATATGTATATATATGTGTGTATTTAACCATACTTTCTTCAAAAAGCTAAAAGGATGCTTATGCCTGCAAGTTTTTCAAATTATCTGTGACTAGAGAAAAATGATTTCCAGTTTATGTAGATGGGGTTGTCCACAGTGCATAATAAACAATGACCCCAGGTTCCTGAAACCTAATTTATTGAGATATGGATAAAATTTCTTGAACTTGCAAGTGAATGTTGCATGTGTAAATCTTTATATCAGAGTTTGTGTGCATGAACTTTTGCATTTATTGTCACTTGATACATCCCTCCTAAGCATCATTCACAAGGAATATAGCAACATTTTCAAAGCAACTATCATCTTGCATGTATATTACAGACAAGTAAGATTTCTCCAAATTAGCTATGCACCAAGTTGCCATATACCTAGAATATCCCCTCAGAAAGGAATTAATTTGATTTTACTATTTTCAGAGCCACGGCCTTTCTGTAAGTTGTCCCAGTCTTTATTAACACAGGTAGTCCAGATGAACTCCAGGGCACTGCATGTTGTATTGTAACCTACCAAGTGCATTACGTAGATCCAGGCAGGGTTACACACAGTTCAGATTATATTCTAATCATCACAGAAAATTTAAACATGCATTAATTATGTCACGCATCAAGTTGTATTGATTGTCTAATCACTTAACACTGTAAACCTGTGCCAAATGCATGTTAACAAATTATTGTGAAAAAGGTCAATCTTGTATAGCAAATTAGGTGATATTCCCTATAAGTGGCACTACCTAACCAAATTTACTTGGATTGATGTATATTTACAGGCTCCTGTATTAGGAAAATAAGTGGTCTAATTTTTATTGAGAGTTCCTAGAAGATGATGACTTGTGCAATCGGATGGCTTCTTTAAACAATTAAACTTGAACTTGGATGTTAGCTTTTGGAATGTCACTTTGAAACACGCTTTCTTGCATGCAAAAACCTTGTTGGACTTTGACAGGTGTCATGGAGTTACTTTACCTTTAAGGAAAGTTGGAGTTGCTGGGGACTGCCCGGAGTCTTTCTCATGACCAATTATCGGTCATTGCTGAGAATTGACAGCAGTTTTAGCCATTGAAAAGTGGGATCAACTTGTGAACCCCACCTTAAAGTAAAAAAACCAGAAGTCTGTTGTTCTCTTTGTTGCTTGGCTGTGAAAGGTAGGAGACCTCTGTCTGGCCTCCGGTTCCCTGGCCAGGCCATGCGGCCGGGGGGGGCTGGGCCTGCCATTCTCCCAGCCGGGAGATGGGGCCTGCGGGGGCTTGCCCCGGGCCAGGCCGGTTCCTGGCTTGGCTGCAGGTTTTGCTGTGATAGAATTTACCAGAAAACTGCCGAGTAAAGAAGGAGAGGAGCTCTGGGCCTGCCCCATCTCCCGGCCGGGAGATGGGGCCTGGGGGGGGCTTGCCCCGGGCCAGGTCAGGCCGGGCCGGGCCCGGCCCAATCTCTGGCTCGGCTGCAAGTTTTGCTGTAACTACATTCACTAGAAAACTGCTGAATGAAGAAAGAGAGGGGGTCTGGGCCTGCTGCAAGCAGAGACAGTGACCACGCTCTCCAGAGCAGCTATGAGGAACTTTTCATCGCAGACAGCTCCAGCTCCTGTTCAGCAGAAATCACCGAACCATCTACAAAAGCTTGGGGAAGATTTTAACTCTTTCTTATCCAGATGAGACTTGCGGATTAATATTTTCATCCAGAGAGAGCAAAGGAGAGTGATCAACATGAAAAGAGACTTTATAAACTACTGGTGGCAAGAAAGAAAAGAAGCTTCAAGGAAGGTAGAGAATTAAGAAGATGCTTTAATTAAGCTGAAATATCTTTCTGTTAAACCTATGGGGATGGACAATGAAGTCCTGAAAAGAACTCCTTTAATTCATGATAGAGTATGGGGAGGAATAGAGTGTTCAAAGTGTAAATTTGAGTAAAAAGTAGAGTAATTGTGGTATAGTGAAGTGCTGGGAGATTTGAAGCCTTGAGAGGCAATGAGAAAACTGTTTTCTAGTGAAGCTCACAGAAACAGATGAAGAATACTTTTTGCCTTTGAATAACTTATCCTTAAAAATGCTATCCCCAAACTAATGACCCATAACACATTTCAGAGTGATGTGAAATAGGAGGGGTGGGCTCTGATAACAGCAGCTCTGAGCAGCCGATATCAGGGAAACGGAAAACTATAACAAGAATAGTTTTCTTGTGAGAAACTCCATAAATTAACAGAAGGGAACTTCTGTTTCTCTACAGAGACTGATGAAAAAACTGTAGAAAGAATTAGGACTGTTTAAACCATCAAAGTTCTAAAGTTTCTGTCTCTGTTGTCATGTGAACAAAAGAATAGTGGGCAGTAAGAAATGAAAAGGTTTTTCTGGAAGTTTATTCTGGTGTTCTTATTATTGTAGTTTGTCAATAAACTTTCTTTATTCTTTTTAAAATTTTATGCCTGGTTTGCTCTTGTTTTAATCCATATCTCACAGCAAGAAATAAGTAATTCTTTTTCCCCCTTTTTGTTAATTACTGGTTTAAAACCACGACAACAGGTCATAAAGTAGTGAGAAGAAATGGAATTTTAGAAACAGACTATACTTTTTCAAAAGTTTATCAGTGCTCCCAGATTTTTTCCTGAGAATATCAGCATTGGCAGCAATGTCTTTTTCTTCAGGGTAACAAAACCTGAATAATTTTCTGCTAAGTAAGGGTCTGCAAACACTGAATGGTGTTCCTAACTTCCAAGAAATAAGAAAGGGGGAGCCAAAAGTGCTCAAAATGTCTTTGCAAAATCTTAAAAAGATGTGGTAGAATTTGCTGACATTAAATAGCTGAGGAAAGGTAGGAGGAGAAAAAAGGTTTCTCTTACACTATAGAGAAAGAGGAAACAATAACAAAAGCCAATACAATACAAAACTTTTCCTTATAAAAATTACTTTAAGTTTCTCTCAAACATGTTACACACAATAATGCTGATTTATGAAAGCTCTGAAGCTCTAAGGACATATTTCTAAAACAAATTTCTACTGGAGGACTAAATCTGCATTCACTGGTACAATAGTTTTTATAAAGTGTCTTCTAAAAGTGAGTGCATTAAAAAAGTATGAATTATAATAATAATTCTACAATTGGATAATACCTTTGCTCCATTCATTTAAATATTAAAAGTCTTGACCAATACTATATGAAGAGAAATAAAATTTCAAAAATATCATCTTTAGTATGAGACAAGGTTGTACCAAAACATTAGCACTCTCAAATCCCTTTTTCTCCTACAAAATGGTGGCAGCAATATGTTGGAAATAAGGATAGTTCAAGGTATCCAGGAAAAGTTTGATAACCTGATTAAAAGTACATGAAATCATCTTTTTGAAGTGCAGAAATCAATGCTTGCTTTTCAAGGAAAGAGCCTGCTACAGCAAAACCACAAATTTTATGAAGCAGTAGATCTAACAGACAATACCTTTTAAATGGAATTGTAAATTGTTTATTTCTCAAAATGTATCCAGGTATTTAAATAGATATTATTTGTATAGTTAAAAGCACTCTTTGTTTTGTAATAAATGTTGCAAAAAAACCAGGATATTAATAAAATAAAATAATATAATAATTGCAATAAGATTGTGAAGGAGGATAAGAACCAATTTTCCCTATAACTTGAATGTGTACATAAATTAAATTAGCATATAAAATGTACTTGCAGGCAGAACAATTCTATACCAAAGAAACCAAGGTATTTGGTTGTTGGTTGGAGCAATTCTTCTATGAAGAAAGCTGAAAGAGATGGAAAAGTTCAGTTCAGAAAAAAGAAGGCCTCAGGGAGACCTTATTGTGACCTTTCAGTACCTGTAAGTGGAGCTTATGATAAAACCTTTTATCAAGGCCTGTAGTGACAAAACAAAAGGCAACAGTTCTAATTCATTTATTTTGAGCATGAGGAAGAAAATATTTTAAGATAAAGGTGGTGATAACCTGGGGCAGGTTGCCCAGAGAGACCGTGTTCAGGATCAGGGTGGATCTTGAGCAAACTGGTCTAGCAGAAGTTGTCCCTGCCCATGGCAGGGAGATGGAACTTTACAGGTCCATTCTCATTCAAATTATTCAACTATTCCATGATTTCTTGTAGTAAAGAAGTAATTTATTTGATTTTCACAGCTAAAGACTAAAAGAATATGAAAAATGAGATTTCTTAAGAGTAACTTAAGCAGATAGTCTTTTAATGAGTTTCCTATTAAGGAAGCACCAAGGAAATTTGTAACATATATAGTTACATGCAAGATTTCAGAACTTTTAAGACTTTTTTCTTTCCTTAGTCCTAAAATATGATTAATTTTAGAAAAAGTCATAATAATTGTCTAGACGTATTCTGTGGCAATTAGTATGTGAATCACAGTTCTGTTTTTCCTGTTAATATACACTCTAATTGATTTCTAAAAATTAGAATGTAATAAGCTATAATCAAGCTAAAAGGTTTTATTTCTATTTATGTCTGTGTTGGATTGACTTTGGCAAACCACCAGGCCAAACCCAACTACTCTCTTATTCTTCCATCTCAACAGAGAAGGAGAGAAAATAAAACAAAAAATCTTATGGTTCACAATAAAAACAGAAAGATCACCATAACTGCGAAACCCAAAGAAACTTGAGGAAAAATGGTTTAATTTACTGGCAACTAAAAATAAAGTAGGATGCTGAGAAACAAAAGAAAAACTAAACCACATTTTCTCCTTCTTCTCTTCTCCACCACCGCCCCTCCCAAAAAGGCTACACAAGGGGACTGGGAAAAATCTGGATGATGGAAGCTGGAAGGGACCTCCTGAGATCATAGGTACAGCCCTACTCTGCTCAGACATGGACACCCATAGCTGGTTGCACAGATTCATGTCCAGGCAGCGTTGAATATGTCCAGTGATTGATGCCACACAACCTCCCCAGGAAACCTGTGCTCAGTCATCCTCACAGTAAAAAGTGTTTTCCTGATGTTCAGAGAAAAACTTCCACATTATATATTGTGCACATTGCCTCTGGTCAACAGTGAAGAGAGAGCCAATCTCTGTATTTGTAGCCTCACTTCAGGTATTTTAGGCACACTGATGAGATCTCATGGAGATTTCTTGTCTTCAGCCTCAACAGTCTCAGCTCTCTCAGCCTTTCTTTGTAGGCAAGATGCTCTAGTTCTTTTGTCAACCTTGTGACCCTTTCCAATTAGTTCATGTCCTTTGCTGTTCTTGGGAGCACTGAAGTGAATAGAGGACTCCAGTCCCAGCAGTGCTGAGCAGAGGGGAAAGATCAGGTGATCTTTCCCTTTAACCAAGGGACAGCACTCCTCTTACTTCAGCCCAGGATGCACAAGTTACACGTTCAGCATTTAAAGTGCATTTGTGAAAAATACAAAGCTAAAGGTCAAGCTCTAGCTTTTTAGCAAGCTGTATGGATGAAGGCATATGTGCTTAATGTAGCATCTTATCTAGAGTAATGACAGAAGAATCACTGGGGCATGAAGTCATAACCTCTAGAGAGTTAATCACAATCATTAATCACTTGACACATTCTTTTTTGTTTTCTGCTTTCCAAGATGGAAGTTCTGACAGAAACAGATTTCACTGTTTGTTTGCTGCATAAATTAAGTACAAAACACCATCACACCTTGTTGGTGATAGGGGAATAAAAGCTAAATTGTTGATTTTACTTAGAGTGAATGTCTCACAAATTTGTTTCACAAAATAATAGAGCATCTCAACTCAAGGTTGCTGGTTGACAGTTGGATTAGACCAGCTAACACCCAAATTTATCATTATTCCACACTTTTAAAGGAAGACTGGTGATGAATATCCAGGTCATAACAGAAAGATGTTCTAGTTGACAAACACATTCTTTAACTTGCTTAGTATTCTTACAATCAGCAGCAGAGGACAAGGAAGAATAAAAATGGAAGTCTCAACATTCTCCTTGACAGGGGTGAACTGACTGTACAGAGACACTAAATTGTCATTAATCTTGCTATCCTGTTTTGTGAATAACAAAAGGAATAAACTGCATGCTATGGCAAAAAAAAAAAAAAACCCAACCAAAACTTGCTGTTTCTCATCTCTGCCAATAAACTCCTAAAACAAAAATTGAATTTAAAAAAAGAAAAATATGCATAATTCTAAGGAGCAAGAAGATCTGTCTTTGTATAACTAATTAAAAAAAAAAAATGTAATATTGTAATGATCATGCAGTTTTAAAAATATGTTCCCTTCTAATTTCAGCTTTAAAAGTTTTTTTTTTATGCAGCATGCACTGGAACTCACAAAAGAGGAGAAGGGGAGATTTATTTTCTTTTATGCATAAAGATGATTGTTAATTGCTTTGCATGAATGGTAGATGGTAGAAGTTGCCAGCTTCAGATGTGCTGTGAACACCTTCAGAACAGGGGTGTGGAGGTGTGTGTGAAGGAATTATGGGGTGTGTTTATCATTGGGTTTGTGGGGTTTTTTTCCTAGACAATGCACAGAGCCAATAATGATAATAATAACCAACAATGACATATAATAATAACCAAATAACCATTTAGATACATTTTATAAGCTAAGAAAATATGTTCAGATAATGATTTTGCCTAGAAGCATGTCCTCAATCCACCACCATGCCTGTGTTTCAGATCAACAAATTAATTTCAGGTCAAGCCCAGTAATCAGTAGCACTGCTCTTTTTAAGTGAAGAATGAGATACTGCAATATCAGTTAGATCACTTTTCTTCCACTCAAAATGTCACAAATATTTCACTCCAAAATTCCACTTGGCTTGACTTCTGTCTATATGTTCCCAAAGTTACAGCACATTTTCTTAGTAGATCAACTTGGTCTGGCTATTCTTTTCTTCCTAAGCAGAATCCTTAAGATAATAACTGAAGGAGGATTGAAAATAATTTTCAATGTGTATTCAAGCATTGGCGCTTCAGTTGACAACCAGCTAGGAAGTGAAAACTCCAGTGTTTTTACAGTGATGTTCAAAAGTGGACCTAAAGCTTTTGTCTTTTATGAAAGTTAACTGCAGACACTCATCACTTGTCCTTTAATATGGTTTAGTAGCCTTCTAGCATTGGACAGCACTTTTTTTTCCCAGTACATAGTGGTCATTCATGAATTGGCTCAAGAGATTGTGAGACTAAGATGACTGCTGCAGCCCTCTTCTCTTTGTTAGACCTTTATTAAAGGTCAACAACAACAGAGGAAGGACAAAATACTTATTGGATCCATAGTTTCTATGGAGAAATGGCTTTTCTATGGCTTTCTATGTTTCAAGCCATCATATATTTCAATAAAGATTTACACCGCTTAGTATCAAAAGTCATGCATTATGACACCTTCAATATATTTAGATTTTTGCAATGTTTATATGACATCTGAAGAGAGATTATATTTGTGCAAACATATTACATCTAAGACAAATTTTTCACTAAATACTTAGAATAAAAATCAGATGATTACTAACTGTTTCCTCCAGTTCCTTAATTGTTATTTGATTTTTTTTTGTCTTTCTAAACTTTAAAAAAAAATAAATTTCTTTTCTTCAACATGAGTTTTACTTATCCATTTTGATACAGATTCTATCTCAGTTGGGGAGTGGGGAAGGGAAGCTATATGGGGAAAAAAAAACCAAAAAATTCAAAATTCCTGCTACATCACTGAAGTTTCAGTCTAATTAATGTATAAAATATATTCAGAGGATAAAAAAGTACATACATAGTTAAAGGAAGATAAAATGCAGACCATTTGAGATGTCGTGATGTCTATTTCCAATTCTGAAGGACTTTCAGAGAAAGAGGAAATTTGATATTATTTAAGAATGTTCATTTAAGTTTTCCACGTGAAAATGTTTATGTCAGTTGAACATTCTACTGAGCAACAGGTAAACATGAGCTTAACAGAATTGTTTTGCACTTTATTTCAAATTTAAAAGTGACATCTCTTACATCAAAATATCACATAATCTGCAGAAAAAATAATTCAGCGGTGGGTTTCTAAGGACTTTCCATTAACTGCAGGTGTCACAAAGCAGAGACATTCCAGGAAAAAGATTTAAATTTGCAAGACAAGGCTCAAGTGACGGTCGTCAAAATATTGTGATTATTAAGGATGCTCTTTCTCAAAGGATTCAAAATTGAATAGGCTTACTCTTTCTTTGGAATTATTGTAAACAAACATGGTAGCATTTTCGATTTGGAAAGCTAGGGCATGGATGTGGGTCCAACACACAATACATCAATAATTTGATCTCTAAGTGCTTTTCCAAACCTTTTCTCCAACATTTCCCAGATTGCATTAACAAGAGATTAGATAAGGACAATGTAAGTCATTGCATGTCATTGCAAAAGAAATACCAAACTGCTTCCTAAGTTTATATATAAACTTTAGATAATCTGATAAATGTTTATGATTAGATTTGTCATCAGATTTATCATTAGGAAGAAATGCTCTCACAAAATATAACAGCATGCTCTAAGCATCTTTAGTTTTCATCTGTACCACAAATTTTCTGCAATTACCTAAGATTTTTATCCAAGACAGGCACATGTTGTGTTTCAACTGTGCTACAAAGTACTACAGCTGCCTTTTACAGTTTCTTTTTTTTGACTTCTAATTTGCTGCAGAGCCTTCGAAAGTATTCCATGATCATTCATTAATTCAATATATGCAATAGATTGAACATCTCTTGCATCCTTGCTTGTGGTACCACAGGACCGGATAAGACAGCAAGGTCCTTATGACAGCTGTGATCAGAAACCCCAGAAGACTAGCTCATAACAAAGGAAACAGGCCATCTGAGGATTTCACAGCTTTCTAACCCCTTGTGTCAGATCTGTGCCAAGCTCTAAGTGCTACATTTTTGAGAGAAACCGAAAGAGTATCTTGTAATTTTTCATGTTTATATACTTATAAATGCAGAAGTATAAACAAGAAATTATTGCAGAGCTCCTTGTCACTAGAACACTAATGTGAACTGATATTCACATTAGCCACTTTCAATCCTCCAGGCACCATCCATAGGGTTCACAGTGACTTGCTCTGAAAAATGAAACCCCAGCACCTCAATACTGACTTTTTCAACAAAGAAACTAGTTTCAGCAAATTTGTTAATTAAGCACAAAAAAGAAATTTTATTCAGTTTCAGGAAGTTCTGCTTTCCTTAATATGCAGAGTGAGAAGCAGTAACTGCACAGAGTCTGCAAGTGAAAGCTGAAAAAGTAGGCTATAATGTATAAGTCTACAGCACTTTTTATATACCCTCCCTTTTTTTCTCATCTCCTAGCCATGCTAGTCCCTTTCCACACTGTTGTCCTGACACCACAAGTCACCTTTCTATACATGTACACGTGTATGAAGTATTTATCAAGCTCTTCCTAGAAAAATTCCACCTTTAACAAGAGAGGTCAAGATTCACAAACATGTGGGAGTAGAGGTACAACTACTGCAGCTGGTTTTCGTCAGCAATAGGACCCTATTTATTTTTTATTTCTTCTTTTGTCTTCCAATTTCCTTTTGTCACCTGGGGCCAAGTTTTCTCTAACAATTTTCTGTGTTTCCAGAATTTTGGTATCTCAAGACTTGTCCCTATGAAAAGAAAACTGTCCAGGGAATATGCAATCCCAGACTTTTAAAAGCTGCAACTGTTACTTTATGGTGTAGATACAATTTGCTGTACAAAAGTAGTAAAATGTCTTTGAAATGGAAGCAAATAAAACGTGTGGAATCAGTCAGGGATCATAAACACAGGGACAGCTTTACTCACCCAGTGTGTGTGATTCATTTTGTTGAGAACTGACAACATAACCTGAAAAGAAATCCTTTCCCTTGCAACAGTTGCTGTAGCATACCTGTTCCTAAGATATAAAAATTCTTGGTTATACACTTACAGTAGTTACAGCACAAAACCATACAGATAATTTGAAGCTTTTGTTTCCTTGTGTGCAGCTCTTTTGTTTGCTGTTAATTACCTCTGAAGGTGCAATTGTCCACAATCATAAAAAACATCAGGTATGAAACATACAATATCACATTTATGAATAGGCTGCTGCACTGGAATGCATCTTGCAAGTTTTCCTCCATGTGCTGTCATTTCTGGTGGCATAACACACCTGAGAGGGAGAAGTGCTTCAAAAAAACCCTATTGAATCTACTGAGGGAATCTGGCACAACTGATGTTCTTCTTCACCCTAAAGATTAATATAGGGCATCATCCTGTGTTTCTTCTATATTATTATAATTATTTTTTTTGCCTGCTTCTTAATGATCACCTTATATTTGCTACAATGTTCAGGTAAAATTCATGTCTAGCTTAATAGCAGAAAACCCCCATATTTTCTTATTGAAAACATATATAATCCAGCTACTTCAGTGATACAAGTTCAATGAAACAAAGACAAAAATAGTTGTTATATGATGTACTCTCAGAACTTGTCTAGACTTGAAAAACTCCTGAAAGATAAAGCAGCTCAATATATTTTTATGGGGGAAATACTTTTTTCCCCCTGGCAAATTATGTATTTTTTCCCTGTTGAATACTTGATGTTTGCTAATGTTAAACTCTACAGAATTATCTTTTTAAATTACAATTTTCGCAAGAAGTCCTTCAAAGACCAAGAGACAGTACTTCTCAAATATTCTCATTATTTACAGGAAAATCTGAATTAAAAGTTTGCAAATTACATTAAATAATTCTTTCAAAGCACAAACAAAACTGCTTTCAAAAAGGACTACATGTTCCTTTTGCCACCTTTCCAACTCTGAATATTCTGTGATTCTGTGAAGGTAGCTTTGCATATGTCTTCAATTGCCCTCCACCTTCAAGAAAATGGTATGATATAATAATATTGCAAGTACATTGCATTGCCTACCTTCTATGAAAACAGAAATCATGGGGAACTGAGAAGTAACAGTTGTGGTTTTATTGTCTGCAGAGATATTCAAGTGCATGTATATTCTAGAAAAGTGTTTTAAGGCTTTACTAAGCTAAAATATTTATCTTCATATCCTATACCCCAACATTTTGGAGTGTTAGACTCACAGTGTAGACACTTATGTTTATTTTTCTCACACAGAAAAACAGAAATGATAGAAAAATCAACATTTAACAATGACTCTGAGCTACCTGTCAATTTAGAATCCCCACTCAATGTTCCTGATTTCAAAATGCGTACCTCATTTTTTGATAATATATCTTGTTCCTTTCTTCAGGCTGCAAAGTCTGAACAAGCAGCTGAACAATATTAAAATTTCTGTGAAAATTTCTGTCTGATCCAATGATGCTTTAAAAAAAATCCTGACTGACATAGGGCTGAGATAAAAACACTATGATGTAAAAAAAAAGAATTAAAAAATCATGGGATCTGATCTGTGAAGACATGAGAGTAACTATTTTTTTCTAAAAAAATTAGTGAGTTGAGAGGAAGACAGAGAAGACCATCATGATTAACTTGACTGATCCTCTTGCATAGTACAGAACCAAAACCCTCCAACCAACAAACCTAACAACCAACCAACCATCCAAAATATCAGAGGACTTCATCTATTCTTTCTGCACACATCACCCAATATTCACTTAAACTGCAATATTAAACTTGAAAGATACTCAATCTTTATACATGTGATGAATAATCCTTCATGGTAGAAAAGTGGCTTAATTTTAATTAATAGTAATTAGTGTTATAGTTTCAGTATCAATACATGTTTCCATATTTGTATTCTGCACACAACTCAGACAAGGTTTGTGCCTAAGGAATAATGTGGCTGTACATGTCACTAATGCTGATACCAGTGAACCAATAGTGCAATTTTGCCTCAGAATCAATGTTAATTTGTCAAATTTTCAATCCTCTCTGATAAAGGGAAATTTTGCAATGAAAACTGGCAAATGTTAAAGGCTAACTATATCAATATTAATTAAAAACCAGCATCTACTCAAGATCCTCCAATTCAGGCAGCATAACTCATAAATTATATTATACTGTGATATAGATTAGAAGTTATATACTAGAATTTAAATGCTAAATACCAGGTCTGCATCAACTTGGAGTTTGTACTATATTAGAATAACTCCACCACTTGCAAGAAACTGTAGGTGAGTATCTGATGCACATACAATAGAATAAGCACAGACAGAAAGTTTAAAGAGCATGTTAGAAAAAAAAAAGTAGATTCACTGACGGAATTTTTCTAAATAACAACTTTTCTTTATACATGTTCATACGTCCTACTAACTTCAAAGAAATCCTTTGTTCATCTTCCATAAGGTTATGGTCGCTCTATTAAGGAACGGTTGGGAAGAGATGACACAGACTCTCATGGAGTTGGAACAGGAGAATTTTCTAGTTTATTACTTCAGGCTTGTTTTATAGACTGGTTTGTGGAAAGTACAGAAAGGAAACTCTTATTGGGTAGCAAACCACTATATCACCATCATTGGTCAGTGGTGAACACCACCCCCTGACCTTCTCCTGCAAAGAAAACAAGGGACAGACAAACAGCACCTGCAAGGGCTTCTTTTCTGTCTTTGAGGATTGTTTTTAAATCCTCCCATGAATTTCTCAGGCTAGCTCTCAGGCAGGACTGAGCTATGTGGCCTGTAATAACTACAGGCACTCTGGTTCAGATTTAGCATCCATAGTTTTCTATGCATGCAATTCAAGATTATCTCTTGCTGGTTGCCATGTGTATCCCAGACAGGAAAACAATACCTGGCTTGCAGTGTTACCAAAATATGCTGAGATTTAGCTGAAAAGAAAAAAAAAAGTGCTCAACAACAACAAAAAGATGGGCAAGACTTCAGGCCAGAAGAAAATTATAATAGGCAGCTATATAAAATAAGAGATAATATGGATAAGTAACAGCTCCTACACTGACCATGCCCCAGCTGCAATTTTGATGGCAGAGCTCTACATATTCCACTAGCATTTGGAAATAATTCACAAGGTAATTTAAAAAAATATCATTTGAGTGCTTGCTCATTATATTAAAATCCAGTTACAAAATTAAATGCTCTTAAGAATAAAGTCCTTTATCATTTGGCTCACAAAAGCCTCCTAGACTATTTGCCTTTTGAATTCATTGAATGACTGTACATAATAGCACTTGTTAGTGAAAAAAAATACCAAAACCATGCAAATATTTTGACAGCTTGTAAACAACAGCACAATGCAGTAAAAACTCTGCTCTCACTTGTCAAATAAAAACATATGAGCTGCATTTATATTTAAGTAATGGACCCTTTGCTATAGGAAGTTGAACTGAAGAAATATCTTCAGATAGCAGACTTTTCATTTGGCCCATGGTAAGAGATGACACAAGCTCTGAAACTTCAGTTGGTAGTTGTTTTGGGTATTCTTTCTTTGATTAGGTTTGGATTTTTTGTCTTTCGGACAAAGCAAGGAATTTATTTTTTTTTTGAATTACCTAAATCATGCTGATTTCTACTAGTTGAGTCCATCTGAAATAAATTTCGCCATTTCAATGGCAGCAGAGTGAAGAGATTATGCTTTTTTCTGGAAATCACCTACATATTCTTTCACAGATACATTCTAATTTTTTTCGTAACAGATTGCTTTATAAGGCCTTTCTGAAAAAAATATTGGAGAACTTCAGTGAGCCAGATAAAAATTCAGTGATTTTAAATCTTACACATACTTATAGGTGACTCAATAAAGACAGAGAGCAAGGAGAATCAGAATGCATTTTGTATATGTTTTAAGTGGTTTCATCACCAGTCCATAAATACCCAGTTAGAGGGAAACATGACAAAACTGTATTTTCCCAATGAAATAATTCTAAATTCCACTGAGAACTAGCCCTGGCTAATTTTTTTTTTTTTTTCCAGTTTAACATTTGATAAAGAAGAGGGTAGAAATTGTATTATGTATGAATACTTATGTCTAATATAGTTTTTTTTGGTTTTTCCAGTTACCACAGTTTAGCTGATGTCACTCAGTATTATTAAGCAATCATTTGAATAAAATACAGAAGCTGACTAATCACTTAAATGTGAGTCGTAGGCACTAGATTTGGGGAGTGAGAACATAAAGAATGTTGTTTTCATTCCCATTATACAATTTAGTAAACAATGTTTTCACAACAGTTCAAATGGCATCTGTTATGAGTTCATTAATTCATTATCATCCTTCCTGGGTCCTTCCCCCTGAATCTGGGAATTGCAGGAAATCTCTTTCTCCTGGAAAGGAGAAAGGATAATTTTCTTTGTGATCAGTATGACATATTGTGCTTGAGAGTTGGGGTAAAATTAATCTCTGAATGTGAGCCTATGCCATAAAGTCATTGTCATTTCATGAACTGCCTATCATTTTTCTACATTTTTGTAAGAGACTGACAGCTTGAATGAAAAAAACAATTTTGGAAATCCAAAGACTTCTGAAACAAAGAGGTCATGGATAGTTACCAAAGTGCTGTGGGAATTGCTGGCAACAGCTCTGGTAGCAGTGAGGAATGATGGCTTGTTCAAGGGCTACTCTGGCCGCAGTCAATGGGATGGCAAGATTAAGTAAGGCAAAGGCCAGAGACTCCCTCCATCTGCCAGCAGCCTGGCTGAATGAACTCAGCACATGAATCCGTGAAACATTCGTCAGCTGCACATCTCTCTGAGGCTCTCTCGATGTTGTTTCATTTGGATTTGCACACTGAATGAATAGCACTCCAAGTCTGAAACACTCAGATTAGACTCGTTTACCAGCAGCATAGGAGTGTCATTCAACATGGTTTAGTGTTTTGGTAAAAAGAGGAGAGTGAAACTAAACTCAACCGCCTCAACCCCAGTCTTCACAGCTGAATACTTCTCACTTCCCTATCTTACCGTCATCCAGAAGTGTCCAAGATACAATACAGCCTTCAAGCCAAGGATCCACATCATGGCCTTATTCAGTAAACAGGATTGCCACCTCCAACTCTTATGCTACAAATCTGGTTCTCTAGCACTCCTGCATTCATCACCTCCAGGGTCTACCCCTACCTCTTCCCCCTTTTCTCCTAAATCACTTCTTACCTAAAAGAATTTTGCCTTAGTGCCTGGCATCTCATCCACCAAAAACAGGTCTTGGTTGCAGTTTATCAGACAAATTTCCCTGATATTTAACTCCCCAGTTCTGCAAAAACCTCACTCTTGGCCCCTCCAAGTCTGGCTGCCCCCTCAGCAAATGCAGCCAGGACCACCAAAACACTCCTCCTACAGCAAACCCAGCAGTAAACAGAGCTCCCACCCTGGCACCCTGGCAGGTGATATGAACAGCAAGGTACAGGGCCACAGCAGAGGTCTCTAAAAGGAGGGGCCCACAAAAGAGTAAAAACAGGTGACTTGCAGGGCTCTCTCCACCTCCTCATAGACCACTCCTTGCCACTCCCTTCCATCACGGCGTAGGAGATGGCTCCCACAGCCACGCCATGGCACAGGACTGCCCTCCATCACCCTGGCACCTGCCCAGCTGTAGCCCCTTCACCCCAGCTGTCCTGTGTGTCGTACAAGCACCTCCTTCCCACACTAGCAGCAATTTTCCAGAAGGTTCTATAGGCAGCCCCAGCCTCGACCTCTGGCCCCAGGCTCCAGTTCCAGCCCTGGCTCCGGCCCCCAGCCATGTCAGGGTGTTACCCCAAAAAGGGAGCCTTGGCAGGGGTCTGGAATGAAGCCGCCCTTCGCATGCCTGCAAGGAACATTCATCTACAGTCAGTGGAAGCATGTGAGATAAGTCCCTGTTTTGATCCCTGCTTCAGTGGAATGCTGGCTATCAGTTTGTACATTGCTTCCAACACATTTAAGAGAAGTGGTTTTCCCTAACTTGAAGCCACCCTAACAGCAGCTTCCTGTGTCATTAAACCAATTATGTTATTGATGAACACATCTATCAGAGTCTTGTAGGTTAAAAAGAGATGCTTCTTATTATTAAGCTGTGCTCAAGCACAATCACTTTCAACTACAGCCTCTCACTTCTCTGTAAGGAGAAAATGTTAGAGATGCTGGTGGATTTTCTGTTTGTTTGTTGAATATTTATCAACATGGGAACAGATTTCCTCAGCTAGAAGAAAATAGTTAATGACTAGTTCATCCCCTAGTTTGCCCAGAAGGGTGATCTTTATAAATTACCTTATTGACTGATGGCTCTGCACAGCACCCTGTGCTTCAGTGGTCTGAGTAATCAACACACTAAATGCAGGTAAGAGGGTCATTCACAGCAAAATACTACTGCTGGACAGGCAAACTCTTTTATCCTGATGCACACTTTGCTTCCATTTCAGTATTCTTGGTGGATACATTTTAATATTTAGTCCTGGAGCATTGTGACTTTTCAATTTTCAAACAGAAACTTCTGAAATGTGGTTATTTGGATGCTGATGTCTACAACTGTGTCTATATGCACTTGTGTGATTACTTGTAAATAACTTGTAGCTATAATTACCATGGAGGTTATATCTTTGCATGTCAAATTCAATTCTCGGGCTAGATAATGCATAGGAAAATAGGCAAAGTTTAAATTAAGGGACCTAGAAAACTTAGTTGAATTTGATTAAGATCTTCATTCTTGCAATACATGAATGGGACTATTATCTAGATAATCCTAAAGTTACCCTTGAATAATTAATTCTGTAATTGGCAAAATCACCAATATTTAAAGGAAATTATTCAGAATTACAAAATATTCAAAGGAAAGTCTTCAGGTTTTACTCTTATTAATTTTTAATATAAGTCACCACGCTGAGAAACCAATGCTGCATTCCAAAAGCAGAGCATAGTTATCCCTACGTCATTCCATAGTTCAAATTTAGATTTTGAATGCTTTGCTGGTGGATTTAATCCATACATAGTAGTATGAAATAAATCTTGCATTTCTGATGACATAGATACATTAAATATTATTTCACATCCTGAAAGTTTTATGCTGTTGTAGAACATTTTCAACAGTGATTTGGGGCTTCCTAAATTTTATGAATTATACCTTGAAGAATTATATTTACACCCATTCCTTAAAAGCATAATACCTCTAGGACAATTATCTTCCAGAGGAGAGAATGTGAGAAAGAACGCAGAAATATCAACTTAGTGAATATAACAGGGACTGAAAGGTGGTGTTATATTTCTATGATCCTTGTCAAGATTGACAATCCTACATGTATGGTTTGTATTAAAGAATTGATTTATTTTTTTGAGAAAGAATTATAAGATCAAACAACAATGAAAATTAAGGACTACTTTACATCTTGCTTTCTCTTTCCTAAACAAGTAACTTTATAGAGAACATTTTTTTTATTATTATTTGTTAAAACTGTATAAAATTGTTAAGAATATATATATTTTTGGATCTAATATTGTGAATAGTGCACACTGGTACAAGGAACAGCATCTGTGTTCATGTTGATAAAAAGACATTGCAAGCACCTTAGTGTGGTACAAATCACAAAATTAAGTTACTGCTGGCTTCAGTACTTTAAAATAAAATGAACTAAGAATAGTTAAAAGTCATGTAAACTATTATGACAAAATATCACCTGACATATAGTACATTAGCCAAAATTTATAAGCTGCTTTATGCCAGAAAAATTTTGCTAGCTCAGAGGAATTAACCATCCTGATTCTTGGAATACTGGAAGCAAATGGTGTTTAGGATCTGATTTCAGGAGAAGTAGACTGCCTGTGAGAATTAGGGACTTAAGTATTTTAATCAATAACTTTGATTACTCATGCTATTTTTTGGAGTATAGGGATGAAATTTCCAGCATACTCTTCACTTTATCTGAAATAAAACTAAGGGTGGTAGATCTAATGATTGTTTGAGATCTCAAAAGGAAATTCTGTAGTGACTCTGTTGTGCATACATATGAATATAAAATGAAAGAGAGATTTAAAAGAATGTCAAGCTCTATATCTTATTTAGGTTCAAGGTAATACTACCAGGACAACCTTATTTGTGAAATGTGTTATAGTTTTACATACTTGTGTTTCTTTAAAAATGTAATTTAAATTTTACTTTTTAAGTAGAACATTATAGTCTCCCAGTTCATCCACTAGCTTCAGTTTTGAACATAGTTGGGGCGTTTTATTCCCTAAAGATTATACTTTAATGTCTGTAAGACTTTACATTCTATATTTCCAGACACATGTTATCATTACAGAGAGTAGAGCACATTTGTTATGCTGACTTTTCCTAGCTGATACATATTGAGAAAGTGCAGAAGTGCAGCTAAATCCAGAGTGGCTCACACATCATCGACAATAAAAACTTGCTACAGGGTGACCTTATTGTATTTAATTTCATACCCAAGTCAATGATTTATTGAAGGGTGGGGAAATTAAACAAATTCATTAATAAAGAAAAGCTTTTTCAAAAGGTAGAACAGCATATTCTCCCCTCATGAAATACTTATCTAATCAAAGTGTAGAGCACCTATCACTAGACACTCATTAGCTAAAAAACCAATAAAAAACCCAAACACAAACAAATACAACCAAACCATTCACATTTTTCAAGATTCTTGCTGTCCCCCCCCAAAAAAAAAAATTTAAAATTCCAAATAGCTACAGACTGCAATGGCTGATCTTATGTACTTTTCCTAATAAAAGATACCTTTTCCTGTTCTTCCCACTCTGGCCCACCATCTCTCCCCAGAAAAGAAAGAAAAAAAAAAATTAATAAAAAAAAAATCCTTTCCTTCAAAAGAAGGGAAAACTGGAGAAAAGTGATACAGACTTTAATACAGACTTTGAGAAACAAAATTTAAAAAGGGAAGGGAAGGGAATAATGTTACACAGCTTTGTGGTTTTGGATACAGGAGACTTGTAAAGAAGTTTAAGTTTTAAAATAGTTTAAATTTTAAAATCTAAGAAAATGCCAATTCTTTTCAGTACAAGTTCTAGACATGCAAAATAGTGTAAAATCAATGGCAAAAGTATCATGGGCTCAAAACCTCTCCAAATACAACACAGGCTGAAATAGTTGATGCTGTCATTGGCAGGTAGGTTTTTCCTTTTACTTTCAGATACATACACATTTGCTATGTGGAATACTTTCACATACTGTACAGCATTTCTCTCTGGATTTTAGCATAAATCTAAAACATCTGCAGCTATCTTATGGAAGTGAAGATGATGAACAGTTATAGAAGTAGGAAAGACTGTTATGGTATTCCTGAGATATGCATAGATAGTAAGTCTGGTCCACGGATCACTGTCTGAAAAATATTCATGTCTAAAGTATTTTTTGGTTCCTGAGAATGTTAATCTATGACAAAGAAAGTACATGATGGTAAACCAGAATGGAGATTCACACTATATAATTTATTTCTTGGTAAATATCTATAGGCATACTCTTCTGCCAAGGTTTATACAAAGTAATGAAAGATACCTCTCCTCAATCAAAGGAATTTAAACTGTTTTGCATGATAAAAGCTTGTGGATGAGTTAATCTTGGCGTCCTGTAAATTTTGACATTCACTCCTCCAACACTCTAGTGTTGATCAACCACATAATGTGACAGCAGTTCTTGCAGTAGAGCTTCTCCAAAATTTTTAGGCAGGAACACTTAGTTATAAAAACAGGTGAGGAAGTTAATGAGTTTCAGATATATATATCAACAACAAAAAAAAAGGTAGAAATCTAGATGCTTAAGAGAATTATAGAATCATCACAGAAAAGATTTTGATTTAGATTGATATGTGATATAGTTGGGTGGGTTTTATGCATATTTTTCTCTCTGTGTAGTATAATGTAATTTGATTCTTAAAAGTTATTAAGAAGTTTGATATGTCCCAGGCATGTTGTATTTGCTGAACTTGGGCAAGACATTGAGAAGATGAGCTAGAGTGGGGAGGAGATTGCGCCACATTGGAGCCAGGTATGTATAATTATTTAGTTGTTCCCCTAGAAAGAAACCCACTAAGCTTTGCCATTTCAGAGTAAGGTACAATTCCAGTTTGAAAAAATTTTCCTAGAAAGTACAAAAATTGCGACAACTCCTAGTTTTATATACGCATTTCGCTGATGTTGTCTTCCTAATCCCATGTATCTGAGAGTTAGTAAGGTCAAAGATCTGTAAGCTTTTTTTCAAGATCTTAGAGATACTGTGGCAATCAAACAATATATGGATACAGAGTGCAAAAAGAAACATCTTTTCTCAGAGTGTTCTCCTGATCTTCAGAATAATGTCTGTATGACACATCTGCTTAATCATGCTCCTGGTCAGGCAATTCAGGGATGATTTTCCATATTTGATGGACACATGTAGAGCTTTCACACTTTGCTCCTGCTTTGCTGGTGATAAACCACTTCATAACAGCTGTAATCCCAGGCATTGATATTTGTTTATTGGCACAAAGCAATAAAGAACATGTACTCATGACACTGATGTAATTTTGCTAGTTAGATTCTGTACATGTATATAGATGTATGACAGTGCCTAGAATTAATGGACAAACATCCAAGACTGAGTACCTTAAATATCATCCAAGCTGATCTGAAGCTGCTTCGAATTTCCTGTGTCTCAAAATAGGGCAGGAAACTTGAAAGTGTGTTTTCCCATCAGAAGTTACTAATGATTTCATGTAAGAAGACAGGTTCAAATTCTGATTAGATATACAGTATTAAGAAGGGATACTCTGTTGCAAGTTAAATTAAAAAAAAAGAAGAAAAGAAGGATATATTTATATAATTTAATCCATTATCCTGGATTATTATTATATTTTATTATATTACTACAATTATTAATTTTATTATTTCATTATTTATTATTTTATTATTTCATATATTGTTTTATATAATTGCATCATATATCAATATTTATATTGTTATGTTTATTATTTATTCTTTCTTGCTTTACTATTATATCTTATATTATTATATCATTATGGATGAATTCGTTCTTATTTACACTTGAAATTTGCAACATTAATTTCAGAATGGCTCTTACACATATCAGTACAGCTGTGTTGCATAGAATTAGGAAATATTAATGCATCTTAAGAAGCCAGGAAAAGCAAAACACTACAATGTATATTCAGTATTTTTGGAAGTTGGTGAAGTCTATGTACCCTTATGAAAATCAGACTTCTAGAACTGAAATTTATAATATTTAAAGTAATAGCATATATTTTTATTTTCTGGTATACATAATTTCCATATGCTACAAAATATTTATACTGTTACATATTCTGGGCCATAAAGAGCTTCTGCCTTCTGATCATTACGTAGCATTAAGAATATAACTATTGTTTCACTATATTCGATGTAAAAATGTATCATCATTTACTAATTTTTGATAGTTCATTTTGTTTGCCTTGGCACCTTGCCCAAAAATGAATTTGACAGGAGTTTGGCACGGAATGTTTTTTTGATAGGTTTTCTGTTGTTTTTTTATTTGTTGGTTGATTGGTTTGTTTTGTTTTACTGTTTAATATCTGATAATTGGAGGGAAGGAACAAAACCTTCAGTCACATATCCTAAATCTGTCACAAAAAGTTCTGAGGGAAAAAAGATGTATAAATACTCAAGGTATTGCCATAGCTTTGTCACTGGTGTAAGCACATTAATTCTCAGTGTTACAGATCCACCTGAGGACAATGAATTACTTCTCACTATCAGCTGCTCTGCAGAACTTTGTTCATTGACTTTATACTCCACAGAGGAGTGTTAATAGTTACTGATCAGACCAGGATTTATCCAAGTCCTTTTCCAGAGCCACAGGTAATCAGTGTTTTGCAAAACAACAACACTTTTTGCTCACTTCTAAATATTTTGAAATTCAAGCAAACACAAAAATCTAAAGAGCTTTTCTCAAAACTGTATGTTGTAATGGTAATTTGTTGCATGCTGCTCAGCAAAACCTTTCTGTTATTGCATCATAGCATTAAAGCAGATTATGTCAACAAATTTTGATATGAAAACAAATTTTGATATGAAAACAAATTGTTTTCAATATCAGGAAAAATTATTTTTTTAGGATACTGGCATCTGATGATCTGCATTTCTTGGTGACAGCTGTCTTATAACTTGTACCCTCAAGTGGCTTCACAACCAACAAATCCTTTTTTTTTATGGTATTCAAGGAATATGTTTGGGTTCTACATAAAATTCATAAAATTCATAAAAATTGCAAGTTTTCTTTAACAGGGAAAATACTTTTTTACTGTGTGTAATACAGACAGTAAAGGATACTCAAATACAATAATACAACAATAATAATATTATAATAATAATATAATAATAATAATAATAATAATACAAACTTAAATACAATACATGCACACATATATAATAGACTCATATCATAGAATGGTTAGGGTTGGAAGCAAGCCTAAAGATCATCTAGTTACAACACACTTGCCATGGGCAGAGATGTCACCATCTATATATATATATATAAATATATATGTAGGATTGTATATAAATTTGAACAACAGGTGTTGTTTCAATGCAATTTCATTTGCTTTGTCATTTTTTTTCCAGTAAAAAAAAAAAATTAAAAAGCCAAATATTTTGTTTTTTATTGTATTATTGTGCATTTTAGATTATACTGTTATTGATTCTCTTTAAAATATTTTGAAAATACATGTAATAATTGCTTTTGTAAACTTTTCTACTTCTAAAATATAGTCATTTGAATTATTCCCTTCATATATTATAGAAAACATAAAAATAGGAAAAAAAAGAAATATTTCTTATTTGATTACATGTGTGAAGAACTGCTTTTTTCTGTCTTTAAACATTCATCAGAGATTAATTATTTGTTCATGCTTAATAAAGCACCCCAGACTTTTGCAGTTTTCATTAGCTGAAGTGACTTCTGTCAACTTTGAGTGACTTCTGTTTGCTATAATACTTTACATTTACACAACAGTTTTCATTCAAAAGTATTTCGAAGTGCTTAGCATAGTGTATTTATATAAGGGATAAACTAACCAACCAATAAATTAGAGTTACCTCTGGAGTGAAGCTCTGTAGAAACTTTTGTGCCAGAATCTTATATGTGTTTAATTTTTATCTTTTACATAAAATTTCATTGATTTCAAGGAAGCAAAGCATACAATTAAATTAAACTATGTTTTATAGAGGAGAAAAGAGTATTACTGCTAGGGTGCTTGACTCCAACCAAGAAGTGGTCTCTGCTCCTTGCTTCTGCTACACATTTCCTGTCATTCTTCCAGAAATTTGCTTGGTCTGATTTGAGCTTTTAAAAAGTCATATGATCATAGAATACCCTGAGTTGGAAGGGAACAAAAAGGATCATCAAAGTTCAACTCCTGGCCCTGCACAGGAAAACCCGAGTCTCACCATGTGCCTGAGAGCATTGTCCAAATGCTTCTTGAGCCCTGTCAGTGACCACTTCCCTGGGGAGCCTGTTCCAGCACCCAAACATGTTCTGGGTGAAGAACCTTTTCCTAATATCCAACCTGAACCTCCCCTGACACAACTCCCTTGGGTCCTGTCACTGGTCACCAAAGAGAAGAGATCAGTGTCTGCCCCTCCTCTTCCCCTCCTGAGAAAGTTGTAACTGCAGTGAGGTCTCTCCTCTGTCTCCTCTTCAGGCTGAACAGACCATGTGATCTCAGCTACTCCTTGTATGCCCTCCCCACCCATCCACCTTTCACCATCTTTGTGTCCCTCCTTTGGATGCTCCCTAATGACCTAATACCTTTTTCATATCATGGTACCCAAAACTGCACACATGACTCCAGGTAAGACCACCCCAATGGAAGAATCACCTCCTTTGACTGCCTGGCAATGCTGTGCCTGATGAATTACTAATCATAATGCCATCTCAGCTTTGATGACTGTCCATGTGTACATAATTAATCACTTGAAATGCAAGCAAATCATAGTTAACTTCAGCCACCTTTTAGTAATGAATAATTCTTCTTCTACTAACAGAAAGATAATTTGTATAATGCTGAATTTCCAATCTGCTAGTAATATATCTAATGAAGATCATCTTTGAGTTTGAAGCATCAATTATCTATCTATCTCAGAAAAAATACTTGATTTATTCTATATTTTCAACAATTTCATTATATTTTATGAGCCCCTGTCTGTGCAGAGCAATAAACAAAGTGTCTTGAGGTCCTGATTGGAATTTCTAGATGCTGTTTATTAGAACAAAGTTCTTCATTGATATAAGATAGTTGCTATAAGAGGATGCAAAAATAGAGAGATTATTCAGATATGTGGTAAAACTAAGAAATAACATATTTTTTAACTTGATTTTTTAAAAAAAAATCCAACTTGGGTAGATTGTACTCCTTCATTGTGAATGTCAAGCATGACAAAGCGTGCCAGTCTCTTTTATTTTCTTTTTTTTTCTTGAATGGATTTGGTAGTATTGGACTCTCTCCAAGCTAAATAATATAAAGTAGCAAGCTGGTTCAGGGTGGGTAAAATCATTTACCAGCTTGGGAATTTTTCTTTCAAGGATGGCAGGATCAAAAAGTAATCTTCAAAACTGGAATAGGGGGATAATTATTTTGCTCATCTTTGACACTCAAGTTTCTCCTGGCCTCATCTCAGCAGGATTTTGCAGTGTTTGCAACTACCTTGCTGTGCTTTACAACAAATTAATTATTTTTTTCCTTAACCTGCACTGGACTATTTTATAGTTATTTCCAAAGAATCCCAGAAGTGATTGTACAAAGCTTACAACCACACAAGAAAATGTACAATCTTCACAAATTATTTCAGATCCAGTGGTGCAATGAATTTATAGAAACTAAAGGGTAATAGGCAGAACAAAGATGTCAGAATTTGGCCCACGGTAACTTCAGTGTAGCTGCTCATATGAGTAAATGTTTTCAGGATTGAAACTTTCTCATTTTGTGAAATAAAGAGTGATTGAAAAAAAACATGGTTACATACTTAGTCCTTCCGAAAGCAAGCTGTGTAAGGGAAGATGACGTCACTTCTAGATGCTCTAGGTTCTTTTCAGTCTAATATAGCAATGCTCAACAGATTTTTTTTTTTTAATGTTAGTTCCACCAGTATTCACAGTTATTGGAATAAATAAACTTTATCTTCTTGAACATAATGATTTTCCATATACAGGTTGTTAATTAGATTTAGTCATTCCAGGTATTACTTCAAAATTTTTCCTGGATGTGTTCCCTGCTTCTCCTCTATGGGACATAAAGTAACTTCTAGACATAACCATTGTTTGACAATAAAAGTTTTCAAATATGTGCAATAAAAATACCCAAAACAACAGATTACACTCTGACAAACAAACAAAAAATAGAGAAACTGTTAGCTGCTCTGTATAATTAAAATGCTACAGGTAAGATATGTTAATTCAAGAATAATTTTTTTGGTAACAAGTCTAAGAGCTAGCTATATCTTTGTATTGCAGTTTGCTGTGTGATATGATAGGAGAAAAGAGCCCCCTAATGGCTTTAAGTTAGCTAAGAAAATAGAAATAAAATTCACATTCTGTGACTGCAAGCTGGAAAGGAATACAACATTAATTTTAAAAAGGTCAAATTAATCTTTTGAGAAAAAGGTGAAATAACTGAGTCAGTTTAAAGTGGTGCAAAAAGTTCAGATTAACATTGACAACATCAAAGATCTGAAAGAAAATGCAGTTTGTAATATGTAGACTGCTAACTCTTTCTGATTCATGTTTTTTCAATGTATTTTTTTCTGGATCTGAAAAAAGAAGATATTTACAATATTTAATGTGGAGCTGAATAAAGTATCTTATGAGTAGAAACATATTAATATAAGCTTAACTAATTGTTTGGGTTTCTGATCCTGTTTTGCATTTTAAAAAAATAAATTTAAGGTTCAAATTAAATATTTCCATTACAAAAATAAACATTTTTTAGTTTAATCTGGAGTTTCATGGCATTGATGTAACCTGACTAGTAACAGACACTAATCTGGAGTGAAAAAATATTGCTGTCTTCGAAATCACAGAATTACCATGATTTTTTTTTCTTACCAGAAAATTATAAGGTATATTTAAAGAGCATGGGTATAGTGAACAAGACTTTTCAGAGATAAAAGAGAGATATTAATAAGAGCTGCAGGAAAGCTTTTGAGCATACATAAAGGACTTTTTTTGCTAGTCAAACTGCACATGAAATATACTGAGGCAGGCCTTAAGCTCTGTAAGAATACAAAGTGAATTAGACATTCCATTATCTTAACTCCTTATAAAATACTGTCTGTGCTTGGTAAATATAGCTCTCAATACCCATGGCTTTGTTTTAGTGTTAAAATTTTCATCCAAGTAATTAAAATGTAAAGGGTTTCTTTCCATTATTTATGGTCAGATTCTGCACTCTGACTCCACAGTCAATGTATGCAATGCTCACCTTTGGCAGTATTTTATGGAGTAAAATATCACACAATAAAGCTATGATGTCAAAATGTGCCTTCAAGAGAATTTCTGGCTACCTGGAAAGAGTTTCAGAAGGAAACATCAAAATTGCTGACATTTGTGTATATAGTAAATAGCAAAAATTCTATTCATATCGAAGATTCAAGATATTAAAGTAGCACAGATGCTATGGTTTAAGTAAGCCTTTAGTTTGGGGTCATCAGTTTAGTTCGTGTTTTGCCAGTGATTATTCATGTGATACATTATAGAAGATAAAACTTTCTCTTAAGCATATCATATTTTATCCATGTGGTCACTTAGATACCTGATTCAAATTATTGTTAGTTTGTAAAAAAATCTCTATGTATTTAAGGTCCTCAATTCTTATATGACTTTTATAAATTATAAATAATCATTTTGACAACTCCACTTCTCATCTGAGATTTTTGAGAAGTCATTAATTATTTAAGTATGGTGTTTTAGAGAAATTTATTGAAAAGTTCTTGGTAAAGGAAGAGAAGAAAATGCTTTTCTGCAGTTGTGATTCTTTAGTCGACGGATAAATTGCATTATACATAGGTCCACCTTCTAGCAGCAAGACCTTGCTATAGGCAGTTTCTTAACTGGCCAAAGCATTGGAACATGTACATGGCTGGGTCAAAGTCTACTTAAATGCTTGCATTAATAGATTGGTTCCTCTACTTCACCCAGAGGGAATAATCACAATATCTGGCATATGAAAAACTCTGCAGTTTGGAACAAGAAGCAGAGTGCACAAACTGATGAGGAAGGTAGGGTGTGTTGTCACAGCTGGAAGGAATGTGCTGCTAATGAAAGAGCTGTCTTGGTGTTATGCTCCCATGGCCTGTAAACCCCCAGTCAATCAACTTCCTGACTTACTTCAAATCCAAAAGCTGAGTTATTTCAGATATAGTCTATCACCTTCAAGATCACAGCAATCTATCAGAACCTATCACCTATGACAGCAAAGCCACTTAAAACACAGATGAAGGAAATACACAGAAACTTTATGTAGAGCTCTGCAGTTAGGAGACAGTAGAGTCAATGTCATATCAAAACAGGTAATCAGTCCACGGGATGGCTGCTTCAAACATACAGCACAATGTAACAGAACATCCTAGGTTTCATGTTAGAAGTCATAAGCCTTGATCTTTGCTTTGCAGGCAGAATGCTAGCAATACCTACTATATCTATCAAAAATGGCAGTCTAATGATAAATTATTTAAGACTGACCATATCTGCTCAGCAGTGGCAAGCTTGCAGTCAAAAGACAGACACTATTTCAAACTACTGACAAACACTGAGAAATCTTTCAGGTAAATATTCTCTCTACCTGTCTTCACAATATGTACACTAATGGATTAATAATATGGGAGAGCTTGTGTGCCATTATTACTCCAGACTGTTTAGCATGCATGGGACAAGTTACATTAAAACATCATCCAAGTAGTTAGAAATAATCTTTTCTGTTTGTTTCATTCCATTCACCTAAAGGGTTAAGCATGACAAATGCAATGCACAGACCATGTCCTGTTAATTGTCTTTAGGTGTACATAATAATTGATTTACATAATCCGTGAGTGAAAGAAATACAATTCCAATAATGTATTCTGAGAATAAATGCCAAAGCTTGTATTTAACATGCAAGATACGCAAAGAATAATTCCTTTTTTATCTGCTCAGAAAAGCAAATGATAATTTCCTTACCTGGAAGATCAAAGTCTGTATATCATCAATAATATGTGAAGTAAGGGGGAGAATGAATTTATGTCTTCTGTAATAAGCTTTTCTTCAGAGAAGCAGAACATGAGAGATGTAATTGTAAGTGAAACGAACTATTCCAAGATCCAGACTGTCATCAGTTGCACTGGCTTAGAGCTGGCATCCTCTTGCAAATGAAAAAAGGGTAGCTCAGCAAGTTCTCCACTGAAGGAGCTCAATATCAGTGTTATCAGGCACCAGCTGTCACACGCTGATGCTATAGTGGGTACGGTCTCCCTCTATTGCGCGCTTTCTCTCGCTTGCTCTCCCTCTCTCTCACCCTGACGTTCACTCAGCTCTGAATCTGAGCTCCTTCTGCTGCTGTATAATCAATCTAGCCTGTCTCAATCTAATAGGCCTCTCTTTAACCAGCCAATCAATAGCACAGATTCCTCTGCTGCTCCCCAGGGTCTTTACCAGGAGTGGTGCAAACAATAAGAGTTTGGCCAGCAGTTTAACTAAGTATTTTTCATTATTTTAACTCAGTTAAAGAAAAATTGTTTAGGAGAGCCCGGGTTCAAAGCTATCTTTCTCTGTGTTTTTCATCATAGTTATATAAACACACACATTGCACTGCAGTAGCATTCTGAACACTTTAAAATTTTTACCCATTTTTCATGTTTTAGAATTCATATTTAAAAAGAAAGAAAATAAATGCAAACATACTCTCCCCATGGCCCTGGCTGGAAATGAACCTGCATGCCAAGCCTCAGGCTTTGTGTTCTGAAAAATTCAGTAGTGTGTTTTGTAACTGGAATTGTTTATGGCAATTGTGGAAATTTAACATAAACCAAAAATCAGGAGATTTGAGCTTCACAGATTTTGTTCCTAACCGCTGTCAGCTTGAACTAACTTCTTTCCTATGCTATCTATGTTTCACCTTGTGTGTCTTGTGGGAGGTTATGTGGGTTTTGTTCTTTGTTTGTTTGGGGTTTTTGTTTATTTCTTTGTTTGCTTGGAGGTTTGTTGTTGTTTGGGGTCTTTTTTTTAAGATTTTGTATGGAAACATGATAGATTCAGACAGAAGAGGTGAAGATAAAATATTTATTCAGCAGATTCATATCGGACAGCTAGAATAGTGGCCAAAATTATGTGATAGAAACAAATATCTGCAGTATGCTACAAGCACGCCTTATCTTACTCTATGCCTCACTCCCCACATATGCAAGAAATAGACTGTCCTTTACTAGGTTAAAACAAAATTTCAGGGAGGATATTGTGGAAAGTAAGTATTTTTACTGCAACAAACTGGCACTCTTTTTCCATTTTTTAAAATTGAATTTTATTTTATAATTCAGGGACACTAAATCAAAAGGACATTGATTTAAAGCCTGTTCATTCTGGTTGCAGGTGAAAATTATGAACCAAATCTCATGCTCAAGGAAACTGTGGGGAAGTACCAACAATCCTCTTAAGTCCAGAAAGTAGGTTGCATCAGTCCTGGGTGTTTTGACATAGCAAGACAATGACAATGTTGTATTTCTGTTCTTGATTCAAAACAGCAAGTAACTAAAAAACACCAGGGGTTAAACATATTTGGTGGTTTTCTAGAGAACATACTGTCCCATTTTTGCTGGTTCCCTTATGTATGATTCTTGTAGAAATTCATCGGAATCTGGAAACAAAATGATGGCTTTGATTTTCTACTTCTTCAGTGTTTGGACTAGCCATCAGTCTAAGGATCTCTCAATAGTTTTATTGCATTAAGACCTTGTGACTGAGGTCCTGTCCTGAGAACAGGAACTGGCAATCCAGCTGTTCATTCCATGGCTAAAATTACCTCCTTAGAGAGCTAGCATAGGTCAAATCTTTTACCAAATTATGAGCACTGCAGTCTAACATGAGAGTCTGCCATAAGCATAACCAAGTAAATGTATTGATAATTAAATAGGATTTTCTTGTGCAAGCCTGGTTGATAGGGATTTCAACTTGACTCATGGGATTTCTTATGGAATTGCTTAGGACTGGTCAAAAAGGGTAGCTCCTTTCCAGTCCCTTTATCAAAAATCTACCACTAAACACATTTACAGACTCATATCAGATAGTTTCTGCCTTACATAACCTACATAGCAGACTCTCCAGACTTCTTGTATAAACAAAAGCTGGTGCTACTAAGTAATCAATTTTATATAAGTGCATTGAATTACTATCCTGAAAATTCTAGTCAAAGACTGAAAGGGAAAAACAGCAAGAAGAAAGAGACCAGCTATTAAAATGGAGTTTGCAATACAAGAAGGAAATATATGGTGTTCATAAACAATAAGGAGGTACCTCTAAGCCATTCAGAGAAACAGAGCTATCAGTAAAAATTCCATTTACTCTGAGTGTTTACATGAGTATCTGTAAGGTCATGTGATGGCAGAAAATAACAACACATTTATGCACTTGATTCTCTTCCAATGCACATACAAAAAAAGAAAAACCAATGAAGTAATATTATTCACTGTAAGTTCAAGTCATCCATTCTTCATGTGAAATATCACAGTATCAACTAACACTCTCTGATTTCCCAGATGCATATGGAATACCTCATTAATTGTAGCCTATAAAACAAATTTAACAGATGTCTCAAGTGTTTTGAGAGCTCTGGATCAGCTAAGTGATTTTTATGGATAGAGGAAAAGATTAACATGAGAAAATAAAAGCGAAGATCAATAGAATGATGGTCACACTGTTGTATGAATATAGATATGGTGGTGAAAGAGTGAGAGTCTGTACAGGTCTGCGGAATGGGAGAGAGGCAATTAGAGTGTTCTGACATTGAGGAGAAGGTGGGAGCAGGGAGGTGTACAACAGTGCAAAGTTTTTGTGGGTCTCAGAGAAAAAGGCCCAATAACATATGTTGTAATGAAATAGCTGTTTAAATAGGAGATTATAAAATGAGTATACCTAGAGACTACACTTTGCATCCCTTGTATCCTGACAACATTTCTTTCACACAACACAGACTGAGTGTAGACTTTCCTACAGCACCCTGTGCAGATGCCATTCATGAGGAGGTCCTTTTTTCCATTCCCATGCTGTTGTACCCTTTATTTTGCATAACAATGAGAACCACATACCATCTCCTGATATTTAGTAAAGTTATCTCTGTCGTAACACCCACCAGTACAGCACAGACTGATGGAGGACATGCCAATAGGGGACATTCCCTTAAAGCAGCTGTTCACACTAACATTTGGGCTGCTCAGTCTCTAAACCTGGGGTCCAACCAAGAAGGCATGGATTATCCAGAGCCACTGTGTAGATTACAGTGTTATCTACAGGTCTCCCGATACAGATGGGAGGAGCACTGTTGCATAGGTTGGAGTAGGAACTAATTTTCCAGGTACCGCTCTGATATTTTTCTTCCTGACTGCTTTCTGCATCTAATCTAATCTAATCTAATCTAATCTAATCTAATCTAATCTAATCTACTGCATTAGAACCAAACAGTAGTTATATGTGAGGTATCATCACAAAACTGCACTGTGCAGTTTGATATTTTAGTGTCTGGTTTTTGTTTTCAGGTGAAGGCAGTATTGTCAGGTTCACATTTTTAGAGGATGACTGTGAATCTCAGAACCTGGACTTTTAGGTAAAAACTAAATTAATGATTTAAAAACTATTTACTGAAATATTAATTGTGTTTTAAGAATACAAATGTTGTAACAGAGTTGTCTAAAGGTAGCTTTAGATTCTACATATGCTCCGTGGATCTTTCAATTGTACTGAATGTATGTGGAAGTATTTCTTTGGCCTTCATGTCTGTAGTGAAGTATGATAAATTTTTCAAGAATGTACTGATACAACATATCACAGCATGATGATTTTGAATGGCACTTACTTATTTTCAGTGGATAAAATAAATAGGGGTTATCTAGTTAAATATATGTTTAATACTGAAGGGATTAATGTTAAGACCAGTGTTTAGACTTGAAACATTGAGCTAAATAATGTCAACGTAGCTTAGGAAAAAAAGCACACTTTATAAATTCTGTTAAGAAGCTCTGGGTCTCCATGTGTTTTTCATTTTATTTCACTTGCTTTGGGGAAAATTTAGAAGCAATTATTTCATAGAACACTTCGCTTTGCAAGCACCATGTTTTTATATGTTATCAAGTGTAATTCTGCATAAGAAATTGTTTTTTCAGATTTAATTAACAAAGAGGAAATATATATAGTTTCTATGTCATGATCCCAAAAATAATCAAGGTAGTTCTTCTGTATCCAATGTTCAAAGGAAAAGTCAGAATATGGAACATGCAGCTCCACAAGACTACATCATGTGAACATCTAATAATGAATATCAGATTTGCCTATTCATAGAGGTGCCTTTGATAGATTCTCTCAAAGAAAATAAAATGTCAGGGTTCAATATTTTACACATTTCCCAGGAAAGAATTAATTAAAGGGGCTTTCTACATTGCACCTAAACATTGATTCTATTAGTTGTACTGCTGCTCAGTGTATCACTCAGGTTTCAAGTTCTGCCAAGTCTTAACACATTCTTAAAATCCTCAGGCTACTCACAGGCTTTAAATTAAACACTGCATATTCAGCTATTCAATGTAGAAACCTAAAATATTATTAATTTTTACTGATGCTTAAGAAAAGTATTTTTTGACAGATGGGGGAAAAATATGTATAAAACTTGTTTTAAATTCTCTAATGTAAATAAAAGAATATTGAGGACAGAGTCTGTCAATTTTACTTCATATTTCCATAGTAAAATTCCCCTTCAGATCTGGAAGGGCATGCTTAGGAAAGAAGCCAAGGTACAAGCTCTGAGAGATAAATAAGATAATGATACTTAATTCCTTATGTTCTTATTTGCAATTATTCCTCAGTGGTGCCAAGCAATAAGACAAGTGACAATGGGCAGAAACTCATGAACAGGAAGTTGCACCTGAACATAAAGAAAAACTTACTTATTGTAAGGATGATCAAGAACTGGAATAGATTATCCAGAGAAGTTGTAGATTCTCTCTAAGTGGAGGTATTTAATAACTCTCTGGACACAATCCCGTGCCACGTGCTCTAGGATGACCCTTCCTGAGCAGGGAGGTTGGATCAGGTGATGTGCTGTGATCCCTTTCTTCAAAGAATAAGAAACTATTTAATCTGATTCTTTTTTCTATTTCAATATATAGAAGATAGTATTTAAATTTTGGAGATATTCAATTCAGTTTTGTTAAAATGCTAGAGAATAAGAGAAGGCAAATATCCATTTATTAAAGACTTTGACTTTAGCCACAAGAGTTATGTATACGAACATGACATAATGGAATACATGTCCATAAATCACAATATACCTTATTTTCTATCTGAATGCTTTAGTGAACTTCAGGGTGAACATTGTTATAAAAGTGCAAACCAATTTAAATGAAATTGCTTATTGTCATCACTGTTAATATTTATAATATTATTGTTTCCTTAGACAAATAATTCACTAGAAAATGATATAAAACTAAATATGTAGCATTTCTATGACTATATTTGTCTTCTCTGTTCAAAGATCATCGTCTCCAAATATATAGACATTTCTCTAGGAATTTACCAGATCTACTTTAAATTTATGTCTCTTTATGATCTATTTAAGACAACAGGAATTGGTCTTTTTCACAGAATTCAGAACGTTCAAAGGGCCACACTTATGACAGTAAATGAAATGGGCTCTGCTGTTCTCAAAGCTTGCTGAAATGGAAAATTCATAACCAAACACCTTGACATTTTTCTTCCTCAGAAAACACCTAAATATTTTTCTTCCTCTGTACATCATGGCCACATCTAATCTACTTCCTGGAACATTTGTAATAATTTCTGAATGTTGCATAGCCTTAATTTGGTAGAGTTAGTCTAGTCAAGACTTTCTCAGACATTTAAAAATACAGGCAATTATTGAATTCACTTGTGTAAAAATTCTTGAGTCCCAGCAAAATTGAATTAAATTTCTCTGAGCTTTTCAGTAAAATACAGAAAAACTAATGACTGTATTTAAAAATAAAAGGATCTTCATGAAAATTCACAGTTGCTGTAGGGTCTGTAGCTTCAGAAATTAAATTTTCTTGGAAACCCAACTCTCATTGGAAGTAGTTTCTGATCCCTAAAACAATGATAATACTGAAGTCTAAAAGTGACTTTATATAGAGACAGTAACCTATATAGACACTAAGATACATTTAATCCACAAGTATGACCCTCAGCCACTGACTGAAGTTCTCAGCATGAAAACTGATTTTTGTTTGTTTGTTACTTTATTTTTCAAGTTCAGAATGTTGTAAAAGGGCACGAATTAAATGCTCTCTCTTCATGTCAGTCTTTACCTCATCTCCTGTTATCCCATGCCTGTATTTTGGAACCTCCTAAGTGTGCACTTCTCTAGGCTCTTGAGCTATTTTATATCATCCTGGCATGGTCAAAAACACCTAAGTCTACACAAAATAACTATTTGAGGCTATTATGCCTATAAAACTAAGCTTGCCCTATAAAAAGGTAAGTCAAAGAAATTAGCTGGGGAAAGAAGTCTGCAGTGGTTAACCTAGTTAAAACAAAGCTGAGGTTCAAAGTCACACAAACCTCAGTTCTGAGGAGCAGCAGTTTGACATAAAATCTGAGACCTGCCTCTAGCAATAGCCACAGTATATGATGGGACTGCCAATTACAGAATTTTTCTCACAACCCACATTCTGTAGTTTTATTGTTCTTGATACTGAAGTTTTGCACCATAGAAGTAAATTAATTGTGTTGTTATTGTATTCAACACCAGCTCCCCAGTGCAAGAGACACACAGTGAAAGACCTTTTTCTAACACCAAAGCATAGTGCAGCAGCCTCAGAAAATTGTAAACTTCTGGTGGGGAATAAAGTGTATTTTCATTAAGAGTCAAAATATAGGAAGTCTTTCAGTGGCATTAAGCTAAGTAACATTGTCCTGCAAGGCTTAGAAGGACCAAGCTGGTAACAGCTTTGAAAGGAGAAATGCAATAGTACAAATGTTGAATTTTCTGGGAATTTTGAGAGTTGCTTTTCCTGCAGTAGTATTCTGCATTATATAGTATTATTCACTACTGGTCTGTGTCCTACATCATCTCGAGCTGTTGAGGACATTTGCCTGCACACACTTAATTCTCCCTATTATGGGTTTTGTTGTCCAAGAAGAACTATATATTTTGATTAAATTCTTGTTATTTGGAGCTTGATAAGAACTAATAATTTGTTTTGAGTAGTGTATTATGTACATTTTCATACCTTTTCACAACAAATTCTTACTAACAATATATTTATAGACTGCATGGCCGTCAGTGTTCAACTTTTTCTGTTTTTAAAATGGATTCCATAGATTCTTTTGGGTAATGCATAAAGATTAAATTTCAGAAGAAAATCTATATGGAGGAAAATGTTGCTTTAAATTTCTTTACCTTTTGTTTTTATTATTAGCACGGCAGTAATGGTAGTTGAGATGCTATACACTGTACACTGCTTACTTGTAATACACAGTACAGTCTAAATGATGATTTCAAGTTGAAAATGTGCCTACTGCACAATGTGGAGCAAAATGTAATTAGTGTTACAACATAAATGATATCTCTCCCTATGCTTTTGTAAAATATTTATTGCAATTTGTCATTGATATAGGCCCACAGAATTTGGCCTATGTGAATGGCAAAAACAGATACCCTAAAAGTTTTTTTGTTGGTGTTTCAAATTCTGACAAACAGGCCTATTGAAAAGATTTAGCTTTAGCCTGTGAGATTCCTGTCATCCAATATTTAAACTCACAATATCCAAATATTTATCTACTGAACAATGGAGACAATAGAAAATGCTTCAGACACAAAAGCAAGAGAAGCTGATAAAACACAGCTAACACTCAGAATTGAGCTCTGTATTATGTCATCACTTTGAATATCATATATGATTTTTTTTGTGTATGCCCAAAAAAACTTAAAGGACCTAAATAGAAACTATAAACCAATGTAATTATTTATAACAGGCTTTGAGTTTATTTCTCTAGCTTGCACAGAGAAAGCCCAGGGAAACATTATCCTGAATTGCTAATGATGGCAGAGTTACTGTTGAAGACAGAGTTTAACGTGTGAATACCACACTTGTAGTGAAGCAAAAAGATAATGTGCCCACAGTCCCAGTGTATTCCTACTGCAGGAAATTATGTGTCCTGCGTAGCAGAGAAGGCTGTAACCTAATGACAAAGGAAAAACTCATCCTCAGTCATGCTTCATTCCAAGTACTCACTGATTATTTTATTTTTTTTTTACTTCTTGGAGTCAGTCATAATTTTTCTGATTTAAGGTAATTTAAGTTATCCTTGGTAGTTCATTAGCAAAAAAAAAAAAACAAAACAAAAACTAAAACAAATAAAAATTCACAACAAAACCAAATCAAACAAACAGAAAAAAGCCCCAAACAAACATAACATGCCAGTCATCTTTTAAATAGAACCACCTGCCAAATAGAGTAGAAATTACCTAACAAACAGGTCAGATGAAATATATTTCAATATATTTACAAATACTTATTTTAAATGTACTTAATACCGAGAAACTTACAAATGTAAGGTTGCAAATACATCTGAACCACATCCAGTGACTGCTGTCATTGAATCTGAAATAAAATGAAGAGTCGTGAGAATAAGGTTAAGGGGATTTTGATTAATAGACTAATTTTCAAACTTAATTTGTCATCATGTATATTTATTGTCAAAAATACATTTTTTTACATAATCAGGACTATTCAGCACAAGATTAAAAACTGCCCATCAAGAAAATTATTTGACTGAAGTTTGGAAGAGTTTCTAGGCTGCCTAGAAGTCTCTCCAGGATGTAAACCCTACTCAGTTATGATAGATTTAGATTTTGATGCAATCAGAAACAAAAATGCTTCTTCTTGTGCAGTGAAGGGCAGATTAGTCATTAACCCACATGAGTAATAGGGAATAAATAAAAAAAGTAAGAGCAGTATAAAATATGTGAACTTCTCTCTTTCTTCCTCAGAGACAAAGAAAATAACTAAACTTGCTTTTATTTGATTTTTAGTCTGTCTCACCTAATTCTGCTCAGCTGTCTACATTTTGCCCTCAGAAGTTTAAGATATGTATTCTAGGAGAGTTCTTTTCTTGACTGAAGAATCATTATCTTAATGGGAATTCTTATGTTACGTATCAGGACCTGGAGTTCACTTCCCTCCTTCTAGGAATTTAGCTGACTGCCAGGCTGTCAAGTAAAAAAAGCTGCTGTGAAGAGCTTGAAAAAGCCTCAGCAGACGTTCCCTTCCACCACCTTTGCTTGGGACCTGCCTGCAAGACCTTCTGTAAGCTGCACTGTGCCTGCTCTGGGACAGATACTTTTATACCTCCCTGATTCTATCCCTGTAGGCTTGATTTACGTTTCAATCTTGACTTTATCTTCTTACTGTGATTTTACTGAGTGATTGCTGATCCTGCATATTGTCTTAGAACCATTTCCCTTGCTTGGGCACTGTTGAATATGTCCATGTTGGTGAGGTCACTGTCCTGCTGGCTGTTAGGGGGTTCTCTACGAGTCTGGCTCACCTTGCTTTACAGATCAGCCCCTTCTTATTGCTCTGTGACAGAGAGCTCAGGTGGGAGACAGGAACAAAGACACTGGTTTAAAAACAGCATCTAAAAAGCTGAGCTGAGCCCCCATTGAGGTTTTTTCTGGCTTTTTGCAACAACTTTATTCAGCAAGCTGACCCTGTATCCAGAAAGGTAATCTTATGGAAGGGGAAAGTGCACTTCTGGACCCGGCAGTATGTGTTACCTCATCATTTTACTGGAGATAGTAGCAAACAAATACTTAGTTTGCCAAGATTATTTTTAAGTTTTGGTTTTTTGGTTTTTGTTTCAATTTTTTTTTTAAGTTTCAGCTTTCCTTACAGTTACAAATGGCATGATGTTTGCAGCCTGTTTTTTATTTCCTTTTCTTCATGGCAGTTGGTAAAAGGTTTCTTCTGTTCTCCTAGTCAAAATCACCTTAAAGGTATTAAGGTGACATCCTTGGTGCATTATTTTTTGTTACTTGGTTTGTTGGGTTTGGTTTTTAGATTTTACTCCCAAAATGAGAAAAACAGAAAAACAACGAATAAAATTGTTGTAATAGCCTTATCTTCTTGTTTCCTTCTTCTCCCTCCCCAGTCCTCCAAGGATCAGCCCCTGCAGGCGGAGCAGTCCCATCTCTTTCAGCTTTTCATACGACAGATTCTGCTGTCCGTTAATAATTTTTATGATCCCTTACCAGACATAAGCCAATGTCTATCTATTTTTTCATACTGCAAAGTCCAGGACCCAGAACTCTAGGTGTGACCTCACCAGTAAAGTGGAATGGTCACCTCCCCTTGACCAGCTGACAGTATTCCTGCAGTACAGTTCCAAGTGTTGTTGACCTTCTTGCTACTAGAAACATGACTGGAACATGTTAAATTTGTAGTCTCCCAGGTTCCCAATGTCATTTTCTTCAAGGCTGATTTCCAGCCTACTGTCCTCTAGCAGGTAGTACTGCAGGGTGTGAATTGCCCATCTGAATGGCAGCACAACCATGGTGTATGAACAGCTCCCTCAAGTTTTGAATCATCCACAGACCTGATCATCACCCAAGTCATGAATATAGATCTTAAACAGTATTGTCCCCTTTATTAGTCCCTAAGCCACACTGTCTCTTCTAACCTAATTCCTGCAAGTGTTGACAATGTCTTTATATTTCTCCTAACTCACATCCCTTCTTCCATCTCTTGTATGCTTTATTTTTACATTTGTGTTTTGTTGACACCCCCTTATTTAATCATTTAATAAATTATCATTAGATAATTGTTGTGAAGGTAAAATCTTGGCCTGCCAATTGTGTCTTGTGTTTATTTTTCATGTCTCTTCTGATGGAGATGGTACTGGTAGGAAAGGGCCATTTGACAGTGCTGAAATGCATTTTATCCTAGGGTGAAGCAGTTGATCCCTGGGCAAGAAGCAATGTAGTCATTTGGAATTCATTGAGAAAGATATAGTGCAAAACACAAATTTACTAATTTGCCTGGAGTTTGGAGATAAAAAGTCAGTGCCTTAACACTAAAAATGGCTTATTGGAGTGGGGGGTGGAGGAAAGAGTGCTTGAGGTTGACTTGCAAGAGCATCTCCTTTTGCTAAATTGTGATTCTGCAGGACTGCATTAAAAAGGGCTGTTAAGTCACTCTGACCGATAATCTGGTCTGTTAGGGAAGGAAAGGGCATGTCTTTGTTTGATATATCCTCGATCTCACAGAATAGTCCCTTTTCTTTATTGCCAGTGGTAACTTAATGATTTCCCTTTTTCTTGTCTCACTGTTAAAAACAAACATTTCTTGCCCTTCTCCCAGCTCTTTACTTAGATTTCAAGATGATACACAAAAGCAGGGTTAAATGTCTCCTATGTGAGGTCCATGACTGTACATTTTTGTTTCAAAAGGGACATCTTTCTTCACAGTATTTCAATAAAATATGAAGCAGTGCTAAAAGAAAGTAAATAAGACACTTCAAAACCAATTTGTTTCTTTTTTTAGCTAAAGCAGTGATACTCTGCGATGACTAGTATGGTTTAATGTAGATACAGTTGTGAAGTACAAAAATTGGCAGTAGGTCTATACTGTGAAAAAATTATCAGTCACAGTATGCCTGATGGCTACACTTTATTGTTCTCTAATTGTGTCCTGGAGTTCCTTGGAGTATTTCTGTCAAACATTTTCCTATGTTGTATCGAGTCATATAACACTGAACCTCAACGTTAGAGAACCCTCTCTCAGTTTAAAGACAAATTTATGAGAAGACACTCTGGAATGAGCTGTGTCTTGTTAAAGGGTTCTAACAATCCCTTTCCACCAATAGGAAATGAATGCTAATGGATGAAAGTGAAAAAAAAAAACCCAATAGTTTATTAACAAACAGAACACCCACAAGGCAAGTGGGAAAAAAGTAAATAAATGCTAGATATTGAACTGTCAGATATTAAACCTTACACACCAGAACAAAATTCCAAAATTCCAGGGAAAAAATACTGGCTCATGCCACACAGTGGAAGATGATGGCACCAGTGTCTGTCTTAGGGGAAAAAACCATGAGTTCTCTGGCATCGACCTCCTCTCCACAGAAGATGAAGAAACTAGGCTACAGCCTCTGGGTCTGCCTTCTCTCCCTGGCTTGGCTTTTCTGAGGTTTGGGGGTGGAACAGAGTGGCCCCTTTCCTGCAGCTCCTTCCAACCCCTCTCCCACAGATGTCATTTTTCTGGTCTCAGGCTATCAAGCTGTCACCTCAAAAAAGTTTCAGAAGAATTGCTACTGCATCTTCTTCAGGGCCAGGAAAGGGAAAATATTTCTTGCCTGGGCAAACAAAACCAAGCCAAACAAACAAAACCCAGACCACACCACATTCCTGATGCCTGGGGAGTGAGGTTTTGGGAAAGCTGCCAAAGAGCCTTAATCTCCCCCCTGCCATCCCCATCTTAAAGATACAGCAACCATTTTTGGTCATAAAGCAGAGAATCAGGGAATAGACTAAAACATCATAAATCAGCCCAAGACAAACACCTAGACAAAGTTGAAATCCACAGGTTCATAGCCCTTGAGAGGATGCATCCACAATTGCAGAGAAAGCTGGTAGACATCATAGATGAGTGACAGTGGTCTTGCAATGTCACCAGCCACCTTCCTCAGCACTCATAGGTGCACCCCATCAGGGCACATGGACTAATGTATGTCAAATTTGCCTAAATATTCCCTAACACGATCTCCCACCAAGGAGATTTTGAGTTTGGGTTGAGAAACATGTATGATTTTTACCTTTTTTTATATTTAAGTAATTCTGGCATCTGTTTTTTTGGTTTTTTTTTTTTTGGTTTTTTTTTTGTATGGATATACTTGAGATAAAGAAATTCTACCTGCAACGTCTTCTTGTCTAAGTATTGGATGCAATATGCATGCACTCTAACTTTCAAAGTTACCCCCAGAATCCTGAGAATTATTGAAAAAATTGTAATTTTTTGATCTCTTAAGGAAAATGCCTATTTCCTTCACTGAAAACCTGTGAAGACCAGGTCTGAAAGCTCCAATATTACAAAATATATACCACCTTTTCTCTTGGGTATGTCTCTTGAAAAAGAGCTGCATCTTTCAAGTCAATTTCTCAAATTTCCTCTACTTAAATTTATTGAAGAAAGCTTGATAGAGAAAGGGTTCTGTTGCTGCTTGCTGTTGCATTCCACATCCACAGGATCACGTCCAGAGAAGCTATAGTTACCAGGAACCAGCATGGGACACCAACGAGACGGGCTTCTGCTCATGAAACCATTTATTCAGCATGGGAACAAACTCAGATCCAGAGACAGAGAGCCCTGAACAGAGGCAGGGTGATGGGTTTTGAGGGACAGAACCAAAGGTGGAGTTCAGGGTCAGGGACCACTAGGAACACAACAAGGGAGAAACCCCAGGGGCGCAAACCCAATCAGAACTCCTGGGCTGACACCCCATGAGGATCTGGGGTAGGGCAACTCTTCCCCGGGCTCACAGGGCACATACCCTGAGGCAGAGGTTTAGAATTCACACTAGCTGGGTTTTACAGCCATGCCTCTCACTTTAACAATGCTTATCTGAAACTAAATCTTTGCCTCCCTAGACAGGGGCACCTCGTAGCTTATCATAAATGAAGAGGCAGCAAGAGTATTTACTGTATCATTCACAATTTATGGTACTATCTCTCTATACATTTGACAAAAATAGCATCACAGTACTATTAAAAATCTTTCACTGGCTTTCATGCTCCAGTGTTCATACAACTATTTTTATGCCATAAAAATAGTTAAGCTGTCATTAGATCAGCTTTTTCTCAGCTCAGTTTAGGCTAGTCAAAACTTGTCTTCCTTATTGTCCTTTACTGCAATAATTGCTTTCCTCTTTGGGTCATTAGACTTTAGTGTCATGTCATAATGCTGATGACATAAAGCATGCATAAAGTGTTGTTTCCATCTTTCTTTCTTACACTACATTCATTAACATTACTCTGCCCTATCATTGTGTTGTAATTACTATACAGTGCATTTTAATGAGTAAACAGAAGGCTTTTTCACAGGTTCTCTCCATGCATTGCCACTGTCATCTGTAGTTTGCAAACATATACACTTCATATGAGGAGATTTATATTCTTCAGTCTACAGTATAAAAAAAATCCTATTTCTGAAATCAAAGGAAGTAACAAAAGTGTCTAAAAATATTAGAAGATATAAGAAGAAAACCTGTGATTTCATTTTTACTTAGAAAAATCCAGAATACTTTATTTTTGAACACTGTCCTTCAAAGATTATTGAAAATATCAAAACCTGTTAGAAATAAAGGTTAGAATTGGTTTTTTTTAATCTAAAATAACCTCCACACATTAGAAAGATACCAGTTCTTTACTGGAACAAGAGACTAACTGAGGAAGAGGGAGGGAGAGAGCAGTTAATTTAAGATCAAGAAAAGAATTCTCTGCCTTCAATTTATACAATGAAGGGGAAAAATAATCAGAAAAAGGTTAAAGTTTCTGCTATTGAGATGATGAGAATTTTGTATAGTATTACATGAATGATAGTTTACATTAATTTGATTATGGTTAGGCAGATGGTGCTTCAAGTGTCGTGAAATAATCACATGCTGTTCAGGTTGGGAAGCATAGAAATAATAGCATAATTGTAAGAATATTTGAACGACTTCTATATCTGTATCTTGGAAATTACTTAATATTTCCTGTATTCTCAGGGAAAAAAAATTATATTTCTGTAGAGTTCATCGTAAAATTGGACCAGAATAGCAGCCTTAGAATTGAGCCCTGCTAAATGTTTGCCAAGTGCTTTATACATAAAGCAATAATATTGCACCAGTTTTCATAGGAGACAGAGATGAGACAGTAGCAATGCACAAACTCGCTCTGTAGAATTCTATTCTTGTAGAAAAAGGTTAATGCATTTAAATGTGTTTCTCTGGCAAATGTCGCAAAAGCAGTGATAGGAATCTATCTTTTTATTTTTTTTCTGAAAAACATGTGACATGACAATATTTACAAGAACTCTTGAAAAAAATCTGTCTACGTGAGTGGTATGAGGAAAGAAGGAAAGGTGGGAAAGCACAGCAGGGAAAGACACTCTGAAAACTGAAAATAATTTTGCAGACTCTCCCTAAGGTATGGTAAAATAGTGAGACCTACTAAGGTTTTTTTAAGTTTCTTGAGGAGTTATTGGATAAGAATAGTTCACAGATTTTTATCAGGCAATTTTTTGTACTACGAACTACAGGAAGAGGGAATAGCAGAGATTCTGTAATGAAAAGACCATGAGGATATCAAGGATTGTCTCTGAAAATAATAGACATAGAAGGCAGAGTGCTGCTGACATTTCTTACTGGAGTAAATTATCAAAAAAACAGGCAGGAGTAGAAATTGTACATATCCTTAAAGGTAACAGTAGCGTCAGGATCCACAACTGGAGAGTTAGAAATGTTCACAGGTTCTTTAGAAAAATAATGTGAATGTTTTTTGTTGTGGTTGTTGTTTAAGAAAAACTTCAGCATGTTGAAGTTTTCTTAATGCTTCTCTGAGAGAATGATGAACACTAGAGCAGTGCTTATGTACCCCAGCCTGAAAAGGAAGAGGTACTTGATATTTGAAAAGAGCATTCCTCTCTATCAAGGAGAATAAAGAAATTCCCCTTCACTCTTCCCAGAGGGGGAAAAAAAAAAGGAAAAAAGTACAAATTTTCAGTTCAAAATGAATGTTTGTAAGGATTACCATATAAACACATTTATAATTTTGTTGCTATATTGTTGCTTTTGTGTTATAAATAAGTAATAGTAATAGTGATTCTGGATTCTGTGCTAAATTCAACTTCTCCCTATGAGGCATATAAAGAATCAAATGTCATAAGACATCAGAAAATGTGAAATAAATGGGTCCAGAATTCTAAATCCCATAACAAGGTAAGTTTATTTAATTTATCTATTGTGGAGCATATTAGGCTTTCATTTTCTGAACTATCACATCTTCATTAAAATGAGTTTTTATTATCAAGCTTTTTCTGGACATCAGTTTAAATACTAACTGTCAGAAGCAAAATACACTTTCGTGACCTATCTCCTAGGTATCCTCTTATTCATAGCACCCCTCCAGGTTACTGAATCATGGAAATCATGAACTCTACAAATTCAGGAGTCATTATTCATCGTGCTCTTTTCAGTAAGCAAAAAGTAACTCAGTTATAGAAGTGGGTTTGTTACAGATTGTGCAGCAAAGCCCATTCAATAAAAATCTGACTTACATATTTGGTTAATATTGTGCAACCTATTCTGGGGGCAGGCAATATTAAATGTAGGCTTATGTGAACTATGTGGTATAAATTGCTTTCATGTGGCAATGGAACTTAACATCTCTCCCTGAATTACAGTTGAGGTTGAACATTTTTGCTTTCAAATTAATTATTTTAGTGACTATGAACACAGGAAAGAAACATCTTTCACTTCATACTCTCTCATAGAAGTTTCTTCAGGTGCTTAGCAAAGTAGAGGAATTTTGAAGGCCTTTTAAATATATTGTGTAGTTTCTAGATATTGTCTCCTTTTCTTTGCACACTTCAATTGGATTAAATTCACAGTATGCCTTGTCACAGTTCTTTGATGGGACAGTACTGACAATAATTTGCTGATAAATATTTTGATATTGACAGATAGAACAGTGGAGCTGAAGAGAGAAGCAGTAACCTATTTTCACAAACAGACACTGAAACAGTTTCTCACATTCTTTGTTCAAGTGTTGCAGAAAAGGTACATGAAATAGAAAATGGAGGCAATACAATTTTTAAGTATTCATAACACATTTGTCCTCGAAAGGAGCCAGGCAGTGGCTCTGCAGAATAAAGCTGGCTGAACCCCAGGGCACAGCTGCTGCACTGCAGAGAGAGGAGTGCAGCAACAGCAGAGCCTGTAAAAGTAAACACATATGAGGCCTAAACTGATAAGTGCTCTAAAGATGACAGCAAGTTTTATGTGGCAGACATAAACTTTGCCTTGAAGCTGTTCAAAAGATGTCTAGCAACATCACATGCCTTTGCAAGTTATTTGGTAGGCCAGAGATGGAAATACAAATAGCAATTTAGATAAATTCTTTCCAATCTCAAATGAATGGTGGTAAAATGCATAATTAGTACATCCTCCTGAGACAAAATATGATCAGAACCCATTGAGACAACTAAAAGCTCTTTTCCTGTCAGATGAAAAACATTGACGTTGATTACAAGTGTTATTTTCATATTTGTGTACTAAGTCATTAGTACTATTTAGCATTTTTTACTATTTGCTTTTCTCTGGATTCCCAAACACTGGAAGGAAAGAAAGGCCCTGGAACCCCTTTTTCTTGATACAGCCACTGAGTGCTTTGTGTGTAGTCTCTTCATCTGTTGTGTGATACAAGTTTCTGATAGAACAGGGGAAAGACACATGCTTTCAAGAAGATATCAGTTAAAAAGACACACTCAGGATTTTTTCTCAAATAATTATTAATTCCTTTTTTATGTTACCTTGTAGTATTTATGTAGCTTTAGTTTGCTATTTATCATGATTTTCTACAAGACCAGAATAGAAAAGTTTTATAATTAAAATTTCTGTATGTCAATAGTATTTTAATATTTTACTATTTACCTCTCTAACTGTCTGGATTTCAAATTACTACACCCCACATCTTCCCATCTTCTCAAGGAACAGAGTTTAAATATTTTTGGCAATCTACTTGCCAATATAATATGACTGCAAAATACGTGGCTTTAAGAGGAAAAGGGACAAAGAAACAGACACATTCATTGTAAGGAACGTGTGACGGGTTTTTACAGAATATGGATCAAAGCAGAAGCATGTTAAATTTAAATAGTCTTTTAAGGTTACAACTTGAAAAATCTTAGTTTAATATTTTCTGTGATGATTCAAATCTAAGTAGAATATTTACTTTTCTAAGGCTTTCAGTTCAGACTATAATCCTTCACTACTCTTAATATTTTTCTCTATGTGAACTTTTTCTGCTTAACAGTGAGCATATGTTTGAAGGATAACAAAAATTCAATGTAAATTTCTCTCTGTTTCTCTGTTTCTGGTAATTGAATGAACTTTAATGAATTTTAAAATTTAATGAATTTTAATGAACATCTGAATATCATGGCAATAACCAGAGTCATTAATAAAAACAACTTTTAAGTAGGTTTTGAAGAAATCACCAAGCTTAAGTGTGCCTCCAAATTTATGACTATAAATATAGAAATATATGACTATATATATATATGACTATATATGTATATATATAAAAATATAGTTCTAGCTGGAAAAAATAGTAGCAAATATATATTTATTTTTTTTTAAAACTCACTCTATCAGACAAGATGAGCATCATAGGATTGGAAATGGCTCATGTTTTCAACTGAGAGAAAAAAATACCAGTCATCATCCATTTTCTAGTTACAGTCTGAAACACTATAGTAATTTTTTAGACAAAGGAAGACACCCTAAAAAGTTAAAACAATGCTTTCAGATTTTAAGATTATATTTTGAAATTTCAGGCAGTGATTTTGGTCAATAGCTTTTTCTACAAAAATTACAATGGATTAAATTACTGTTTAAATTTAAAAGAAGAGAGAGATGGACAAGGCCATCTTGTCCATTTGTGGGCAATGTTTATAAGACAACAATTTCACCAACAATAGAGTAAAAATCTGGTCATCTTGTGTAGCATCATGTTTTGGGTTCAAGTTCACAGAGTTATTTCATTGTAAATGAATCAGAAGGGTTTTGTTGTTCTTATGAACCATCATTGTGTAAACAAGTTTTGAACACATGATTATTACAAAACTCAGGCTCTCTACTTGCCTGAATGAACTGTGAACTATGAATTTTTGTCCCCATGTTGGAGGAAGCCAGTAGTGTGCTGAACAGCCTCTAGGAGGGTATCTGACAGGCTGGTGCTGCAACCACTTCCCTGGGAAGCATGTTCCAGTTCCCAGTCACTCTCTGGGTGAAAAACTTTTTCCAGATATCTGACCTAAACCTCCCCTGACACAGCTTCAGGCCATTCCCTTGAGTTCTGTCACCAGTCAGCAAAGAGAAGAGGTCTGTGCCTGTCCCTCCTCTTCCCCTCATGAGGAAGCTGTAACTGCAATGGGGTCCCCCCTCAGTCTTCTCTGGGCTGAACAGTACAAGTGACTTCAGCTGCTCCTCATACAGCTTCCCTTTCAGACCCTTCACCTTCCTCATTGCCCTCCTTTGGACACTCACTAGTACTTTAATGCCATTTCCATACTGTGGCACCCAAAACTGCCCCCAGCACTGAAGGTGAGGCTGCCCCAGCTCAGAGCAGATCAGGACAATCCCCTCCCTTGCCCAGCTGGCCATGCTGTGCCTGATGCCCCCCAGGACAGGGTTGTTCCTGCTGGCTGCCAGGGCACTGCTGGCTCATCTTCAACTTGCCATGAACCAGAACCCTCAGGTCCCTTTCTGCAGCCTTGATTTCACCAACCTGTCATTCCCCAGTCTGTACATACACCCAGAGTTGCATCATCCCGGGTGCAGAATCCAGCCCTTGTTTTTATTAAATTTCCTATAGTTCAGCCCTCCTGTTTGTCCATGTCTCTCTGCACAGCCTCTCCACCTTCAAGGGAGTTAGAAGCTCCTCTCATTTTAGTATCATCAGCAAATTTAGTATAAAACTTAATATAATTGCTTATTATATAAATATTGTTTTTCTCATTTAATTTCTGTTCCTCTTGAACTGCAATTAGTCTGCTCTTAATATAGCAAAATAGTGACTAAAACATGCTTACAAGTCCCATTAAATGATGTTCATGCTTTCCCATGGTTTGTTTTGGAGGATAGGTATGTCCAAGTGTTTTTTTTCAGCTCTTTTCTTATGCTTGCTATTTTGGAACATTTCTGTTTGTGACTTAAAATACCTTTTCTTTGGTTGCATACCTCATTAAATTTATTTCCTTCTCTCCACAGAGATCTTCTCTCTACATCCCAGTCAGTTTCTCATGGGTGAAAGCCAATCACCTTACACTGACTATTGGCAAGATAAAAACTGTTTTCATACCCTCTGATTCTTTGTCTTTTGTACTGACTTTTGAGTTCAAGAACAAACAGTCTTTTTTCATGTTTTAAGAGTGTCAACTGAAATCCTAACTGCATTAAAATCTATGTCAAATCCCTCTACAATTCAAAAGATGACAAGATTTCTCCAATATGTTGAAAAGTATATGCATTGTGAAATGCCACTGCCTTATTCTTTATTGTCCTGAGCATTACTCATGACTCCATCTGTTCCCAAAGAGAACTGCAATCTCTTAAATTCTATTCCCAAGTAAAATTCCTACAGTAAGAGATACAGTGTGCTATTGGCTTTTAAATGCATGCTTGTGGTATTTAATAACCTTATTTCAAGTCAAAATAAAGTAGTGCAGACAATAATGGTTTACACAATACTTTAGACATATTCTTGGATTTATTGGACCTTATAAGATTATTTGTATCCTCAAATACTCAGCTGATATCAACATTTCTAGCAGCAAGAAAATATAAAGGAAAAGTTTCAATGACAGCACTTATTATTGAGGTAAAAAAATATGGGAGAACCTGCAGGTTTGCAGTCCTGCAAAACAGCGTCTCTGCAGTTGTCCTTGAGTCGCTAAAGGGGGGAGCATTCATCCTCAAAACTCTGTGAAAGTTTCAGTATCTATAGTAACACTATACAGAAAATTTTTTAAAAGTTAAACAATCAAAATAAATTGATTCTGTGTTTACTCTTGGGTACTCACTGGTAACTGCAGCTTAATAAAGTACATGTTAAATGTCAACTATTAAAATGAAAGGCTGTGAGTTTTTGGTGGGTAAGATGACTAAATAAATAAATAAAAGGCTTACATTCAGCTGTGTTTTTGGGGCAACAGTTTTATATTCTGCGATGATATGTTGAAACATCATGAACAGAGAAAACCTTATTAAATACCAAAATAAAATTAAAGGCGAAAGAAACACTGATAAAATTTAAAATAAATTTAGAAATTATTATTTAGAAATACATTCTAAATAATATCAAGGCATACTAATTTTCTCTCACGTTTGTAGAGCACAAGGAGGGATTTCTCCTCTTTTTTTTTTTTTCACTTGCTCTCCAAGTGGAGTCAAGAACAATGGACAAAAACTGAAAGAAGTTGGCATCACTTTTCTGCTCTGTATCTTTTGATATTTAAGCTCCATATTTTTAATTACATGTACAGGTTCTCCTTGCTGCTAATGTAAAAATACATATTTCCTGTAGAACTAAGTAAAGATGCAAAAAAGCATTATTTAATAAGCATCTCTCAAATTAAAAATTAAATAATAGGACTAAGTGGAAGATGTTTGCTAGATCTAGTTCCCATCAGACTTTGTTTTTGCAGGTGTCACTGCAACAACTGATTATCTGCTAGATGGGAAATCATTAATGTCTCATTTTCTGATTCATTTCCTGATTTGGATAATTTCTTACATTTTCATCTACCTCCTGCTTATCTTCCTTGTACTCAGAATGTTAATTTCTGTCTCAAATCAACTTCATTGAAGTCAGCACATTCCTAAATAAATATCATTCTTATAACAGTTGTGTTCCCTCTAGAATCAGCTCTGATTTTCCTGAAATGTTACGACAGTAAATTTCTTCATCCATCTATTTTCTATGGCATTTTTCATTTAAGACTTTTGCTTCAATATACTGGCAGTCTATTAGGGTCATTTTTATCCAAAAACAAGAGAAATTTTTTATCTGTAACTGCTGACATATTTTTTTCCCTTTAGATTTTTAAAGATTTTCAAGAGTTTCTAAATTAGAATGATGTTTTAATTATTATTTTGTGTTTCTTTTCTTTGTAAAAAGATTGCTAATAAGACTATTATGCTTTTACTAACCCAAAAGTCATAATTCAAGCTCCCTTTGTAATGAAGACAGGAAATGTCCCTACACTAACTTATATTGATACAGCAATTTTTTTCATTAAATTGCTTAAAAATATTCTTAGTTCAATTTAGGATTCAAAAGGCACATGAACATGGCTTTCTCAATGGTATTAGCCAGCAAAATTCTATTTATGGTAAGCTTGGATTTTGATAAACATAAGTTACATTTGGTGCATGTTTCACTTTCCTGGGTTGATTCTTATTTATTTCTTCTTTTTCTTTATTTCATTATGCAAGGCTTAATTTCAGATGTGCCTAGATGTTTTTCCCTCTTTTCTTTTTGGTGCTTATTTAAAATTCTCATCACACTGCAGAGAAGTTGAAAAAGGAAATGTTTGTTCCTCAAAGCTTTGTTTTATTAAAAAAGAAAAATGAATCCACTTTTTTTTTTCAGCATTCTGATAATGGCATTATAGAAGGAAAACCATGGAAAACCAGATTTTAAGATTAATCCCTGTAGATCCACAGTGTTGAAACCATACCTTGTCATCTTATTCCTTAAAATTAAATGGTAGGGTCTCAGCAAATTCAGATCTGTGCTTTATAATTTTTTAAATTATGGCATTTAACATAACTTTTCACAATAAGGTTTGCATATACATGCATCTTGTATTTGTCTTCAGCTGCCGATAGCTGTTGCTCCTAAAATTTACCCCCATCATTTTTGGCATAGTGCTAATTTTGTAGTTTTTAAGATGATCATTGTACTGTGTTATTTTGCGAAATAATTTCACTGCCTGTAACTATTTGTACATATCTCAAGTAGGTTTTTATTTGCCAGGTGTTTCAGTTTCTATAAATGACAAAGGAACATTCACACATTGTGTTCTTCTTAGGACAGACAGCTGTCATTTTCAAAATCTCTTAATGCTACTTTCTCACAGTCTTTGTTTTTACTTTGTGCGTTGTGACTTTTGTCTGCAGTGTCTTGCAATTTATCACAGGGCAAATACAGGCTAACTGGAAAAGCATATACATTTGTAGATTATGCTTGTTTTTCCTGATAAAAATGTAATTATTTTTCCTTTTTTTTTTTTTTAGTAGGGCTTTCTTTGTTTTATTTGTTTCTCTGTAGCAAGACAATACGTCCTTGCTTCCTTGTGGCCTTCATGTCTCCTCAGTCTGTATATAATAAAAATAAAACAATCATAGTAATTTTAAAGAGAGTAATATATAAATTTAGGATGGATCTAACATGTTTTAAATTAACACCAAGAAAATTGAATTACTTATATCTTATTCCTTTTTCACATTTCCAGAATATATTTCAGCTTTACCATGAGAAATTGAATCTGTCTTAAAACCATCCCCAAATGTTTTCTTGACTCAATCAGACATGGATATTCAGTAAGTCCAAGTCATGTTCTTGAGAAAATGTTGAAACAACAGAAGTGGATGAAGATAAACTCTGGAGTTTTGTTCATGGTCAAGGAAAAAGGAGACAAAAAAATAGAAAGGACAACAAAACTAGTAGAAGGATACACACAGAAGATTGTTCTTCATACATGAAATCAGACACAGGCCTGAACTGCACTGACTGCATCCAGACTGTAATTACATAAAATGATGTTGAAGGTTAGCTCTACACTAGTACCTGAGTTTTTAGTTTTAACATGCACTTTGCTTAGACACATTATCTTGGGATTTTTAGCATTCAAATTATTTGAACAACAGAAAATATTTAGAAAGTATTTCAGTGAATAGATATATTTTCTCTAATTTAATAAAGTTTTGGTTTTATGGTTTTTTTTTAAGGAGAACTGTTTACAAGATATCTGAATCTACTTTCTCTGCTTGAATTTTTTAGAGAAATAAAATACAGCATGACACGTAAATCATCTTTGCACACTCACTGCATATAGTGCCTAATGCTAAAGACATTTAGCAGAGGAACACAGTTTAACACTTTTCTTCTGAACCCACAGAACTGTCAAAACCAATTGTGTACATAATAGGATTGCCCTGCAGTAGTTCAAGGCACTCCTAATTTCACCTGGTAACCTAACACTGATTTTTAAGACACACACTATTATTTTATTTCTTAAACAATGGCAGTAATGGGCTACCAACCAAGGCATTGCTAGTTTAAGCTCAAGATTCATTAATGAGGTTGTACAAGTCTCTGCAACTTTTAGATATGTATACTGCTCCCATTTCATTACACTTCAATTTGTTTGCAGTATTAATGAAATAATTCTCAAAATTTCCACAATGTTGGAAAATAAGTTATAGTGATATGGAGCAAAAGAGGACACAGGTGCAAAGAAATTAAGACTTCCAAAAATTTTCTAGCCTGAACAAACAGCCAAATCTTTACTGGGGTTTTTTGGTGGTTTTTGTTGTTTTTATGGGTTTTTTTGAGTTTTTTTCTTTCTCTTTTTTTCCCTTCAAAGAATCAGAGCTGGCTAGGGACCTAAATGTATTTCATATCTGATTAGCACCTTCATGTCCTCCATAACCACAAGACATTAACATCACTGACTTGAATGCTCACTGCAAACCCACAGTGCATATCTTCTTGGTATTAATAAGCCTTGTGGTGGAGTCTTTAAAAATTAATCCCTTGACTGCTAAGAAGGAAAGAAATATTTTTCAAACCTGGCTGAGAAATAAATGGAAGTGAACAAGAGTATAGGCCTTAAAACTGCTCAATTGACACTAAACATTTGTAATTGTGCACGATAAATTTCTATTTAAAAAGTAGTCTGCCATAAAATACAGGACAATATCTAGCTTAGACATTATGCAAAACTGGGGAAACTATATCTAAACGTGCCTGAGCTGAAAGGTACCCAAATCATAGGAAATAGTATAAAAAGAAGGCTAAAGCCATTGGTTCTATGATTTTGAGGGCAGAAGAGATGACCCTATAAAAACCCCAAAAACAATAAAACATGCCAGGCAACTATGTTTTCTAGGCTGTTTAATATTACTAAACCTCAAAAATAAACACCATTAGCAGCTAGTGATAGTGGTGATTAGGCAGAGCAGGTAGTAGAGCAGAAGTGGCTGCTCTTCCTGCAGTGTGGCAAGGTTTTGCTGCTGGGCAACATCCAGGATGGAGGACAACAGTATTTAAATATTTTTAACAATTCTAAGTAAATTCTGCTGTTGTACATTAGGGAATGAGAATTTACATATTGGTCTGTTCATTTTCCTTTGTATCTTTTCTTCAGTGAAGTTCTGATTTAATAGTGCCTGCAAAGACCAGTCTTTGTGATTTATTAGTTGAATTAGTAATGTGCTAGGTAGCATTACTGTATGCAACAGTGTATTATGGAGTTTCTGAGATGACTGTGCTACACCTTATTTGTTAGCTGTCCTGATCATCTCTGTTCCTAGAGCTTAAAGCCTGCAAACAGCACAAGAATGTCAAGGTTGATATGGAGCCTCTCTTAAATTTACCTGTAACCACTGATTTCTCAGAGCAAGTGGGCAATGCTTAATATTTGTCTGCAACACAAAGAAATTCCTGCTGTTTCATCGAGAAAGTCACTTCATTGGGGTTACAACTCAAGGTGTCTACACAAAAACATGCAGGATGATGTACAAGTAAAACAAATTAGAGACATGCACACACCTACAGGGCTATGATTTTATTGGCATCACAGAGACATGGTTGGGTGACTCTTGTTACTGGAGTGTTGGAATGGAAGAATATTAGCTTTTTAGGAAGGACAGGCAAGGAAAATGAGGAGGTAGTGTTGCCCTTTCTGTCAATGACTAGCCGGAATGCATGGAGCTCCACCTGGATATAGTTAAGGAGCCAGCCTAGATCTTATGGGTCAGGATCTAAGCAAAGGTGGGGACAGGTGACATGGTGGGGAAGCACTAGAGGCTCCCTGTCAGGATGGCTAAGTGGATGAGGCTCTCTATAGTGGTAGGAGCACCCTTGTGTTCACATGGTCCCCCTAGTCCACATGGGGGACTTTACACTATTCAGATTATCTGTTGGAGGAGAAATGCTGCAGGGCATAAGCAATCTGGGAGGTTCCTGGAAGGCATTGAAGATAAATTCCTTCTCCAGATGATAAAGAAACCAATGAGGAGAGGTGCTGGAACACAAGGAGAGACTGCTGGGGAATTCAAAGCTCAAGGGCAGCTCAGAGGGCTGCAGTGACCATGGAATGGTGCCAAGATCCTTAGGGCAGCCCGGAGGGTTCAGTAAGCCCATTGTGCTGGATTTAGGGGCATAGACTGTGGCCTCTTCAGGACCCTGCTTGCTAGAGTACCGTGGCATAGAACCCTGGAGGGAAGAAGAGCACAAGAAAGATGATCAATATTTAAGTAGCCAAGCTCATTAAGTCAAGCAAAGCCACCAAGAGGCCTGCGTGGATATGTAAGGGGCTCCTAGACAAACTCACAAAAGGAAAGCCTACAAAGGCAAGTAGGCTTGCAGGAATATGAACAGCCAGGATTTGGTTAGGAAAGCTGAAGTCCTGCTAGAATTAAATCTGTTCAGGCACATCAAGGACAACATGAAAAACATCTATAGATACACAGGTGATAATAAGAAGACCAGGGAAATGTGGCCCCTCTCCAGATGGAAGCAGAAAACCTGATTACCAGAGGTGTGAAGAAGTCTGAGGTGATCAAGAGCTTTTTTGTCTCTGTCTTCCTTGGCAAATGCTCCATCCATGCCACCAAAGTCCCAGAAGGCGAAGGCAGGGACTGAGGGAATGAAGAACCACCTGCTGTAGGAGATCAGTTTCAGGACATGCTAAGGAAAGAGAAGGTGCAGAAGTCCATGGAACCTCATGAGATGTACCCATAGGTCCTGTGGGAGCTAGTAGAGAAAGTGGCTAAGCTACTGTTCATCATATTTGAGATGTGGCAGTCGAGTGAAGTTCCCACCTTGTGGAACTGGAAAACATAACCCCAGTTTTTAAAAAGGGAAAAGAGAAAGACCCATGGAATCACAGGCCTGTAAGTGTCATCACTGTTCCTGACAAAACAATGGAACAGATCCTACTGTAAACTATGCTCAGACATATGTAAAATAACCAACTGCATCCTGGGCTGCTCAGAAGATGGTTGACCAGGAGATTGAGGAAGGTGATTCTCTATGAGATCCTGTCTCTCACCTGGAATTGATATATGATGGTCCCAGCAAAGAAAGGATGTGGAACTTTTGGAGTGCATGCAGAGGAGGCACATAAAGATGATCAAAGGGCTGAAGCACCTCTCTTATGAGGACAAACTGAGAGAGTTAAAGTTTTTCAGCCTGGAGAAGAGAGGGCTCCAATGAGACCTTATAGCAGTTTTCAGTTTCCTGAAGGGGGCCTACAAGAAAGATGGACTTGGAGATGGACTATTTCCAAGAACATGTGGTCATATGACAAAGAGAATGCCTTTAAACTGAAGGAGGGTCAGTTTAGATTAGATATTAGGAAGACATTCTTCACTGTGGGTGATGAGGCACTGGAAGGAGTTTCCCAGAGAAGCTGTGGATGTCCTACTGTGGACGTTTTCAAGGCTGGATGGTCTCACACCACCTGGTGTGGTGAAAGGTGTCCCTATTCATGGCAGAGGTGTTGGAAGCATATAATTGTTGCCGATGAAGATGAATAGATTACACGGACACAGGTCGAGGTGTGGTGAAAGGAAGAGAGAGTTTATTTTTCCTCCCAGGATTTATAGGCTTCTGACCACCGCCAGGGATTGGATGGCCAGGATAACACTTTCCCACTGCACTGGCCATGAGAGATGCCTATCACAAGATGTGTAACAGAAAGAATGTACACATATCTATGTTTACAGTTACTGTCCTGGGAAAGTCTTTAGAAAACCATGTCAGCAAGCTCAGAAGCTGAGTTTTCAGGGTGACATCTCACCCTTTTTGGTTTAAAGAAAAAGAATGTAAAAAGAAAAATGAACAAAGAAACTAGCAACATTATAAACAATCAAAAAAGATAAATAACAGGAAAATACAATACTCCATACAATCAGAAGGCTATAATTTCAGGGTGATATCTCACCCTTTTGTTATTACAAAAAAAAACAAAAAAACAAAAACAACAAAAACCTAAAAAAATAAATGAAACAAATGTCCAACATCAACATCTGCTTGAGGATGGCTCCCAATTTGGTCACAGAGGCAGAATCCATGGCCAAATTGAACTGTGCCTGGGAAAAATTCTGAAATGCTATGACAGCAGCCTGTAATTCCATCAATTGGGCTGATTCAGCCTCATGACTCTCTAAAATTTGCCACTCAGATCCATCCTTCCAGGTAGCAATGGCATTTCCAGTGTTTTCATTGGCCAATGATACCTGTGGAATGCAAATCTGGAGTGGCAATGAAAAAAAAAACAAAACAGTGACATCAATGGAAAGATTAATGTAATAAACTTGAGGAGCAGAAACTGCTCGCAGAACCTCCTCCAGCACCTACTGTGCCTGTGGGGTCAGTGTCAGAGGTGACTTTAAATCAGAGTCCCCCTTTAATAGACCAAACAAGGGAGACAGTTGTGTCGTGGTCAGTCCCATATAGGGACACAACCATGTGAAAGTCCATTAATATCTGGACATCATTCATGCAGTGTCTACACTGAATGCAAAAAAAATAATTGCACCTCCAAATGCGGGACTGTTCATCTCAAAAATTATTTTGACCCTCAAATAATTTCAAGGAGGTTGTAGAGACGAGCAGCAGGAAACTGCTCGCAAACTCCAGAGAGGGCTAGAGCCCCATATCACCAGCAAATGCTGGCAAATTTTTCACATGCCTTATGGCAAAATCTCCATTGATATCTCTGTGTGGGCTAAGCATTACTGATAGCTGGCACCAGAAAGGCAAATTTCGGTCTGTCATCGGGATGCAAATGAATCATTAAAAAAACAATCCTCCAGATCCACAATGAGGACTGGCCAATCAGCAGGAAGCATGGCAGGTGAAGACATGCTAGCCTGCAACATCCCCATGCTTTCCATCATAGCAGTAACTTTCTGGAGGTATTGTAGCAAGCAACCTCCATTTCCCAGACTTCTTCTTGATACAGAAAACAGGAATGTCCTAGGGACTGGTCGAAGCTCCAGATCACCGTGATCCAACTGTTCTTGCATCAGTCACGGAGGGTGTCTAGTCTATCATGAGAGAAGACAACAGAAAATGATGAACAAAGAGTCAGTCTCAATTTCTTCTTTGAGTAGAATGTGTCAGCATCGGGTCCAAGGGTCACTCCGGGGCCCATGAGCAAACCTGACAATCGTGATGTCCGTGCCAGTGTGAAAAACCCGCGGAGGCTAATCTCTGACAGCATCTCACCAAGGATGGACAGGGTGCAGACCCATTCAGGATGATCCCTGCCTGTCAGAACAGCAGTCCATGGACCCAGGGAGGTCCAGGGAACCCGAAGCCACCATCTCTCTGCAGCTGGTTCTCAGCTCTACGAACACAAGACTCAAAATGCACAAGGTGAGCAAATCTGAGTCCTGCAGGGATAGGAACAGGAGGGGTGAGTGTGGAACCCATGGCAGAAATGCACCCCAGGAAATCTGAATCAACGTCCCCTAGGTGAACAATGATGCCCTGAGCAGTGGTATTCAACCACACCACAAGAAGAGCACTCATGCCCTCACCCACTGGACCAAAGCATTCAGAAGCACATGGAATGCCTGATGCGCTCAGCTGCACAGTCATCTGACAGGGGGACAAAGTCTACAGGCCAGCCGAAGAGGCTCCAGCAGCCTGGGACCCTTTGTCCATGGAGGCCACCAGCTTCGCCCCTGCCGCAGCACCACCGGAGCCAGTGGTAAACAGTGCAGGACCTTGGTCTGCCACAACCACAGGAGGCGACGGGGGAGGGCTGCCTCCAGCCACAGGCTCGGGCGATGCCCGGGAACCCGAGGTAGGGTGGGTTGGAGCCAGCTCGGCCTGGCCCACCTCCAGCCCCAGGGGGAACCAAGGTGCTGGTAGAGGCACAGCCCACGATGCCGCAGCATTGTCCTGCTCTGCTGCCAGGGGACAATCCAGGCTCATAGGAGAGGAATCCTGCAGCATGGGGCCGGCAGAACCTGGCCCGGCGTCTGCACTACTCGCAGCACCCGCTCCCACGCCCCACGAATCCGGCGCGGGGGGAGAAGCGCTCAGAATCACCCCTGACAGTGTTTCTTCAGGGGTGAAAGGTCCAAGAAGCGGTGCCGGCCGCTCCTCCACTGGAACAGCGTGCGCGGCTGCCGGCGCGGGGCCCAAGCCCATCCCATCCCCCACCATGGGGTAGGGCACAGCCCAGCCGCAGCAGAGACATGGGACTGACCCTGAGGTATCCCCCAGAGGTGGCGGCACGGCTCCCCGTTCAGGCAGCCCCTCATTGGTCAGCGCCGGGAGGGCACATGAAGCAGGCGACCCCGCCCCGGACTTACACTGCCGGGGCGCCGGCCGAGGCAGGGTTACACCCCCCGGGTCCCCAGCGCCCCCAGCGGCTCTCTGGCAAGGATCCAACCCCACCTCAGGCCTATGCCTCCGGGGCACTAGCCGAGGCAGGGTCACGCCCACTGGGTCCGCGGCGCCCCCATTCAACCCGCCAGGGACCCCAGCAATCCCGGGGGAGCCAGCCTCGGGACCTGAGACACAGCCGCCCCCTGGCTCCGTACCACCGGGGGAGAGGGAGAGCCCTGCTCCACTCTCACAGCTGGAGATGGAGCCAGAGCCAGACCTCTCATCCAGGGCAGAGGAAGCAGCTCTTGATCTGGCATAAGAGGACGTGCAGCTCCTCAGAACGCCGCTGCACCTTCACCAAATCCCCAGAAGCCGGACCAGCCGGGGCTCATAACCGACCAGCAGAGCCTCGAGCAGGGAATCGCCTAAAGCACACCAAGCTGACTTTGAAAAAATCACCTCAACCACAGGGAAAAGCCCCTCAATACTCCCATACTCACACAATCGCTGAAAGTCAGCATACGAAACATCAATCCCTTTCTGATCAAACACCGCACGCCATAGTTCCATAACCAGGCCCTCCGTAGGAGAGAGCCCAAAACCATCCATAGCCACAGGCTAGACAGTACCCTGTAACCGTCACCTGCAACACATGTCGGAAGTTCACCAGATGTTGCCGCTGAAGATGAGTAGATCACACGGACATAGCTCGAGGTGTGGTGAAAGGAAGAGAGAGTTTATTTTTCCTCCCAGGATTTATAGGCTTTTGACCACAGCCAGGGATTGGATGGTCAGGATAACACTTTCTCACTGCACTGGCCATGAGAGATGCCCATCACAAGACGTGGAACAGAAAGAATGTACACATATCTATGTTTACAGTTACTGTCCTGGGAAAGTCTTTAGAAAACCATGTCAACAAGCTCAGAAGCTGAGTTTTCAGGGTGACATATAAAGTCCCTTCCAATTCAAGCCATTCTGTGATTCTATAAACTTTTCATATGGGCTAGGCATAGAGAAGGAATTAATCCAAATTTAACTGTTTTTGCAACCAGAATTTTTGCCCTATATCATATTGCTTTTCTGCTTGTAACTCATGGAGAAGCAAGTTCTTTCAACAAACAATCTTGTGTGTCAGCATTTATAAAGGGAGAAAGCTGCCACACATGTGCAAAAAAATGTTTCATTTTCAATTAGCTTTAATCAAAAACTCTGAGATATACTTTTCTTAGTTCACAAGTATAAAGTTTCCATCTGCTTAATAATAATTTGGAGTAAATGACAGGCAGAGAAGAAGTCACTATCATCACAGAAGTGTGTCATCATCATCTCAGTTATTTAATGTACAATAGATTCATTTTAATTCTACCAGAGTTGCAATCAGCATTTATTTGTATTCAGTTTTACAGAAATCTGGGCCTGAATGCAGAGCTGTAAGTTAAGGAAGTGTTTCCACGGGAATAATACTTTGGTTTCATCATGTTTTCCTTAACAGTCTGCTAGCAAATATTAAGTCATTTTTGATACTTATGGCCAACTCTAAGTTGACAACTGAAGTGTTTGGCTTCTTTTGTTCTATTTCGTTTCCCCCCCTCCATCATCCCAAATTCCATTCTTAAATTCCATTTCATGTATAAGGATTGTAACCTGAAGCTTGAGGTGGCAGTGGCATTGTTAGAGGTACAATACTTAATATCTAAAATTCAGTCTGTTGTGACTGAACATGATCAACCTGCATTAAAAAGACACCATATTTTAAAACTATGCCTAATCTGGTTCATATGCTTAAATTCTAGTTAAAAAATATGGGAGTCATGTATGCATGATTAATAGTTAATCATGTATGCATTATTACAGTTAGGAATACCTCTATGCAGCTTCCTTTTTAAAAACAAAACAAAACAAAACAAAACAAAACAAAACAAAACAAAACAAAACAAAACAAAACAAAACAACTTCAAATGATTTCCCATAAAGCAATGTTATGCAGCACTTCCTGGAGATTTTGCCATGGACAGAAAAGTTGTTCCCAAAAGATTTTCTGACTATGTGGACAAAGATTTACAGGCAATGAGTTTTCAGAAGCAACATAGTATATCTCAAGCATATCTCAGCACAAACTGGCAACATGAAAACATTAATCCCTTAATTTTTTCTAAAAAGTTTAAAACATGCTATACACTCCCAGTGATCTCTCAGAGACAAATACCTGCGCAGGCATTGTTTGTTTTCTTGCTTTATGTTTTTAGATCTTGTGGTTATGTTTGAGGATGACTGACATAACAACTAATGCTTGATGAGTTATATATAACCTTTTACTTGACAACTATTCCACATGTCAGTTCTCAGCACTTCCAGTTCAAATACCACACTTACCTGGTGGTCTTCATGGATTTGTGTGTCATAGGTCTTGACAAAACAAAATCCATTATTATTTAAAAAGAGAACTATGGACAGTTAATAATTTATATGTCTTGAATATATGTATTCTATCAGCTGTAATGGAGCTTTACCAGCCTGCACCAACAGCTGCTTTATACAAACATAAATAGTGTTCATTTGTGGACACTTTTCATTACTATTATCTTGGATTTGCTAGGAAATAGAAGAAAAAGTGTAGGGAAAAAAGACATGGCACTCATAGGCAGAGGAAAGTAACAAAAGATAACTATCAGGAGCAAGCACTGTATCAACATTTATCAATAGGATCTAAGCTGGAGGCTTATTTCTTGAACTTGATATACAATGAATCACTTTCTTGAAAATAGTTACTTACATGGCCCCAAATCTTGTTACAATACATGCCACATCTTGCCAGTAACATAACAGCTAAACCTATAGAATAATAGAAAGCCTTCTGATTTCACAATGTTTGGCTGTACAGGGAAGCTGGAATACCACAGGAGAAAAGTATTAAGGGAGGACTTAATTCAGGCTGGCAAGCACATTCCTCAGCCCATGAAGGATTCTAGTGTTAGCCTTTCAGAATCTTCCCAAGGGCCATGCCTGCATTATTTACAAAAAAAAAAAATTCCACTAAACCCAAATAATCTCTGCAGACTACTACTAATTTAGTAATAAAAAAAGAGATGACAAATTTCTTCCTAGATTGCCTTTACTGTGTTTCAGGTAATTATGTCACAGTTTTGTTTATGTTAACATCTTTGGGAGTTAACTAGTTAATCATGGAATCATTGAATTGTTTGGTTTGGAAGGGACCTTAAAAATCATCCAGTTGCAACTGCCTTGACATGGAGAGGAACACTTTTCACTAGACCATGTTGCTCAGAGATCCATCCAGCCTGGCCTTGGATATTTGGGGATGGGACATCCACAGCTTCTTTAAAACAACAAATTCCTGTGCCTTACCACCCTCACAGTAAAGAATTCCTTATTAATCACCAATTTAAACCTACCATCTTTCAGTTTAAAGACATTACCCCTTGTTCTATCACTACATGCCCTCTTAATTAGCTCCTCTCTATCTTTGTTGCCGGCCCCATTCAGAAATATAAAGGCTGCTATAATATCTCCCCAAAGCATTTTCTTCTCCAGGCTAAAATATTCCAATTCTCTCAGCTTTTCCTCATAGGAAAGGTGCTCCAACACTCTGATCATCTTCATGGCCCTCCTCCTCTGAACTCCTTCCAGCAGGTTCCGGCACTTATGTTCACGGCTCCAGTTCTGAATTCAACACTGCACCTGGGGCCTCATTAGAGCAGAGGGGCAGAATCATCACCCACACCTTTTAGCCACACTTCTCTTGATGCTGTTCAAGATACAATTAACTTTCTGGGATGCAGCCATACATTGATTGTTCGTGTCCAAGCAATAAAATTGTAATATTAATTACATTATGCTTAGTAAGTTTCTAGTTCATGGGTGCTACAGAGCTATGCATTGTCTACAATTTACACATATTATCTCTGCCCTCTGTTCCAAACACATTATTTTTTTTCCTAAAATTCTCATTGTTATAGATCTTTCTGTAATGCTTCTTTTTAAAGTCTTTTCTAATGACCCTTGTTTTTCAGAAAAGCATGTTTTTCCTCTGCAAAATACAGCTTTTGTGTATACATGTATATCATGGTCTTATGCTTTAATTGCAGTTATTCTCAAAAATAGCAGTGAGCCCAGTACTTAGGATTTCAGTGTTATGATTTGATTAAGGCTCTGAGTGCCAATTATCAATTATTGAAAAGTTTTTTAAAATTTATGGGTAATCCTCATAATTATTCTATGAACTTCAGCAGGTAGTTAATTTTACTGTCATAAACTATTTGTAATAATTCAAGATATCATCTTACACTTCTAAGAATCAAAAGCATTAGACCAACCCCCAGGTTGCTTACAGTAAGTCAGACTCCAGCCACCTTCACAGAATTGAGTTTCCCAAGGGAATCAGACCTGGCTCCCAGACTTGGAACTCATAGTGCTGCAGTTCCCTGGTGTTGTTCTGTACAATTTTTGTAAAACTTTTTGTTAATACATAGTTTTTAAATCAGTGATAATGCTAGTTACAGTTTGATGGATTAGGCTTTGAGGCCACATTCATTAAATGACTGTTAAGCGCTAATTAAAGTCTAACTAAGGTTTTTTCCCCACAACACTAGGGATTCGTTGATTTTTTTTCCACCTCTCTTGTATATGAATAATTTTTAAAGCAAATGGGTTTATACCACTGGTGTTTGAGCAGTAGCTTACTGAATACTAATTGCTAATTCTGGTACATTGCTAAAATATTTCTTAAAAACTCCAGCAGCAGAGAATATTTCTGAACATCTGGCTTCCTCTCAAATGGCAAATAATTTACTACTAAGACCCTGAGCTTCCCCAAGTAGGAACTACAAGTCAAATATCTTTTCAAATGCTGGGTATTTCGAAGACATTTGTAACAAATTGCTTTCAGAAAGAATATTTACTTTAACCAGCTAAACTGAAAATTACAGAAGTTTAATTCTACCTTTTCTGAATTGATATAAATTAAAGCCTTGCTAGGAAAATAAAAATTATATTTTGCTTCATATACATTTTGCTATAAATCTTTGGCAAGAAAAGTAGCATGATGACAAAATACAGTCTAAAGGATAAGAAATTAATGGAAATTTTTCCCCCTTCATAACATACACAGCTATAAGCAGAAAAATAAAAGTTAATTATTTTTTGCAAAATAAAATATCCCAAAATCAAATAAAATTCCCCCTGTTTCAGATGCATATAATCAAGACAAAGGAATGTCTCTGGCCAGAAACAGATTTTCATTGTAAATATGTAAGAGAGAGTTTTTCATAAATCTCAGAATGGGGAGACATTGTATTCTGACAAATTACATAGGTGACTATATACATTTTTAACCCTGTATAGAGGCATTCTACAGGCAATAATTTCAGTTGAGCATACCAGGTCAGAAGCATTTCACTTTCTTGGGACTGATGAGGACATAGCCTAAATGATTTGTCTAAGTTCACACAATAAAAAATCAATGAATGAGCACAGATCTCCTGAACGTTTAATCATATAAACAATTTTTCTCTAAATATGTAACTTTTGCCTAACTGTATATTGTGAAGTCTGAAATCAAATTCTTTGAGTGCAAATCAAGCAGATGTTTTCTTTTTTTTCTTCAGTATCATAGAAATATGTACAATACCTTGGACCGTAACGACACAAAAATAAAAACCTTGCTCTCTTACAGACAAGTTCCATGAATGTGAAATACAAAACTTTTAAGGAGAATGTTTTACATTTAACATTTTATACCTTTGGAATTGGTTCCTTCTGCAGTATAGAAAGATGTTCGCTGTTGCTAAGATTGATTCTTACTCCTCTCATATGATAATGACTCATCAATACTTGATGCATTATAAGGGAGTTAAGTGATTTAATGCAGGATTCTTTGTGGGATGATTCTTTGCTTCCAGGTTTTTCTTCAGTCAGCTCAATGGCTTCTTAAATTCCATCTAAACCTGTAGAACCTTCTCTGGTGCCTAGGAGGAATGTTAGCCAAGCCTGGCCATCTGCTGCCCTCAGAAGACTGTGCCTGCAGAGGACTGCTTGTATGGAAATTCTCAGATCTTCTGAGACTTTCATCTTTTTAACAGGATATCTGGCCAAGTGCCTTTGACTGAACTTGAGACATCTGACTCCCTTCCTTTAACTGACAGACCCTGGGACTCCTATAAATTTATCTGCTTGGAATAGATACATTTCAAAGCAGGGAATGATGTATTTTCCTCTCCTTTCAGGGATACTACATGACCCATCACATTCTTAATGGAAATGACCATTTATGACATACACAGTTGAGGAAAAATACCTATACCTATACCTATACCTACTATTTTGTTTGCTGAGTAGATAATTTCTTACATAGAAGTGAAAGAACTAGGTTAATTTATCTTTCAGAAGACAATAGATAAAGTGTTGTCTTTTCAAAGTTAAATTGAAATCTGCACAGTACAATAGGTGGCAGACTGGGAAGCTATACTACACATACTATTTTTCTGCCTCCAGATAAGAAATGCATTTTCTGTTTTGAGGTTTGAATGAACTACATAGTACAGTTAGCATGGACAGCATCAATTTCATGTTTGTTCCTTTTGATTTTGGTGAAGATACTTCTAGTATCATTACGAAAAGAAATTGTTTGAACCAAACTATTGTGGGTTTTTTGGGTTTTTGTTCTGGCAAGCCTATTAGTTTTCCCTTAGTTTCACTATCTCCTGTTTTATATAAGATTAATAAAAACACATTACATATAAGTCAATTAATGCTAATTCCCTATCAGCTCCCTTTACTCAAACCTACTGTATTCCATGGCCTTCATTTTCTTGAATCTTCATGGTTTACCAAAATAAGCATAAGTAAAATAACATCAGTACTGTATTTTACTGTCTGGTAAAGTAATGTTGGTAATCTAGTCTAATATTTGACCCTATTATTAGAAGTATTTCTTCCCATATTTTCATCTGAATTAAAGAGATTTATAAAATAGTTCTGTCTTCTTGATGGTCAACACATGGTTTTGCTGTGGCTTCCTTTTAAACTCATGGCCCAATTCTAACTTAAAAACATTACCGAGTTGATTTTTTTATTGTTCTTTTTCCCTTCTGAAAATCAATATTTTATTCCATATTTATATTTTAATTATTATTTTATTGTTTGATCTGATGACTGGTGATTTATTATTTGCTAATACACTGCATGAGTAAGTCTATCTGTTTTAATTACACAAGATCCTGGTTTTAACATTCAGAAATTTAATTTCATTTTTTTCTAATCACTGCATCTTATTTCCTTGAGGGTTTGAAATACCGTATTATTATCAATTATATCACCTACATGAGTACCAGATACACTGAAATGACACATTTGTTTACCTTCATTACCTTCGAGGCATATTTCTAGAGAATGGTCCTGCTTCATGTGGATTCAGACCCTTCTGTGACTGTCTTCCACGGTATCAAATTTTACCTTTGATCCATTCCATTGGCAATCTCATAGTGAAGTTTGCTGTAATGTAACATGAAGAAATCTAGGTGGATTAACTTCCATTCTTTGTTTTGTTTTTTTTCCCCCATTTTCACTTTCAGCTTGGATTTCCTAATGTTATCAGGTATGTCTCCACATACCTGTTGTGATACAGGTCTCAAAGTGTTTTCAGTGACTCATGTTACATGATAGAATAGCTGCTAGCAAATTTTGAGGAGCATGGAGATCTTCAACAACTTTTCAGAAGGTAGCAGGATTGAGTAGTCATGTAGGTTCTGCGAGTACAGTGTCTCATAACATTATTTTAGGTGGAATTTGGATACAGGCTTGATGTAGAAGACATTCTGACTAGAATATAATTTTATTTTTCCCTAAAGATATACCAGCATAAGTAATACAATTGCTTTTTAACATTTTGCAGTGTTTCTTTTTTGTTTTGTTTTGCTTTCATTTGGTTTTTGTTTTGTTGAATCAGTCCAAGTAGAATGACAAATCTTGCAAGCTGTTAAACAGAGTTATGTTCTGGCAAACATACTTCTGTAATCCTGTTGTTAGCTGATTGTTTTATTTAGGGCTGAATAAGAGTTTTTAGCAGTTTAGTTTTAGAATGGTTGGTATTTCTCAAATTTTCAAAACTAACAGATAGATTTATAGGTTTATGACTCAATCCTGATTATTTGGCAAGCCTGAGAACAGTAGATACTGTGAATTTTCATAAAACATTTAGATTGAAATCTGATGTCTAATTACCTTCCATATATTCTGCTAATTAAAAGGTTTCCACTTGTAGTGTCCCAAATTCTTGAAAATTAGATGTTAAATCAGGTAAGATTTCTAGTTTAATAAATAACCTCACTATTTTTTTGCTCTGAAAGAATCATCATTCCATAGATATACATAATATTTCTTTACATTAACATTCTTTAGATCCATAATCACCACATATATAAGTTTCCTAGATAAGACTGTAAAAAAGAAAAATTGCCATGTCATGTGGGGCTTGCAAATTTCTTTGGGGTTTTTGGTGCCATTTTGCTGTTATGTAAATTCTTCTTATTTGTTATCATGAAATCCTGGTCTAATTGTGTTGGGTACCTTGAATTCCTGTGAATTTCCTGCTAATACATGAGGTCAACAGCATTCATGCAAGACTAAACACAGTATACTTCACATAGTCCAGTTTTTTTTCATATAGAAGCTATGACATTGATGAAAATATGCCTTGATAATCAGAAAAACACATCAAAATATTATTCTTCCCAAATTATGAAATTATGTTCCAGTTCTTCTCATCCCCTGTAGTAAAACACTGCACTTTTCTATGGGATATTCTGAAGTTGTGCTTCTGTTGACTACAAGTCTTCTGTTCTAAAAAGTTTCCCGTTTGAACTAGATACTTGATTTCAAATTTACAACTTCAAATATAAAATGACAATATTTGTCTTTCCTGAATAGGAAATCTTGAATTGTTTGGGTGGATAAAAACCTTTGATGGAAGGCCATGGGAAAAACCCTTGTAGTTGTGGAGAATAAAGTATTACCCACAATGCCCCCTGAAAAGTTATGTGTTAATTGTGCTAGAAAGTTCTATGGTTTCTTTGCTATTATTGGGTAAATTTTGCTGCATTATTTTACTTATTCCTAATCCCTAGATTTTATTGGTTCCTTTCCCTTGTAACTCCACCCAAGTTTACATTATATGAGTTACTGTAAGAAACTGAACCCTGGCCTTTTGCATGCATCCCCATATGCCATTTGGATACTGTGTTTGTTATTTTGCTTATTAAAGATCTTTACTTTTTGGTTCACACATTTGTTCCCATCCCTCTTTTTTATCGCCACCCTCAGACCTCATGCTGATTATCTTTGAAGTAGCACCCAGCCAGACTATACAGGCCCAGTGTGCTACACTGAACAGTGGTCAACAGAGATGTTGAAGTACTTGAATACTTAGGTAATATATATGTAACTTCCTGAAGTTTTTACACAGTACTTTAGTACTTTTTTCTTGTATTTTGGGGAAAAATAAAACAAAAACAACAAAAAAAAACCCCAAAACAAAACAAAAAAAATAGGTGTGTATGTGGACACATACAGGGAAAACAAGTGTTACCCAAACAAAATGAATGACCAGGTCAAATTTGATTTCAATTATATCAATAAATGAGCTGAGAATTTCCCATTATATAATGGGAAACATCTGTTCTGAAGCATCTACAGCCTAGATATAATGAGTAGGTGTGTGAATTGACACATTCAGGTACCCAGAACAACCACCAAGCCACAGCTGAAATGCAAAGAGCAGATTTATTTCATTACCTTGCTATCAACACTGGCATCAGAGACACATGGGGTCACAGGCTCCATTAGGCTCAGTTCATCCTAAAGGCTGGGACAGGGAAGTCCACTGCTTGCCCCAATATTACAAAAGGCATCTGCAGTTAAACACAAGGCTGTGCTTTTGTAATTTCTCTCCCCCAGCAGAAGGCTCACACATGTCTGTGAGAATGTGTTGTGTCTGTGCAGGAATTCTACCTCTCAAAATAGGTGGAGGATGAACAACATTGGGCATAATAAATTAAATTTTCCCACACCAATATTATTAGCATTGCCAGCTATAAGATCACTTTAAGTACAACTATCCCCCCTCCTCAGCAAATCTTGTCTTAAACCCTTTCCTCCCAACAGTGGAGAAACAGAGAAAAGTGTAGGTTACCTTGGAAAGCAGTGCTGAACTGTGGCAACATCATAGAGGAACAGCTGTAATGAAGAAGACTAATTTGCCTAGAAAGTAAGAACCATCCCTTGTAACTGGGTGAGAGTCTGTAGATGCAGGCTTTGTTTTTTGAATAAGCAGACATTGAAAATCAAAGGGAAAGCTGCACCTGTATTTTTTTTTGCCTTGCCTTTTCCTGCAGAAATAGAAATCAGGGCTCTTCATGGAAGGGTTTAAGGGCACATTAACCTACACAGGGAAAATACTTCTTAATAGCATACAACCCTCTAAACTTTGAGCTTTGCTTAAGCCCTGTTATGTTTGGAGACCCAAACTGACAACAATGACAAAAAGTGAGCAGGGATGATATACTATCAAGCCTGAACAAAGTGGGTGCTGTCTGATACCATTATGAACTGAGACAAATCCTTTGTAGGTGTTTGTGTCTTCCAATGCCTAGGGACTGCAGGGCATCCATAGGTCAAAGCAGCAGTCCACTGCTATTCAAAGCACTTTACATTGAAAATTGTTTTATCTGCACTAGAAGGGGAAACTGAAGACAACTGACAGGGGTAGTGTTTCCACAGAGAGTACATGTCAACTATAAAACGCACCACTGGTTTAAAATGAAAGCCTATATTGTTCTTTATCAATAAATTGATACGTTTATCATGGACTCCATTCATCACAGGTGGGGAAAAATGATAAAGTGTCTGTCAAACTGTTGAAACTCAGGGCTAGAACAAAAGCAAACACAAAAGGTAAGGGCAGAAGAGGTGTGAAAAATAGAAACTCAGAAAAGACGCATTAAAGTGACTCAGACAATGGAAAAAAAGTCCCAGTTAGTAAGACTGCTGGAAGGTAAAAAAAGAACGTTAGTGTATACCAATTAAAGATTAGATTGTGTGAAATCAAAACACTGTAAGCAAACAATAATAGTCTCTGATCACTGGCAACCCTGCTTAGTTTTGATAATATTATGTAAAAGAATGTAAGAAGTGCAAAAGGTATACAGCAGATGTAGCCTGAGGGAGAAGATATATTTCTGTCTTTAAAATATTGGTCAAACTCATAAATTCAATTGCTTGACATTCACTGTAAGTCTGCTAATTTTCATAAGTTTTACAGAAGTTTTCTTTCATTTTAACAGATCAAATTATATATATACATACATATATATATATATATATATATATGAAAAATAATTACATCATTATAATTTAGTCAGAGAGAAAAGTCGAAGTTAATTACAAAAATTTCCAAAATCTGTATTTTGACAAAAAAGAGAAATAATTCTCTTCTTTATAGAAGAGCTCAAAATGTGGAAAAATGTAGTACATAGAACACATAACACATAAGAATCTGAAATATCCAGATTTGATCAAGAACTCTGTAACAAGGAACGTAACTTTCCTGTATACACACAGTTTAACCATCAGAACAATGACTGTGAAGGAAAAAAGGCCTCACTTGTTCTCTGTTTCAGCAGAAAACAAGCTGCAAATTTCCAAAAGAATGAAGTACAACCTATATCACTCTTAAAAATTTACTTTGACTAGAAAGGAGTAATTAGCTGATACAGTCCATACATCAAAGAATGAAAACATGCATTTCACTTTAATACAGCTTTATATGTTTAAAAAAAAATAGCAATAATGTTAGACTCATGTTCACTTCTAAAAGCAATAAAACATTCTGTCATTTGTTTTCTCTATTATTCAGGCAAAATGAAAAGCTAAAAATTGTAAGCAATGCATTCATGCCTCTGGGGAAATAAAAGAAACTAATGTAAATAGGGGTTTTAAATGAGTTTATGTCCTGCCTGACCTTTGCAAAAAACCTTTTACTTAATAAAACCAACAGAGATGATTATCAAATAAATTAGATTTGTCCAAACACACTTGCACAGTCTTGAGTTCCATGTAATTATAAATATAAGATTCATTGTTACTAGTGACTGGTAGAAGTAATGCTTAGTCTAAATCAAATCCTCTACCTTAAGCAAATAAGCACCTTATGAGAAGAGCATTCTTGCCTTGAACTGTTTACAGTCTAAGACCTACATCTCAGAAAGACTTAGACAGGACATTAGCTGCATGTGTCTGCGTGGTCCCATTGTTCTGATTTTGCACTGGGTGTCATTGTAGTCAGATATATTTACACTTAAACGATATGGGTTCACACAGACAACACAGATAAAGAGAAGGGGGAAAATGTATTTTCCTCCTTATGTAAAGGAGTAGCAGAGAAACTGCTTGTCTTAGTTCTAGAAGACAGGTGTCTGCTAGGGAGGGCAGGAGCCTCCCTGTGAATGAAAGAATGTAGACTCCCTCCCTCCCAATTATTATAATTTTGAAATCAAGTGGCTTTTAGGCAGAGATCTGGGAATAGGAATAACAGTTCTATACATTAGTATAACCAGGCAAACAAACAACAGTAACTACAGCATTAACAAGAAAACAGAACCAGGGACCCCATGACAGCTTTCTCGGCTGAGACAGGAAGGGATGGAGGAGAGGCTTTGTTTTCACAAACCCCCTCGGGCAGTCAGTCCCGGTGTTCCTGCAGGGCTCTGAGGAACAGTCGGCTGGAACAGCAGGAATGAGCTGAGATCCTGGGCCGGTGGATGAGGTGGATCAGCAGCTCCGCGGCGGTGCCTGGCACTGCCACACGTCCCGGCAGGACAGGGGGTGCGAGGCCACCAACAAAGAGGGAAGAAGGAGAAGAAGCAGCAGCTCCGTCTGGGTGATGGCGAAATTCCCTTCTCCCCACTGCAGCAGCTCCGCGCCCCAAAATGTTTTTCTCCGAAGCTGAAGAAAGCCTGCCAAACTCTCCCCACCCTCCTTTCCTGCCCTCCTTCCCCGCCCTGGGCCTGGCTACTCTTTGTTTTTTCTCAAGCACTCACTAAGTATCCACAGTTAGGTTGCTCCTGTAACTAATGGGTAAAAATTCCACGGGCAAGCCAGAACAAAACAAAAACCAAAACCAAAACCAAAACCAAAAAAAAAAACCTAACCTCCAACACTGCTCAAGGCATTTGGTTATGGTTTGGCTGTAATCATATTTCCAGTAAATTCCTGGAAATCAAAACTGGAAGCCAAATTAAATTAGTGTATGGAACAGTCTGTATCTCTTTGGTGTATTAAAGTTTCCTTTTTAAGCCTGAAGCAAAAATATAGCTCTGTCATGTCTGTTACAGAGAGAGGACCAAGAACCTGGATTCCAGGGCTCTCAGAAAACTTCTGGGTATAATAATTCAAATATATCCTCTAGTAGCTGAGAAAAGAATATGAGTCACAACCTCACCAAAATGTGTCTCTGTATTCTGTGTCCTGGTGTTTAGACCCTGGGAATTCAGAAACTTGATTTAATTGTGGAAGTCTACAAACAGTAGAATATACACAGTACATTTTTTTTTTTTCCTGCAATTTTTTTGGGGTTTGGCTTGTGGGGTTTTGTAGTTTTATAAGGTTTGTTTGCTTTTTTTCTTGCTTTTTTTTTTTTTTTTTTTTTTAATCTTTACAAACATCGCACAAATAGAAATACCAACTTAATAAAATCTGGAATTGACAGGAATGTGAGGGATCCAATTGAGCTAGTGGAAATAAAATGCTGAAATCTTTGGAAAATAACAGCATAGCATTTTTACCAAAGACAAAGTTTCTTCTTAGATATTATTAAATATACTTTCCATCCTAGCACAGACAAGGGGGAATAGGATGGAAAAAAAAGTCATCTTTATGTCTGCTTCCATTGTCTCCAGTAAAAGTAGAAGACAGACTGCTGCATATTGGAGGGACTTTGGCCTTGGAAAAGTCATCCTCTGAAAACATACTTTAGAGTAGGAGGTGGTGGCTCAGGTTTCTTCAAGTCACTTGAAGTAAGAGCTGTGGGTGCAATGATGTTAACACAGCTTTGAGGGAAATCAAATAGAGATCAAATTTCTAAGCAGAAGTGCACTGAGATCCAGATTCTGCTTCAGTGCCCTTCTGTTGACTTGCTCCAGACTTTTAGAAGCACTAGACCAGTAGAAGACCTTTGGAAAAATCTCCAGGTGGAAATTAGGCCATCTGAGTCTGCACCACAGACTGCAGATGACTGCATCACAGCTGGTGATAAATTCACTGTCAAAACCCAGTGGCAAACAGACAAATACAAGAGTTTACTGACAGAGGAGAAAGTGAATGGAAAGAGTACTAAAGATGAAATATTTGCTTTTATTGCATGTGTGTAAGTCATATCACCTGCTGAGGAAATATTATTGGGAACATTATTTCAAGTCATTATGTCCATAATTAACTTTCTTATCCTTTCCATCATCACAGATTTATATTTGGTCCTTTTTTCTCCATCTTGTCAAGTACATACTCAGTGAGTAGAAGAAAGAAAGAGAAATCTTTTTTGCTTTTCTTCTTGGGTGTTTGATATTTCTGTGGTGCACTTTCTATGAGATCTGAAGAACTCCAGGGAAAGAAATTGTGACAAATTTAATGCTAAGGACTAAAACATGCACTTGTGACTAATTTGTATAATTTGCCCATAACCAAACCTGAATATTATCTTTACCTTTTCAATTTTCCTTCCTTTTTCAGCATTGTTCTTAAGTCTTTGGTAGAATGTGAGTCACTTTTGAAATATTCTAAAGCAGAAGTATAAAATCATAGCTCACAGAATGAAAGGATTTGGAAAATGGTTCCAGAGGTCATCTATTGTGATTAAAGCTGTGCCAATATATAGAGGTTTTCTCAGCATCAGCTAAGTTTTTTTTTTACTTTTTCTTTTTTATCCTTTTTTATTTTTATTCCAAAATGCCACTACACATATTTTTTTTTATTTTTTTTTTCTGTCAGAGAGTTTATGGTCGCAGTATACAAGAATAAATGCTAACTGGATATTAATATCAGGAAAAAAGTGACAGACTGGCTTACCCAAATGGAATACAAAGCTGTGTATCATCAATATACAAAGAACTATTACAATTCATATCTGTGTTCCTGAACCCCTGAACAGGATCTCTGTCCTTTCTGAGATGAAATGTGGGAGGGTGAGAACAGAATACAATAAAGTTTAAACAAGCAATAAAACCTGCTACATTAAGTCAGTAATTTTCTTGTCCTTAGAGGATTATTCTTTCTTCTTTCTATTTTTGTGTTTTAAATTAAGAAATTATGTATAACGTACTGGGGAAAGTGGTGTGGGGAAACAATTTTGTTTCACTTTTAGTCACATCACTGATTCATAAATTTTAGAAAACCTTTAGTGTTGTGAAATATTAAAATGAGATGTCTACTTCTTCAGATGAATTGAAACCTCCAACATGAGGATATGTTTGAATACTGTGAGTTTTGCTGACTTCTGATATGCACATGGAAAAATAACTGTTTCAAAAGTAAAATATTTTTAGAGAAAATTTGCATTTTGAATAGAAGATAGCAAGGCATGTCACTGCTAAAATACTGGGCATATTTTTACCCATGTATTTCAGTTCCAGCATCAATGAGGATATAACAGAGAAGCCATCACCTTTGCTACAGAGGAATATCAGGTAATATGTATAAGGATATTAGGAAGGAGCTGAACAAATAAACTGAATAGACTATCTTCAGGCTAATCCCTTAAATGTAAATTATGACAGCTTCCAGGTTTCTTGTGATCCTAGTGAGCTATCATAGCAGCTGGGAAATAATAAGACACTGTACAAGTTTTATGTCCCCTACTTCTCACAGTAGTATAAGCAGTATTTCCTAATCTGCCATAGTTCATGGGCAACCATATTGGAAAGGTATCATACTGGGTGCAATACAGTATTTTGGTCCTCAATTGGCTTTGACTTCCTTCTTGTTACTCCTCTTTAGCTCTAGATGCTAGCTTGTTTATAGTCTTGGAGACAAGGATCACTTTGGTCTGGAAGTTACTCTTTTTCCCTACTGTTTCAGCTAGATTTGTTGAGATTGGTATCTGCGTTCAGCTATGTCTGCTGGAGGCTATTACGAAGTAGTGGTAGAGTGCTAAATTGAAGCCAACAGCCAAACAGCAGTGACAAAAAAAAAACTACCAGATAATAAACTGTCTCTACATTCTTTTAAAAAATACAAAAACCATAAAGCAAACCAAACCAACAAAACAGTGGAAAGATAAAAATATTTGATAAGAAATTAAGGTTTGTTCTCAGCTTCCATACAAATTTATCCTTGTTCCCTGCTTGGTATCACCTCTTTTCAATCACTGAAAAAAAAACTGCAAGGGACTACATACCAATTGTTTATCAATACATTGGTATATTCTCTATCTGTAAACTGTAGGAAGGATAGAAACAGGCTGTTACACAAATATTTATCAATAATTTACAAACACACTTTAAGGAACACCTTGAATGGTTGCATGTTATCCTCTGGAGGTAAATTATTTATTTTAAAAGACTATTCAGCTGGAGAAACAAGATTAACTGTTCACCAACCTACGGTAATAATTTAGATCTCTCAAACACCACAAATTGTTATGGGATCTAATTAAGCTACCATTACCCTACATAAATCTTCAAAGGAGTGTCATGTTTTGACCCTGGTTGGACGTCATATGCCCACCAAAGCTACTCACTCCCCTTCTAATTTCCACAGGGGAGAGAAAATATAATGAAAAGCTCAGTGGTTGAGATAAAGACAAGGAAAAATCACTCAGCAATTACTGTCATGGGCAAAACAAACTTGAGGAAATTAATTTAGTTTATTATTGAGCAAATCGAAGCAGAGCAATAAGTACTAAATTCAATTCTTAAAATACTTTCCTCCCATCCTTCCCTTTTTCCTGAGCTCAATTTCATTCCTGACTTCTCTACTGTTATCCCCCAAGTGGCACATATGCATGGGAAATAGAGGTTGTGGTCAGTTCATTACATGCTGTCTAATCCACTCCTTCTTCCTCATACTCTTCCCATGCTCCAGTATGAAGTTCCCCTTATGGCAGACATTTCTACCTGAGCTTCTCTAATGGGGTCCTTCCCACTGGTTGCAGTTCTTCCCAAACTGATCTAGTGTGGGTTCCTCAGAGGGTCACAAGTCCTGACAACAAACTTGCTCCAGTGTGAGATCCTCTCTCTCCATCAGGCCACAGGTCCTGTCAAGAATCTGCTCCATCATGGACTTCCCACAGCTTCCTTCATTCTTCCACCTGCTCCAGCATTGGGTCTTCTGGGGGCTGTGGTTGGTTGCCTGCCCCAACATTAGCCTCCATGGGCTGCATGGGACAGCTCACCTCACCATGATCTTTACCACATGCTATCTTTTGCGTCTGGAAGTTTTGTAACTTTTTTGTAGTTACAGCAGCTTCTTAAGTCAAGCCATAAAATGCTTCCTCAAATACCCAAGTTTTCTGAGAAGCTACAGCTATTGTACAGATGTAAAATGAATTTAAGACAAATAAAAGTCTAGTTTTGCTCGTAGTTTGAAAAAAAAGTGATACTTAATCTTGTACCCATCTATTTAACTTATTGTGAATTCAGTTGTAAAAATAATTTGGAAGCACTCATATTTGTGCCATGTGGTCAGAATTGAAAAGTCTTACTAAAGTATTTTGAAACACTAAAAGAAATCAAGCTAGATATATTTCTCCATTTTGAAGAAAGACAGGAAAGATCCCTTGGAAATTTTAAATTAAGAAAATAAAAATTTAATTATGATGAAAATGTCAGTAGTAGAAGAAGCAGACTTTTTCTTTTTTGTATATCCCCACAAATGACTGCAGTCTATTTCAATATTTCATATTTGAAATCCTTAATAAAGCTTTTTTCAGTTTTCTTGTACCTGATTATATGCTCACCACTAACAGTGTGCCAAGGTAGGTTACCACACTCTGCTTTCCAATAAAGGAGACATTCTAATTACTTTAGAATTATTGTATTACTTACAAAGAGTGTGTATCCCATAGATGCTTTTCTTTCTTTCTTCTTCTTTTAGATTTTTAATTTGTGCTAATATTTCAGCTTTTGAAATGGCAATTTAGAAATTTTTTCTGTACGTATTGAAATTTTGAGACATTTATTCACAGAATTATTTCCACATTCTGCTTAGCTTAGAAGAATAGACTTGCCCTTTCATAAAAAAAAAAAAATAAAAAAAAATTGAACAATTAATATTAGCTTATATGAGATAGTTAAAGCACTTTTCCTCAATTTTTCATACAAAGTTTCTTCTCTAGATGTTGACTTTTGAGCAAAGGTAGGCATACCCATTGCTCCCACTTGCTTGCAGACAAAACAAATGGGTGTAAAACATCACTGAATGTGTTAGGACTTTTGGCTTAATGTAGAATAACTCTATTTATTATAAGGGTTTTTTTCTACATTTATATTAAGCTATATAAAATCACTAAACTGTGGCAACAAGTGGTAAGATTCTATTATTCCTGAACTGCCTGTTAAGTTCACTCATCAAACACAAAGTTAAGAAGGATGTGTAAAAGTACTTTTTCTCAGGAAAAAAAATAATAAATGTTGGCTGGTGTGGCTGGGGCAGGGCCAAAGCCACTTTTTGCAGCAGCATTCAAAGACAAAGTTTAAGTGTCATCTATCTCTGTCTTACAGACAGAAATTTGGTGGTTTAGTCTTACAGCTAGGAGGAATAAGAGTTCCTTGTTCTTGGTTTAAGCAAACTTTCAGAAACTGCAGTGGGATACTATGCCTCATACAGTCTTAAATATACTGAAGTAGAATCACTTTAATATACTTCCATGCTTATCTCCTATAAGGCAAAACCTTGCATACACCAGGTGTACACATTAGTCATATTTAAGTCTAGTTCAAATTCAAGGAAACTTGTTTTGAAATGTTACCTGTTTCACATAATTCAATACATAGAATGACAAGAAAAAGAGAATAGAAATCTTAAAAGGTAATTATAGAGCAGAGAAGGGAATTATAGAGCAGGTGGTTACTGCAGCCCGTGATTTGGTCCTTTCAAAGATCTGCAACATTCAATCTAAGTAGCTGTGGTTCATGTGCATTATTTTTTTCTTGAAACTAGACTACAAGAAGGCACAAATTGTGATTTTCCTAGAAGTAGATCCAGGTTTTCTAATTTGTAGTCCTGCAGGCATCTGTCATTTTTGAGAGCCCCATAAAGAATTCAAAACAACATCACCTCAGGGTTGTTTCATCTTGAGTAATTTGCCTGAATTGGAACTACTTGGCTGTTCTTGCTGGCTCCAACCACTCTTTTCCTGTTTGTATTCAAGCTGTATAATACCTGAAGTAGAAAGAAAACACCTGCATGCTTCCGTGTTAAATATAAACCAGATGAGAAAACCATGCAAACCAGCTAGCCTTAAAAAACTAGTGAGTAGATTAAAAATACTGCAAATTAGATTAACACTACTGAAAATTAGATTAACATGTAGAATAAGTGGAAGAAGGCAAACTACTTTCACCATATATAATGTGGCTGGTAGAATTTTAAATTTCTAGGAGATTCTTCAGTTCAATGAAGGCATTGAAAACACTGAAAGGGAATTTCATGTATGTATTATGTTTAATACATTTGCAAAAGTACTTCCATAATTTCTACCAAGCTAAAGATCTTTTAAGTATAGTACGTGTGTTTTCTAGCCTTGCAGCAAGGAAAAAAAATTGCAAATCAAAGTAAGATGTCAGACTCATAATATAATCCAGGGTGGCCCAAACTGCCCTTCAGATGTAACAGCCAAGTGTTAAGTATTCCTTAGAGCTACAGCTCAGCTCTGTGAAATAAACAGTCATAAAAATAATAACTTTTTTTTTTTTTTTTTACCATCTTGTGTTAAAAGTCTCTGGAAGTCAAAATGTATATTTGCCTAAAAGATGTAGATAATAATCTGATTTTGTTATTGGGGATTGTTTATTTCTGTTTCAAACTTTCATTTTAAATATAATTACTCCCCTTTCATAGCCTAATTGAACTGTGCTTAACCCTGCACATTCCCAAATGAAAGTTTGTCATTTGTTGCCATTGAATTGGTGCCACAGCTCTTAGAACATTGCTGACTTGAGACCTTAAGAATTACATGAAACAAACAATACACCTTATTTCCAGAAGTGTAGTCATTGTTAAATTGATAAAGTAGAATATATGGTGCTGAAAACATTTCAGAGTAATGTGAATCCTGGTTCATATTCATGGTATCAAAATAAAATACCCGTGTGATGACCTGATGGAACATAATAGTTTGTAATAACAAGGATGAATAGCTCCATTCTTTAGAGGTCATGCTTTTTTCAAAATAAGCTAAATACATGTTAGTGCTACATAGTTACAATTCTAAAACAGTTTTCTCTTTGGAAGGAATGCAACAATGTTGTGAAAATACTCGCTAACACATAATAGTGCACTTGAATTGTGCACCTGGGAAATGGTGCTCAACTACTAGTCAGTGAATATGCTGAGATGAATGCCGTTTTATAAGTTACCTGTGAATGAATTATGATACTTTTATCTGGGTCCATATATTGTATAATTCTAGAGTAAATATAAACACCCTATAAAGAATTGAGAACTGAAAATAACTCTCATGCTTGTATTTGTAATTTGGCCTTTTAACTACCTTAATTGTTTTAAGCATCACATGACATCTTTCCTTCCTGTCTGAGAACCTAATTCAGATGTCTGATATCCCACCTATGTCTGGTATCGTTAGTTATGTTTATCTACAGTCACTTATTGCACCCTCTTAGTCTTCAGAGCAATTTAAGCAGATACTGGAAGATTAATAACAAATGTGAGCTTAAATGAAATTATCAGGTAGGATCAACACAAGAAAGACTTGGACCTGTTAGAAGGAGTCCAGAGGAGGGCCACTAAGTTGATCCTAGGGCTGCAGCACCTCTCCTATAAAGACAGGCTGAAAGCATTGGGATTGTTCAGGAAAAGAGAAGGCATCAGAGTGACTTTATAGCAGCCTTTCTGTATATGAAGGGGGCCTACCAGAAATGTGGAGAGGGAATTTTTCACAAGGGCATGTAGTCATAGAACAGGGAGCAATGGCTTTAAGATTAAGGAGGATAGGATGAGATCAGATATTATGAATTCATTTTTTACTGTAAGGGTTTAGATGCACAGAAACAGATTGCCCAGAGAGGTTGTGGACTCCTCATCCCTGGAGGCATTCAAGACCAGGCCAGATGGGGCTCTGAGCAGCTTGGACTAGTGGAAGACTTTCTGTCTATGGCAGGGGGTTTGGAACTAAATGGTTTTTAAGGTCCCTTCCAACACACGTCATTCTACATTTCCATGATTCTATGATTCTATGATTCTACAATTCTACATGAATCTATGACATCTGAATAAGGTTCACATTTAGCCTGTTAGAAGACAGAAAAATATTAAAGACCTCTCCAGATTTTTACATAAGAGCTAAAAGACTTAAAAAAGAAACTTAAAATTTGCAGCATGATGAGGAGGGCTGGATATGGGGAAGGGGCATATTTCTGAAACACTATTAAAATTTCTTGTTTAATTTTCAATTATATGTATAATTTCAATTAATATCTATAATTGGAAAAAAAACTTGGTTTCACTGTTTCCATCATTTTGAATTTATAATACAGGAAGACTGACATTAAAAAAGAATACAAGTTATCTTAATACAGACTAATTATGGCATAAACAGGTTTTAATGCATTCAGCTCTATTTCGATCACACAGTGCTTTATTATCTCATGTGAATACTGTTCTTGAGTAGAAACCATTTCACCATAGAATCACTTTAACTGCTTTCTCTTAATGTAGAAATCAGTCTGCTTCCTACTCACCTGGGTATCATTACCAGCAAACTGGTAGCTGCTTTAGAAAAATAAGCATTCTCCTAATGAATTGTTGTTCTGTAAACAAGTGAAGAAATTTCCCAATTTGCCTTTTTTAAACATATTTTCAACTTCCCCTGAATACTTTTCATTTTCTCAATAGGTTATTCATTTTTGCTAAAGGACCTCACAATACTTGTCAGTGATCTTCCTTTACTTAAACAACAGATGTTTGTCATATTTTTACATTTCCTCCTGAAGAAGGTCCTCTATCATACAATCATTAAATAGTTTGGGTTGAAAGTGACTTTAAAAATTGTCTAGTTTCAACACCCCTGCTATGGGCAGGGACTCCTTCCACTAGACTAGCTCAAAGCTCCATCTAACTTGTACTTGAATGCTTCCATGGATGGGGCATCCACAGCTTCTCTGGGAAATTTCTTCCAGTGCTTCACTATCCTCACAGTGACAAATTTCTTCCTGGCATCTAATGTGAATCTACCCTCTTTCAGTTTGAAGCCATTCCCCTTTGTCCTATCATTTTATGCCTCTGTAAAGTTTCTCTCCATCTGTTTTGTAATCTCTTCAGATATTCGAAGGCGATATAATGTTTTCCCAGAACCCTCTGCTCTACAGGCTGAGTAACACCAACTCTCTCAGCCCATCTTCAAAGGAGAGGTGCTCCAGCCTGTTGATCATCTTTGTCACCCTCTTCTAGATTCAGTCAAATGGGTCCATGTCCTTCTATGCTGGGGACCCCAGAGCCAGATGCAGCACTGCAGGTGAGGTCTCACAACTAGAGAGTAGAGGGGCAATCCCCTCCCTCACCCTGATGGTCACACTGCTTTTGATACAGCCCAGGATGCAGCTGGCTGTCTGGGCTGAAAGTGCACATTGCTGTCATGTTGAACTTCTCATCCATGAACGTCCCAAAGTCATTCTTCTCAGGGATTCTGCCCATCCACTTTCTGCCCAGCCTGTATTTGTGTTTGGGATTGTCCTGACCTAAGACCATTAAACTTGGCCTTGTTGGACTTTGTGAGGTTTTCACATGCCCACCTCTCAAGCCTGTCAAGGTCCCTCTGGATTTTTGCATCCCTTCCTTCCATCATGTGGACTGCACCACACAGCTTGGTGTCATCAGAAAATTTACTGAGAATGCACTCAATCCTACTGTACATGTCACTGACAAAGATGATAAATGGTGCTGATCCTAATACCAATGTCCAAGGAACACCACGTACTGTTGGTCTCTACTTGGATACCAAACTATTCACTGACTACAAACCTTTTAGAGAGACCTTGAAGCCAATTTCTTATCTACTGTGTGTTCCATCTGCCAAATCCATGTGTCTTCACTTTAGGGGCAAGGATGGCAAGCAGGACAACATCAAATGTTTTGCACGAGGCCAGATCATTGAGGTAAATATCTCTTTTCTCATCCTCCAGTGCTCTAGTCCCATTGTAGAAAGCCACCAACTTTGTCAGGCATGACTTTTCCTTGGTGAAGCCGTGCTGACTGTCCCAAATCACTTCCTTATTTTCCATGTGCCTTCATTTTCTGCTGTAATATGTACAAAGCAGTGACAAATCTTCCAATATACCCATTAACTAACTCTTTATCTTAAATTTTTTGGACTGGCGGCACTGCAGAACTGCAGAACTTGTCAATACAGTAGAACTGCAAAGACTGGAAATTTAGAGTTCTGTCACTGGAAGCACATTTCCTTTGGTAGTTTCAATTAATAGTGAGTGAACTAATTAAGTTTTTGGACATTCTATGCTTGCTACAAATCTACTCTGATTTAGTAGCACTGACATGAAAGCTAATTTTCAACTTCATATCACAGAGCAAGAATTATATTTGCAACATATTTAATGGGGAAACAGTGGCAGTATACTTTATCACAGCAGTATTACAGATATATTTTCCCCTTTGGGTCTGACAGAATGTTGTTCTTAATCATGGTCTTATCAAAGTGAATAAGGAAGGATTTCTCATATATTTCAACAAAATTGCATTTGGGTTCTTTTTTTGTCCTTTCTCTGCTGCTGTCTGTAGGAGAGATTTCATCCCAGCTATATCAAAAGTGAGAATTTTTTAGAAGTCTCGATGGGTTAAAAGTGTGAACTTTGCAGTCAATATAATTTATGATATCCCACTTTGACATATTTTTCAGTACAAATAAACTCTATTTAAGGTCATTTATTTTAACTATCTGGGCAGAGGGATAAAAATTTCTCTTTCCAGGCTTTCATACGACATGCTAAACATTTTAGTTTTTATTTTCTTTCTTGTGTTGATTAGGTAATTGTAGCATTCACTGAAAAATATTCCTGTGCAAATTATGATATTTTGCATACTCTTCCAGGGATGAAATAACCATAATTTCATTACAATATCAGGTATTTTCATGTACTTTATGAGTACTTTCCTAATTTACTTGACTAAAATCTGTTACTATATGCTTTTTAACTAAAGTGTCTAGTTTGCTGAGCTAATTGAGTCACTCTCATTACATGGCTTCTCTGTCATCAGCACATCATGATTATAGATGTGTGGATGTCTGTTGACTCTTGTTTTCTCAATATAACTGTATGAACAATTCTCAGTGTGGAAAGACAACAGAGACATTTCAACACAATACAGACAAATGGGAAAATGGTACAGTACGTACTATAAAACAGTAAATTGGAGTAATTTTGAATAGCACTATTAATGTAAGTGAAAAGCAGTAGGATATGTGACCTAAGAAATGCTGTATTGGTACTTGATAGAGTTTATTCAGCAAAGTACACACCAGGATATTAACAGAACTATTGACAAAACTGCAGGTAGAGGGTTGAAATAAAAAAATATGTCATACCCAGCCTTCATTTTCTGCTGTAATATGTACAAAGTAACCAGTGATCAACCTTTAAAAATACCCACCAAGGAACCAAAAATATATCAATAGTTGAGAAGGAACTGGATGAAACTCACAGTATTATGGGATGAAGAATTACATTTCAGTCAGAATAATATTCAGAGAAGATTCTTGTGAATGAAAATATTGCCTAACTGCTGCAAAACATGTACAGTTTCTGTTTCTTCTGCTGGTACACCTCACCAGAACAGGTCTCCCTAGATCTATTGAGGTTCTGCTGGAATGTCATTAAACTGCAGTAATTTCCACACATGGCAACACGGCTTAGGCCTTCATGCCCTGTTTTCTACTGGGTTACTCTTCTACTATTCTCAGCTTTAAAGATCATCTTTTGTCAAATACAGCTTAATTTGTATAGCTGCTTAAGAGTACTTTTTATTTCAAAGCTTTATTTCCCTTAAGCTTATTGGAATCTATAAATATTTTGCTTGACAGTTCATCTCTGAATATAGGCTACATTTTTAGTCATTCCACGCCTTCTGTTTACATTCAATACCATTTACTGAAGCTGTATTCGATATAACTGAAAATATTTGTTTTCCTAATAAATATCAGGTTTATGAAGTTATGCCATGGAATGGAGAATAGACAATTTTGAATTTTTCTCTTAATGGTCAAGTGCTGTTTTGGAGTTTTCACAAAAGGGAATAAGTGGTCTTAAAATGATTAATGAGTGATGAAGAAGGAAAAAAACCAAGCAAACAAACAAAAAAAAAAATACCACTGCTAGCAAAAAAGAACTACCTGCATGTATAGGATTTCTCCTTCTCTTTCAAAGTGCCCATTTCTCTGAAAAAATACAGGAAGTGTGCTGAAAGTAAATCACAGTAACTCTTCTTGAAGTATTGTAATATTAAATCTGAAGATTTTTGTAACACTGCCACTACTCCAAAGATGAACTATATTTTCTTTGAAAGTCTAGCTTTTGGACTCCTTTAAGTACATGTGAGTATCATCATTTCCGAGGAAAAATACAATTTAAAAAATCTTTTTGCTAGCAGACAGAGTCATAACCCAAAGCCTTTGATGTAATGGCAACCTTGTGTTCCAGAGTTTCTCTAATAGAAAAAGTTTCTACTAAAAGAACAAATGGTCAGACAGAAAACCTTTATGACTGCACATTAAATAAATTTGAATTAATGGATTAAAAAAAACCCCTATGAATCAAATCTTCATCCAGAGGTGAAATGTGGTGCCTGAGAGTGAAAACGGGATTAATTGCTTTGATTTGTCAAAGTATTTCTGACAGCAATACAAAACCAGCTATTCTAACAACCCTTTTTGCAATACTCTGGCACTGAATGAAAACCTCAGATACTTTCCTGGGGATATTCACAGGGTTAGTATGGAGCAAGGATAATTAACTCAATTTGTTGCATGCAATTTCATTAGTCAGACAGAAGATGAATGGAGTCTGAAGAATGTTATATTTATTCAGGTAACAAATTCATTGAAGTAATGAATGTACTACATAGAGACACTCTTCTGAAACATATTTTAGTCTGCCTCTGTTTATCTGTAGAGACTTATTTAATTAGCTCGTGGATTTAGCTGCTTTTTGATGTGTTTAGTGACAGTCTGTGTATCCTCTCCCTCTTTAGAGATCAGTAGGTTATTGCTTCTTGTTTAACAAGCAGCCTTTTGTGAATCCTAAGAAGACTCGGCAGGATCATCCTATAGCATGAATAAATAATAAAAGGTTTAAATATGTTGTGTATTAAGAAAGCCATACCAGTTCTGAGTAGAAAGCTCAAAATGAAAGTAATTAGGTGTTCTTTAATGACTTCCCTCTAGCTTCAATATGCTTTTGTACACACATTGTTAGGGTTAGAATAATCCAGGAAGACATCATCTATTCTAACAGGATCCTCATTTTACTGCTTATTGATAACTGCTGTAAGACAGAGATCTTCAGTTTTGGCCAATTACTCTGCCTGCATTATTTTTCCTAGATAATACACCACTGTCATTCTACTGTTCTAAGAGTTATTACCACTTCCTAATAAAGCAATTGTCCTGGCTGTACTAAAAGCAGTATCTTTTAATGTTTCAGAAAGTAACAGTAAACATGGAAAAATAGCTGGAGATTGAAGGATAGAGTTGGCATGAGCAAAGGTTGGGGGCAGAGGTTCTATACGCCAGTATGCAGAGCAAGTTCATCTTCATCATCTGCTTTGCCAGCGCACAGGGAGAGAAATAAGGAGGGGCATGGAAGAAAGAATATATATAACGAGGTCCTATTCCACATTATCACTCTGAGAAATAACAGATGCATGAAACATTCCCTTATACAGCAAGCTATAATTATTTTACTATTCTCAGACTAACTTACATTTTAGCAACATGGTCTATTTGTAAGTATCTTGGTTAACACTGCCACTTTTGATACTGATTCTAAAGCTCAGAAGGACTTTAAAATTAAATGTGGTAATAATTGCCTGCTGAGGCCACAGAGAGGTGTTTTTGTTAGAGCTGGTAGCCATAATTTAGAGTTTAGGGGTTGCATTAAAAATGTTCATTTTCACATAAAAGCTTCTATTAGGGAAACCTAGACCATTTCCATGAAATAGACTGGTCTTTGGAAATAATAGAGAATTTTATCAATTTTACTAGCTTGATATTGGATTAAATACAGTCATACAAACTATGTTACATGGATCCTTTTTCCATATGAGAAGGTTTGGTACCTTTCAGTTAAGAATCTTGTAAAGAAACTGTATGGGGTGGACTTTTATTACCATGGGATATTAGATCTAGAAGCAGAATCACACTGTCTGATCTTCTGCTCTGCACTGAAATTGCCTTCTGGCTAGTGAGAAACCCAAAAGCATCAAAATTTGAAAGAAACTTCGCTGTAATACAACATTTAGATAATAGTCTATTCCTCAGTAGCTGTAGGCATTTTACAGTGAATTGTAGTCACAATATAAACAGCAATTTGTTAAAGGCAAAATAATCTCCAAATATTTTTAGCAACAGAATGTATAGCTTCTGTTGAAACTGGCAATGCATTTGAAGTTTGTCTGTCCCCATGTGTAAAATCATTTTATTTGCTTATCTCTTTGAATATCTTTGCATATTATTGCATGAATATTATTTGCATATCTTTGAATGAGTATCATTCACTGGAGCAGAACCTGGTATCTATATGTCAGTTATATATCTATATATTAGTCAAGGGGAGGAAAAAAAAGAAACCAACACCAAAGCCAAGATTTTTTTTTACCAATGGGCATTAGATTGGGAAAATAAGTATTTCCTTGTTTGTGTTTGCTTGATTAATCTATGATTGTGCTTTTTATAAGATCTTTCTGAGGTGTAGAATTCTTATTTTCTTCTAACGTCATGGAGAATGTATATGCTTGATAAGGTTGTTCAAGTCTTGGAAGGCAAGACATGTTCTAATAATCAGAGTGAACTGTGCGTGTGTAACAGATGGTTCTTTTCTTTATGGAATCTTTTAATCTCAACTTTGTTTTGTTTCTGTGTTTTATGTTTTTTAGTTTTTTGGTCTTTATTTTTATGATGGGGTAAAAAGGAAAAACAAAATGCAGATTGGGGACACATTTAAATGCCATGGTGAAAACTGGGGAAAAGGAAATGCTATTCATCAGGCTTTTTTTGTTTTGTTCTGTTTTTGCTTACATTGATTTTGTTTTTCTGAAACACTGAAGGAAAGGAAGTAAATTCTTCTTTAAAAACATGTCAAGGAAGGCCAAAACACTGATGTATTTCATTAAGTTGTATGCTGGTTTTGACTGCAATAGAATTCATTTTCTTCAGAGTGGCTGGTATGGGGCTATGTTTTGGATTTGTGCTGGGAACAATATTGACAATTCAGGGATATTTTAGGTACTGCTTAAGAATGCTTGCCCAAGAGCAAGTCCTTTTTTCTTTCCCATGCTGCCGCACTGGGGAGGAGGCTGGAGTTGTGTGGAAATGTGGGAGGAGACACCTGGAGTACTGTATGTAGTTCTGGGATCCAACATTTCAGGTGGATGTAAAGGTCTGGAAGAGGCCAACAAAGCTGGTGAAAGGGCTGAAAGAAACGTCCTGTGGGGAGCAGTTGAGGACTTTGGATTCACTTAGTTCAGACAAAAGGAGGCTGAAGTATGACCTCATTTCTCTCTACACCTTTCTGAGGATGGAATGTGGAGACATGCTGATCTCCCTCATATCCTCATGTCATAGTGTGTGGAAAAGGTTCAAAGGTGCATCAGACAAGGTTATGACTGAACCTTAGAAAACATTTTTTACTAAAAGGATGGTCAAACACTGGAGAGGTGGTCAATGCGCCAAGCCTGTCACTGTTGAACCGACATTTGGATGATGCTCTGATAACACGCTCTAGCTTTTGGTCAGCCCTGAAATGGTGAAGCCGTTGGACAAAATGATCATTTTAGGTCCCTTCCAAATGAAACTATTCTATTCCACTCCATGCTATTCCATGTTATTCTCTTCTACAGGACTGGAAACAAGTACTGCTTCTTTTATGCTTTTATGATTTTCGCAAAATTCTGGGGAAAAAAATTGTAGAATTTCAGTCATAAATATTTACTTTTCACCTTACTACAGTTCTCTGCATTAATGTGACTTGTTAAAAAGTTGAATGAAAAGCCTCCTAGAAGACAACATTAAAGTCTTTTTTTGGATTGGAACTGGAGGGAGCTTGAACTAAATGGTATCCAGGGGAAAACCCAGTGTAGCTAGGAATGCAAACTGATTGACCTCAAAACCAAACTGAACAGATAATGGTCAGTTCTGAGAATAAAATCCTTTCAAAATAATATACAGAAGTTGAAATAAAAATGGTTCTGCAAAGCAATACACCAGCTATGAAAATAAAGTATATAATTTTTTCTTTCCTCATAGGAGATAAAAAATAGTGACCCAAACTGTCATAAAATGGCACAAGAATCCATATTTACTGGTCAGTGAAACTATTTATAGCTAAATCCTTTCTTTATTTTCCATGGGTATGAACCAAAAAGTTATACAGGAGAAAAAACTATGAGTCTATTGAAGTCAGCTACTGTCAAGCCGAAGCATCTCCTATGATTTTTTCAATCATCTAATTTTTCAAACAAGATAGGAGCATATATTATTGAGTCTTACTTTTATTCCAGACATAGTCTTATCTCATTTTCACTGCTATACCCTTCGGGTGGTTCTATACAGTGTATTAAATGGTAAGACTAAAGATTTCCCATATATGGTTTGATCTTTTATTTTATGTCACGAGTTTGTTTCATAAGCTCCCCTGATGTCATATGATGATATTTTTCTCAAATTTTTCAACATTCTATTTCTTAAGACTCCATATAAATATAGCAGTTTTGAAGTCAGTTCCATATGGCTATTTTGGATGAGAATGAGATTTCTATCTCTCTAAAACAATAATTTAAGAAAAATGCTTTTATTTTAATGCTGTTGTATAAAATTTTTCATAAACTAGCCATTAAAAAAAAAATTTGGTTTGGTCTTTGGGTTTTTAGTGCTATGAAGTATTTTTGTTCAGTTGGTTGATTGGTTGGTTGATTTGTTTCTTTGGGTTTTTTGTTTTGTGTTGTTTTTCTGTTTGTTTTATTTTGGTTCGAGTTTTGGGGTTTTGTTGATTTTTTTTGGTTTGGCTGGTTTTGGGGTTTTTTTGGGTTTTTTTTGATGGCAGATTACAGTCACACAGTTACAAAGTCATAAACTCCTTTGATGTATCTTTTTTTTGTTATGCAAACATGTACTTTTTGAGCACTGAAGAGTAATTATAAATTCACGTTAGAATGGGGAAAAAATGGTTTCTGTAGGTATTGTTGAAACTAGTAGTGCCAATAAAATCTTAAAACAAACTCTGGAATTATATAAATCGAAGAAATCTGCATCCTGTCAAGGCCATTAGCCTTCTCTGAGTGCACCAGCTCAGGCCTGTATGAAGTCACCACCTCCATCCTGCAAGCCTAGTATGCTATCATCTGTCCAAAGAAACTTGCAAAATTGTCCTTCCCCTTCAGGGAAGGTTTGTCCCTGGGTGAGCGCTTGTGAATGTTCAAGGCATTTTTCTTTCTGAATCATCCCCTTGATCCACAGTACACTAATGACTGTGAGGATTAAACTGGACAGTGTAGGGTGCTCTTCATGATACATTGAGGTATGGTCTGAGGAAATAAATTTTAAAACTGAGAGAAATCACTAGATCATTAACCTGTTTTCACAGTGTATCACAAGCATTATATTTTACCCAGCTGGTCCCCTAATAGATTTCTGAGATTAACACATTGATAAAAGGCAAAGAAGGCCCACTGTTCCAGTTGTAAAGATTTTTTTAATACAGATAGTCTCTGCATGGTCCTATTCAACTTCTCAGTTAGGAAGACTATTTTTTACAGCAGGGATCGAAGTTCTAGTTCACACAGAGCAGGCATCCATAGATGCTAATCAAAACTTGAACAGACATTAATAAACTCACAGGTTCTTTAAACTGTCACTAGTGTTTTTATAAACAATATTTTCTAAGTCAATTAGAACTTGCAAAAAGTATTACTAATAGAAAATTTTGTCTGTTATGTGGAATATCCTATAAAATTATCATAATAGTTTCTTTGGCTGTAAAAGTAGAAGCAGCTGTAATTTCTGTTATTGTTACTAGGAGATATGAAGATGTAGCTTGTGTTAATTCTCCAGGACAAAAATTTAAATATGGGCTAAATAAGCTGTAATCATTTTTATCTCCAGTCCCTTTGGTAGTAAGCTAGTAATGTTAAACCATATGTTCACAGTCAGGATATTCAGGAAGGGAGCTGCCTCTATCAGCAGTTTGTACATGAGCTGTACTTGTGCCATCTTTTCCCACCTTGCTGGGTGAAGAGAATGAATGCAAAGATGAGTCATCTGAAGATAGTGAACAGCTGACTAAGCATCAAGTTTAATGAGAACATTGAGAGCTATCAGGAACAGTTGGAAAGGGGAAAATGACACAGATAAACCCATCCACTTACCTCCAAACTTACTGTGACAGTAAGTCGGAAAAAAAGTTGGGAAATGGTTAGACTATATACCTAGAAACAGAAGCAAAGATGAAAAGACTAAATGCTTTAGTTTAAGGACCTGAAAGCCAAGCTGAATGATTTTACTTGGTGGTATTGTATTATTATATAATATTAATATATAATATGTATATATAATATTGTATATTACTTGGCCTTTCACAGTAAACCAAGAAAAAACATGATAGTTTTGGGGTAGAATTAATATTCTTCATGGAAGCCAACATTAGACTATGTTTTGGGTTTGTGCTGGAAACAGTATATATAATATAGACATGTTCTGTTACTGCTGAGCAGGGCTTACATAGAGCCACAGCCTTTTTTGCTTCTTGTATTGCCCTCCCAGTGTAGAGGCTGGAGGTGCACAGAAAGATGGGAGAGGACACAGCTGGGACAGCTGACTCCAAGGGATCAGAAGGATATTCCATACCATATGGAATCATACCCCACATATAAACCTGAGGGAAGAGAAGTAGGGAATCATTTGGCACGATGGAATTTGTTTTCTCAAGTAACTGTTACTTGTAACAGAGTCCTTGGGTGATGGCTGAATACCTGCCTGCAGTGGGAAGCAGGGAATTAATCCCATGTTTCATTTTACTTGTGTCCATGGCTTTAGTTTTGTCTATTAAACTATCTTTGTCTCAATCCGAGTTTTTCCGCTTTTTCTCCTCCAACTCCCTCATTGAACTAGTGGAGAGGAAGTGAGTGAACAGCTGTGGGGGGCTTGATGGCTAGCTGGGTTTAAAACATGACACGTCTATCTGTATTTGTGGAAATAAATATAGCTTGCATTTAAATAGTTATGAACTAAGGCTAGAATTCTAATTTTTTTCATTTATAATAAAGTCTTTCAAAAGCGTTTGGTTTCCAGTTTGCTCTTCCTCCTAATGCCCTTCCCTCTGTCTTACCTGAAAACTCCATCACATGTAACCCTACTGCTGAAATAGGGCACTAACTGTGAAAAGTGCTGCCATTTAAGTTCATGAAGTTAGAGAGACTTTTAGTTTGTTGAGTTTTTGATTTTTTTTTTATTTTTATTTTTTTATTTCAACAATGAAAAAAAAAAAGCATGTTGATGAATGTAAGTTTCTTCCTATGTTACCTTGATATGCTCTTTTTCCGCATGGTTTCCATCTGGTCTCTTTTCATCTGCAGTTCTTACCCCAGGCTCATCCTCCTTGCCTCAGTAATTTTCAGACCTTGGATATGTCATTTTGCTTGCTCCAACTTCTTGTTTGTTTTTTTACTCACATGCTAGTTTGAGCATATTTGACATATTTCCCCTTCTCCCCCATTCCATGGAAACATTCCTTTAAATTTCTCATGTAATTGTTCATGGATATAGTTTCTAGCCTCCTTATTCTCATCTTATCAAACAAATATTTATTTTTCTTTCTGTATGTTTTAATACCCAGGTTCTTTGTACAGCCAGTACAGTCCACCTCCCACCATTTTCTTTTCCCCAGTGATATGTTCTGATGCAGCCTAAGACCTTTTTATCAATTTACCCTTGCCCTCTTTCTTTTCACACTAATTATTCCAGATACTTTCTTTGGCATGTTCCTTAGTCCTGAGAGAGGAACATCTTCTTAGTATTTTTTGAGGTATTTAGACTATTCACAATAGGTATCATTTCAGTGTTTGAAAAAAGATTCTAAGTGGTTGTGTCCTTGAGCATGTTCATGTGCAACAATTAGACAGCAGTGAAATACAGATAAATTTAGCAAACCATCAGTCTTCCACTCTTTTGACTTTCTCCTATGCAGTCGGACACTGTCTTACAATGGGTGGTGGGAGAAAATGTTACATTCTTGTCTGAATCAACATTAGATAAAAAAGATGTATGACAATTTCTGTGTTGAATGTTTCAGTCATAGTATGTGGGAGTGAAAATTTAAGTTTTGTTTAAAATTTATTTTAATAATTAAATAATCATATATTTAAAAAGCTGGTTTAAAGTGATTATGTTCAGTAACATGTAATTGGAGTTTAGTTTTCTTTCTGTGTTCCCTGTTGATCTTAGTATCCCAATCTATATATTTGTGATATCCTGAAAACTTTCTCTATGTGTGTGTGTGTGGTAGTGTATACTGGTGCCAGCTTGTAAGTAATAAGAAAAATCCTCACTAAATTAATTTTAGCTAAGCTTGTATTATATATTCTAACTTAATATTTTCTTACATAGTCTTTATTATATTTTAGTTCATGAACGGAATGGAATGATCTTTCTTAGGGATTAGAAATTAAGAACAATATAAGTGATTACCAAGACTGGGTATCTTAGAAATGGCTAGTGGAAATCAGAGGGCAAAATAAGAAAAGGCACAAGTATTCTCCTAAAGTGAACTATGCAAGGCAAGTCAGAAGGATCTTTTAATAAAATCCTTGTTGTCCTTGTAGTCCTTGCTTGCCCCTTCTTTCAAAGGTGGTAAACTCTATTTTGTTGCTTCATTCCAGCCAAAACTCTCTGTGAAGACAGGGTGGTTTTCTTTCCTGCCAGCTTGTTTTTCAGCACATGGAGAATACCTGCTCCTGTGACTTTTAGATTTCCTCCATGAAGAATATCCAGCTTTTCTGGACTCCTTTGCTCTTCAGGGATATCTGTCAATGGACATTGTGTCCTAAACAGTCTGTTCAGTTCTGTTAAACTGAAGTTTAAGTTCAGTTCTGTTAAACAACATCTAACCCACCATGTGCCAACTTAGATCTTCATGGGTTTTTTTGTACGGTATTCCAGTAATCTACTGAATTTATTATTTGCTTACAAAATGTTATTCAACAGTTATTCTGGAATAAGATATATATGTCATATATTTATATTTATAAAATTTCTGATAGAAAGGGATAGATATAAAAATATGCAAAATTTCCTGATGTGAACCTGTATCTGTAATGGCTGTTAAATACATCTAGGAGACAGTAGTTTCTTCCTGGCCTTTTTTTTTTTTTTTTTTTTGTTTCATTCATTCATTGTTTTGTGATGGTTGACTATCATGCATACATGTTAATTGCTACTGTTACTGCTCAATTATTATAACTACATTTTTTTTTAAAATCGTCCTTATTATAAATAGGCTATGAAATTAATTCCTTGGAAGAAATAAGTTCTACTTAGAGGAGAAATTACTTTCACTACTGAAAAACAGGCTCACTTGGTTTCTACAAAGCATTCCTTAAAAAAATGAACACGCCTGCTTAGACTTCCTTATGGTTAGGGACACTATTGTTTTATGTTTTTCTTTAGAGATAATACAGAATAATATGAAGTAATGGTAAAAATTACCTATTGAAGGGAAAAACAGCTGTAGAGTTAGCTTGTATTCCCTATTAAAAGTAATTTCAAATTAAAAAATCACTTTTAGCTAAAAAAAAGCCCAACAAAATGGTTTTTTTAACCTGTTGCTAAGAGAGCAGAAACAATATGCCTTATAGCTTACAATATTATATCCTGCTAAAAGTCTGTGACTGAGATTTCTTCCTCATTTCCTTCTCCATAATAGTATGGCCTAATATTTAAGTTTTGCTTGCAGGTATGAACAAAGAATTCTCTATTGTTGGGTGAATTGATGAGGACAGGCTGCTTTAACTGCACATATGTTTTGTGTAGAGCTGGCTGGAAGATCTGATCAATAGCCCACAGTGTAACTAATTGTGGGTGGGAGTTTGCTCTGAAGAGTAGGATCTTGGCATAGTCAGTCTATGAAATGAAAGGAGAATATTCAGGAAATCCAGTGGTCTGTGAGGATAAAACACAGGGTATAGCATATGAGGTCACAGCAAGGTAATTTTCAATTCCATGATTTTTTTCTATCTGATAAGACAGGGGATATGCATTTTTTAAATGGTTGTTTTTCAGATTTAAGTGATAAACCTAGTTCCACAAGGTCCACCATGATTTTTTTGGTGTGTCGGCTCAGTTACGAGGCTCCAACTTGTTCTAAGTTTATTACTAAACCTAAACTTTTGTAGATGCTGTGTGGGGTTTTTTTTATCTCTTGTCTTGTATTGCTTGCTCCCTAATAGGATGTTGTATTGTCTGTTGTTATTCATTCCCTGTGAGCTGAGAATTTATTCCCTTTAGTAAAGCAGCAGGTATGGTATTTCAAGCTGAGTTTGACTTGTGGTTGCTAACAGGAAAACATTTTTGTCTTCAGCCACTTTTCTTCAACAAAAAAAAAAAAAGAAAAAAAAAGAAAAAAAAATAAAGAAAAAAGGAAAAAAAAAGGAAATAGGTTTGGTTAAAAAGACATGTGAAAATGAAAAGTTTACTAGCTATAAATAAAAAGGGACCAATGATACCTTTTGTATTTACTAACACTAGCAGTGTGCAATTTCTCTTGTGTGACTGCTTTTGTTCCCTCTGGCAAGAGGTAAAGACTTGAACTCTGCACGGATTGGAAGGCTGAGCCTCATCTGTTTTAGTGAGGCTTTGTGCAATACCGAGAACCTGTCTGCATAAAAATGTTTTATAGAACTGAAATCTGAGGTCAAAGAAAGGCTCCATTCAGCACCCTTCACAGAGATGCTCTTACTGCTATTAGTTAATTTCAAGTCCTCTTAGATATGAGTTCAATATTCTGTCACTAATTATATCTAAAATCTGTGTTACAGTTTAATTTGTTGGTGGACTCAGGCTGTGAGAAATGCCAAGGATAATAAGGTCAGATATAATGTGCCTTACTTATACTTACTTATGACAAGAAATGTCCTGTTTGAGAGATTGACAGCTTTATTACAGAATCACAAGATATGCTGACTTGCAAGGGACCCACAAGTATCATTGAGTCCAGCTTCTGGACCTTCACAGGACAATGCAAATGTAACACCATGTGCCTGAGAACATTGTCCATATGCTCCTTGAGCTCTGTCGGACTGGTGCTGTGGCCACTTCCCTGGGCAGCCTGTTCTGGTGCCCAAGCCCTCTTTGGGTGAAGAACTTCTTAATATCCAACCTAAACTTTCCCTGACACAACTTCAGGCCATTCCCTCAGGTCTTTGTACTGGTCAACACAGAGAAGAGTTCAGTGTCTCCCCCTCCGCTTCCCCTCATGGGGAAGTTGTTGACTACAGTGAGGTCTCCTCTCAATCTCCTCTGGGCTGAACAGACCAAACGACCTCAGCTGTTCCACAGACAGCTTCCCCTCTACACTCTTCACTGTCTTTGTTGCCCTACTTTGGACACTTTCTAACAGTTTATTGTCTTTCTTACATCATAGCACCCAAAACTGCCCCCAGCACTGGAGGTGAGGCCACCCCAGCTCAGAGCAGAGCAGGACAATCCCCTCCCTTGCCTGGCTGGCCATGCTGTGCCTGATGCCCCCCAGGACAGGGCTGTTCCTCCTGGCTGCCAGTACACTGATGACTCAGATTCAACTTTCTGTTGACCAGGACCCCCAGGTCCCTTTCCCTGACACTGCTTTCCAGCATCTAATTCCCTATGTTGGGCAGTGGTTAGCTGTCTCTGTCTTCTGTGGTGGACTTCGCATGTGCCACAGTATGGATTTACAGAACGTATTTACAAACTTCCACAAGTCTGTTAAAAAACAACAAATGAAAATAAAAATTATATGAACAGTTTATTACTAGAAAGCATCAATACACATAAAGATGCTTTCATAAATATTCATACCATGAAAAACCTATCCCTTCATCCATTTGATTTCTGCTTAAGGATAAAGATCAGGTTTAAGAAGATGGATAACTGGTCTCTTTTTTTAAAAAATAAGCCATTGAAAGGTTCCATCTTCATTCAGGTCAGGGTAATCAGGCAAGGCCTGGACTATTCTGTGGTTGTGCCAGGGTCTCATCCTGTCTCAAGCCCTCCCTGAGCAGTCATTGAACTTTCATGGATTCACCTCAGTCCTGACTTGTTGACCTTGCTTTTGGTTGAAGATCACAGGACTGTTGTTGGAACCTATTGCAATTGCCATCTGACACTGATAATCCTGCTTTGGGGCCGCAAGATAGTGCCCTGGCAGTCAGGGCATTGCCTGTGCTGTCATAGTTGGTCCCTGTCTCGTCATTCTTTGAAATGCAGCCTCACTCTTGCTGTCCTCTAATAGAAGTTTACAAAACCAGATTCCAAGTACCCACCTCTGCAATGAAAACATTAGCTAAAGCTCATGAAAGTCAATACCAGAAGCGGCAAAAAGCATGGGCAACCATCTGTGACCCGTTCCAGCTTTATGATGTACATAGTGCTCCTCCTGTGAATAACTTACCATTAGACTGATACAGCATTGCCCTTGGTAGATACCCACAAATTCAAGTGAGAGACAGTGTAGGAATTCATTACCCTCTGATCAGGTTCACCATGCATGGAGAATAAAATATTTAACTTATACAAAGTCAATGCTAAACAGTGAATTCTTGAAACTTAGACCAAATTATTATGAATCATTATGATGATTAATTTTTGAATGAATACAGAATTTATAAGGTGAAATTTTGGTGAAGGAGAATTTTTAAACAGGAAAGAAAGAAGGTAGAGGCAGGGAGTGTCCAGGTTTATTGTAACACACAAATGCAGGATAAATATCTTTCAGCTGGTGTTCCTCATAGTTAATTACAGCAGTGTCTCATGTCTTGGCATCTTGTCCTGGCAACCTTCCATGCTGAATGACTGATATTTGGATAAATCTGAAGCCTGCAGTTCTGACACTACTCTGCACAGCCAGGCTCTGGCCCCACTCTTTCTTGAGTCCTGCTCACAGAATGGTCTGAAAAAGATTACCATGAGGAGTTCAACACCTCTCTCATCTGTGACACACCTTCAGAACAGAAGAAATCCCTAGTTTATTGCTACAGCCATGTTATATAGACTAGTTCGTGGAAAGTACAGAAAGGAAACTCTTATTGGTTAGTAAAGTGCTACATTACCATCATTGGTCAGTGGGGTTCACCACCCCCTGACTTTCTCCTGCAAGGAAAACACGGGAACAGACAAACAGCACCTGCAGGCTGTTTTCTGTCTTTGAGGATTGTTTGGAATCCTCCCATGAATTTCCCAGGCTAGCTTCTCAGGCAGGCCTGGCAGGCCATGGGGCCTGCAGCTTGCTCCAAAGCTAGCCTCCACACAGTAAGATGTAATAAAAGCAAATTACAATGTCTGTGTAGGGAAAAATACCATGGTTTTCTTCAAGAAGCAGGTATTGTATTAGTCTTCACAAGCTCATTATAATTTTTCATCAACTGAATGTATTCTTCACTTCTCTACTTACTATATACAAAACCTTGGTTTACATAGAATGCTTTTACCGGCTTTTTTGAAAAAAACCTGTGTGAACAGAGCTTTTTTTAAAGCCTTATGCTTCAAGAATGATGATGGAAGTAAAGAACTCTTCATCAGTTATATGAATAGTGAGAAATAGTCATGTCTTATATCAAGTAAATAATTTACTGCAATACAAGTATTCTTTTGATCATGTACTTCTGATAATGTACTCCATTTCTGATTTGCATTATATCAAACACAGCTCTCAGGAAATAATTTGTTTTACTATTGAGAACATTTGTGTATGCAATAGTAACTAAGACAAATACTACATTTCAGTGAAGAAACTCTTAAACATGAGATCTTAAGAATTTTGTCTTGAGGTACTTTACAACATTTAATGACAATGTTAAAGAAAGGAAACAGTCACTTTTTTGGGAGGGGAATTGCAGACTAGACAAAACAATAAAAAATAATAGCTTTTGCACAATTATCTCTGCTGCAATGTCTTGAATGTCTCATTATGTCAAGTGCAGTGATTTACTGAACAAATATTTACATTTTTTCCATCTCTTTGCTAACAACAACATATTAAGTTCTGATTAGCTATTCTCTATTGTAACAGCTGAGAGATGTTCTATTTCCACTGTTTTCATGTTTCAATGAGAAAGAATTGGTTAGAATATGTAACTCAAGTAGTAAGAGAAAGAATGATTAATTTATGAGTCTTTGCATATTTCTCAGAAAGAAAATTTCAGGAATTTTATGCAGACTTTTTAAGTTTGACAGATACACAAGAACAAACTGTTCAGATAGCTGTTCATAGCAAAATTATCAATGGAATTGATGTTTGTACAGCCATATTTCATTTGGAATCATGACTACTTTACTTAAAGCTCCAGTTCTTTACCTAAGTATCTCACCTACCTAGTAAAGCTGTGAGGCACAACATAGCATTGTAAGCGAAGTGTTGATATTTCTCATTTACTGAATGCCATCACAGGCCTAAAGAGGCTTAGAATATGTAATTTCAATCTTCAGTCTAACTCTGAAGCTTCTGTCTTCAAATTTTTTTTTAAGAATAGATGTGATAAAGTATTGTGTTTTCATCTAGCTTTTTTACAACCTCCTTCTGGTATTTTCTCTCAGAAGTAATTATTGTAAGTACAAAGAGGGAAAACTAGTCATACAGTAAAATGTGACTGAAATGGGAACAATAATTAGTGAAAATAAGAATAGCAAGCTTCTAGTGGATTTCTACTCTACTATAAACAATATATCTACATATTGTACACTCTTGGATGCTATATACTTCTCAGAAAAAAAGCCTGCATATGTGTCTTGGCTTGAAATACAGGTGCCCGCCAAGGAAGGTGTGAACCTCCCTTGGAATGTAAAATGGGACCCTATTCCCTCCACATTATTGTAACTTTGAATTTAAGGGACTTTCAGGCAAAGATTATGGGGAAAAGGAATAACAGTTCTTTACTAGTATTTATATATGTATAACATGGCAAACAAACAAGAACAACTCTGGCACTAACACCAAACAGAACCACAAACCTACGGACAGCCTTCTTGGCCTGACACTTACCCTTTTGTGCAGCTCTGGGCACGGCCAGCAGGGGCGCTGGTGGCTCCTGGCCGGGCAGCAGGCGTGTGATGATTCCCCCACGGCTGCAGGGAGCGCTGCCCAGCCGTCTCTCTCACGTGGACAAAGGCAGACACAGCAGCGGAAGAGATGGAAAAGTGGTTTCTGTTACAAACCCTCAGGGCCAGCTAGTCCCAGTGCCCCCCCATATGGTGAAATGGGCTGCGGCGGGAACCTCGGAGTAGCAGCTGGAATGGCATAGGGAAGCAGATCCTGGGGTGGCAAAAATAATGTAGCAGAAGATCTGCAGCCGTAGCAGAAGCTGTGAGGGATCTGGTGGACATGGGATATTGGGTTTAAATGTAGTGAAAATCCTGAACCAGTGGCAGAAAACAGCAGGGCTGTGTAGCAGCAGCCATGATACTGCAAACAGCTGGGAGAGGCTCTCTGGGAGGGGGTCAGGGGTTGGGGTCCCAGGTTCCCCCCTGGGACACCCAAGTAGATGGTGAGGGTCCTTTCCAGTGAGATCAGGTGATTCATAAGGTCCCAATTCAATTGCTGCTCTTACAAGCAAAGCCTCACTCAGAGTAGGAGAAGCAGTAAAAGGGCTGAACTCCACAGTGGGAGAGAATTCTCCCCACAGCAGCAATAGCACCGTCTTGTCCTCCATTCCTGAGAGCGACAGAGAGGAATGGAACCCAGCCCTCTGATCCCCCCAACCAAAATCTCATGGTATCTCTGCCCTTCCCAAGAGAAAAACCCCTAGCCAAAATAGTTCAGACAGATGCACCCATTTCCCCCACCTCTGTCACTTTTTGTCTCTTCAGTATTGGTTCTTCCCATCTCTTAGGCAACACACGGAAGAAATTTCCCTGACAGAAAGAAAAAAAGGAAAAAAAACCAGAAAAAATTCTAACCTCCAGCAATATAGTAGTATGAACCTTGTGGCAGACATTAGTGCAGTTCTCTTTCTCCCTATAACTGTGTAAAGATGATCATTAGAGGTGAGCCATCAGCATCCGGACACCTTCACCAGGAGAAAAATGAGTGTCTTACATAGATGCTGAGTACTTTTGGGTGGTTTGTTACCCTGAAAACTGCTTTTGCCAACTCCCATGATTGCATTTGTTTAATGAGCAGTGAAGGACCATTGATGGCTTGTTAACAGTCATCAAGTTTCCTGTGTTTATTTATCTTTTATTAAATTCTAGGGTCATAATAGAGATTTCATTCTATACAGTTTAATTAAGCTATTGTCACACCACGAGCACAACCTCTTCTCTCCACCTTCCATGGCTTTTGCAGCCTGGGCTCAGGGCCAGGTTCTGGTGTAATTGCATGGTTTAGCTCCTGCCTAATGGTGAAAGGACTAATTGTGCAAATGTTCTGGGAGAAATTTGTGCTGGGGAACCATGTTGGAGCCCCAGCCCATGGCCCACCACTGCTGCGCCAACACTTATTCCTATAGTTAGCTTTACATGCAACAATAGCCACAACATAATTGATAGAACCAAGAAAAAACTAGAAGTCTAGAAGGGTAAATTAATCAAGCTGTGGTTTGATGGTTGCTGTTACAGGTAGAAAAGCAAAGACTTGGCTACAGACAGGCCAAGGTGAGTCCAAGTGAGTCCTGACACCACATGATGGCTATGAGCCTGACAAAAGGCTTGTGGTCTCTTACTGGCACTGTCACTGCCATCCCTTGTGGGCTACAGGGCTACAAGCCTCTGCTCATCTTTCAACACCCTCACATTTATTGATCTTTACTATAGTCTATGTCTCTTCTGTTAACCAGATAAAACACATAGTAAACTGCTGGGAAGGAGAAAAAAGGCTGTATTTGGGGACTGCTAGAAGAGTGGTCATCTTTCCTTTTTGTATGAAGGCTAGAATTATAGTACATTTTGACCTTTAGAAATATTATTCCCATTAGAAAATGGAAGAGCTACACTGTCATGTCTATCCTTAAGTGACTAGGCAGACTTCTATTTAGATTGGTCTCAACAAAACCCTAGGGCTCATTTTATATATTTCATATATTTTCCAATGTTCTGTCCAAATAACTTCAGTTATCTTTCCCTGAAGTTGATATGGTTTTTTGACCATTTTTCTCAGCATCAATATTGTTGACAAGTGATCTTTTCTCTACAGCTTCTGCTTTATTCTTTCATATCCTTTCTCTTTTTTTTTTTTTTCTTCAGGATTAAATATAAAAGACAGAAATCCCAGATAAATGTATCTTGTGGCTTCATGGGGATGATTATCTTAATTCTGATTTGTAATGCATCATTTTCCTCAGGATGACAATCAAAGTAACAAGAATGGTAAAGGTACACTTTAAATTTGGCACGTTAACTCTCCTTTTTCTTACAAGCGTTTAAAAATCTTTCAGAAGATGAACTAATACCCTGACCTAATGACATTTTAGGTAAGTGAGTAAACATCCTACCTGGTACACAGCTAAAATTACTTTGTGAATACTAATTATTACAGGTAGGGTTTTTGAAACATGGTTATGGATACACTCAGGTTGACTATGCCGTTCAGTCAATGAGCCACTTGTATCTTTCAAGACCATTCACCACAATGCTGTCATTACCTGATGTGAAAATCAGTTTGAACTATGGTTTATCAATTTCTAGAAGTACCTTGATAAAAAGGTTTTGGGTACCAGTACCTGCAGGTCTGTATGATCTGCCATAGTGCACTCTGAATATTGGTTCTCCCTTTTCTCTCTTCGGCAGCTGTGCACATATCTGAATGTGAACATCTTATCTGCTGCGTGTCCTCCACAGTCTTCACTGAAAAAGGCTACTTCATTCAGTCTTTTTTTCAGTGCCAGTTCTGGGAAACATGATTCTATTGATGCTTTTCAAACAGGTTTATCTTACTCAAAATTTAGATTTCAAAAGTATTCAAAATATTATATATGAGGATTTAATGACATACAGTACTGTTTATTTTCCCAGTCTTGCATCTGTCTTGGTTAGAACACTGGGGAAATACTGACTTCAGCTGACCTCATGTCTTGCTATATCATTAATGGCTTCTCTTTCCTGAACAGCTGCATCCTAAGATATTGTTCCTTATCCTATAATCATGCAGCTGATGGTTCCTGCTTGAATACAGTGTTTTGCAGTTCTAATGAATTTTATATAGATTTTTTCTCCTCAGAAATCTGGAAACAAACCTTCTAGACTCAGTTTTGCTGTCACATACAGGGAATTAGACTGAGTTATTTTGTATTGCCTTGTATGCCCAGTTTGACATGCTTAGATTTTCAAGACCACTGAGTACATTTTAACAAGTTGTGTTCCCTTGGGAATGCCTATTCCTATCACAGCTTGATAAACTTCCCATGAGGCTATCCGCTTTGTATTTCTGAAAAATATATTCACCTGATATTGTAGTGGTTCGTTAAGTCCCCTTTTTTCTTTGGCTGCAAAAATCCAAGATTCTATAGGATTTATACATGCTTATGTTGCATATAGGCAAAACACAGAACAAGCCTGCAATCCGTTCAAGGAAGTTGCTCATTTCCTTTCTTTTCAGTTTGAGATTTCCTTTTGCCATGGAACAATAGGTACTGCTGCTAGTGAAAGTTGAAACAGTGTTGCTGGTTTCCCAGGTTTGATGAAATGGCTGTGGAGATATACTCACTAAGTGTCTTGTGTCTAGGACACATCATGAAGTGCTTGGAATACTTATAAGAGTGTCCTGGTTTAGGCCAAATTTTGGGAGGAAATTTCTGAAGTGGTCTTTTCTAGAAAGTAAATTCAAGCAGCCCTTCTCCCAATTGGTTTGGGAGGTAAACATCTTTCATAAAAAGTGGAAAAAACTGTTTATTTAACAAGCAAAGTTAAAAACTCATCGAACTCACAAGCATGGAAAAAAATGAATAATATTAAACAATGAAACTTCTCACTGTTCTGAAGAGATGGCAAATTCAGAGAGTCCTTTTCATGGGGTGTAGCTTGGCTTGCTCAGTCTCTTTTCAGTCCCTCCCGTTCTGGAAAATGCCGTGTCCTGGGCCCAAGTAGGCCAGAGGTGTGAGCTCCCAGTGTTTTTCTGGGTTTTCAGTCCAGAGCAGGGTCAATCAGTTCCAAGAAAAAGAAAAGCCACTGTCTGGGGAACTTTTCTGCCTCAGCTAGCTAAAAAAAAAACAAACTTTACTATTGCAAAGGAAAGCTCTGTCCCGCTGCCCATGCTGCAGACAACATGCACCAAGAGAAGAGGAATTCCAAAACACTGAAAGTGAAGTTTCTGCACACACAAACTGCATGACACTGCTTACCCCTTCCTTCGCTCTTGGATTGGGTTTTAAAGGTGCAGGACTTATTGCTGGGCTACGAAGATGAATGGGGATACAATTCAGCATCATAAAGTCACCCCAGGACAGTGAGAAAAAGCAGGAAACAAAGGATCTCCTATAGGAACAGTGATGACATGGTTTAAATCAGCCATTGAGGGACCAATGCCCTTTCCCTTCATTTTCAGAACTGAAACTGGATGCAGCTTTTCCATAATTGTGTAGTGTTTTAATATTTTGAGAATAAGGAGAAACTACAGTTAACCCCAGTCATGTTTCAGGAAAGGAAATTCTGCAAAAAAAATTTTTGTCTGTATTGCTAAAGTGCATATACAGGGTGCAGTGGAATGTAGGAAATGTTAAGAGAATATTTCTCCATCTGTTTGATATGAGAATTACTTTGATTGGATACAAAAGAGGCATTAATAACAGCTACTTGAATTTGAGCAAATGGCAGAAAGAATACTTAAGACTGCATTCTGAATAGAGACAATGGAAATGCAGCCACAGTTCATGACAAATCTGTATGAACTGAAAATAAAGAAGAAAATTCTACTGGTTTCTGATAGCTATATATTGAACTCGTCAGTCCAGCTACTAGAATAACTGAGCAGTCTGTGTAGCTTCAAAACTCCTGCACGACTAAAATTAGATGCATGGGGCTGTTGAGATCAAAGTGCAGAACCTGGCACTTCACTGTATTGAACCTCATACCATTGGCCTTGTCCCATTGATCCAGCCTGTCCAGATCCCTCTGTAGAGCTTTCCTACCTTCCAGCACATTAACACTCTTGCTCAACTTCGTGTTGACTGCAAACTCACCAAGGGTACACTAGATCCCCTGGACCAGATCATTCACAAAGATGTTAAACAGGACTGGAGCCAATACTGAGCCTTGGGCAACACCACTGGTTACCAACCACTGGCTGGATTCAACCTCTTTCACCAGCATTCTTTGAGCCTGGCCATCCAGCCAAGTTTTCACTCAGCAATGAGCATGCTAATCCAAGCCATGAGCAGACAGCTTATCCAGGAGAATGCTGTGGGAAATGGCTGCAGAGGCTTTACTAAAGTCTGTGTAGCCAAAACTCCCAGCCTTCCCCTCCTGGAGGATTGTTTTTCCTCTCACCTCCTCCTTTGTAAACTTCTTTGGCCTTTCAACTTCTTATGCTTCACTGTGCCTATTTTTTACGCATCCCCTATATATAAACAGACAGCATTAGGAGGTCCTTCAGTTTGGAGCCAGCTGGGTGCATTGTGCAGTACTTTCCCCTGAGTGTTTATATTACCAAAATCAAATGGTTGTGTGCTCTTTTTTTTACTTCCTGACAGTGCTCCCGGTTTTTGGAGAAGGAGAAATGGAGATAAAAGCTATGTAACACATGTTTGGAAAGAAAAAAAATATATTTAAAAAAAAACAAACTAAAGAACTGAGGTGAAAAAAACTGTTAATAGTATTCTTAGATGTATGATACTGGTACCTACTTTGGGAACTTCAGAATCTACAATTTTGTTAATAATAAGTACATTGCATATACTAACCTTGTGTGTATTCCTCTTGGGCTTTCTGAGAGGGAGAATGTGCTCATTGGACTTTATGGTATATCTTGTTTGCTATTTAAGAAATTTAGTAATGATAATATTATCCCAGTTTTGTTAAGCAAAGAAATACACTTGCCCATGATTTTCACCTGCAAAAGGAATTCATCAAAGTCAGGGAGATAAATTTTAAAAATGCAGTAATACTCTTATAGCTGTACTTATCATTGTCTTTAAGGATTAAATGTCGAAGTTTTAATGGGTGTTTTAATAAAATTGTGAGCAAGATATATCTAGCAGCAGGTTGAAGGAGATTATTGTCCCCCTTCTTTCAGAACTCATGAGACCATCTGGAGTACTGCATCCAGCTTTGGGGCCCTCAACATAAGGAGGAGATGGACCTGCTGGAGAAAGGCCCGAAGAGAGACTCTGAGTTGATCAGAAATCTGGAGCATCTCTCTTATGAAGATAGGCTGATTGAGTTGGGGTGGTTCTACATGGAGAAGAGAAATGAGACCTTATAGAAGCCTTACAGTGCCTAAAGGGGTCTACAAGAGAGCTGGAGAGGGACTTTTGACAAGGGCATGTAGTGATTCAGCAAGGGGGAGTGTCTTTAAAATGAAAGACTGTAGGTTTAGATGAGATATTGGGAGGAAATTATTCACTGTGAGGCTGGTGAGGCACTGGAACAACTTTCCCAGAGAAGCTGGGGATGCCCCATCTGTGGAGGTGTTCAAGGATGGGATGGATGAAGCTTTGAGCAACCTGATAGATCTGACACATTGTGAGGTCTTATCTAGACTAAGTTCTTAAAAACATATAGTGAGTGGCTTTCCTATCTTCCTTCTCTCCCATCTGAAACTCCTAGCCGAAGGACACAGGAGCACAAGCCTATCAAGTTCTTGTTACAGAAGAGATATGTAAGAGGAATAGCCTATTTTCATATGTAGGAAGTAAAAAAAGACAATTAGACATTGCTATTTCACTGGTGCTCCTGTAATGTCTCTGCTACTGCTGACTCTAACAAGGGGTCAGTGAGATAGCTCTGGTTTTGGTTTATGCAGTTTCAGCATCTTGCTGTTGGCTCTTGCTGATCTGCAAAGATCAGAGTTAGATGATTTCTGTACATTTTCAGTGTTGGTCCCATTAACAGATGATCTCTATTCTATGTCCTCCACCTCTTGTTTAGTTGAAGTTCTTAGGTGTCTGTCTGTCTGTTATGTGAATCCTAGATGTCATCATCACACTAGCTCTTTTATGTGTATTATATTTGTGCTTTTGTATGATTTACATATAAAATCTGTGACATTTTTGTATTTCAGCAGCCAGACAAATGTTATAATTATAGAAAAAATAATCTATACTAGCTGAATGCTGATGTAAGCATATTTTAAAAAAATTCATAAACCACTGGCATGCTGATTTGTTTTATCAAGCTGTTGACATATTCAAAGCACACAGAAGAGGAAGTGAAGGTGAAAAGAAGAAAGTATTTTTTCTTGAACTCAGCATGACAGGCATAATTTTTCTCTTACTCTTTCAGTGAGCCACTGACACAGTTGGTCACTAAAAACTTTGAACTTGAATCCAAATAATAAAACCATTGACTTTGAAAAGACCAAAGCATGCAAATAACTTTTATCTCATGAATACCACTATTGATTTTGATGAGACTGTAGAAGTCCATAAAGTCCCGTGGGTGCATAAGCTTTGGGATCCAAGCCCCAGGCCAGAGATGATCTCATTATTTTTGTGTTTGAGATTCTATAAGACAACAAAGAACATACCTCACAATTCAGTTCACATTTATCAATGGTACTTTCTTTTTATTATTTTTTCTTTCCATGTATAGAATTTCAGTTTTAGCACAGATAGAATTGAAAACTGGCACAGGACCTAATTTTGTTTTTGGCTAAGAAATATAATGAAAAAAGCTCTTAGCCATATCAATATAAATATGCACATGATGAATATGAAAGGATATATTATTTGTGTGCTACCTAGAGAACTGATGATAACATTACTAATGCTATGACCACCATATGTGGAAAAAAAAAGTGATTATCTTTTCAAGTACTAGGGATTTCTGAAGTGAAACTAAGCTATCTTATGCTATTTCCTAATAATTTAAGTATCTGTGAAGACAATTGTGTCAAAATCTGGTGAGTTATACCACTTTTTGACCTTGATAAATCATAATCTGAAACATATCCATCTATTGTGTGACTCAGTAATAGCTGTCTAGAGGACTTCATCTTGTTCCTGAATCATAAAATAGAAATGAGAATGGGAAGGCACAGGGTTCCTTGACCTTATTCAGGTTTTGTAAGAATCCAAGGGACTGTATATGTATAATAGCCATATGTCACAGTCTCTGAGTCAGACTTAATGGCTTGCAGGTCATATTTATTTATGATACCTAAAAATGCTGTACTAGATCAAAAGGCGCACACTACCACAGTATACCATAAGTCATGAAACCTTGATAGTTATTTCTTATTTTTGTCTTTGCTGCATCAATATTGCAGTAGTCTCTACATTTAGACTGTCTAAAATATGGAAAGAGAAAATAGAAGCACTTTTCATGCATTTCATATGGCTTTCTTGGTGGTTCATTGTGTCAGTTTCCAGTATAAAATCAGGTCATGTGGAATCTGAAGTCTATTTGGAGAACACACGTGGGCAAGTATGCCAGCTGACTATCTGCTAATGTCAGCATGAATTTAAACTGGCCTTGACCATGTCTAGGTGAAGGTGTTGGGACTTATGGGACTTGTTTTCACTCCAGAAAGCTAAGAAATACTTGAAATGACTACCACAAAACACCTCATGTTCAATTTTATACTTCCATGGATGGTAATTGTTTCATCTGAGCTCAAATAAAAGAAATCTGTTTTCCTACCACTCAAAATTATTTTATTTTTATATTCAAAAGCATTCAAATTATTTATTTTCTTGCCTTTTTTACTGAAATAACTTTATGCTGTTGGTATAAAAGATCTTTATGTGAGGGTTTGTTTTTTTTTTCTTATGAATAGTCTTTTAGCAAAAAGAGAACACTATAAAAGCTGGCAGAATTATATGACTGAAAGGTAAGATTTTGAATTTTTCAAAATCCTGTGATTCTGTTTAACTCTCCATTTAATAAAAATGTATCTATTCCATTCTTAGCAGCAACATTTACAAGGTAGAACACAAATTCTTTATATTTCTTCTACAATCCAAATTAAAAATATTAAAGTTGTTTCCAAAATCATATAATTATTCTTCTTTTACTGAAATATTGGATTCCAATGTATCTTTGTTTTGCTTAGTTTCAATGATTATCAGAGTTTTCAAGAATCATGGTGGAAATCTTTTAATGAACTGTTTTGCCTCCTCTTTTTCTATATTTCTTCTATTTTAAAAATATTATTAAATAAATATTTCTATTTAAAAATACTATTCTCACTTGGTGAGAATTCCTATTTCCATTTGACCTTGAATAAAACCATCAAGCACATTTCAAATTTGTGACTGAAAATTAATACCTTAATCTCATAATTGAGAAGTAAATTAAAGTGCTACAAACATGTTGAATTCAACAAATACTGCATTTTTCAATTTGAATACCTCTCTTTCTTTCTCACCTAGTATTGGGAACTTGGTCTTACAGCTTTTTTTCAGTTTGCTGTAAAGAACTTTCTGCAGATTTTTACTGATCTGAAAGCTGATTTCAAATTTGATGGGTAGCATTTAGCCACACTTTTTATTATCTCACACCTTAACTGCATTTCCATGAAGACCTTTTTTTCAGGTGATCTTTTGCTATTGTTGTTCAAATAGATTCCTTCCAGACTGAATTTGAGTCCATGAAACCACTTGGTGTTTAGTAATGATAATTTTTACTGGTTCAGATACACATTCCTATGAAAATAATTTCCCCACATCATGGGTCACAAAAAATGATCACTACAATTGGTTTTAATGCCTCAGGTACCCAGAGCTGCCTGAAGAATGCATGTTGAATGTGTATTGAGTACAGGGAGCTGGAAAAAAATGAAAACCACAAATGGAATGAGAAATTAAATTCTTTCACAGAAGCAAATAAAATATAAAGTTTTACCAAAACAAAGAAAACAGTCTTCCTACTGAAAATTGTAAGTGCTTTGATGAAGGCATTGTAAACCCTAAAAAGGAGAACTAAGATTATTTCCATCAAATGCAGTATCAAAAGGAATGCTATCCGCAGGCACAGACAGGATACATAGACATGTGTATCTTCATTAATTGACCACCTCTTTCTGCTGAAGTAGGATCAGGCAATTAAAAGATTAATTACAACAGAGAAGGGTAATGTATTCGAAAGTCCTATAATAAGAGCCCCACATGGATGTTGAATTCTTTGGATGCAAATTGTTAAGCAGCACAAAGAAATAGTTACAATAAGTAGAAGGCAGGCTGCTGACCTTGTAGAAGATTAAAAATATATCACATTTGACAATGACTTATTATAATATGAAAAAGAGTGTGCATGAATTAGTTTGACCTCATAAAATTATTTTTTAAAGTATTTTGGTGGTGCTCTTTATCTGGTGTCCCTCTCCTTAATGTGGACTTATCAACTTAGTGTTTATTAGTTCTGCTTTTGGACTTCAGTTTAAGGTACCTTATCAAAAAACATTCAGTAGTTAGAGAACAGCATTAATTTGTCAGTGTAGTTCAGTTCAGATTGGAGCTGGCCTTCTCATATATTTTATATATATTCCTTTCTTCATTATTTTAATTGTTTGGGATTTTTGAATACAACTTACATTTTCTTCACAATACTCATGTTAAGCATTTTTTTTAAACATTTTTTATTATCAATGTAGCACAATTGAGAAAAACTTCTAATAGTTTTATACTGATGTATTGATTTTTAGACCAATGCATAATCCATTTTTAATTTCCTAGGCTCACCTTTTACTTTAGGACCTTTAAAATGTCTTATATGTATTTGCCACTATATTTTAATAAAAATATTTTAATTTGCATGACTTGATGTTAATTAAACTCCATTTTTAGTGAAGCTGCATGTTGGTTTTCTCTGGGATGAGAGCTAATTTTCTTCAGAGCAGCTACTATGGTGCTCTGTTTTTGATTTTTGACCAAAACAGCATTGATAACCCAGGGATGTTTCAGTCCTTGCTGAGCTGGGCTTACACAGCATTTCTGGTCTTCAAAATACACACAGTGAGGAGATGGAAGAGCACGAGTTTCTGATGTTTAATGTCTCAAAACATCTGCCCATTTTTGGAAGCACCAGGGTGCTTTGCTGAGGCTAGGTTTATACCTCCCAGGGGGAGGAGGTGAGTTTTTGGGTGTGTAATGACCACTCTGCATAAAGACTGAGGGGGTGAACTGTCACTCTCTAAAGGCTACAAGCCAGGCTTTGAGGCGTACAAGAGGCAAATCCTGCAAGTCAAGGTGGTGCCTCTTATCATTCTAACTGCCCTCCCTTATACAAGTCAGTTGTAAAATTCTTCCCCTCCTATGTCCTGGGAAGGTATGATGGGGCATAGCTCCCTCAAGTGCGCTGTCATGAGAGGCAGCTGTCATTATTTTAGAAGGTGTCAAAAACCATCAAAGGCCCCCAAAGCATCTCCAAACTCAATTCTGAGGCCTTGCACCAGAGGACTGAAAGCTTTTTGCTCCTAGCGGAGTTAACAGACTGTTCCAAACTTAGTCTGAATGTAGTTTAATTTGCCAGACTTTGTATTTTGTGAGCTTCTTACCCCTTTCCTTATGGACCACAACTTTGACCAAGGGAAAGCTAAGCTGCAACAATCAAGTCTCATCAGAAGATCAGTGGGTGGTGATTGTGTATCTTTTTCCTCATATCCTTTCTTTCTCTTCCTTATACGTTTTCCTAGGTAATATTTTTATGCTTCATATTGCTATATTGTTATAGATAATAACTACCAAAAGGCTACAAAACTGCTTTCCATTGAAACCAAATTGTTCTAAAATAAGCCCTACATACATATATTTACAAACACTGATCATTTAGTGTCATTTCTCTTTAATCTACCCCAAGGGATTTATTAATAAAAACCTGGGTCGCTCTCACCATTGTGGGAACAGCTCATAACAGGGTAGGGGATGTTCAAAGTGATGGCATTTATTTCCCAAGTCATTGTTTCATGTGTGATGGCTCCGTGCTCTCCTGTTGATGGCTGAAGACCTGCCTGGTGAATGAATTCCTTGCTCTGCATTACGTGTGCACTTGGCTTTTACTTTCTTTATGAAACGGTCTTTATCTCTACAAGTTTTCTCACTGTTATTCTTCCACTTAACTTCCACACCCCACCAGGACTGAGTGCATGAGTAACAATGTGGGGCTGAGCTACCAACTGAGGTTAAGACAAGACAGGCTCTAAAGGAAAGATGAACATTTCAGGCTTTGACTGTAGTCAGAAATGAAGTGGATAAGGTCAAGAACAAAATCTGTATTTGATTTGCTGCTGTTCCTAATTTTAGATAACTTGAATAATTGCTAAAAAATTGTATATAAAACCATCCTTGTCTCTACTATTTCTAATCATACTAATACATAATCTAATCATTTTTATGAATTCAATGAATTTTGCTTCAAAGAAACAACAACAATAACAACAATAATAATAATAATCATCATCATCATCATCATCATCAACCCCAAACCTGTTGTATAATAGGATGTTTTTATTTTTCTTATGAATATACATATTATGACATAGGAACAACCTAAGGGCTTTCACATAACTATTAAGTATGTCTGAGGACTTTTAGATTGAATCCAGTCTCTGCAACTTTATTTATAATCATCATCAAATGAAGTCATATAGATGTCTTATTTTTAACTGTCAGTAGAAGTCAATAAGTTCATAAACCATGCCGAAAAAAGTTCAAAACGGTGAAAAAACGTTACTAAAGAGTCCTCTAAACTATTTAATACTTTATTGTCAATAATTTGTAGATATTTCTTCATCTTCATAGAGTACCAACACATGGTCACTTGCAGCTATGGAACAGCTAAATCAAAAAATTAATAGTTTTGCATGTTAATTTCATTTCTTATCCTCATTTTTACATAACTGCATTAATTGAAGTTGTTCTTTTATGAGGAGTTTATGAGGAGTTCTTCTATGAGGAGATAAACACTAGGTAGTGTTCATCTCAGATCATGGTAACTTTTAATTACTTGAAAAATTTAAAATAAGGACCTGCACAATTAAGGTCTGCATAAACTTTTTTCCAAATAAGCAGAATAAGCCTAACTAAAATTAAAGCCTAACCAATATTCCCTTAGATCAATTTGTTCTGTTGCCTCCCTTACATACATATACAACACATCTAATAATCTCTTACCAACATGCAGGTGCCTTGAAAAGTTAGATTTATGGATACAATTATCTTCAGCTCTATTTATCTCCAGTTCTTCATGAGTTTACATCATATCAAAAATAAATAAATTAAATAAAGTTGAATAATGAAAAAACCTAACATAGTAGCAAAAACTATCTAGATTACTTTTGCTGATATAATACAAGTATATGGTATTAAGCAAAACTCTTCTTCAGCTTGCTAATCAGCCTTGTCACTTCTCTTTGTTAATTATTGGTGAGGAAAAGTAAACAAAGTAATATTTAATTAGTGAGAACCCCGGAGTAACATTTACTTTGCATACACATATATATGTGACCATTGCATCTCTTGGCTATGATAACAATGTCTCCTGTCAAGTCACTGTGTTGTTGGGAGCAGCATTTTCTATCTCTGGGAAGATACAGTTTGTGAGTTTATACTTTTAGTCTTTATTTCTTTCAAATAGGTGGCCTTAGTGGTTACTGCTTCTCTTCTGCCTGTGATTCCAGAAAACACCTGAAATGCAGTGTATCTTGTACCTTTATTAGATATTTTTAGTGCAAATAATCTTTTCATTAATGCTTTTTTTTTTATTTTTCTCATACATTCTCCCCTACTACTACACCCTTGTTGAGGGTTAGGTGGGAATTTTTACCCATTATGTGCTGGGAAACCTAACTACCGGTACTTAAGGGTGCTCACGAAGAACAAAGAGTAGCCGGGCCCAGGGTGGCGGGGAAGGGGGCAGAAAAAGGAGGGTGGGGACAGTTTTTGGCTGGCTTTTTCCTCGGCTTCGGGGAAGAAGGACGTTCGTGCGCTGGGTCGCGGAGCTGCTTCTTCTCCTTCTCCCCTCTTGGTTGGTGGCCTCGCACCCGCTGTCCTGCCAGGCATCGCCGTGGAGCTGCTGATCCACCTCATCCACCAGCCCAGGATCGCAGCTCGTCCCTGCTGTCCCAGCCGACTGTTTCCTCGGAGCCCTGCAGGAGCACCGGGACTGACTGCCCGAGGGGGTTTGTGAAAACAAAGCCTCTCCTCCATCCCGTCTCAGCCGAGAAAGCTGTCCCGGGGTCCCTGGTTCTGTTTTCTTGTTATTGCTGTAGTTATTGTTTGTTTGTTTACCTGGTTATACTAGTAAAGAACTGTTATTCCTATCCCCAGATCTCTGCCTGAAAGCCCCTGATTTCAAAATTATAATAATTCGGAGGGAGGGGGTCTACATTCTTTCATCCCAAGGGAGGCTCCTGCTCTCCCTAGCAGACACCTGTCTTCTAGAACCAAGACAGATTTTGGCGCCCAACGTGGGGCACTGAGAGAAAAAGGGCAAAAAAGGAATAACAGTTCTTAAATAACCTAACTTTTGTGTGCTGGATTTAGAAACCTTGTTAGGTAGAACCATGCTGTTTAGCTTACCCAGGTTCGTGGGCCATGTGGTCACAGCTATATTTCTCCCATTTGCTGCACCTTACCTAAATATGGGTCCTATAACTAAGGCTACTGTGGCTATTATCCAGTTTGTTTTGTGGATTGATAAGGTGAGGAATTCATGGATGTTTAACGTCCTCTGGACGGCGGGCTCATGGATTCAGAGCTGTCACACACTAACTGGATGGTTTTCAGGTTACTTTAATAATGGTACCTACTGGGAGAAAAAGACAGCTGGGGAAATTTTCTCCCAACCTTTCACCCAGTTCCTTGGGCCTACCCCGCCAGTTTTCAAAGGGCTAAAATCTTCTCTGGATGCTAATGACATCATACAGTGGCTGGTGTTGCTGATAGGCCTGTTCTACTTAGCCTTCAGAGACAAAGGGAAAGAGACCGGAGGTGCTGCTCCAGAGCCTGGCACAGCCCCAGAGACAGGGAGTGCTGCTCCAGAGCCTGCCCCTGCCCCAGAGACAGGGAGTGCTGCCCCAGAGCCTGCCCCTGCCCCAGAGACAGGGAGTGCTGCTCCAGAGCCTGCCCCTGCCCCAGAGACAGGGAGTGCTGCTCCAGAGCCTGCCCCTGCCCCACAGCCCACCTCAGAAATGACCCACCCAGGGTGGGTGGGGGTGCTGGTGAAGGAGATGCATGAGATGGGCCAGATGCTAAAGGAGTGCATTTACTCAGCTGCTGGGAAACCCTTCCCCTGCCCCAAAGAGGGAGAGTCTGATGGTGCAGCAGTGGAACCCACAGATGTTACAACCGTCCAGGTTCCAGCTGAACCACAAGGGCAGTCACAGCCAGCAGCTGTTGCCCCTGTGGAAACGAGGAAGTCTAAGATGAAATCACAGCACCCTGCTGATAAGGATAAGAAAGGAGGGTCCTCACAACCCACAGGGGAGCCAGAAGTTGAAATCATTACTGAGTCTCTGACATATGACAGTCTCCGTAAGTTACAAAAAGACATTGTGAGGCGGGGGCGTGAGCCTTATACCACCTGGTTACTTCGGGTCTGGGACCTTATGGGTACAGGCGTGCAGCTGGATGGTGGTGAGGCAAGGAATGTGGGACCCTTGACGCAGGACTCAGGTGTGAATCAGATATTCGTCAGGGAGCAAGGGCCCCTTTCCCTCTGGGAGCGGCTTTTGATGAGTGTAAGAGAAAGGTTTGTCCATAGAGAGAGAATGGAGGAGCACTATCATAGAAGGGAATGGAAAACCATTGAGGAAGGGATCCAACAGCTGAGAGAGGTGGCGATATTAGAGGTCCTTTTTGGAAGGGGTGGACAGCATGATAATGACCCCGACAAAGTCAGGTGCACTGGGCAGATGTTGTGGAGTCTGGCAAATCTAGGGCCACGTGACTACACCACCTATATTGCAACGATTAATGCCGATAACGGCCGAGAGACGGTGGGTTCTGTTGCCACCAGGCTTAGAAATTATGACAGTATGGTCCATGGCCCACATCAGGCTAAGATTTCTGCTGTGATTAAGGAACTCAAAGAGGAGATGAGGGAAATGAGGGAAGAGATGAGGAAGAGCAGTTCCCATATGGCACCAGTGCGGGTCACAAGCCCAAAACTCCAAGCCCAGCGTCCCCCAGCTAGAGAGAGAGGGTACACCTCACGAACTGAGCTGTGGTTCTTTCTACGTGACCATGGGGAAGACATGGGAAAGTGGGATGGGAAACCCACTTCTGCCCTGGCAGCATGAGTGCGTCAACTCAGGCAGGGAACCAGTAACCAGAAAGGTTCCACTAAAGTGAAGGTAGCCTCAGCCTCCCGTGACGAAACTGCCAGATATTACAGAAAAGAGGATGATCCCCTTGAAGGAACCTCTAGCATGTATGCCCAGGGGGGAGAGGATGACCAGTGCTAGAGGGGCCCTGCCTCTAGCCAGGAAGAGGCACGGGAAAACCGGGTCTTTTGGACGGTGTGGATCCGATGGCCTGGCACATCAGAGCCACAAAAATACGAAGCTTTAGTTGATACTGGTGCACAGTGTACCCTAATGCCGTCAGGACATGTGGGGGCAGAACCTGTTTCCATTGCTGGGGTGACGGGGGGATCGCAGCAATTGACTCTGTTGGAAGCTGAGGTGAGCCTGACTGGGAAAGAGTGGCAGAAACATCCCATTGTGACTGGCCCAGAGGCCCTGTGTATTCTGGGCATGGACTTCCTTCGAAATGGCTATTACAAAGACCCAAAGGGACTCAGGTGGGCTTTTGGAATAGCTGCTGTGGAGGCAGAGGACATTAAGCAATTGAACACCTTGCCTGGACTATCAGAGAACCCATCTGCAGTAGGACTCCTGAAGGTGGAAGAACAGCGAGTGCCAATTGCCACCTCGACGGTGCACCGCCGACAGTATAGGACAAATAGAGATGCTGTGATCCCCATCCACAAGATGATCCGAGAACTGGAGAGCCAAGGGGTGGTCAGCAAAACCCACTCACCCTTCAACAGCCCCATCTGGCCTGTGCGCAAGTCTGACAGAGAATGGAGATTGACTGTGGACTATCGTGCATTGAATGAAGTGACTCCACCGCTGAGCGCTGCCGTGCCGGACATGCTGGAGCTCCAGTATGAGCTGGAGTCCAAAGCAGCGAAGTGGTACGCCACTATTGACATTGCTAATGCATTTTTCTCCATTCCCCTGGCAGCAGAATGCAGGCCTCAGTTTGCCTTCACGTGGAGGGGAGTGCAGTACACCTGGAACCGACTGCCCCAGGGGTGGAAGCACAGCCCCACCATCTGCCATGGACTGATCCAGGCTGCACTGGAAAAGGGTGAGGCTCCAGAACATCTGCAGTACATTGATGACATCATTGTGTGGGGGAACACAGCAGTGGAAGTATTTCGAGAGATCCAGTTCCTGGGAGTAAAGTGGCAAGATGGGCGGCGTCAGATTCCCACTGAGGTCGTCAATAAGATCACTGCAATGTCTCCACCAGCCAACAAGAAGGAAACACAAGCTTTCCTAGGTGCCATAGGTTTTTGGAGGATGCACATTCCTGAGTACAGCCAGATCGTGAGCCCTCTCTACCTGGTTACCCGAAAAAAGAATGATTTCCACTGGGGCCCTGAACAGCAGCAAGCCTTTGCTCAGATCAAACAGGAGATTGCTCATGCAGTAGCCCTTGGCCCAGTCAGGACAGGACCAGACGTGAAGAACGTGCTCTACTCTGCAGCTGGGAACAATGGTTTGTCCTGGAGCCTTTGGCAGAAAGTGCCTGGGGAGACTCGAGGCCGACCACTGGGATTCTGGAGCCGAAGCTACAGAGGGTCCGAAGCCAACTACACTCCTACAGAGAAGGAAATCTTAGCTGCCTATGAAGGAGTCCAAGCTGCCTCAGAAGTGATTGGCACAGAAGCACAACTCCTCCTGGCACCCCGACTGCCAGTGCTGGGGTGGATGTTTAAAGGAAAAGTTCCTGCTACTCACCATGCCACCGACGCTACATGGAGCAAGTGGATCGCCCTCATCACGCAGCGCGCCCGTATTGGAAACCCAAATCGCCCTGGGATTTTGGAGATAATTACAAACTGGCCTGAAGGTGAAAACTTTGGTCTCACTGATGAAGAGGAGCAGGAACAAGTGACACGGGCTGAAGAAGCTCCACCGTACAACCAACTGCCAGCAGAAGAAACACGCTACGCTCTGTTCACTGATGGTTCCTGTCGCATCGTAGGGATGAACCGGAAGTGGAAAGCAGCCGTATGGAGCCCCACACGACAGGTCGCAGAGGCCACTGAAGGAGAAGGTGGATCAAGCCAACTTGCTGAACTCAAAGCTGTTCAACTGGCCCTGGACATTGCTGAAAGAGAGAGGTGGCCAAAGCTCTACCTCTACACAGATTCATGGATGGTAGCCAACGCTCTGTGGGGATGGTTGGAAAGGTGGAAAAAGGCCAACTGGCAACGCAGAGGAAAGCCAATCTGGGCTGCTGATGAGTGGAAAGACATCGCCACCAGGGTAGAGAAACTGTCTGTGAGGGTCCGTCATGTAGATGCCCATGTCCCCAAGAGTAGGGCTAATGAAGAGCACCGAAACAATGAGCAGGTGGATCAGGCTGCAAAGATAGAGGTGTCAAAGACAGACTTAGATTGGCAACACAAGGGAGAGTTGTTCCTAGCTCGATGGGCCCATGACGCCTCAGGTCATCAGGGTAGAGATGCCACCTATAAGTGGGCACGAGACCGAGGGGTGGATCTAACCATGGACAGTATTTCCCAGGTTATCCATGACTGTGAGACGTGTGCCACGATCAAGCAGGCCAAGCGGTTGAAGCCCCTCTGGTACGGTGGGCGGTGGTCCAGATACAAGTATGGGGAGGCCTGGCAGATTGACTACATCACACTGCCCCAAACCCGCCAAGGCAAGCGCTATGTGCTCACCATTGTAGAAGCCACCACTGGATGGTTGGAAACCTACCCTGTGCCTCATGCCACTGCCCGGAACACCATCCTGGGACTTGAAAAGCAGGTCCTTTGGAGGCATGGCACCCCTGAGAGGATTGAGTCAGACAATGGGACTCATTTCAAGAACAGCCTTATAAACAGCTGGGCTAGGGAACATGGCATTGAGTGGGTGTACCATATCCCCTACCATGCACCCGCTGCTGGAAAAGTTGAACGGTGCAATGGCCTGCTTAAAACCAGCTTGAAGGCGCTGGGTGGGGGAACTTTCAAGAACTGGGAGATTAATTTAGCAAAAGCCACATGGTTAGTGAACACCCGAGGTTCCACTAACCGAGCAGGCCCTGCCCAATCTGAGCCCTTTAGAACGACAGATGGAGATAAGGTTCCAGTGGTACATATGAGAGGTATGCTGGGAAAAACTGTTTGGGTTAATTCTGCCTCCAGCAAAGACAGTCCAATCCGTGGGGTTGTCTTTGCTCAAGGACCGGGTTGCACTTGGTGGGTGATGCAAAAAGATGGAGAGACCCGGTGCATACCTCAAGGGGACCTGGTTTTAGGGTGAACTACCCATGACACTGTGCTTGTATCTGTATCTGCATGTACATATGTATATAGTTAAAGTAGTATGTGTTAGTGTATAATTTAAAGGTTTAATATTTGATGTAACATTTTGGTATGGGAAAAAATTCGGGGTGGATAGTGTTGAGGGTTAGGTGGGAATTTTTACCCATTATGTGCTGGGAAACCTAACTACCGGTACTTAAGGGTGCTCACGAAGAACAAAGAGTAGCCGGGCCCAGGGTGGCGGGGAAGGGGGCAGAAAAAGGAGGGTGGGGACAGTTTTTGGCTGGCTTTTTCCTCGGCTTCGGGGAAGAAGGACGTTCGTGCGCTGGGTCGCGGAGCTGCTTCTTCTCCTTCTCCCCTCTTGGTTGGTGGCCTCGCACCCGCTGTCCTGCCAGGCATCGCCGTGGAGCTGCTGATCCACCTCATCCACCAGCCCAGGATCGCAGCTCGTCCCTGCTGTCCCAGCCGACTGTTTCCTCGGAGCCCTGCAGGAGCACCGGGACTGACTGCCCGAGGGGTTTGTGAAAACAAAGCCTCTCCTCCATCCCGTCTCAGCCGAGAAAGCTGTCCCGGGGTCCCTGGTTCTGTTTTCTTGTTATTGCTGTAGTTATTGTTTGTTTGTTTACCCGGTTATACTAGTAAAGAACTGTTATTCCTATCCCCAGATCTCTGCCTGAAAGCCCCTGATTTCAAAATTATAATAATTCGGAGGGAGGGGGTCTACATTCTTTCATCCCAAGGGAGGCTCCTGCTCTCCCTAGCAGACACCTGTCTTCTAGAACCAAGACAACCCTTAATCTGAATAAATCGCAAGGGATCTCAAGGGCCCAAATATGTTTTCAATAGATACTCAAAATTTCACATCTGTACTTGGCAGTTCATAACAAATAAAATTATTATCTCTTTTTAAAACCAAAGAAAGGGGAAAGTTCTTTCCTTTGTCTCTTCATAGCATGTTGAATGCAGAACATGAGATATGTATTAAAAGCTATGTCTGTGAAATTCCGAAATCATAAGCCAGAATCTGATAAATTTAATTACCAAGTCCTTAGCGGAAGTGCATTTTCACATGGAAAACCAAAAAGATGCTTTAGAAGCTGTAGAAAAAAGCAAGTTGAGAATGATGTCTGCAGACCAGAGTCCATATTTTTACAGGGAAAATGTATAGCTTAGGTGCAGTAGTTTTATATTGTCATTTAAAGTTCTTTAGTATCTGGAATATAGAATCACAGGCCCTTTAGATGGAAGACTTAGGTTTTTTCCTCTGCAATTTGAACTTTCTGTAGCATATAATCTTGCATCCAGCATGGTTTCACCATGGTCCAGATTTTGTTAGTATGTCCTGGAATTCTGTACTGAACAAAAATAAAAATTATGTCTCAGTAGTAACGTAAATTTCCTATACTGGCACACTGTGCTCAATCATACTTCTTTATTTCATTTTGTTCTCCCTCTTCACATCAGAATAGATCCAAGAAAAAGATGGATTCCAAACCCTCACCCCAAATAAAAGCTTTCTATGACCCACTTAAGATGATACAACGCAACCATGTAATATCTGGAAACCTGTTTATGGCTTCTGTACCATACAGATTACTGAAAAACAAGACTCTTTCTTAAAAATATTATTATTAAAAAAAAAAAAAAAGTGATTGTTCCTTTTTACCTCTTCTATTTAAAGGAAACTATGATAATTCTTCATGCACTTCTGTTAAGATTGCTACTTGCTACAGCCTGTCTGTATGATTAGTCAGTTTAACAAATTTTCCTTACTATCTGATACATGTTGATATAATTCAAGACTGACTGAGAAACAATTATCTGACCTGAAGTTTTATTTAATCTCACCAAGGAACCTGGTTAGAAAGTATGTTGAAATTCAAAGAATTTCTCAACATAAGCACCATGGCCACCCACAATATATTTAAAAGAGTCAGAGAAACCAGAGATTCAGTTGCTTGCTCTTTTAATTACTCTCTCTCTAAGGTTTTGGAACTGTTGAGGCAGTTCAGCTTTCAGGAGAACAAGTGAAGTATGTCCTCACCCTTTAGGATGCTTATCTTCCTCTGAGCCAAAATAAAATGCCAAAATAACTAAGTAAAATGGTTTGTTGCTGAAATGGCAGACAGAAAGTGAAAACCTAAATATGATTACTTTGATAAAAGAAACTTCAGGAAAATAGACTGCAATTTTATTTCCATATTTCTAAGTTCCTTATCTAATAAAGGATAATAACAAAAAGTTCCTGCTTTTTTCAAAATCATGAATTATCTAAAATAATTAAAAATTATTAATATAAATTATTTACTTTTAAATATTAGGAATTAAACACCTGGGGATTTCATTTTCTGCTAGACTATTTTGCAAGAAGCATTTTGGTACAGTTTTAAGAGGAACTTGACGAGAGGAGCTTGACATAACCAGTCTAGACTATTAGATGTCCAGAATAGATACAAATGTCAGATCTAATTATGAAAATTTGTATAAGTTATGAAATGGCAATTTAGATCAAGAAGTTAACATGTATCTGGATTCCTGAAGTACCATCACCTTTTTTTTCCTGCCAAATTGATACTTGAGATTTAAAGCTAACACTTCTTATGGTATATCAAATTCAATAATTACTGTTAAAGGTTTCTCTATTTCAAAGTTTTGCTAAAACATGTTTTCCCTTATGAGAAGAAAAGACGGTGCAGAGAAAACATTTTTTAAACTTTGAAGCCTATGAGTTTCAAAACTCCCTGTGATCTCTCTGCAAGAGATTGCACAAAGGAGCAGAACACTTCATTGTGGGCAGTATTTCTCCTTCCTGAAGTCAGTCTTCTTCCTGTTTATTGTTCCTGCTTTATAGAAAACTATTGAAAGATAAGGTAAAGAAATGAAATTTCCTGGGCTTTCTGTACAGATGGCATTCCCGTTTGTCCCTTACACCAAGAGTAGGTATATCTTATCCCAGTTTTCACAAAGTCATACTAGAATCTTCAGTTTCCCAGAAACTGAATGGAGGGAAGGGTGGAGATCATGGTATTTGAAGGGAAGAAGCAATTTGACACAAGATCGCTACATCAAAACCCTCCTGTTTCTATATGGTGATTACATGCTGCTAGTCTAGACTACACAATGGTTTTTTTTGAAATCTGTTCTTAACAGATTTTAGACTGTGCTCATATAGAGAGTTGGTTAGTTTGGCAGCTGAAATAAAAACTTAACTTTTTTTTCCTTAAATTACACAGATTATCTGAATTGACCCAAGTGAAATGTATCATTTGCAAATATTTTACATCTGTATTTCTTCTGTGAGTAAATCACTCTCTCAGAAACAGTTCAGATGACTTTCATTTTGGGCAAAGAAATTATCGATCTGAAAATTTCTCCCAGTCCTTATTAGCACCACATAATATTAGGCTCCTGAAGTCCCAATATACTAAGTTTGTTTTCTTTGATTCATACCTATTCAATAATATACATTCCTGGGAAACTGCTGGGTAGAAAGAACCACATCCCCATTTTAACAAGCTGGGTTACTATGGTGGTTCAAGTTCTTTTTACTATGCTTTGGTGTCTCTCAGGAACCCTGGGGAAAATTCTCCCTTTAATATTCAAAGCCCATTATAGGACCAGACTGTGCCATTTCAGACTGGATAACATTTTCTTTTCCTCAGGTTAATCCTGATTATTGGTGTGACCTGATGATAGACGGGTAGAAAATTGCAGAAATACTGTGATGAATGTTAATTTTGGCCTTTCTTCTCTACTGCAGCAGTCTGTCTATTTTATTAAGCAGGACTTGTGAAGGTTGAACAGTTCGTAGTGGTTGCAAAGCATAAATGCACTTTTTAAATTTTTTTTTATTTTGCTTATGATATGCAGGTAGTGCTCACATCTCTGACAATCATCAGATTTTGACAACAATTTGTCAAAATATTAGGGGGAAGAAGGTAGCAAAATATGCTCTTAATTTGACTGCTTATATATCCTGATATGTTGTGGATAAATCCAAGCAAGGATTCAGTAATTTTGCCTTTTGTTGGAATATCAGATCTATTAGACAACAATAGGAGTCAGCTGCATTCCCTGAGGCTTCTCACGCATCTGATTTTCCTCTCAGTAACCTTTCAAAATCAGTCACAGATGGTCTTATTCTAGATTATACTGGCATCTAACCTTTGTAAACTTGGACACTGGAGAGAATTAAAAAAGCAAAGTGTAAAAAGAGATACAATCTTCCATTTCAAAATGTTATTTCTGAAAGCAGCAACGATTTCATGACCTATAAAGTTCAAAGTTGTGCTAGCTTACTTTGCCCTTCTCTAATCTTTTAACCTTGATCTTTGTTTATGCTTGTCCATATTATTTCTTAATTTCACACTTTTTTTTTTAATGCAGAATAAATATTTAGATGCAACTTGAGATGCTTTGAGTTCATGGACAAAGAATTCCACAATATAAGTAAAGGATATAAAGTCCTGTGCTCTGTTGAGATATGCTGAACTACTCTAATTAACTGCAGTGGGCTATGTGGCCCCTTAGAGAGTTTAACTTGAATCTGATAAATTTGGTCACCATAACAGAATTCAGCCTCTGATTCTAAAATCATTGGTTTCCTTGAGCAAAGGATCATAATAACATATCATATTTAGTAAATAACTAAAAAGATAAAAGCTGGGGAAGTCTTCTGTGTATTCTTAAAGATGCTTTAACTATTAAACTCTGTTTATCTCAAGCTGTGAGTTTTCCCACTTTCACCCTTTCCATTCTCTTTCCCATTCCACTGAGAGGCCGTGAGTGAGCAGCTGGATGGGGCTGAGCTGCCTACATTTGGACAGTAGTCCACAGCACAAACCAGAGCTGCTACCATAACTACCAAAAGGATAGCGTGTCCAAAACTTTGTTTAGATGTCAAAAAACCCAAACGCTCAAAACCCAAAACCTACAAAAATCTGCTATAGTTGTTAGGTGCTAATACAAGCATCCCAAAGACAAGCATGTACAAAGGTCTAATAAAAGAAAATATGTCTTCAGAATTCAGCAGAATTGTAATTTTCTGATAAAGATCACTTAATATGTATTTAAAAAATTAAAACTCTCCACAGAAAAAACAAACAACCCCTCCCCAACAAACAAACAAAAAAGTAACCCCAAACCACAGGCTCACTTCAGTTTAAAATTTTGCTTGGAAAATACGAGAGGAACACATGGCAGATGGAAAAAAACTGCTTTTTTGTTTTGACTGGTTTCCATTTTGAGCAGATTCATCAACTCTTCCTAGTACCACGGTCAGCACATCTGGAGAGTTAGAAAGTAGAATCAGCTCACATGAGATTGAGATTAATTCCTTGAGAAGAGACTATCTGAGTTTTGGAGATTCCTGCAGCAGTGTGTTACCTGCCTTTAAAGGTCTCTCTGCCATCTTACACCTATACTGATGCTTCCTTCTATTTCATACGGTAATAAAATGGGGAAATAAAATCACTCAGCAGGAGGAAAATACTGTGGGTAAAGTCATACCCTTATTGAGTGTTTATACCAGCTAGAGAAAGCTAAGCTTTCCTTATTTCATCCTTACATTCCTCTTTTTTAATTGTTCAAATGCTGCTTTGACCAATTATTGTCATGATCTCATGAATAAGAGTTGTTCCATATAGTGGACAAAGATCTACAGCGTAGTTATCTTTTATCTCTGAATGTTTTCTTTCTCCTTTCTATGACTTTTCTGTAGTTTTCATTAAAAAGTTTAATCACACTGTGTATGGATCACAAGAAGGAGAGGTGGAAAGAACCGGTAGAAGGTAATCTTATACATGCATCATGCATCCACTGCTGCTTCCAAACTTTCGCTTTAGAATTCATTTGCAGTGTCTCTTGCAATTTCTATAGAAGTGGTAAATGATGTATGAAATGGAATATTTTTGTTGACTGATTGTACTGAGAATTCAGAGAATAATGTTATAGTCACTGCTGAGGAATATTTATCTTATTTGCAATAATACTTGATATTAAGACAAGATGTCAAGAGTTTACTTGACTAAAAAGTGCTAGAAAATGAGGGCAAGACAGTTTTAAGGCAAGCAGACTGTTCTCAGGAAAATCAAAAGAAAAGAAAAGCAGTATTGTCACTGAATAACCCAATTGTTAGATTTCATCTTGGAAGTAGGTCACTTTTTCTGAGGGAAGATGAGATTGCCCTAGAGATGGAGTAATGTAAGGTTAAGGCAATGATTCAGGTATTAAAATCCTTATGAGAGAGAAAGTTTTCACCTATTATGAGAGGCAGAGATAAGGGACTATAGTGCCATGTAATAATAATTATGATTACAGGAGAAACAGAAATCAACCCAATTAAGAATTTAATGTTTATTTCTTATATGTAAATCTGCATTCTTTAATTTATCTGTTTCTCTTGAATTAGATTCTTAGAAGTTTTTTTTGAAGTACTGAGAGATGAAGACTCAAAGCAGTCTAATAGCAATAGGCTAGCTTGACTTTATCAGCTTGTGTGAACTGGTAGAGCAAGAGTGCATGAAGAGTAGGTTTAAAATTATTATTTAGCAGTAGTCTGTCTTTTTTAAATAGTAACAAGAATGACAAAGTATTTTCTATTAAGGTGAGTAAATACACACACACATGCAGAAATGCTGACATCTACAATTTTGTGATAAAATCTGCTCACTTGATCGACTCAGGTTTGCTCTCGTTTTCACAGCTGCTGTGACCAATGTCACTGCTGTTGAGGTTCTTAACTTATTGGTCTAACTTCTGTTCTCTGGTGCTGCTCTTTTGACCTCTGCACTTGAAACTCTCAGAACTGAGTACTGACAGGTCTTTGCAGAACTAAAGTCAAACTCTTATTTTGCTTCTATAGAGAGAAATTAGATTTCAATTTTACAAATTTTAGAACTTAATAGTGTTATATGTAAAATTTATAATATAAAAATTAGATTTAAATTTTAGAGAGAAACCAGTCTTTAGAGAGCATACCTTGCTTCACCTGTGTTTCTAATCTCTAGAAATGATAAAAAGAAATAATTGCATCACAAGCACTGATCCTGGGGTTTTTTTCCCCTTTTCCTGAAGATTTTCAGTAGAGCTTTGGTAATTTCAGTATTATGTCCTTAAAACAGTCAATACATCTTACCATGTTTTAATGATACCTTGAATGCTTACTGTGGTAATTGCTTATCTAATTCCTTGAGTTCATGGAAAAGATCTAATTGTAAGATAACAAATTTCGTAAAACATAGAAATTTGGGAATGTTACCACATTTCTTCCAAATGGTAATTTTTTTATTTGGTTTGCTTTCTGGAAAATGCTCATTGCCCATCCTACATGTTTTCTGGAGTCTCAGAGACTAAACTGAAATCTACCATCAAAGACATGTTATATTATTCAGAAGATGGTTTCCAATTTAATTCTATTTGGTCACTTTTCACAAGAAAGTGAAATATATGTATAGACACCAACCCTTAATAGTTCTTAGCCATAATAGTCAGAACTGAAAGCAAAAATGCTTTATGCATTTCTAATTTCTCTTGTGTAAACAAACAAGCTTTTTAAAATACAGAACAAGTACTCACCATTCTAAGTAACCAAACCATGACACATAAATTTATATCTTTTTATCTGTGATGAAGACATAATTATTTAACCCCAGTAACGAAGTTATAAAAAAAAATGTTTTTAGTTTAATTCTTCTTGATGTCCTACAGTTTCATCTCTCTTTTCTTTTCCTTTTTTATTTTAAGGCCTATTTTCCTTCTTCTTCACATGGCAATAGCTGATGCTGTACTTTGATAAACTTGGTCTCATTAAGTGTTAGTGTCTGGTACAGCCCCAGTAGCCCTCAACAAGACTCATCGGAGGCACAGAGCAGATCGAAAAGCAATTAGCATTCTGGCTTGTGATAATTACCCACAGTATGGGAGGCTTATCCAAGATGTAGTTTCCACTGTGTCTAATAATAGGATTCTTTAAACACTGATATATTTTCATGGACACACCAGTGTTCTCATTTCAATTCTGTCACTTATCTCAGATAGGGGAAATAAACATCCCTCACACACTTTTTTCCATCATAAAGAAAAGTACACTGCTGCTCTGACAACTTGTAGTGTCACCTAAAAGTCACCTTGAATCATGTTTTAATCAACTGGAACAAGGCAACATCTCATTTATTTCTGCAGTTTCCTTGCTCTGCAATGCCTTGATTGCCGAGACATAGAAATCCAAATTGAGCTCTGATTAAAATGGAATGAGGATGCAGATGCTGCTGTTGGTTCAGAGGGGCACTCTGCTCTGTGCTAGGAAAGGTCAAGGTGATTCGAGTTCCAATTAAAACAGAAAGATTTGCTGCAGTTTGTTAATATGTTGCATTGAAGCAACTTTCTGCCGTGACAGGTTGAGTAATTTCTGAATCATTTGTCTTTGAGCTATTATTTTTTATTATCACAAGAGCTTGCTTAAAAATGAAGTTGGTATTTTTTACATTCTTCAGTAAGATCCAATCCTGTTCTCATGAAAGTATTGTTTCAGAAGCTTGAAATCATCCATCACTTCCCATTTGTAGTCCATACTCTAAAGTGGTTTGACATTTTTGTCAATTTTAATTCACTGTTGATTTTACCATCTGTATAAATAAATAATTAGTTCAAATGCTTTTATTTTTAACTTAATCAAAATTTACGATATATAAATGAATTGGTAGTTGTCTAGATGGTCTAGAGATGAGACAACTATGTTGTCTTTAACTCTTAGCTAAATATAGCTAAAGATGAAGTGATTACAATAATAATCCACATCACACAGAGATTTTAAAAATAGACATTGATGGTTGAGTTGAAGTATACTGAAATTATAACTCATTTTTACACCTGGGCTGTGTCAGTTACAAGACAATCCGTTTATTTGGTAACATTTTACAATATGTGATGTGAACAACAGCACAGTCTCAGTGCAACTCCTTACCCTTACATCAGAGGAAACTACATCTGACAGAGCTTCATAAACTGAGCAAAAGATTGGAAATTTGATGACATAAGTAAAACATGAGAGCTACTCCATTATTGGACTCAATCTATGCCAAAGTATTAAGCAGGAAATTGTTGGGACCAAAGGAATGGTCTTGTTGGAGACACCCAGGGGATGTGATTTCTGGATAGTAATACTTACTGTCAATGCCCAGTTACAGCCAGTGACTTCTGAAGGAAAGGGAGTTTTCATGCAGGGGCAGAAAGAGCAACAGCATGTTCCCACAGAACAGTTCTGTTCTCCAGGCAGCTGGGGGATCAGGGCTTTCTGACCACCTAGCAGAGTATCCGCAGAGCTGTCATATGCATCCTGTCCTTGAGAGGTGGAAGAATGAACTGAGGCCCTATTAACCTCACTTAATCTAAGGATAGATCATAAAATATTTTTTTTTCTTCCACTCTTTATGATCTTTTGCTGTTTTCTTTCTGAGAACATAGTAGGTCAAAGGTTTAGCCTTTCTGCATGACTTTGCTTATTACATAGCTTAGCTTTTATAGACTAGATATGGTGAGATAGCAGACTTTGGCTGACCTAGATTGTTTTCAAGGAAAACAGTATTTGTGCTGCGTTAGAAAATCAAGCTTATCCATCAAACATTTGTTGAGTGGTCTGTCATTGACACAAACTGCAGTGTCCAAATAAAAAAATAAGCTCTGATCTCTGTAGGCATGGGAAGATAAATTAATAAAAGTGGTGGAGGTACATGGAGGTAACAAGTGTTCTAATGCCCATTATGTGTCTGAAAATCTTTCCCCTTATACTACAACTGTGTTTTATTTTATAACCCATTAAAAACGTCCTGTTGAAATATTTGAGGGTGTTAAATTATATCTCATTTTTCCAGAGGATGATAGAGATAAAAATGGACTGTTTGAGTATACTGACATTAGGAAGGGGAAGTCCACTCATTTTTTAAATAGATGTTTTCTTATGCTTTACTTAAAATATTTCTCAGCCCTGTTTTATAGTGTTAGCGGAAAATATTCACCATACAGGCATTAGTATTAAATATTTCTATTCAGATTTGAGTATCATTAATGAAAAATGATAAATGAAATCTGTTAAATATTATTGAGAGTGATGGATTCATATAATCCAAAAATTGACTAGCATGATACCTGATATTTTAATAGAATTTTATGGCTTTAATTTTGAGGCTGACTTCATACTCTTTATAATTCAATAGATATAGCTACTTAGCCAGCTATTTCACTGGTTTTCCACTTTATTGAGGCTACAATTCTGTTAATGAATAGTAAATGAAGCTGTCTAGTATTTATTTTCTGCTCATGACATCAAATGACATGCTACCATTTTGGTATGCACCCTTTCTGTGCTGCATTACTTTGGGACCGTATGCGCACCCTTGTATCTTATTGCATGCAAACACCTTTCCATGTTATAAAGGATGCTGGGGGATGTGTATACTTCTCTTAGCCCCAGTGGCATCACCTCTTCACCTATCATATTCAGTTTAAATTCAGCTACCCTTTGGATGCTTTGAATTAGAGGAAGATGTAGCTTTTTGGGACAGTAAAATATTCCAGAGTCTTAGTTTGTACATTTGGTGTGCCTTTAAGAAATGTATTGGTACTAACCAGGCATCTTAAATCATACTTGGACTAACCTAACTCAAAATGTTGTTGACAGCATATGAAACCAGGTAGAAGATACAAATATCTGATACAGGCAGAGAAAAAGAAAGAAGAAACTCTGCTTGCTCTATTTGCAGAAAGAAAGATTTCTCTCCATCTCCTTCAGATCAATTTCTGTTTCCCTGTCTTAACTGAGACTGACCTTGCTGCGAGTGAGCCACTCTTGAGTAGCGGTGGCTTTGAGGAGTCTTTCCAAACAACTTCTTTTTTAGGGAAATCATATTGCAGGCTTCAGAGTTTAACTCACTTCCCTTAAAACATCAGGTAATCTTCTCCAGGTAGGCTGCTTCAAGAGTCCCTGGCCCATGCCATTCCCCAGTCTTTGTACAAGTGTTGTCTGGGAAAGAGCTAATTTGGTATGTTCCATGACAAGGCACAGGCAAAGAATTAGACAATATATATGATCATATTTCAGCATTCAAAGTTAGGACCTGGACAGGTATACTTTACTAGCAAAAGCAAAGCCTCAGGGTACATAAAATATATATATTTTTTTATCACTCTGGAAAAGTAATACGCTTGGAAACTCAAAAAGCTTGTGGTTGTTGGTGTTTTCCTTAAATGCCTTTGAAATGTTTACTTTATTAAAAGGATTTATTATATTCTGCCTTATAGCCTGGAACAAAATCCATTGTCCTTCAAACACTGTCATTATCATTGGCTGTAATCAAGCAGGAATTATATAGACCAATGGCACACTGAGTTTCTTTAATATGCTTTTGAACAGTGTGTTTAAAGAAGAATATTTCATTCTGTATTAAACATTTTGTGCTTTATTAGCTAGTGAGAAAAGGAGGCAATGAAAAGGCTGTCTTCAATTTTACTTGTATTTATTATAAGTATGGATAATTAACTTTAATGTTGGTTGTACTGACAATTAGTGTCAAGCTTATACACAGATGGTGCTGTGCTCCTCTGCTACAGAAAGGATCTATATCTGAAGAACTAACAGCATCACTGGTTACTCATATGCTGAATATTCAAAGTTCCAGTTACTTAAGAAACATGATATCAAACTAATTTTACATTAAAAAAATTGCCTCATCTACCACTCATACATCATACTGCACTTGCTGCTATTCTATTTGCAAAAGCTGAATTGCATCTTCTAAATTAGGAAGCACAATTTTACTTCTTACAAAAAAAAAGTTGTGAACTAAAAGCTAGGTTAAAGTGTGTGTTCAATTACAAATATTGAATATTTCAGATTTATGGTTAGGAAGCCTTCAATCCAGATCCTCAGGTGATTTTTTGTGAACCTGCACTGGTACAAGTTAAATTTCTTATGCACTTTTTATTACAGGCTTTAGCCTCATCAGATATTTTTAAGATATTGCTTGAAATGTGTGTGTTGAAACTAAATACTGGTATAGGAGATGAAACCCTGGGATCTGTAGGAGTTTAATTTTTCTTTCCACCCTGCTGGCTATTAGTCTTGTTGTATTTGAGTTCAGAGTGTTTTTGCTGCAGAGAAGCCCAGATGAGCTTCTGATGTTTGTTTCTACTGGAGTATATTTTATGTGCCCTTAGCCACCATGCAAGTTCCATGAAAGATGCAGTCTAACACACTGAGGATAATCATGCTTTTCTACAATGAAAAGGTCTGGCTCATGATTTTCCAGTGCATATCCTTGTATGTAGATGGATGCTGAGTACTTGTAGTCTCTTAAAATTTCTATAGTTTTATTTTGCCAAAGATTCAGGCCCAGGTTCTGTATCTCACAGCATATTTTCATTTTACTGAAGCAGAAATACTTTTATCTCTTCACATTACTCATTAAGGTCTATCCTATCTGATGGGAAAATCTTTCCTTTTGTGAAAATTTGTGCTGTACGAATGCAGCATTTTTTTTTTTTTTCTATATAAAAGAAAATAGTTCCATACTGTCTTGGAAACTGTGAACTGATGACTTAATACATATGATTGCTGCTGTAATTTTTTCATTCTTCTCTGACACCAGATACCTGGTTCTTTTGTATTTCTTTTAGGCTGTCAGGAGCTTTCAGATAAAGCTTCAGTAATTTAGAAAGACTAGATTGATGGAAAGCAAATCTTAGCTTTGATTACTTCAGCCTTTGCACACTGTCCACAATAACTGCATATTTCTGTCTTCACTTTGAACTTTGGTAAAGCACAAAGAATATAGAACAAGTTTCTACTTTCAGAGATGGTTGTTGGCTAATTCAGTGTGTAAATTACATGATGACTGAAATATTTCAGTGGGACATTTTGAGTAACCCAACAAATTTCTGTCAATAAAGTCAAAAATCTGCTCTTGTAAGACACAGACTTTTAGTTTATTCTTTTAAAGATTCAGAGAGAAGGAAGAAGTAATATTAATATGAGTAAAAATAAAAAATAAGGTTATAGATCACCAGCTGATATAAAGTAATTTAAACCCATGTACCTTGAAATTTTAGAATGCATTTAAACCCATTTGAGACTCTGACCCTGTAACTTTTTCTGCTTTCCAGTATCAAAAAATATCCAAGAAATTTAATCGTTTAAATTTGTTCTCATGAACCTTCCTTGACTGAATAAAAAAAAAAATTTATTATATGTTGAAAAGACTGAAAGATTGTGTAGAAGTGAGAGAAGTATAGAATATACTTCTTTATAGAAAATCTATGCCTCTTAAAAGTATCTCCATCTCCTTCCTTCCTTCCCTCCTTCCTTCCCTCCTTCCTTCCCTCCTTCCTTCCCTCCCTACTTCCCTCCCCCCTTCCTTCCTCCCTTCCTTCCCCCCTTCCCCCTTCCTTCCCCCCTTCCTTCCCTTCCCACACCTTCCCCTTTATTTTTTTTTTCCATTCTTTTTTTTTTATGGAGGATTCAGTTATGGCATAATCTTACTCCTTCCCTATGGTTCAGTGGCTTGAGTTGGAAAAAAATAGTTTAATATTGCACACTGAAAATTTTTATAATGTATCTGGTTATGCTTTTATTATTGCAAAAGCTTTTCTGAAGTCCCTAAATTTTAATGCCACTTTTATGTCACAGAATTTTTGCCTGGGAATATATCTGCATTTCTTGTACTTTTACAGAGAAAACAGAATTACCAAGGGTCATTTAAAAAACACAAAATACTTATTTCTGTGCATGTGTTTCTTTCTTCCAGACACAATTAGTTGTTCAGTAATGTACCTAATTAGTCCCTCACATATACGAAGTATCAGTTTTAAAATGTAACATGACACATAGAAATGGAACGGATATTTTAACTAGCATTTTAGATAACGTTTAGGGTCATTAGATAGCAGAAATTTAAAAAATCAAGAACAACAAACAGATTACAGTATTACTAAGTTTATAGTGATTTGCTTTGGCAAATCTTTTCTATTTCTATGCAACAGAAAAGAACAAAGAATATTGAAACAAACGGACTGCTGGGGGAGGCAGAGAAGGAAATGGACCTCTTTATATGTATATCAGCCTGTGAAAGATAGACTTGATGTCTAACATCACAAATTTAATAAAGAAAAGTTCACGCTTCATATCACAAAATGATCACTTTCTAAGGCTAGAAAGCTTTTCCTCTTATGCAGCCTTGAAAAAATTGACTAGCTGAATACCTGTGAAGAATTAAAACACTAATTAACCTTCAAGTATAAAAACATGGAATTTCTCCTTATTACTCTGTTCTTAAAGAATGAATACTCTGAATTGTTTAAAAGCTCCAGAAGATGTAGAGTGAATCATGTTCATGGGTCTAGGAGGACAAGAATATAAGTGGTGGACATAATCTCTACCTCTGATCTAAAAATTATCTTAACAAGTCATCTGAGTCTCATGGGACAGCTCAAAATGTGATCTCACATTTGTGATGCAGTACTATTTATTAAATAATGTCTTAGGTCAGAGCTGGGTTGGTTTCTCCTCTTCTTTGAGGTTTTAATGATGCTATGGACAAAAATTTCTGTCTAGAAATCTTTGTTTATAAATGGCAGATGTCAAGATCCATTTTTGGCTTCAATGCTGCAATATTTTCAGGTAACATACAAATGTGATTTAAAATATCTTCAAGCAGTGATACAGGAATTCAGAATCACATGCCAAAAATAGCTTTTCTGGGAAGAAAATTGGTTTTTAAACCAAAGCATTACATAAAAATAATTCTGGTCTCCAAAGCATTTGATACATTGTTGCTCCATATTTGGTGAGTCAGTCAATAAATATCATTGTTCAGAACAGTCATATATTCTATGTCTTGTCACTTTGCAGCTTATTTTTTCTATTTGATAGCTTTGTTTCTTGAAACTCATTGTAAACCTCTAAAACAGTCTCCTCTTTATCAGCTGGAAATTGGGAAAGTGCCATATATTTTTCATAGCCTTTTCTATCAGCAGATAGAACTCCCATTAGAAACACTTCCAGTTGTTTATTCATATGTGTGAAAACCAGAAAATGAACAGCACAAAAAATCAGTATTAGTTTTCATGTTCCCAATAGGTGTTCAGCTGAAATGCAAATTAGTATGTATATCTAAAGATATACATATATGTAAAAGTGTGTTTATGTGTTTATTTTTTTCCCCTTAGGAGAAATTATTTTCAAAGCTCTTGATAACTTGGGTTTTTTTCCTTCAAAAATCGGCAGCATTGACTAATGTCATCCTCAGTCACACAGAACTATTTCTTTATATAGATAAAGCCTTAATTAGGGAAAGAATCCAAGATGTTTTTTCTGATGATAAAAATCATTACAATTTTTTTTATCTTATAATTTTCAACTCTCATCTTAATATACACCAGAATTAGGGTATGCTTATTTGAGTAATTGGTTAATTCAATTCACTCACATGGTAGTGCTTCATGTCAAACCATGCCACTGAAAACACCTTTGTAATTTAGAGATGCTTAAAGAAAGCATTATTTAACACCAGTTTGTGATAGGATATTCAAACGGTAGTCTTTTAATTTTAAACTGAAATTTAATTTCTTTCCTCAGCGTCAGCATTTTCAACTCTGAAATCCAAATTTAGTACATACAAGAGCAAGATAATCAAATGCTCATTAAATTGAATGGAGATATTCTTACTGAACTTAGTAGAAAGCACTGAGCCTAAAACTGGTAGGAAAGGCAATTTATGGGAGAAAAGTATAAAACTCCTTGTTTAATGGAATATAACTAGTGAGCTAGTCATCACTGCTGCAACATGGAAAGGTTATTTCACCATAGCTTCCCTTATTGCCACAACCTCAACAATACACAAGTAAAAGAAAAATGTTTAAGAAGAACATTCCATCACCATCTAGCCTATAAATCCCAAGCTATTTCTCTGAGCATTGTCTAGTCAAAGCACACGCTTTCTTGACAAGGCTGCTATAAATTTTTATATTTGTTCCTATTATCTGCCTCTGCATAGGTTCCTCTGAGTAAACTGCAGGTGAAAGAGTTTTCCTGGTTCCAGCTGGAAAAGAGACTTTGTAAGAGGGCGACTGATGTAAAGAGCTGCTGGTTACTGAGGCTATTTGTCTTCTAGGCTGAATGCAACTGAGACCAGAAATCAATACAGATAACAAAGCCAACTGAAAAGACTTTACTGGGGTCTATATAGGTCCAGAGGGAGAGTCTGGTCCTTCCCTTAGCTATATATCAAGAGGTTTGATGTAAATAGTTTTAAAGAAGCATTTATAAATGCATCCCCTGCCAAATAAAAGTTGATTTAAATGCCAGCATAGCAAGTTTGCCTTCCTGGAGACAACCTTCTGATTGCTGTTTGTCTCTTACGAAAATCATGACTAGAAAACAAGACAGTTTAAGTCAGAGCAGAAGCTGAGCAGAGAATGAGGATCACCTGGAACAGCATTTTTAAATGGAAGAGACAATAATATTCTATAAAGAATAAGAAAATATTAAAGTGTCATTGGGATAAACAGAAAAAAATTACTCAACCAAGTGACTCTTTCTTTTCAATACATGGAAGATTAGGTCTGAAACATAAATGTTGCTAACACATGGAAGAATCCGATGAGTGTTTGCTACTTACTGTAGTAATTACTCTCTGCTTTCTCTAAGGTTTCTTTTAAAGTAATTGGAATCAGGATCTTAACACTTCTATATGTCAGTAAATGGAAATTCCCCCTTTGTCTTTGTTGTTCCAGATCTTCAAAAGAATTTTTCACTTTCCCCTCTATTGAATTTCAAAAGCAACAGCTTAATTTTTGGCTATGGAGTAAAGTACTACTAAAAATGGCTTGTCTTGATATATATGTATATCAGCACATTTAGCACATTTCTTTTCCCTACCAGACTGTTTTTATTGTTACTTTCAACTAGCCTGAATGGAAAGAAAATATTTGAGCATAAACAGTGTTGGCTAGTGAGAACTGCTTTCAGTGACAACATAATGTTAACAAGCTGAATGTCTTAGTACATTTACATTACATGATGGAAACTGGAGTAAATATTTTTAATACAAACTATTTTTAGTGCAGTGAGTGCTGTATACTGAAGTAACTGAAGTCTGTGGCTATCCCACTCTTGGCAATGAGGCACTGATTCTTCATAGCTGTGGGCGTGCATGCATAATTACTTCAATCAAGACAGGGACTAAGTCTTAACTAATGATGAAAATTCTGTCATTTTTATCTAGTCATACTTGGAGACATACTTTACCCTGAGAGTTTACAGCCTTAAAGAGACAGAGAATCTCATAGATGACAGAGAAAAAAAGAGAATTACATAATTACACAGATTATAGAGATAAAAGAAAGAGTGTTTATTTGAAGTTAATCACAGATACAAACTTACTGTGTATTTTAAATCCAGCTGGCAAGGAAGCCTGACAAAGATACTTGTTCCCCTTCAGTTGAATGCAGGAAAACATCAAAAGGGTAAAAGTGCGAGAACTTGTGGGTTGCGGTAATCACAGTATAATAAGTAAAGCAAAAGCTGCACCCACAAACAAAGCAAAGCAGGAAAAACAAAGAATTCCTTCACAACTGCCCATGGCATGGAAATGTTCAGCCATCTCCAGGAAAGCTTTCAGGGCTCCATCACATGTAACAACGACTCGACTCCATCACTTCAAATGCCCTCCCCGCCCCACCCCCCCCCCCCACCCCCCCAATATTTATATGCTGAGCATGATACCATATAGTGTGGAATATCTCTTGGGTCAGTTGGATCCAGGTGTCCAAGATTTGTCCCCTCCCAACTTCCTATGCACTCCTGGCCTCCTCACTGCCAGGGCAGTAGAAGAAGCAGAAAAGTTTCTGTGCAAGCATTGCTCAACAATATTGAAAATATTTGTATTATCAACCTTGTACCCAGCACAAACCCAAAGCATACACCCATACTAGCTGTGAAGAAAATTAACTCTACCTCTTCCAAAACCAACACAACTGGATTTATATTTCAATTGTGAGTGGTGCAAAAGCATCATACATCCCTGTGGCATCCCTCTTACATCTGACAGCTCTCATTAAGCCTTTCCAGAGAGAAATGGATTGGATTTCCTGTGGGTCTTCCTTAGTAGACCTTTGCAATAGATTTTGATGCATCATTTTTGAATGAATAATTAGAAAGGTCAGAGCTCAACTGAGACCTTAGGCAATGTTCAATATCTTGACAGTAGTGGACCAAAAATGTTTCTGTGAATGCAGAATGCGTATCTGAACTATTCTGAAGAAAGTAGGTCAAACAGTGTACGGTTACCTAAAGACACTTGAATTCAGAAGATTTGACTGAATTCTAACTCACTTCAAGTGCCAACTGAAAGAAAGGCTAACAATTGCTATAGAAATGGTAGAATGCTTCCTGTGTTTTATGAACAGATTAGTAAGAGATGCCTTTGCCTGAATTAAGGTGCAAATGAGACTGTATGCCTAAATCAATAACACAGATTTTATTTAACAATAAATGTGAGGTGGATGGAGGCATGTTAAGTTCCCCCTGTGGTGGTTTATCTTATAGCAATTTCCTTCTGGACTGACAGGGCACACTGCTGACTCACACTGAGCTGCTGCTGACCAGCATCTCCAGATCTCTTTCTGCAGGGCTGCTCTCCAGACACTCCTCTCCCAGTCTGTGATTGTGTACAGTGCTGCTCCATCCTAGCTGCAAATCCAGCACTTGGACTTGCCAGGTTTTTATCCCATATTGATATTATCTCTTTCATAATTGGTGACTCCTTGATTTTTTAGTCTGTTTTCTGATTGTTAGGTTGCTGTGTAGAAGTGGCCTACAGGCAGGTAGAGGGGCTTGAGCTGGCTGGTAGGAGCACCCAGAGCCAATAGCAGCAGTATCTGGAGGCTGCTGTAGGGTATGTGATAGTGATAGGTGGTGATGCTCCAGAGGGCATCCTGTCTGAGGAAGATACCTGGGCATATCAGAGGCTCTGACCCAAAGAAGGGTCATGAGAAGATGGCTCTGGATTTGGAGCATCTAAGACTCCCTGTGGAACACAGTGGCCTCACCTGTGGGAAATGAGTGGTGGTAAAAGCCCTGCATTTCTGGGTGGAAATTTGTCTCCCACTTGGGTCATAACAACCCCAAGCAATGCTACAGATTGGGAAAGAGTGTCTGGAAAGGTGCCCAGCAATAAAAGGACTGGAGATGCTGGTCAACAGTCAGCTGAACATGAGCCAGCGTGCCCAGGTGGCCAAGAAGGCTAATGACATCCTGTCCTCTAAGAGTAATAGTGCGGCCAGCAGGAGCAGGGCAGTGATTTTTCCCCTGTACTTGGTACTGGTGAGGCTGCACCTCAAATTCTTTGATCAGTTCTGGGCCCCTCACAGCAAGAAAGACTGTGAGGTGCTGAAGCCTGTCCAGAGAAGGGCAACGGAGCTGGTGAAGGTCTAGGGGGTAACTCTCTTCTGGAGCAGCATACAGAGTTCAAGTTGTTTACCCTAGAGCAAAAGAGTCTCCAGGGAAACCTTATTACTTTCTACTACTACCTGAAAGAATGAGGTTGGGATGATTTTAGAAGTCTTTTCTGACCTAAATGATTCTATGTTTCTGTGAAATATTACAGGGGGAAAAGGAGCAGGCTGTATACATTTAGAAAGGTAAAAAAACAGGGTTGGCTGGGGCTTCATAGAAACTTTACAGAGAGAAGGGCCTAAGTTCTTCCCTCATTGGGAAGATCTTCTTTTCATAGAGAATGAAAGACATATATAGAGTGGCTATGTTTGAGTGACTTATGGATGGAGACCTGAAAGATGAGGCAGGCTTGAAGTTTTTGATTTTCTGGAGTAAGAGAAGGGCTTCTCTGATGTCAGATCTGATCTTACAGACATGGATATTGTGCCATAATAGAAATACAGTCATGCATACATCCTAAGGAGGATCTGTGGGAGAGCTGGACCTTAATAGACTGTTGGCACCAAGAGGGAGATCTTCTTTTGATGGTAACAGAAGTATCCAGCTGCTGAGCAGACACCGTCACAGAAAGTTTACTGCTTGCCATAGATTTAAAGCCCAATTCTTGATGTTGCAGAGAGACTGCAGAGGGCCTGAGACTGTTATTAAAGAGAAAGTCACAGAGACAACTTGTGTCATTATGAGGCTGTTTACTATCATCTACAGCTTGTCATGGAATCCAGGAGAGGCCCTTGATGACTGGAAATAGACAGACAGATGTTGTACTTGTGTCACCCTGAAAACTCAGCTTCTGAGCTTGCTAACAAAGTTTTCTAAGGACTTTCCCAGGACAGTTACTATAAACATAGATATGTGTACATTCTTTCTGTTACGCATCTTGTGATGGGCATCTCTCATGGCCAGTGCAGTGAGAAAGTGTTATCCTGACCATCCAATCCGTGGCTGTGGTCAGAAGCCTATAAATCCTGGGAGGGAAAATAAATTCTCTCTTCCTTTCACCACACCTCGAGCTGTGTCCATGTGATCTATTCATCTTCAGCGGCAACACATTTGTTTTAAAGGGTGAGTGGGAATGTCATTGGAACTCCAGGTAGGGGCTGATCAACCACACTTCACCCCTTGTAAAATTATTGTGTGAATAAAACCCATGCTGGCCATGTGAAGGTGGTGGGTAATAGTCAGCATGAGTTTACCAATAGTAAATAAATCTTGACTAGACTGACTACCCTTTATTACAAGTTTAGCATTTGCAACTGGGTTTATGGATGCAGGAGCATTGGTGTTTTTTTTATTCCAGGACTGCAAAGGCTTTTAACCCTGATTATCAGAGCATCAGAGCACCTCTGTTTTCAGAGAGGGATGTTAGGTGGATTAAAAGCTTGGTAGAGTGCTGGGTGGGTGATTGAATCTGAAGGAAAGGGGTTAAAAGTCTGTACTCTACCTGGAGGCCAGCTGCAAGTGGAGTTCTTCTGTGCTTTAACTTGAGGGCTATCCTGTTTCATGTTTTCATCAATAGCCTGGACAAGGCAAGGAAATTCACGTTTTATCAAAGTGCATGACATCCAGCTTTGTCTCACAGGTGGTGTACTCTAGGGCTGGGCTCTGAATGACATCTCTGTATGGGTGAAAGGTTAATACTTAAGGTGTAAGCAGGTTGACTTGGAATGGGAACCAATGCTGTTCTCTGTTATACGCTGAAACTTCTTGTTCCATGGCAGTTAGCTTAAGGAAACTTGCATAAATTCTGGACTGAGCTTAAGGTAATTTCTGATGACAAGCTGTTATGATCATGGCTCTGAGTGTTGTTCATGGAACATTTGTACTTCGATCTGTAGTTTAGCTGTATGCACGCTTACACATACAGATACATATTCTGACATAAAATGATGTGTCAGTCTAAATGATAACAGTTTAGTGACATCTACTCTAGTTTTTCACTGCACCAGTCAGTATTTCCAGTTAACCAAGCTGTGCTGATCAGCACTGCTTTGATAACCTGGGCTTGTTACGTGAAGAATTGAATATGGCATAAAGCTGTCCAAACAAATGTTCAGTGTGTTGCTTCTTCCAGTATAGTTCAGGACAACAGCGTGGATGTAACATAAAATTCCAGAAATAGTGTGAACATGTTGGCATGACTAAGGATTCCTGCTCGTTATTCTGGACTTTCAGTGTTGTCACGAAGTAATTCCATTGCTTTCTGTTCTAGCATAGGCATTAATTGCCACTGTGTTGACACTATCAATTTCCCATTATATAGACATGATGAGCTAAGTGTGAAAGAGTAAGGAGCTAATTCTGTTCAGAGCTTTACAGTGGTGTGACTTACATCAGAACACTGCAAAATCTGGTTGGAGATCTGAAGCTGGTTTTCAATCTTATTAGTATTTTTCAAAATAGCTCTGTATAATTATCCCTGTAGAAAAGAAGCTTTCTACACAATTAAAAACCTAAGTTGATGACTGCTATAAGGGATTATTTTAAATTGCTTTCATCAAGCTGGGCAAATTTCACATTACATTTTTAAAGTTACTGTTTACAAAAATCTCATAATTAAAAGCACTTGGCAAAAATGCTAATACTCTTTGAACCAAGGAGTAAAGTGCATGCAATTTTTCTAATAGACTGTTGAAGCTACACTTCCAGTCTGGAAAATGCTGTTGCATTTGTAGGGTAGGACTCATGCTGTTTTTCCTAAGCACTTATGCTAGGCATGTATTCAGTGATTCTTAAGAATCAAACACGTGAGCTGGATAGAGTGCTGTGCTGTAAACTGCAATGATTAAACACATGTAAATTATTTATTGCCTAGTTACAGATACTTGGCCTGTTTGGCATACTTTGGCATATGAGGTGCCAAAGGTATCCAGACAGGGTTCTGGAGACAATTCAAAAAGAGCCTAGGTCTGCTGCAAGTCCTGAAAAATATTATGTAAAGTAACTTGGATAGATGCTTTGCTGGTTTATGGCTGTGATAAGAGTAAATGTTTTTCATAGAAGCTTGTATGGTGCTGTGTCTTGGATCTGTGACCAAAGCAGTTTTGGTAATACAGGGAAGTTTAAGGCATTTCTTTCCTTCCTCTCCATGCAGCCCACCAGCAAGTAGGCTGTGGGTGCACAAGGACTGAGAAGGAGACACGGCTGGGACAGCTGACCCCAACTGACTCAAGGGATATTCCATGCTGTATGACATCATGGTCAGTACATGTAGCTGAGGGGACATTCTGAATGATGGTGTTAGACTTCCTAAGTAACTGCAAAACTTGATGAAGCCTGATGTTCCTTGGGATAGCCAAATATTTACCTGCCAGTGGTAGTGGTGAAGTGGTGAAGAGGTAGTGGGAAGTGATGAATGAATGCTTCATTTTGCTTTGTTTGTACATGGCTTTTGCTTTCCCTACTAGTGTCTGTCTCAATCCAGAAAATTTCTCACTGCTATCTTTCCCCTTCTCTCCAATTCCAGTGTGGGAGAATGGCTGGCTCTGTAGGGCTGAGCTGCATGCTGGGCATAATTCACAAATAATTATTATGGTTTAATACCCAAATTAAGTATGCTGTCCATTTACTGTGAACCAGATAGATGTGGTAGGTGATCTGATCCACAGTCACAAGCAAAATTTCCTATCTTCATGAAAACCCTGGGGAATATTCAAAGTTCACAGGCCATCTTATATCCTTCTTGATAGATGATTCTTAAAATTAACAAGAGTACAAATTTAAAATCCAAAACACTTACCTTTAATTACAGCTATGAGGCACCTAATCAAATTTGATAAATAAGTATTAATTTTCCTTGTTGACTGCATACAAATTGTAATTATAAGTAGTAATTTATATCACTTTACTAGGATGTATTTGATTCATTCTGCCGTATTTTTGTTGGGTTCCAGTTCAGTTGAGAATTATAAGGATCACTTACATGTGTGACAATGCGATGAATGTCATTGTGTATAGAAATTGTGCATAGGGGTGTTAAAAACATCAGTATGATTTAAAGTTTGTTAGTGTGTATGGTTACTGAAAACCTGAGGAAAATGTAGAAATAACTTCTGCTTTTGTCTTGCTGTCAGAATGCAAGTCCAACTGGGCAAGCATTGGTACAGAGAGAAGTCAGCAAAGGTGCTGACAGAGTTAAAACAAATCAGAGCAAGGGAGAGAAGTGGCGGCCCTGAAAGAAAATGAGAAGTGGGAACTGTGTAGAAGACCCAGGGTTGCTGCCATAAGGTTTCAATCTCTGGTCATAGTCTGAGGAGTTCAGAGATCTCTGCTTCCAGTTCTCTTTTGTGACCTTTCTGAGTCCAGGTGTTTGGTCTCTTTGGCAGGTTTTTCTGTGAAAAGGCAGAAAGCCAGAAACCAGCTGTGGGGAGGACAAGGAATGAAAAAAAAAAAGCAAGGGAGGATGTCTGTTCTGCTGCTAAATGGGATCTCAGGGCTGAGCTGAGTAATGGGATTATACATTGGGAACCAAAACCCTGAGGCTGGGCTTTTGGCACAGAGAGTCCTGCAGTATGACTGTCCAGAGCTTCCACTCCGGGTTACATAAAGCAAGGAAGAGAGGAGCCTAACACAGTAGAAAGGCTTCATTGTTACTAACAAGGGAAGGGTCAGGGCAAAGGGTTCAAACAGGGGATCACTAAGCACCCTTGATACATTAAATGGTGCTGGCTGCAATGAAACAGAGTTATCTTTGCAAGTTAGGAGACAGGAAAAAATTGTCATTGATTTTTGACATCAGCCTGTGTAGTGGTTTTGGTTCACCAATTTGAGTTCCCTGGCCAATGCAACAAATCATGTAGTGGGTTTAGCACTGACTAAAATCACCAGTGCACCTACTTATTTGCTCATTTCCTGCTGTGAGATATGAATTAGGAGGAGGGCAAAGCAGGCTCAAAATTTAAAAGGTAGAAAGAAAACTTTATTTACAGAACTAAGAGAATAATAAGAATCAGAATAAAACCTTCAGGAACACTTTTCCTCCCATCTCCACAACTTATTTTCTTTCCCAACTGAAAACATAGAGACAAAACCTAGGATTTTCAATCAGTTACCACCTCTATAATAGTCTTTCATCAGTTCTTGTAGGGAGAAGAGTCTCTCTCACCATGCCATGGAGACTTCTCCACAAGAAACTGTTCTTTCCTGGCTTTTTAATTTCCATGAATGGCAGTCGCCTTGAAAATCTGCAATTGTGAAGCTCCTCCCATCTTTCACAGCCTTCCCACAGCAAAGTTCATGGGCCATGTCAACTTATAGGGTATTATTTTAAGGATGAGCTGTTCAAAAGCAAAGGTTCTCTTCATTTATCCCTGAAATCATCTTCATCTCTGGGAACAGAGGTTTTCTTCTCTTCCTGGGGGAAAGGGTCTTCATCACTCTCATCTCTCTGTTCAAGCTTCTCATGGGATCACAGCTACTTCAACATCTGCTTTGCTCCATTGTGGATGCCTCATGTCTACAGTTTGAATACTCCATCCCCCCATACTTTCTCATGAATTAAAAGGGGTATTCTAATGTATCAATCCATCTCCATGGCCTTAATGAAAGAAATTTCTGCCCTAATACTAGGTATCTACTCATTCTCCTTCCATCTGTGATTTGAATCCTTCTTTACTGACCTTGGTGTCTTCATGTTGTCCTCTACATGTCTTCACGTCCTTTTCTTTCACTCAAGAGAAGATCAATGTTTTGCAGGTTATATCTGTGCAGTGAAAGAGTTAGTATCTCACCTAGGGCCTGCAGATGGCCATGGTGGTTTCTGCCAGGCAGTGGCTGAAGCAGTCATAGTGATGGATTTTCAGGCCATGCTGGGCCTGTGCCAAGATCTCAGAAGGCCCAGCCAGAATGGTCATGGCTGTTCTGGCCACATGGCTGCTCTCCGTCCCCTGTTTCCTTCAATATCATCTGAGGGCCTATGGCTTCCCCTCCCTCTGCCCGGCAGCCTCTGGGGCCCTGCGGGCTGCAGCGGAGGGGGCCTGGCCCGGCCCAAAGCAGCTCCGGGGGCCTGGCGGACCCCAGCTCAGACCTGGCCGAGGGATGGGGAAGGTTTAGTGTCAGACAAGATGTGACAGCCATGGCCTGGCCCAGCCTCGGCCGGGGCCCCACGGCCTCCCATCCCCCTCCCGGCCACCCCTGGGGTCCATCCCAGCCCCACCAGGCCACACGAGCCATGGCAGAGCGGGGCCAGCCCGACCGGCACCCAGTTACCTCTTCAAGGCCAGAAGCAAGAGAGAGATTTCCCGGCTTGTCTGTCTTAAAAATGTGGAATTCACAAAGGTAGACCCAGATTCTAAAGGCTTTAATAGGCCAATAGGTCAATTCTCAGAGCTAGCCAGGTATTGGTTTCTGCCAGGCACAGAGGAAGCTCTCAGCAGATTCTCTCCGAAAAATCATTTCTGTGGGAGGCTTCTTCCCTCCTCACCAAATGTCAATTAATGCAAAACCAGCACAACCTCTATTAAGGGCTGTGAACTCTTAGGCTGTGACTGAATCAACCATACTAGCAGTGGGTTTTTGGAATCAGAGTAATCAGAGGTACACTTAGCCTACACAAGGACTCTATTTTTAGAAGCTAGGGAAGAATGAAAAATAATATTACCAGTGCATTCAGGACAGGAAATAATGATTTCATTCTAGTAGTTCTCTACCAGCAACACAAATAAATTGTGCTGTCAGCATCCTGTTCTTCCAAATTGACCTTACTCCAAACTCTAATTGTTCTTGTAGACATCAGGTTTATTAGAGAGTAAGTTTTGCCATGTTTCCCTTCCAAGAAGGATGAAGAAACTTTAGTGAGGTGTAACATAGATTTTCACATCTGAAATGTCTGTATTCTGTTTATAGGATCTACATATACAAATAATTTTAGAATAATTAATCTGTTGGGTATTACAGTCGGCTCACTGTGATCTGGGACCAGTCTGACCGGGTGGCATGGAAATAATAGATGGACAGGTTCTATGGATAGCCCCAGGATAGATTTTAATGTTCATAGAGAGACCCCACGGTCCAAGGGGCTCCTTCCAAAGACCCAGAGGTGTGACGAGCTTCAGAATGTAAAGGGATATCTGAGGGTAAAGGTCCAATCACAGCCATAGGACAGGGTTTTGATCTTATAAGTCTAAGGTAGCATGACTTTACTAGCATCCCACCCACACCTCGCCTCCTGAGGGCTTCAGGTTTATTCCCTCTGTTCAGGAACCCAGTTCAGGTATGAGCTTTCCCATCTAATTAGGTTCCCACAGTTGGGGAGGTGTGTGGGAAGGGGATGTTTACTTGGTTATGTGACTGAACACATCCATCACAAGTAGTTCAGGCAACAATATCAGCTACACTTCTGATGTCTTTGGATTTTTTTCTGAGATTGCTAAGTCAAAAATTCTCTTGTATTTATTTTTTTTTATGTCCGGTGTAAATTGGAGTAAGTTGGTTTAAGTCAGGTACCCATCCCTACTCTTACTGACACCTCATCAATCATTATAATAAAAAAGAAATCAGGGTGAAAAGAGCATTGTTGTTTGGTTATTTTACAAAGATACTTCTAGAAATACTAGTAGAAAATTTTGCAATCATACATGATCTGTCTTCAAAATTATGATCTTAAGGTTTATTTGACATGTAATATATTAGCGAAGATCAGCTTGCACAGAAGTCTCAATTTAAGTCCAGCTTTATTCCATAATGTGCACATTCCTGAAATTACAGTGATTGCAATATTATATGAATTTCTAGATTTGCTGCAGTACAAATTTGCTCTGAGGCAGAGGAAAAACTCCTCTTGGTGGAGTTCAGTTTGAAGATCTTTCACTTTGGAGGCCTCTGAATATACAAATTTGAGTGTGTATGAAAGGGAAGACTGAAGCATCTTGTGGGTGGAGGGTTGTGTGATGTAGGGATAAGTTATCAGATGCTGAGTATATCAGGTGTGATGAGGCAGGAGTAAAAACAGATGGATGTTGGATAGTTTGTACCCATGGTTTTACCAGAGCAAGGGAAATCTTACTTAGGACCCAACTAATGTCATGAATTAGCAACTCACAGTAAGCAGTTTGATGTCAAAAATATGTGAGAAATGCTATTTCTTACTAAGATACTTTCAGTAGGTCTCAGGTAGCTTGGAGTTCTGTTCTCATGGAACAGAGCCCAACTGAGATCCATGAGACAGACTTCAGTGGCAGCAAATTTCTCACGTACTTACTGAAATAATCTGCTCCCTTCCAGATGCAAAAGAGGAGATTTTCTTACTGACCATCTGCTCCACATTTGGAGACAATGTATCTCCATCTATGTATCTTGGAAAAAAATAATCCCGCTGTGTCTTTGAATATGACGGTAAGTGAACCTGAGAAAAATCAAGAGAAACATACATACCAAATATAATGGGTGCTTCTTTACAAAATGTTTAATGAAACTCTGCAGCTTCTTTCCTGCAGAATATTCTGGTTTGCAAGAAATGAGATCAGGGAAATTATCAAAATCATGGAAGCAAAAAGCATTTAAGTTATAGAATGTAGAGGTTTTCTACATCTGACTTATTTCAGAGTTCTTCATGAAAACAGACAGAACTATAAACCCTTTTATCCAGGACAGCCCTAATCATGAAGAAATGGGGTGACTTATTTAAATCCGTGAGCACTTGGAACTTAAAAATTAAACTAGTCCAAATGGTCTTGTGTACTAAATCTTTATCTTGTCTAAGTTATATTTTATACCATCTAAATCAGACATAATCTGAGTGGTCATTCACATTGTCTCTATATATATATATTGTTCATATGGCACCTCATAATTATTCCCCCTTCCAATATTAGAACTGCTAAGGATATTGTTTTCAACATGTGTTTAATTGCTATGTATAACTCATAAGCAAGTATTCAGTTTATAATTCAAGAACATACATGGTGTGCAACAAAAAAAAGGAATTTGTCCTGTCAAAACTCGGTCTTATTTCAGCTGAATTTCAGGACCTTGTTTTTCTGTTGTCCAATCCAGATTCTTCAATCAGATGATTGTGGTTAAATTGGAACGATGAGAGGGAGCCAACAGTTGTCTTCTGTGTCCAAGTCTTAACATGATTGGAAGCTTGCTGCCGATATTTCCTGTCTTCATCACCGTGTCTCTTAGTAATGAGAAGTCAACAAATCCATAAAGTGCTGAGATTCCCATTTCATAAACTGCAGCTTTTGTCATGCACATGTAAAACAACACTAAAAATGGCACATTAGGTTTTCAGCTGATGAAGGATAGTATATCTTCTTTAATTCTTTTCATAATTGTTTCTGTCCTTTGGAGTATTTATTTAGACATGCAAACATAAGACACATCAAGTCAAAATTTGAATGGACAATCTTATAAAGGTAAATGAAATCAGAAAATTCCTTTTATTTCAGTTCCTGTCTTTCTTAAGGAAGAATCTGAGCTCATTACAACTCAATTGTATATATGCATATTGACAGTCAAAGAAACCCCAGTCTTCCATTCATAATGACCTTAAAATCAAGGATTAATTTTTGAAATGCCAATGATTTTGTGGGTTAATAATTTTGATAAAACATCCCCAAATTTAGGTAAATCTTCCAATTAGATAAAACGACTAACCAGAATCTTCAATTGACTCTATGGGGCCAAGCTAAACCTTTATGCAACTTTATAATTGTGGCCTTGAACCGATGCCAAGAGAGGAGGAAAAGAGTGTGATGATTATTTTAAAATTCTCTTAACTCAGGCAATAGGAGCATGTCAACCTTTACCATTGTGAACATAGCAATATTTTGTGTTAGTCATTAATTTCTAGATTTAAGATTTGGGATAGAGACTGATACCACTTGGTTTATGCCTTTTATTCTTTTGTATGTTCTCTGTATTCCTAACACATATATTTCTAACTCTGTCATCTATTGTATTAGTGACTAGTTTTCCCAGTACTTTCCCTAGATAGAAAGAGAAAACAAATTCCAGAGCTTCAAGCCCTGTGAGGTACAACACCCCAGTGCTATCTTGGTTCTTCCTGGGAACCAAGGTTGAGAACAACTCTTTGAGATACATTCTCATGGACAAGGTACAGCTAGTGTCGAGGTGGGGACTCCAGAGAGGGGGCTTGACCTGGGGAGGAATTGCATCACCACTTGTCCTCCTGATTGGTGCTTTTTATCAATTATGCTAATTTCCTAAAACCTATGAAAATGTACTCACCCCGGGGGAAGTGGGCTTTAGTGGACATCTTTCCATAACTGCTCCTGAAAGCCTTCAAATCATTAAAGATCCCATTCCATATTAACTTCTTAGTAAGACTGAGTTTCATTTCCAGGCTGGAAAAAGGCAACAAGATGCTAAAAGGGAAATTGTATGAAATTCGGATTTACTAACTGAAAGTGACATTTTGAAAGTGCTCACAGAAATATGAATAGGGAAATAATGCTTAATTTGTCTTAAACCATTTAAGCTTTCAAATACAGCTTTACAATTTTCATTTTTTCTTTTTTAGTCTAAATGACTGGTTTTGTATCAGATGGGGAATTGTGTGAGTAGTTATTATTAGTGTAAAAATCTCCTGATGCTGCTGCTTATACTGTTTGTCCTTAAAGGAACCCACTGAGAATGTTTGCAGTACTCTGTGATACCAACAAAGATAGTTCCTGCTCTTCAAATATCTTCTAGTCCAACAAGAACTGTTATAAACTGACATTAAAATGACAGCATAGGGTACGTGTACTATGACACTTGAAATGCTAGAAATAATATGATATAAAGTATGTGAACATCTTAGTCCCCAGGTGTTTTTTACAGCCTTTGTCAAGTGGACTAGTTCATGTTTAAAGAAAGATATTTTTTATAAGTAAGACTCTGACCACAATTTTAGTGAACAAGTCAATAGATTTTGACTTTTTCAGCATAGTTGTGACCTATTTTCTTAGAAGGTTTCATAAAGCTATTGAATTGACTATATTGGAATAGTTTATTTCATTGCCCCTCCATCCTACCACTTGTGCTGTTCAGACTCATGGAATGTCTGAGGATGACAGAATTTTAATGTGAAATCCTCTCATATTCACACTCCACTGTTACTGTGAGTCATGTAAACTGAGGTATCCTCCTGGGGTTAATGCTACACTTTCACATCTGTTTTTATTGTTCTTCTGATCAGTTGAATTTTGGCAATGATCTCCACTTAACTGCAGCAGATTCCTGATGTTAGCTTGTTTTTGGAACACATTTCCATATTGGCACAGATTCTTAATAAAATCATAGTCTAGTCTGTGTGTAAACCCTAAACCTGAGTTCCCATTTGTTGCAGACAGCCTACTTGGAAGCCTCTGTCTTTTTCCAGCAGACTGTTTCTACCAGATATCCTGAGTAATAATGCTTGCAATTTGCCCTCTGTTAACTTTTCTGATTTCTAGGATTGGCTTAGCTTACTCTTGTTTAATGAAACACGTTAGTTCATGCTACCAGTCCCCCTGTGAGTTCTTTCAGAACTTCAAGAGAACATTTCCTTCTGAAGTTTAATCTTTTCTGTCCTACTGGAAGAGACAGCCTGATTATATTAAATTGTTTCTGTTAAGTATCCAGATTCATCTTTGTTACCGAAGGAGCCAGTTGCTCAATTTAGTGGGATAACACTGAGCTTCCATCCTGAAAAGCCTTTCTTCTTTCCCACTGGTAGATTACCACACAGTGGGAAATGTGTTTTAAACTTGCATGCAGCCTTTCATTCTATATCAGTCTGGTAAGTTTACTTAGTTTATAAATAGGATAAATATGTGTACCTACCACTGGCTCTTGACAGAAAACAGGCATGGTTATAATTAGTCACTCTGGGGTGGCACTGGATTAAGGAATATTGATCCCTAATGTCCTTAGAAGGATGTTATACATGCATAGCATTGCCTTGTTGACTGTAAGTTTTATAATTAAAGGATTATAAAATAAGATTACAGTTAGAGTTAATAAGAAAAGGTTTGAATGACAATGTACTTATCTCCTAAGGAATAATACAGAATCCTTCTTGCTTGAGACATTTAAAAACAAAAAAGGCAGCTGACCTTTTCATCCCTAACTCCTCATTTGATTTCAAATAGCCTCATTAAGCATTTGTCTTTGATATTTTTATTTTGAGAAATGAATTTTTACTGTTTGGTAGAACTTACTTTGCAGATAATATGCAAAGAAATTTTTTTTAACAATCCAAATTTAATCATGATCCCTTTTCGTTCAGGGCATAATACATTTAATACTCATATCCTGAATTAGAAGAGGCAGTTAATTGAAAAGACTGGTAACTTAGCATCAGTGTTTTAGTTTTTGTACTGTTGCCTATTATCCAACCTGGAAAAGAAACTCAAGATACTCCTACTAAGGAGTTAATATGAAAGGGGATCTTTAACAATTTGAAGGCTTTCAGGAGCAGTTATGGAAAGATGTCCACAAAAGCCCACTTCCCCCGGGGTGAGTACATTTTCATAGGTTTTAGGAAATTAGCATAATTGATAAAAAGCACCAATCAGGAGGACAAGTGGTGATGCAATTCCTCCCCAGGTCAAGCCCCTTCTCTGGAGTCCCCGCCTTGACACTAGCTGGACTTTGTCCATGAGAATGTGTTTCGAAGAGTTCCCAGGAAGAACCAAGGTAGCACTGGGGTGTTGTACCCCGCAGGGCTTGAAGCTCTGGAATTTGTTTTCTCTTTCTGCTTAGGGAAAGGCCATGGAAAAGTACTGGGAAAACTAGTCACTAATACAATAGATGACAGAGTTACAAATATATGTGTTAAGAATACAGAGAACATACAAAATAATAAAAGGCAAAACCCAAATGGCATCAATACTACTTCTGTTTTTATTTATGGCACCTTAAAATTCAGTTTATGATAGGAAATAGATCTATAGCCTTTAATTGCTTTCAGCTTCTGGCTGCAAGCTTTATCATGAGAGAACTACCTCGTGGGGAAGTACAAGGCAAAGAAAAGTATATGTTCAAGAATGGATTCTAAAAGAGAGATGCTTGTGAGTAACATCTTGCACAGAATGTGTGTTTCTTCTTTAGATGGGTTCAAGTAAAGAGGGAGGACTTAAAAATCCCCACATTTGCAACATCATGGTATATACTCTGAAAATGTAATTTTTTTTGCAAACAGATATTTGTGGTTTAAGAAGAGCCCTTTTGAGTATGCCAGTAACAGAGGAAATTGTCACTTTCTAGGAGACAAGCATTTCTGTAAAATACAGTGAATTACACTGTTAAGTAATAACTGTAGAAACTGTAGACATCTTTGGAAACACACATAATAAATGGGATTCTTAGTTATCTGTTGAAGAATAGAGAAAAAAAGTGTCACCAAGAAGTGCAACACTTAGTTTTGCAATTGTAATCCCTCCTGTCTCCTGTGCATTTGAGATCTGCCCAATTAACTCCATGTTTCAATAATGAATAACCCCAAGCCTATGTAACATCTCAAAGTTCCTATTAAACATGTGTGCAGATTAAGAGGGCTCATGAACTTGATGAGCAAGGATGAGTGTCTGTCAGCAGAATCTGTTGAGAATTAAGTATGAATAGCTGACTAGAGAGAGACATCTTAAGGAGATTACAAGTGGGATCGATGACTGTACAGTGTAAGGACAGATTGTTTAGGGACCCTTTCTTCCCTGAATAAATTAATCAAGAAGCAGCAGCATTCCAACTTGCCAAATTAACTTAAATGATAAAGTTGGTTTTAGCCACAAAGTCAGCAATAATGCAGAATGAAGTCCTGGAAAGTGTTGCCATGTATTTTGTAAAATAGGAGATCCCTAGACTGACTTTGCAGCTCCAAGGATCCAGAACATAGAATGAAAGGTTGCCTCTACAGCCTGGTCTTTTGCCTACACCCTGCCTTGCAAATTCAAGGTAGAGGATCATTTAAGCCTACTAAGGATTGAATGCTCTAGAGTGTGGGCTGTCTAATCACTATTACACAGTGACAATTGAATGAATATTCCAGTTATGCTATTACAGGATGAAAACCCTAGACGTCCCCTTGTTGTCACTCACTTAAGAACAGAGTCTACCCATGAGAAGCTCCTAATTTGGGCACTCATCTCCCAGGCTCCAAAGTAGAAACAATCCAAATCTGGCAACTCACAGAGATATTGAAGGAAAAGAGTTCATCTCCTCTTAGATGCACTCAAATGAGGGCCTGGGTGAAGTTTATCCTCTGGTAGTAGCACAACTGTGGACAAGCAAAGGGAATAGAAACTGTAAGTGCTCAACAGCCTGAATAGAAGTCCGCAGACTAACATAAGCTTGCACAGAGACAGAATGTCCAGCAGCAAAAAAGGGATAAAACTTGAAAGATGTTGAAAGAAAATCAGTTTAAATGTGCTGAAAATGTAATTGATCCATTTTCAGGGTCCTAGTACTCCAAAGGAAGAACCTTAGAAGTGTGACACCTGGTGTGCATTTAGGATAGATCTGTCACTTTTATTGAGTTACTCTGCATTGTTCATGTATGTCATAAATAAGAAGTCAGGCAAATGACAACTACTGTGGTGTTGGAGAACATACAGTAAATTATGAGAGTATTAAAAGACTGAAGAGAGAGGGTCGTCAAAAATACTTCAGCTTCAGTTTTTAATAGACCACATGTAAACATTTCTTTCCTTCCTTCCTTCCTTCCTTCCTTCCTTCCTTCCTTCCTTCCTTCCTTCCTTCCTTCCTTCCTTCCTTCCTTCCTTCCTTCCTTCCTTCCTTCCTTCCTTCCTTCCTTCCTTCCTTCCTTCCTTCCTTCCTTCCTTCCTTCCTTCCTTCCTTCCTTCCTTCCTTCCTTCCTTCCTTCCTTCCTTCCTTCCTTCCTTCCTTCCTTCCTTCCTTCCTTCCTTCCTTCCTTCCTTCCTTCCTTCCTTCCTTCCTTCCTTCCTTCCTTCCTTCCTTCCTTCCTTCCTTCCTTCCTCCCTCCCTTCCTCCCTCCCTCCCTCCCTCCCTCCCTCCCTCCCTCCCTCCCTCCCTCCCTCCCTCCCTCCCTTCCTCCCTCCCTCCCTCCCTCCCTCCCTTCCTTCCTTCCTTCCTCCCTTCCTCCCTTCCTCCCTTCCTCCCTTCCTCCCTTCCTCCCTTCCTCCCATCCTCCCTTCCTTCCTCCCTTCTTTCCTCCCTCCCTCCCATCCCTCCCCTCCCTCCCTCCCTTCCCTCCCCTCCCTCCCTCCCTCCCTCCCTCCCTCCCTCCCTCCATCCCCCCTTAAGTGGTGTGGTGGTTTTTTCCTGTTGAGAGCATGAGCAGTGAAGAATACATCTGCATTCATCTTGCATAGAAATTGAGAGCTTATATGTCCCAGTTACATACTTAAGACAATATGAATGATGGAAATTATCAAAAGTATTTCTTTTATACCTTTTAACACCTTTCAAGCCTCAGTAGAAAACACTGGGTTTTGTTTAGTTTTTGTGATTATGTTTGTTCATGACTACTGTTATATTTAAAAGTGTTGCATGCCAACTCTGACTCATTCCTTCTGTTAAACACTCACAGATGAAATTTGTTACTGTAACATTAATGGCTGGCAAAATAGGTATTTTCCACTTTCTTTCAACTGAAGATAGCAGAAAATGTAGAGAAATAAGTGAAGAGAGAGATGAAGTCTCTGAGTAACGTGAACCAGAAAAGTTCTGCTGAATTTTATGTAATAGTTCACAGGGTGGGATCTGGGACCTGTGAGATGCAGTCAAACTTCTGCTATGTCTGAGCAAGCAGCCTGTAAAGTAGCTTTACTGCACTGTGTTTCCTTCTTAATAATTTTTCATTAGGAAAAAATAAGTCCAATTTACTGTAATTCTTGCCATCTAGGTTAAGTGTGAAATTATTGTACATCTTATATGAAAAAATCCTGACTTTATTTCCTAGGTAAATTGTAAAAAAAAATTAAATATTAATTTACATTAGAGATATGAGTGATTGTCAAGGAGATACATGAATTTATTCTGCTGTAACATGAAGCGAAAAGAGTCATTTAAGAGATTAAATTCATCCACTATGTTTCCATTTTTTTCCCTGTTGCAGGCTGTGGCTTGTCATGCAGCTAAAGAGCATGTTTTAATCCCAGTCTTTGGATATTGTTACGCTTTTTTTTTTTTTTTTTCTTCTGGGTGGGTGTGCACCCTTCATGTTTATTCTTGTGGCATTGTTGGTCTTAACCTATACAGAACCTTGTTCTTTAAATGGATAAAATAACTTCTTGTCTTTACTTATGAAAATAAACCTTTCATTATGCCCAAGGGTATCAGTTCTACTTGGTTAGGTTTTTTGAGTCAAAATAAAAACATCTTCAAACAAAAAAAAGCCTATGTGAGTTAGCTTGAATTTGTGGAGAGGGAGAGGAAAGAGGAAAAAGAATGACCATGATTTCCTATTCCCAATGAGACATGGAAATAAGCAAAAACCCCCCAACTTTTTAAGTGCAGCATCCCTGCAAGATGAAGGAGAGAAAAATAAAGGCAAAAAAAGAAAAAGCAAAGCAATCACGACTGTCCCACAGGAGACATATAATCTTGAGTGTCATTTTGGACTTGATCCTCAAAAGAAGTGTGTCCCTGTGGCAATTCTGAAGCTTGCAAAGCTTTGTTCTCAGCTGGAGTGACAGACTTGGCTTTATTATGGATGTTCAAATACTTCTTTGCAACTTGAGAGAATAATTCCTTAATGTTCATGGGGGTTTGCTCCTTCTGAGAGATGGATAAAAAATGGCAGCCACACAAAAGTCTTAGTCAAGTTATTTTGTCATTTAAAATTTGAGAACTGTATAATTAAGAAACTCCCTGAGAAACAATAAATTTGCCTTAAGTATGTGGCAGATTAAGGAAGCTGCTTATACTTTCCAGGAACAAAAATGAGTTAACCAAACCCAGTAGCTCCCTTACTGCAGTATGATCATTGTACGTTTAATTTGAATTAAGGTCTCAAAATAATGGATGCTGTATTTTGAAAATGTAAACAAAACCTGTGTCTATATAATTGTTGAAATTCTTGAGATGTAATTGCAGAATTTCAAACATAAGCAAGTTGCAGTACTTTTTTCGTTTAAGATCTGAGAGGAAAACAATATATTTTACTATGCTTTTACAGAAATACAAGTACTCTCTTTTTTTTAATCTCTCACAGTAACATATATTTGTTAAGCACCTAAAAATCATGCCATGTAAATAACAGGCTGAACAACAGGAGAGTTTGGAGAAAGCCCAACATTGTTCACAGCTCTTTGAGTTTTGAAAGAGTGAGTCCTTATGTTTCCTTACTCTTTTCTTATCTGGAAGGTTGCAAAGAACAAATATTTACTTTGATGAAGGATCATGATCCTTATCATGGTTGAAAGTTTAAACATCACATTCCAACAGTACTGTGTGCTTTAATTTCTACAGAACTCCCTTAAATTATATCTGTTAATATGTTTAAAATGAATAAAGCTTATTAGGTTTTAAATTTCTTTTAAATTTTGCAATCTCTCCCTTGAGAAATGGCTTGATTGGAAAAAATGCATTTCTATGATCTGACCACTACATATGAATTAATTTTACCCAATTATTTGAAAATAATCCATTGTACCAAAAGCAGTAGAAGTTGACATGCTGCCCAGAAAAGTGGTGGACAACCCATCCCTGAAATTTCAAGACTGGGTCAGATGGGGCTCAGAGCAACCTGGTCTAGTGAAAGGTCCTGTCCATGGAAGGGGAATTTTAATTAGATGATCTTTAAAGGCCTTTCAGAGCCAAACCATTCTGTGATTTTATAACTTCAAAAGATAAGCAGGCAATGCTAGCATTACACATTACATTTTTGTGCTGGTTTTGGCTGGGATAGAGTTAGTTTTCTTCACAGTAGCAACTAGGGGGACATGTTTTGAATTTTTTCTGAAAACAGAAAAATAAATTTATTATATTATTATATTATTTATTGATAATAAAGATATAATAAATATATGATTTTGTTATTGCTGAGCAGGGATTACACTGAATCAAGGACTTTTCTGTTTCTTGTACTATCCTGCCAGAGAGGAAGTTTGGTGTGAACTGGGAGGGGACACGGGCAGGACAGCTGGCCCCAAGTGACCTAAGGGTTATTGCAGACCTGTCATGTTCAGTATACAAAGCTGGGGGGGAGGAAAGAAGTGGGGGATGCATGGAGTGATGATATTTGCTTTCCCCTGTGTGTGAGTGGGCCCTGCTCTCCTGGAGATGGCTGAACACCCACCTGCCCATGGGAAGGGATGAATATATTCACCCAATCACTTTGCTGTGCTTGTGTGTGTGGCTTTTGCATTACTTTTTAAATGGTCTTTATCTCAATTCATGAGTTTTCTCATTTTTATCCCTCTGATTCTTTCCCCCACACGGTTGGTGGGGAATGAGAAAACAGCTCCATGGGGTTTGTTTCCTGGTTGAGGTTAAGCCATGAAAATTGTATAGATGACATTGTCTTGTTCCAGTAAAATGGGGTTCCATCTATATCTTTATTCTTCAGTCATAAATGACACTTAGTGAGACTAATAAAAAGTTCTCTTGGTTTTCTAAATAAATTTTCTAAAAGAAGGCTTCATGTTAAGCAATTGTACATTTTATTCTGTGCTATTTTATGTAGTCTGTTTTCACACAGATTTTGGTCTTTTCTATCATATCTTGTTCCTCTTACAGACTCAAGAAGCAGAGTGAAAGAGGAAAGAATTTTTTCCTTAGGCTGTTACCAGACTTGTGAATATACCTACTTTTATTTTTTTTAGTAAAAAATAAAATAATCTAAAGTCTCTAGTGTTAGAAGTTCATGGGGCATATTAATTTAGGGGAATAATTTCAACTAGAATTCTTATCTGATGCGTGTTCTGTTCTCTAATTCAACTTGTATGTTTCCTTCTGTGCAAATTTAAATTATACTTTCATTCAACTTAAGATAATTATGATGAAAGTTATACACATATAAAATGAAAGAGTCTAACACTTTCAGTTGTGTCCAAAGGGTTATTTTCAGCTATTTTAGGAGGTAAATAGCAACATGATAATTTTGAATTAGGGTAGCTTAGTATAGGTATAGGTATTTTTTTAGCTGTTCATGTTTATCTTAGAGGGTGCACTTGAGGATCTCATTCATATAATTGCTAAAGATACTGAATAGGACTGGCCCCAGTACTTAGCCCTAGGTAACACCTCTTGTGAATGGCCACCAATGGGTTTAACTCCATTTCACCATCATTTCACTGGGCCCGGCCATCCAGCAAGTTTTTTACCCACTGAAGAACATGAACCTCTAATCTATGAGCAGGCAGATTCATCAGAAGAATGCTGTAGGAGTGATATGGGATCATTTAACTAAATGGCTTTTAAGTAACATTTTAAGGGTAGTAAAAAAAAAAAAAAGTAATCATTTCACAATCATAGGAAATGGCATTTCCAGTATAGGAAATAGCAATAAAATTCTGGTACCATGAATGGCACCTTAATAAATTAGATGAAGTTTAAACCTTTCTTCTCTATGGCAGGTAAAACTGAACAAATGGAGCATCCTTTTGAAAATTTGTTAGCCAGACTTCTATAGCACATCAGTTTTCTAAAGCAAGGAATAGTTCTGTCAGTATATCTGAGTGGTGTAGAGGATCTGAATCCTGCTACAGGCCATTCAGCCTCAACATCTCTGCAGCTGTAGAAGTTGTCATTAAGATTCTACTAGAATGAAGTAGAATTGATGTTGTAGTGCGCATTTGCTAGCAGCAATGAATATTGGACAATCAGTGCTTTCTCAGCATGGCTTGGCACACTTTTTACTTAAGTCAGGATATTTAAAGAGAGGTTCTTCAAACTAAATTTAAAGGAACAAAACCAAAATACATTTCAGATGTTTATCTTCAGTTGCAAAGAATGAAAGCTGAACTTTTCTAAAAGGTTTGTAACTTTTCTCAAACTAGTACTTTAGAAATCAATATTATTGCTTCAAATATTTGTTATATATAAATAATTTCTAAGAATGAAGATACTTTCTCCACATTTCCATGTGTGCTTGTTCATAAAACAAGGAGAGGCACATGGACATGTATTAATCAATCTAAAAGGGTTCAAGTACATGATGAGCTACCAGAGTTTGCAGAATGGCAAAGTACTAATTCATCCAGGGTGATTTTGGATATTTTTGAATGCAAGGTTAGACACTTTTTTCACAATAATGATTTGTACTATATTGGGCTTGTGTGGCAAGGTTTTGATAGTGGATGGCTACAGGGGTGGCTTCTATGAGAAGACGCCTAAAGCTTCCCCAGTCCCATGAAGCCAAATGCCAGCTGGCTCCAAGACAGAGATGGCACAATTTTGCCACTGGAGATGAATAGATCACACGGACACAGGTGGAGGTGTGGTGAAAGGAAGAGAGAGTTTATTTTCTCCTCCCAGCATTTATAGGTTTCTGACCACGGCCAGGGATTGGCTGGTCAGGATAACACTTTCTCACTGCACTGGCCATGAGAGATGCCCATCACAAGACGTGTATCAGAGAGAATGTACACATATCTATGTTTACAGTTACTGTCCTGGGAAAGTTCTTTAGAAACTATATCAACAAGCTCCAAAGCTGAGTTTTTCAGGGCAACATCTCACCCTTTTTGGTTTTAACAAAAGGAAAAGAAAAATATGAACAAAGCTAGCAACATTCTAAACAATCAAAAGAATAAATAATAGAAAAATACAATACTCCATACAATCAGAAGGCTGTAATTTCAGGGTGCTATCTCACCCTTTCGTTACTACAAAAAAAACCAACAAAAAATAAAAGTGAAAACATCAACACCTGCTTGTGGATGGCTCTCAGTTTGGTGACAGAGGCAGAATCCATGGCCATATTGAAAGGTGCCTGGGAAAACTTATGAAATGCTATGACAGCAGCCTGTAATTCCACCAATTGGGCTGATCCAGCCTCATGACTCTTCAAAACTTGCCAGTCAGATCCATCCTTCCAGGTAGCAATGGCCTTTCCAGTCCTCCACGAACTGTCAGTAAAGACAGTGGGTCCTTACACAGGCCCTGACTATGTGTGGGCCACAAAGAAAGTTCAGTAAAAGCTCATGGCTGATGGGGCAGGAAAAACCCCTTCCAAGACATACAAAGGATTGGACCATTCATCATTTCATTGGCCAATGATACCTGTGGAATGCAAATCTGGAGTGGTAAGGAAAAAACAACAACATCAATGGAAAGATTAATGTGATAAGCTTGACAAGCAGAAACTGCTCGCAGAACCTCCTCCAGCACCTACTGTGCCTGTGGGGTCAGTGTCAGAGGTGACTTTAAACCAGAGTCCCCCTTTAATAGACCAACCAAGGGAGACAGTTGTGTTGTGGTCAGTCCCATATGGGGACACAACCATGTAAAAATCCATCAATATCTGGACATCATTCATTCAGTGTCTGCACTGAATGCAAAAATTTGCACCTCCAGATGTGGGACTGTTCGTCCCAAAAATTATTTTGACCCTCAAATAATTTCAGGGAGGTTGTTTCTGGAGTCACTTGCAGCCCATGAGAAGGCAAGGCAGGGAACAGCTGAGGCTGTATCTGATGCAGTTCATCCTGGATGGGTGTAGCTACTAGGACGTCATCCATATAAGGATAGAGACAAGCAGCAGGAAACTGATCACAAATTCCAGAGAGGGCTAGAGCCCCATATCATTGGCAAATGCCAGCAAATTTTCACAAGCCTTACGGCAAAATCTCCATTGATATCTCTGTGTAGTCTCAGCATTAATGATAGCTGGCACCAGAAAGGCAAATTTCGGTCTGTCATCGGGATTCAAAGGAAATGTAAAAAACAATCCTCCAGATCCACAATGAGGACTGGCCAATCAGCAGGAAGCATGGTAGGTGAAGGCATGCTAGCCTGCAACATCCCCATGCTTTCCATCATAGCAGTAACTTTCTGGAGGTATTGTAGCAACCTCCATTTCCCAGACTTCTTCTTGACATAGAAAACAGGAATGTCCCAGGGACTGGTCGAAGCTCCAGATCACCATGATCCAACTGTTCCTGCATCAAGTCACGGAGGGTGTCTAGTCTATCATGAGAGAAGACAACAGAAAATGATGAACAAAGAATCAGTCTCAATTTCTTCTTTGCATTGAATGTGTCAGCATCGGGTCCAAGGGTCACTCCGGGGGCCCGTCAGCAAACCTGACAATCCTGATGTCCGTGCCAGTGTGAAAAACCCGCGGAGGCTAATCTCTGACAACATCTCACCAAGGATGGACAGGGTGCAGACCCATTCAGGATGATCCCTGCCTGTCAGAACAGCAGTCCAGTGACCCAGGGAGGTCCAGGGAACCCAAAGCCACAATCTCCCTGCAGCTGGTTCTCAGCTCTCCAAACACAAGTCTCAAAAGGCACAAGGTGAGCAAATCTGGGTCCTGCAGGGATAGGAACAGGAGGGGTGAGTGTGGAACCCATGGCAGAAATGCACCCCAGGAAATCCATATCAATGTCCCCTAGGTGAACAATGATGCCCTGAGCAGTGGTATTCAACCACGCCAACAGAAGAGCACTCATGCCCTCACCCACCGGACCAAAGCATTCGGAAGCACATGGAATGCCTGATACCCCTGCAGAAGAGCAGCCTTGCCTGCTGCATCCTGTCTCACAGAGTTCCCTGAGACAGGGCCAGGCACCTGGCCGGAATACACCACAACAGTGCCCAAAAATCGAGCCTGATCGTGCGGCTGCACAGTCATCTGACAGGGGAAAAATGTCCACAGGCCAGCTGAAGAGGCTCCAGCAGCCTGGGACACTTTGCCCGTGGAGGCCACCGGCTTTGCCCCCGCGGCAGCACCACCCAAGCCAACAGTAACCAGCTCAGGATCCCAATCCGCCCCGGCCACAGGAAGTGGCAAGGGAGTCTCTTCCCCAGTCACAGGCTCGGGTGATGCCCAGGAACCTGAGGCGGGGTGGGTTGGAGCCAGCTCGGCATGACCCGCCTCCAGCGCCGATAGAGGCAGGACCCGCGGAGCCATGGCACCATCCCACTCTGCTGCCAGGGAACAACCTGGGCTTGCAGGAGGGGAAACCCGCAGGATGGGGCCGGCAGAACCTGGCCCGGCGTCTGCACCACTTGCAGCACCCATCCCCACGCCCCACGAATCTGGCATGGGGCTGGGGGGGGGGGGGGGGCAGCGCTCAGAATTGCCCTTAACATCATTTCTTCAGGGGCGAAAGGTCCAAAAAGTGGCGCCGGCCGCTCCTCCACTGGAACAGCGTGCGCATGCATGGCCGCCAGCGTGGAGCCTGGGCCCGTCCCGTCCCCCAGTGCGGAGCAGGGCATGGCCCAGCCGCAGCAGGGACATGGGACCGTCTCTGAGGCATCCTCCAGAGGTGGCTCCGCCCTCCATTCTGGCAGCCCCTCATCACTCTGCTCCGGGAGGGCACACGAAGGAGGTGACCCCACCCCAGGCTTCCACTGCCGGGGCACTGGCCAAGGCAGGGTTACACCCCTCAGGTCTGCGGCACCCCCGTTCAACCCGCTGGGGCCCCCGGCAATCCCAGGTGAGCCCACCTCAGGACCTGAGACACAGCCGCCCCCTGGCTCCGTACCACCGGGGGAGAGGGAGAGCCCCGCCCCGCTCTCACTGCGGGAGTCGGAGCCAGAGCCAGACCTCTCATCCAGGGCAGAGGAAGTAGCTCTTGATCTGGCATAAGAGGACATGCAGCTCCTCAGAACGCGGTCACACCTTCGCCAGATCCTCAGCAGCCGGGCCAGACGGGGGTCCCAATACCACCAGAGCCTCTATCTATAGGGAATCGCCTAATGCGTCCCAAGCCGGCTTTGAAAGAAGCACCTCAACCACAGAGAAAACCCCTTCAGCTTTTCCATAAGTATACAATCACTGAAGATCAGCATCCGAAACATCAATCCGTGCCCAATCAAAAGCAGAATACCACAGCCCTACAACCAGGGCCTCTGTAGGAGAGAACCCCAAAGCAGCCATAGCTACAGGCTAGACAGGGAATGACTCGTAACGTCACCTTCAACACACGTCAGGGGTCACCAGATGTTGCTGCTGGAGATGAATAGATCACACAGACACAGCTCGAGGTGTGGAGAAAGGAAGAGAGAGTTTATTTTCTTCTCCCAGGATTTATAGGTTTCTGACCATGGCCAGGGATTGGATGGTCAGGATAACACTTTCCCAACTGCACTGGCCATGAGAAATGTCCATCATAAGATGTGTAACAGAAAGAATGTACACATATCTATGTTTATAGTTACTGTCCTGGGAAAGCTCTTTAGAAACTATATCAACAAGCTTCAAAGCTGAGTTTTTCAGGGCGACAGCACAACAGTGATTCTTGTGGCCTTTCTGTGATTTAAGAAGAAGAAAAAAATATTCTGCACAACAGCAGCTGGAAGAGTGAGAATATGTGGGAGAACTAGCTCTGCAGACACCCAGATAAGTAGAGAAGGAAGGGAGAAGGTGCTCCAGCCACCATCCAGCCACCACCATCTCATCCAGAGATGAGATTCCCCTGCAGCCTGTGGTGCAGACCCTGGTGAGGCAACTGTGCCCCTGCAGCCCGTGGAGGTCCATGAGGGAGCAGAGATCCACCTGCAGCCAGTGGAGGACCCCAAACAGAACCAGGTGGATGTGCCTGAAGGACACTGTGACCCTGTGGAAAGCCTGTGCAGCATCAGGCTCATGTCAGCAACTGTGACCCAATGGAGAAGAGCCCAGGCAGTTAACAGGCTTTCTGGCAGGACTTGTGACCCTGTGGGGAACCCTCACTGGAGCATTCTATTCCTGAAGGGCTGCACCCTGTGGAAGGGATCCACACTGAAGCAGTTTGTGGAAGACTGTCTCCCATCGGAGGGAAGTGGACAAGACAATATGTCTCCCATTCCCTTCCCCCCAGCACTACTTGAGAAAAAGAGAGATTGAAGCTGAGCCTGAGAAGAAAAGAGGGGTGGGGAGAATGTGTTTTAAGATCTATTTATATTTCTATTATCCTGCTCTGATTTGATTGCTGATAAATTCAATTAATTTCCCCAATTAGAGTCAGTTTTGCCCATGGCAATAATTGGTGAGTGATCACTCCTTTTCCTTATCTCAATCCACAAGCCTTTAGTTTTATCTTCCCTTTATTGTTGAGAAGGAGTTTTTGAGTGTTTTGGTGTGCACCTGGCTTCCAGCCAAGGTTAGCCCACCTCACATACCCACACTTCTTTCCTGCATGGGAAACATCCTGTCTCATTCTCACAGAAACAAAAACTGGAACATAGATCCCAGGCTGAGTACACAGTCCAAAGATCTTCTCTTATAGAAAGTTAGTTATTCTTTTGCTATTTTATACATTAAAAGAACAACAAAAATATTGTGCCAAATTGACAAAGACTTCAATTCAGCATTTTCTGTGGCTAGAGAAGACCTGAAGAAGGTCTGAGTGAACCTCAGTAGTTTTCTCTGTCCAATAAAGTATAAAAAACTTCTGTGACTTATGCTATAGAGATTGAAGGTAGCAGCATTTCAAAATGAAAAGGGGGCAATAATTGTTACAGTCTGTTGTGAGTACTACAGCATTAAGGTCTCTCTTAATCATCTTAATCATCTTTCTGCAAAAAGAAGCAACCGGGATAATACATGTCTGAAGAATGTGGCAGGACAATTTTCCTAAACAAACTGTACAGTAACCAGTGATCTGGGCTTTGCTATATCTTCAAGATTGGAGGAACAAAGGACTTCTTTTTTTCCCTTTATCTCTTTTCCACTTGCTCCTTGCATTTGCAAAAGCTTGTATCATCTCCTTGATTCTTTTTTCTTAAAACAATTTCACTATAGGTTTCTCCACTCTGATGAAGAAAAAAGTATGATCTGTTTTTAAGTACTCGAAAAAGAATGTTACAAAAGGTTCACATGGAATTAATAGTTTTCTGCTTTCCTGTAGTGCTTTGTTTATTCTTCAACAACCCATGTCACCAAGGAAGAAATAGAATAAGTACAAAAAAAATTATAATGTTTAGAGATAAAGATTATTTTATATTTATATAAAGTTTTATTTTTTCTTTTCTAAAGAAGGCAAGTATAGTGGGAGAAATTCAGCTTTACCTAGGTCCACCTATCCACACTCATGTTTGCAGTGTCTCTGTCTCTTTCGTTGTTCATTGATAGGCATGAGGTGGGAAAATTCTCATGATTAATGGCAACAGAATCAGCTTTTCAAATGAGCATGAACAGTAATTCTTTTTTTTTTTTTTTTCCCAGAAACTATTTATTGATCTATTTATTTATTTATTAAGACTGTTCATAACATTTAATTCTATTGGTAATGACTTAGCAGTAATTCTTTTGAAAACTGACGTTCATGTATAAATTGTACATTAACCTTGGAGTACAGTAAGAACTGTAGTAATAATGTCATCTTCTGAACCTACTATTATTCCTCACAAATATGAAAACATATTTGTGCATTCACTATAGAGCCTGTCTGAAGGCCTTCACTCATTTTAAGATAACTGTAATTCTCCTGCTCTATATGACTCTAAAACTTTATTGTACCATTTCCTGACTTTTGTTTAACCACTTTGTTTTGAAACTTACCTTGCTGTACTGTGCCTACCTCCTTTCCCAAATTCATGGCAAGGGACTAGGCAGCAAAAACAGAGCTCACATACAGTCAGCAGATTTGCTCCAACACACCTACTATACAGCTACCCAGACGTGTGCATTGACATGCTGTATAGAAAGAAGTTCACAGCTGTCTACTCTCCACAGCCATGAAGAATGTACTACCTCTTGGGATGTTCACAGGCCTGTCTGGAGCAATAGCTAAACATAAAAGCTCGTGATAATGCTGTTATGAGCAAGCATAATGGGAATATATTTCACTATTAAGGCAGTACAGCTGAGCAACCTTTAAATTTTTTCCTTTAAGAAATAAGTGCCAAACTGCTTTCAATTCATGGCCTTCTCATTGGACCTTACCGAGTTCCCATACATTATATCAGTTTCGGTGTGTTTTAGATCAGTCCTTTAATTTGAAATTTAAACCTTGTTTTCTCATGTAGATTTACCAGAAATAATAGCATAATTGAATATATTTTTCATATGAAATATACATGAGATATTTTACTATTCAGGTGTTGGAGGTACTTGTAATTATCTAGTTGACTTTAGCTATAATAAGGCCTTTTTTTTCAGCTGATAAATAGTTCAGTTCTGTGAAGAAAAACATTGACAGTCCTTGCCTTTCCAGCACTGTGCTGTAATTAGGGATACTGAAATAACTCTGCAGTTCCCTGATTTTGTGTATTGTCTTGCAAATCTCTTTCATGGCCTTCTTGTCAAAACCAGCAAAGCAGGAAAACTAGCTTTGAATATTGTTTGGTGGTGCAGAAAGAATAGTTGCTCTACCTGCTACAAATATTATAAAGGCTCTTAGTGTAGAGTCATTTGTGCAGTAGTTTGGAAGCCACTGAAATTATTTTTAGAACTATATTCACTGTAGGCAAGAACGAGGAGACTTTTACTTGTATTTACTTTTTTTAATAAACATTCCTATTCAGTGAAAGAATTTATATTGGTTATTTCACTTCAGAGATGATTCATTACGAAAGTATATTCAATGCAAAATTATCAATTTGTTGTAGTTGATAGTCTGAAAAGTATTTTTTCCCATCTTTTAGTTGTGATTTCCTCCCCCCCAGCTTCTCTTTCTCCTAATTGTTTCCCTGGTGTCAAGTTACCATGGTTACTGAAGTTTCTCTCCTCAGCCCCACGGTGAGAGGCCGGATAGAGTAAAGAGAAGACCGTGCTGGCATTTCCAGCTGCTTGAAGTTTCTTTAGCCCAGGAAAGCACGGGGTTGGGAGAAGAGAGACCCTTCTTTCCAACACGGAAGTTTGTAACTTTGTTTTTCCTGTCCCAGAATGCCTCTGAGCTATGGAAGCTGAGCGGGCATGCTTACCTTGCCTTCCCTTTCTTTCCCCCCTGTGTTGCCAGGAAACCAAGCCCCCCCTCTCTGCCCCTCTGTCCCTCTGTGGAGAATACTCCTACACCTCTGTGGGCATTTGAAGAAGTTGGTGTCTGTTATTTCTTATCTTGGTGTGTGTAACCTTGATTTGTAGAAAGTTTGTAAGATGTACTAACTGAGAAAAATAATTGGTTCTTTCTCTGATGTTCCCACCCTCCGAGAAACCCTGTTAAAAGAAACCCCCCAGACCCCAAATCCTTTGTCTCTCGTCCTTTGGATTCCCCTTCACAGAAATAAACTGTGGAATGCAAACCAGAGAGAGAGTCCCCCCCTGATTTCTTTACTTGCTCTATAGACTTGGATTCTTGAAGAAAATCAGTGAACCCCACAAACATATGCTGGCTCGAAACTCGAGTGAAGAGAAACCTCATCACTGAGGTAGCCGGGCCAAACTCGAGAAGATCGAGTCATCAATTAATGGATTATGCTCTAAACTTTTTATCTATTGAAGCCTAAATGCACAAATTTATTAAAATATATATTTTTTGCAGAACAATACAGATGTATTTGTGTTACATATATGTACGTATGTGCATGCTGCTTTCTGAACTGGAGTAGCTTTGGTTGCTGTTTGTGTGAGGGATAAGCTGGAATGTGTGGGGCTCTGCCTTAGAACTGGTGATGAGACAGATAGACAAAAACTTCTAGGTCAGGATTAAAGGGTAGACTAATGTGTAAGGCTGTAAAATCACCAGAGAAGGAAGTAAAGTATGGGATCTTCCTCAGAAAAATGGAAGTAACCTTGTGTTTGTAAGCCTTTGGGCCTTATGAGCATTTTCCTGGCACAGGTGATAAAGGAGTTCATGGGGAAGGTGCTCTGTTATATATGACACCTTCTGAACAGAGAATGGATTGAGAGCAGCCCTGTGCAGAAGGACTTGGGCAATCTCATGGATGAAAAGCTGTACATGAGCAGGCAATATTTGCTTGCAGCCAGAGAGCCAACTGTATCCTAGGCTGCATTAAATGAAGGTTAGCCAGCAGGTCGATGGAGGTGATTTTGTCCGTGTACTCTGCTCTTGTGAGACCTGGAGCTCTGCATCCAGATCTGGGGGCCAAAATATACCACCATGGACCTGTTGGAGTGCATTCAGATGAGGATGATCAAAGGGTTTAAGCACCTCTCCTATGAGTACAGGCTGACATCTGGGGTTTACAGCCTGGAGAAGAGAAGGCTCTGGGGAGGCCTGATAGAACTTCCAGCACCTAAAAGGAGCCTGCAAGAAAGGTGGAGAAGGATATTTTTCAAGAGAATGTAGTGATAGATCAGGGAGGAATGGTTTTTATCTGGAAGAGGGTAGGTTTATGTTTGGTATTAATTCTTTCTTGTGAGGGTGGTGACACTAGAATATGTTCCCCACAGAGATTGTGGATGCCCCCTTCATGGAAATGTTCAAAGTCAGGCTGAGGGGGTCTTTGAGCTACCTGGCCTAGTGAAAGTGTCCCTGACCTAGGCAAGAGGTTTGGAACTTATTCATCGTTAAGATCCCTTCCAACTAAAATCCTTCTATGATTCTATGATTTTGGGTAGTCCCACACTTAGAGACTTTTGTATATATAGTTTCTCAGAAGTTCTACACTGGTCTGGAACCTCAGTGTGTACAGGGTTTATATCTTTATTTTTCATTCTTCTCTGGAAATTGTGTCTTCCATTTGTCAAGGTTTTAAAGCAGTAACTAAAAAATTACTAGAAAACTTACTTATTTCTTGCTGTGAGATATGGATTAGAACAAGAGCAAAACAATCTTAAAACTTAAAAGGAAATAAAGAAAGTTTATTAACAGAACTACAAGAATAAGAAAACCAGAATAACTTCCAGAAAACCTCTTTCTCCCCCACTACCCAACTATTCCCTTGTTCACATGACAACATTAAGACAAAAAACTTGGAACTTTGGTGTTTAAATCAGTCCCAATTCCTGTTAGAGTCTTTTCATTAGTCTTTGTAGAGAAACAGAAGTCTTCTTCTGCTAATCTATGGAGTTTTTCACAAGAAAACTATTTCTGTTATACTTTTCTATTTCTCTGATGCCAGCTGCCTGGAAAAAAATCTGTCATCAGTTCACTCCTCCCATTTCACATCACTCTGAGGTGTGTTATGGGCCATGAGTCTAGGGATGTCATTTTTAAGGAGGAGTTATTCAAAGGCAGAAGTTTTCTTCATCTGTCTCTGTGAGCCTCCCTGGAAACAGAAGTTTTCTCTTTGCCTCTCAAGGCCTCAAATCTTCAACTATTACTTCGCCTCACTCTGTTCCAGCACCTCACTGTATCACAATTACTCCACCTTTTGCTCAAAATCCACACTTTGAACACTCTATTCCTTCCAATATGCTCTGTCATGAATTAAAGGGGTTTTTTCAGGACACTATTGTCTATCTCCATAACTTTAACAGAAAAATATTTCAGCTTAATTAAAGCATCTCCATATTCTCTACCTTTTCTGAAGCTTAATTCTTTTCTTTACTGTCTCTAATAGTTTATAAAGTCTCTTTACCTGGGGATTACTCTCTTTTTCTTTCTCTGGAAAAAAAGGATTAATCTGCAAGTCTCATCTGGGTGATGAAAGGGTTAAAATCTTGCCCAGGCTTTGTAGACGGTTCTGTGATCTCTGCCGGAGCAGCAGCTGGAGTTGTCTGCGGTGGAAGATTCTTCATGGCTGCTCTGGAGAGTGTGGTCACTGTCTCAGCCCGCCGCAGGTCAAAAGCTTTTTCTCTCTTTTCTTGGCAGTCTCTGGTGAATTCAGTCACAGCAAAAAAAACTGCAGCCGAGCCAGGGACCGGCCTGGCCCGGCCAGAGCCCGGGGGAAGCCCCGCAGGCCCCATCTCCCGGCCAGGAGCCGTGGCTGGCCCAGCCCAGCCACATGGCCCGGGCCGCATGGCCTGGGCAGGGGAATGGGAGGCCAGCTGGAGCCTTGTCACCTTTCACAGCCAGGAAACAAAGAGACGAAGAAATTCCCATGCTTAGGTCTTAAGGTGGTGTTCACATGTTGATCTCACTTTTCAGTGGTCAAAACTGCTGTCAATTCTTAGAAATGGCCAGCTGTTGGCTGGGAGAAAAACTCCCACGAGCCACCAGCAGTTTTAACTTCTTTAGGTGTTTCTCTTTCTTTTCTTAAATGCTCTATCACACCATTTTATAGGGACTTTGAGGCCAAAAATTCCTTGTCTACAGACTTTTTCAAAGTTGGCTAGCACTGTGTACAGCATTTGAGATTTCAAGAGTTTAAATTTTGTCCTTTAAACTACTCATTCTTTTAAAGTGGACATACAGAAAATTTTACCAAAAAAAACAGTGGAGCAGTGTTAGTTGTCAGAAGACTGCACTTCAGGGGAGACACAGTCTGCTGGAGGCTTACAGGATGCCACGGCATAGAAACCAGGTTGCTTCAAGGAGGAAGGTTTGAAGAGACGTTGCATTTTAGTGGCATTATTAAATAGTCCATTGCAGAAAATCAGGCATTGCACTGAAGTGTATTTCAAGTATACTGAATGTAAATCATTATATCCATAACTTTTAAAAGAAGGTCTGTTTTTAAGACTTCACAGAATTTTACTTTGGGGTTTTTTTGATGTTTTATTCTTTCAGAAAAGATATGTGAACACTGGTGTGGAGGAGTGAGCAGTCTGACTTTTATTGTTATTACTGTTCTTATTTTGACAACCTATTAGTAGATTCTAAGTAGTCAGTGAAATGTGGCTTTCAGTGATTTGGAGGTTGCAGGATCCATGCAACTCCATTGCATGGATCAAAAAACAGACACAGACACAGATTACAGAGCACAGAATGTATATTCCTTACACAAGTTGGTATAACTCTTGAAACTTGTCTAGTGCTTTGTATTGTTGCCATGTTAATCTACTGGTTCAAAGGAGTTCTTCTGGGAAAAGATACAAAAGAATATCTGTCAGATGGGGAAGCTGTCAAAATAATGACTCCATGGACTCTCTGATAAGGGCTAAGTCTAAATTTCAAAGCAGGTGTCCCCTGTGATGTGCTCTGCATATCTTGTGTGAGTAGGATGTAGACATGCTCTTCTGCATTTCTCGATTCACTGATTATTTAAAACTTCTGTTGTTACATTTCCAAGCCTTAAACTGTATTTTATGTGAACAAGTTAAATCTGTCTTTATTTAGTATGGGTCCACATGTCAATCCGTACCCATTGAAGCTCTTCTTCATCAATACCAATATACAATACCATTGGCACATTTTTTTAAGCTGTGGGAGAAAAACTCCCATCAGCCTCCAGCAGTCTTAACTTCCTTAGCTGTTTCCTTTTTTTTCTCAAATGCCAATCTATCACAATAGTCAATGTTTATTGTCACACTTACTGGAAGAAACACTCCAGTATGTTGTTCTGCCTCATTTTGAATGCCTGAAAAGTACTTTTCTTCTTCTGTCTTACTATTTTATTTTCTTTTCCAATTTGGATCACTCTGTTTTGCTGCCCACTGTGTGAGAATGTTCTATTAGTCCCTGGCTTCTTTCTGCAATCTTGCAACCAGATTTCTTCCCAGAAAATGGAAGCATCAGCTATAAAAACATAAGTATATCAAGCAGCTAGGTAGCCTTACCATTTTGGTGTGTTACAAAAGGATTTATAGGTTGCATTTTTTAAATGCATCAGGTCCTTGAAGAGTTTGCATAAGCCTCAGAAGAGAGGTAGGCCTTGCTGCAGTTTACCTCAAGATGTCTTGTAGCAGAGACCTATTTGCCTTCACAAATCTGCCTTATTCTCTGTAAGCAAACCAATATCATGCTAAAAGTTGTTATGTAACAGAGCAATCTAGAAAAGTAATAAACTGCTAAAAATACCACTTGTTAATAACCATCACAAAGTGGCCTGATCACATTGAAATAAAGGGAAAGTAAATGTGCTGTATGGAATGTGGCTGATATATCAAATAAGATTCTATGTACTGGATTTGTAGTATTCCTTTTATGTCTGACAATATTAATATCAGAAGGGACAGTTGTGATATTAAAAAATATAAATAAGCCCTGCTGCTTTGCCATGTATATTTCCCATGTAAACTGATTTAATTTCAACTCAAATTCTGACATCATGGGAACACGTATTTGCCTGGGGACAATAGTGTGTGCAAGTGAGTTAGAGATGGATAAATAGGACTTCAAATGGGGAATTTCTAAGACTAGCTGAATGCAGAGAATAAGTGGAAGACCTAATGGAAACAGGAAAGGTAATGTTTGAATTATTAAATCAAATATAGTATTAGTGATTCTTTGCAATGTTGGAAATAAGTAAGGAATTAGAGGAATCAGAAAATAAATGGAAGGCTTAACCAAAGTGAAAATGAGTAAAAATGAGGTGTGTAGGTAAGGTCAAAATGTTGAGTGAAGAGAAGGTGTGGAAATGCGCAAACTAAATTACACCAAATTATACTTTGAAAAGGTTAAGTCACAGTGAAACATTTTCAGTTTAGTTTGTTTGGTGTGGCCTATCTTGGGTTTCAAAAAAGGGGAACTGAATCACTGTCTTACTGTCCTACTGTAAGAATCCGGTCCCTTTTCTGGGTAATGTTAGTTTATTGATTTGTTTTATTCTTAAAAACTGTTTAAAAGAATAAAATTTTGAGATTTTGATAGATTACATCAGAAAAGCAGCAGAGTTGTTTTTTTTTTCCTTCACATATAATAAGATATGCCAAAATGCTCACAGATATTTGAAGCTTTTTTCTGTAGTTACTCCTTTTTCAAGATATTACTGACATCATAAAAACTTTAGAAATTCTTTGGAAAAGAACTAAGATCACCTGAATGGGTATGAAGTTTTCTTAATAAGATTTTATATTTATTCATTCATTCCATTAAAATGACACCTCACAGTATATTAATTTTCAGTGTGTGTGTTTCATTATACCTCAAAGGCTTAATTTGATATGTAGCAATGGGACATGACTAACACTATTGGTTCCTGTCACTGTGAAAATGAGACTACTTCAGATGAGAGAGCTTTGTTTAAACAGCTTAGAGATAGTTCATGTTGCCTTTTTATTTGCCTTTGGCAAATAGCAGATTTCAGATATTAATCTTTGTGAATGAATGCAAACCAAAAGTAATATATTTTAAATGTAACATAAGTCATGATTAGCAACTTTAAAATTTATAAATGAGAACATTGACAAATTGCAAGTGTTTCTGAGGCCAGTAGATTTAGGCCAAATGCAACTATCATACAAATTATCTTATTAATTACCCATGCTTACCTTCATATCTGCTAAGGCTGATGTTTGAGTAACAAAGAGGAGTTAAAACTATGTACTTCAAATGAAATAACAATTTTACATAGTCAATCTTCTTTAATTATCAGGTGAGACTCTAACAATATATTACAAAAGGTGATGTAGTGATTTTGTTTTCAAAAAATAATAATTTGCCTATATCTGGTAATGCTAAATGGTACTTGAAAGGTATCTAATCTGAAAATAAACTGAACTTCTGAATTTTCTATTGTTACATAGTCAAAATTTATTTTGCTGCTTATTCTGTGATGACAGTGTATTTGCTTCAAAAAACTAAAAAACATTTATAGAATATTTTTCATCAACAGTGAAAAAAACCAGTGACTTAGTGAGCATTGTAAAGTGACTTATTCAACTACTGGAAAGCAGACTTCATGCAATAACACTAACATCCTACATAGTTCTTGGGTATAGTTTGGCGTAATTTAAAATTACAAGGGACCGAAACAAAAAACACCCAAGAACTATAAAAATTTTCAAGACTGCAGATATCATGTACTTCTGTATGCATGTTTAAGTAATTTTGATTGAAATTCCTTCTTTTGATGAGTATGGTGGGGATTTTCATTCTTATTCTCAGTGCAATTTTCTCATCAGAGAGAAAAAGTTGACTTCCCAGAAGTCAGCTTCACCTAATAACCACTTTAGCTTTGAACAGAGTTAAAGGGGCAAATAGCTCCTGGTAATCTTTCCCAGTTCGTATTTCTGTGCTTATATATTCAAACAGTGCTCATTTAGATTTTTATATTCACTAGACCTCTGGATATCCTGGGGAAGGATGCATCTTCACATTGCAATGCAGTCTTGATCTCTTGGGCAATCTATGGACTGAACATTGAATTAAAAAGTGAGTATCTAGAGGTTTTATTTTCCGTATTGCTTTCATTTATGGAATATCACATACATCGTGACACATAGCTAAATTCGGTTATCTCAGCAGAGATGGATGACTTCCTCAGTGTTATAAGAAATGTGAAAAGCTGAAAAACAGATTTTCTCCCTTTGTCATTTAAGTGGTTTTATGACCAAACCTCTCTCTGTTAGAATTAGAGAACATTTAGTGCAGTTTTGTGGTGAAACAAAGCTGTAGGGGAATTTTTCATCTCTCTTAGCACCTTACTGTGTCTAAATTACAGTCTGTTACCTCAGATGGAGCAAATCCATCGAATGGAGGGCAGTATTCCTCCTGTGGAAATATACAACTTAAATAAATGTGATATAATCTTTTTCAGGGTTTTCTATATGAGAATGATGGAACACTGAAATAACTGAAGGCCTATTCTGAAATATTTGAAGTAGGTCAATGTTTGTAATATACATGCCTTTTTAATTTTTGTCTAACAGAAAATTTATGCTATAGTTATGGTCATGTTTCTATCATTCAAAAGTAGCCCTTTAGAAGCTCAATATTTCATTTTTGGTTATTAACAATTTACATGATAATATTTTTTCCTATTAAACATGTTAAAAATTACTTCCTGTTAACAGAAAAAACAACTTATTTCAGTTTGAAAATATTTGCATTTTTAAAATGTGTGAGATTTTAAATAAGCTTTTAACTATGGCTTTGAAAGTTTGTTGGTTTTTGTTTTTTAATAGATTATACAATTTTCTATTGTGAAAATGTGTCATGGTTTCAACCCAGCCATTAACTAAGTATTACACAGCCTCTTATTCTCCCTACCCTCACCCTGGTGGGGAGGAAAATAGTAGGAACAAAGTAAATCCCATGGACTGAGATAAAACCAGTCTAATAACTGAAACTTCATAAAATATAATAACAACAAAAATGAGAAAAATATTCATAACAATAACAACAACAAAAACAATAAAAGAAACAAAAATTTTAATGAAATGAGGAGAGAGAGAGAGAGAGGGAGAGAGAGAGAAATTAACTGTAAAGAAATAAGAAATTCACAGTACAGTTGCTCACTACTCCATTGAGCAATTCCCAGCCCATCCCTAAGCAGAAATCAGCAGGCTCTGGCCAACTCTTCCCAGTTTATGTACTGGGCATGATGTTCTATGGTATGGAATATCTGTTTTACCAGTTCAAATCAGCTGTTCTGACCATGCTCCCTCCTGGTTTCTTGTGCATCTGCTCACTGGCAGAGCCTGAGACACTGAGAAGTCCTTGACTTAGGGTAAGAAGTACTCAGCAACAGCTGAAACATCAGTGTGTTACTAACACTGCTTTCATACTAAATCTAAAACACAGCACTGCATCAGCTACTAAGAAGAAAATTAACTCTATCCCAGTGGAAACCAAGATTTTTTTTTAAAAAAAATCTTTTCAAAACAATTGCAGACGTTTATTGAAGCTTGCTGTCTAGTTCATGTCTCATCTACATGTTTTGAGTTCATTTAAACAAGAATGTTGTTGGTCACAGAACCTCAATCATCATATTTGTTGCTCAAGTCTATGTCAACCAGGTTTTGCCCCCAAAACCAGCTTACTGTAGGTGATTTAGGCTTTCTAGATGACTCCATAACTTCTATTGTGCAACTTTTCCTCCTGACTCAAAAAAAAAAAAAAAAAAAAAATTAAAAAAAATAAAGGAAGGTAACTATCTTGAGAGAGAGAAGAGAGAACCTACAAATCTGTTCATGAAGTTTAAACTAGGAGGACAATGCAAAGAGAGGTTGAAAATATGCTATTTTATAATCACTCAATTTTGTTTTGTCCAAAGAGAACCTCTGTGAACTGGCTGGTGAAATATATAAGCTTCATATAATTTGCAATTTAATGCAGTACTAAGCAGAAGCTAATGCTTCTTGTTGTGAGACAAACTATAGTAGTTAGAAATGTAGAGCTTGGAAGGGCTTGTTTATACACCTAGGCAGAAATGTTTGTTGAAACTATTTCAGAATTTAGCGTTTTTCTGTCTCTCCAATTTTGTGAAATACTCAGGAAAGGTCAAGAACTGAGCTATAATACATTTCTTGGATCCCTTGTATGGGATTTTGTTGATCTTAACCACGCTTTGAATTAAATTACAAAAGAATGAAAATGGTAAAGGAAATAACCAATATACTTAGTTACAAGTGGAGGTTATCAACAATAATATAGTCAAAAGTTAACAAGGGTGTAATGGATGTTTTTAAATTATTATTTTAAAATAAATTGCTTAGAATGTACCCTCTCGCAGGCAGTGTTAATGGATTGCATTTACACAGTGGTCTATTCAGAGCAATTTGTATGCCACAATATATGTGTTTCTGTAGTTCATACAGAATACAGAATGAGTCCTAGACAAGCTGCATTCCAACAATACTGTATTTAATAGCTCTGTTCATTATTCCACTCTGACATTTGCTCTAATGCACTACCTACCTGAGCTGTAGTTGCTTTATCATTCAGCCTACAATCTTTAGGGAGGAATCAAGTATCTTGAAATGTGTGCAGTAACATGTATTACAGAAAGAGATTTACAACTTTCTGTTTCATTAGAAGCCATTCAAGCAGCAGAACCCTTTAGAGTACTGGAGATGAGTGCTCATGCCAATAACAAAAGCAAAAGTTAGTCTAACCATTTAATACTTCAAAATGCTTCCTTTTTGAATTCTCTACAATAATTAAAAGAAAAATCCTCGGCAACCTTGTCCTGCTGGTTTATAGAGCTAATGCCATAATGCATGAATGCTAGGAAGACACTAAAGACTGCATTTGTTCCAAGTGTAAGAATTGGCTCTGAACAGAATTATCGGACTTGTCATTTTGAGTCACTTGTACTTGGGGGCTCCTTTTGTGGTCATATAATCACAGTATGTCTGCACAAATCTCTCTGACAACTTCAAAAAACCGAAAGGAAATACATGCTTGTTTTCACTGGTTTCTTAAAAGACAGGCTACATCACTTCTTATGTTCATGTCAGTGATGCCATCAGCTCATGGAAGTAAAATTCATGTGATTATTTCTGTTGGGAGGTTATTTTTCCCCTCACTTTTATGAGTTCAAAATTATATATGTAGCAGAATGCATCCAAGAAGGTTTTAGAAACTATTCTCACCACAGTTAGCTTCAGTACACTCCTTGTTTCATAATGTACACTTAGTTTATTGGGCATAGGTGCAGTCACTTATTCTCATAAATTTTGTGTAGTGCCATAGCCATCAAATACTCTTTTGAGCTCAAATGATCACAGAGTTTGTTTCATTTATATGTCAGTCTATATAATCTGACTGGCACTCTTTTGATCATGTACTTTTATCGTTCCATTATGAACTACATGACAGTCTAATTGCATTTAATCCTTTAATGACAATGCTTAGGACTGCCTATCAGAAGCATGAGCTTTTTATAGTTGTGGCTATTCTAAATAGACCATAAAAAAATAATATTTAGAAATTATTAGGGATTCTGAAATAAGAGGTCAGGCCTTCAGCTGTACAGAGCACAAAATTCTGAGAACGTCTTATGCTCTTAAGTGAGATTGAGCAACTGTCAGAATAATGTGGATTTCATGCATGGTAGTTGGGACCCTGTTAAGCACACCATAATTCTAAAATATCAGGCATCAATGTTATAAGAGATTTGTAACAGATGAGAAAGAGAAATTTGTTAAATTGATATGAATGGAGAAAGGAGGAGTATGTCTAGTTGTGCCATCATCAGATGGACAAAATTTCAAGTATGTTTGGATTTTGATAAGCAGAACTGGATAACTCTTGTCACTTGCTATTACTGTAATTTTTAATCTTTACTAGATCACAGGATATATGTCTTGGTGCTGTAGGCCAGACTACTTGGATCCAATTGTTTTGGTGGTTGATAGTGATGTGAGAGCATAAGTGAATAAAAGTGTTTCATGTTAAAACAAACTCACCTTTCTCTCTTGTAGGATCTTAAATAGAGTTTTTCTACATCTGTTAGTTTCACAGTATTTCTATGTGTATAAAATTGTCTATGCCTCTTAGATTTTTTGCATGTACATTTTTTTTTCAAATGAGAAGTTCTCCATATCTGCAGAAGGCTGTTATGAACAATTCAAAAGGTGTGTGAATGTATTGAATTGCTCTCTTCCTTAGGAACTGTTAAAAAAACTAAAGTTCTAAATTATTAGAATTGTTGGGAATTAAACTAACTTTAGTCTGTAATAATTCGAAACATGTTGAGGTTGTAATTTATCACAAGGCTGCATTTGATGTAGCCGGATACAGACTCCACATGAAACACTTCACCTTGACATGGGTGCTGAGTTTTTGGCTTGTTTTTGTACACATCCATCTGCTAGACTGTCTGTGTGCTTGGTTGCCAGGTGATAAAGAAATTAAGGTGTTGCTATGTGTTCTTGAGGATCCCCTTGGTGGCAAGCAGTCCTAAATGAGGAGCACATTGGTGACTAATGTAGGAATTCTGCTGCCAAAATCTTGTTCCTCCTGGCTCATACTCTCTCATTGATGTATCATTCCTGAGAAAAGACCACAGAGGAGAAATATATTTTAAATATTCCCTTTGAGAGAACCATTTGATTTCTAAACTCTTTTGAGACTGCATTTTCGTACAATTTCCCTAGCAGATTTTTAAAATTCAGTTTTGCTTATGTCACAGAGCCTTGTCACGTTGATCTGATTTAGAGTTTAAAATGTTCATTTCTGTTAACTGTGTATTTGTGTTGCGAAGTTAATGAGCAGGTGAAGAGATGACACTGCATGTTATTACGTGTAGCAGTGTGGGAAATGCAAAACAGAAACTTCCACAGATTCTGAAGGGTTTTAAGCTGTAGTAGTGTGATTTCATAGAGTAAGTTAAGAATCTTGAAGTTATAATAGAGACATATGTGTATACATGACCTAACAGTCTATTGGAGAAAGATCAGAAAACTTAGCAAAAGTGGTAGGTAGTTAATTAGAAACAAACTGAGTGTCAACTGTCTATTGGACAAAAATGTTATATATTTCTGTGTAAAAAAGAAACTCGTGACTACCTTTGAGCAATGGCTACCTTGTTGCTTCTCTCCAAATCTCACACCTTTGAGACTGATGCTTTATCTGATCAGAGAAATTTATTGCTAATAATAAAGATAAAATAATGAATAAAAACATTATAAAAATAAAATAATAAAATAAAAATATTATTGCTATTAATAAAGGGTAAAAATTAGCATTTACTGCAATGGTGGTACCATTGTTATTTACTGTCTGACATAGCAGAAAGTGAAATTTTTCTTTATTTTGACCAAGCTTGTGCTTGTAACAGTCATTGAGGAGTGTATTATTTTACAAACTCTTTTCATGAAATGAATGTCAGTTTCCTAGGAAGATAACATAGCTCCATGAAAAGAAGGAGAAATGGGTATTTTATGGAATGTTTGTATTAGAAATAATTGCTTCTGGATGAGATGCAACTGAATCATACAGTAGTCCATTATTAATGATTAAATAATAGACTTTTTAATTTAATTTATTTGTCCTTGTCCCTTTGTTTCTGTTTTGATAGAGATGCTATATGGCAGTTCTTCACTGATAGGAGACTTCATATTTGTGACATTTGACTGGGAAAAAAAGAAACTTATTAATTTAAATGAATGAGTCAAGGTTTTATTGGACCAATATTATTCAAGGTTGAGGGCAGGTGTAAGAGAGCAAGAGAAAGGCTCCCAGCTGATCACAGAACTATGGTAATGGTGTAAGTTTGCCAGATGTATGCTCTCATTCCCCCTTTCTTTCTTAAATACATTCTTAAGGTACTACACTTAAAAATTTCCTTCCCACATGAAGTGTACCTTCATGTACTTGAGTATAGAAGTCTCCCTGTTTTCCCCAGTGTTTGGACAGAATTACAAAGCTGAGTGAGGTAACTAGCTAATAGTCCAAGAAAAGTTGGCCTTCATTTAGGCAAGTAAGTATGCAGAGATTACATGCTTAATATCAAACCATCTCTTTGGAAAAAAACACTATCCAGATGCCTCACTCACTTTTACACATATCTAGAAATGATGACACAGGATGGCTTGGAAGCTGTGTAGAGACAAAGATACACAGCTACTTGATCTTTGCCTCTTGATATATATAGTAATTTGAAGAGCTGGTAATCAAAATAATTTCTACACTCTTTCCATTGTGAATTTTTTATTTGGATAAATATCAGAAAAAGAATATAAATGAGAGCTCTAAAAATAAAACAACAGTCACAACAATTAAATACCACTTGTAGATATTTTTAAAATGTTAAGTTTTAAAACTCTGTCAAATTATTTTCTCTATACAAAAGTATTGCTTGTGTTTTTTTCTAGGGGAAAGGGGGGTGGAGAGAGTGGGAGGGGGGAAACAACAAAACATAACAAAACAAACAAGAAAACCTAAATGCAAAACTCTTATAATGGCTTTCTAGACTACATGCAAAGTCCCAATTGAAACAAAACTTTTAAGATGAATGTGTTTAAACAAATGAAAAGCTAAGACTACAAAAAAGCAATCAGATTGGTTGTTGAGTAACTTGAATAAAATTTTGATAATTCTTTGAGGAGTCTAAAGAAATCAAATAAAAGAGAAACTATAATCATAAGATGAAACAGGAGATTTCTAGTGGAGGAAAGAAAATGTTCAAGTTGTAAAGACAGTTGAAATGATATTACAAATGCTCAGCTTGATAATGGCATAAATTAATGTCATTATATTCTATTTGTTGGCTAGGAACTTCAATATCAGAGAATGTTTTAGAGGGCTACATGAAAACTTCCAGTTCAGAAAACTTTAGTGAATGAGACCAAGAGAAACCTTTGTATTTTCATGTCTATATTTTTTTACTTCTTGCATTTATATTTTCAAAATCTGGTTCTTACATCCAAGATTTATTATGTTTAAACTTTTCTTTAATGCAAATCTTAACTGAACCCAGAATAGGAGAATATTTAGGTCACAATACCAAAATTACAGAAATACAAAATACGAAAATACAGAAATTTGAAAAAGTCTCTTAGTTAAATGTCAGGACCCAGAGTGCACCATGTCACATTAACTGTCCTGAGCAGCTTCCCTTGGATTCTGAGCGTGGGTCCACATTTCAAGACAGGCCAGGTGCCCCCTCCTTGTCAGAACTATGCTGGAGGTGTGCTTTCTCAAATTCTCTGGATGAGTAGTTTCCAATCATGTTTCCAGTCATGTTTCTGGCCCCATCACCTGACTAGATTCACTAGGCAGGCTCTGAAGCCAGTCAAGTGTTTCAATTTGTCTGGGACAGACAGTGCAGCCTATCACCTTGCTCTGCCCACAGCTTTCAGGTGTTGTGCTGTTGTCTCCTGGCTGGCGTGCTGGGATCACCCATGGCTTCCACCTCATCCTCTCTCCCACGTGAATGGGTCCCACTCACTGACATTTAAATTCTAATTATTTTTGTCAGCATTTTAGCATTGAAACATGTGCAATATTTTGAGTATGTAGTTTAGTTATAGAAGATTTTAATATAATGAACAATACAGCAGTTTGGGGGGGGGGGGGGGCGTTAATATATAACCTACTAGAAGTTCTATTTGAAAAAAAAAATTTTCTTTTTAATTATGGGCTGAGGACTTCAATATCAGAGAAGGCCTACAATCCACAATGATATTAAGACCAGATATTTGAAAAAGAATTAGGAATGAGATCATCAGATGCAAACATGGGTTTAAAAAGAGAAAATCTTATCAAAGTCTCTGGAAGTGTTTTTGGAAAAGTTTTCAAAAGTAAATCTTAGGGAGAGAGAAGAATATAGTCTATATTTTAAAGAAGAGTCTTTAAAGTATCACTTGGCCTAATCTAAACCTTCAAAAGAATGAGTATTAATTTTAGCATAGTGTCCTTGGTCAAAGGCTTATCAGAAGAAAGAATCTAGATTGTTATAATTAGCCATATCAAGCTGTCTTCTGCAAGTGTGAGCACTGGCAGTAGCTTTACTGAACACATTTGTCCAAATAATGATTTTTGAACCTGGTGTAAGCTGTCATAAACACTCAAAGAAAGTATTAAAAAAATGAACAGACTGCAAAGTAACATATGTCAAAGTTCTGTAAAGGAGAAAATATGCAATAAAACTGTTTCAAAATCTAAAGCCATTCATATTGGCAGCATCCAAGAGCAAGTGAAAAGAGTGGAATAAAAGGAAGTAAAAAGATTTTCTGAGAAATTATATACATATTGAAAAAATGTGTTATGAGAAGGATAGTTTGTGTCAAGTGTGGAATATACAGCTAGAGGAATTAAACTTAGTTTACAGCAATCTTCAAGATAGTTATTTATGGATTTTGTTGCTTATCTAGGTGTATGGCCTGTGGGAGAGCAGAATAAGTAAATATGTACAAGAAGTATTCTGTTAAGCAGAATATATGAAAAATGTGTAGGTTTAGAGAAGACAGAGTTATAGGAACTTAATTTGGAGGGGAAAAAATTGAGAGAAATTTCTGTAATGTTAAGTGGCTGTCAGGTCTATAAAATTATTTTCATTGTGAAGTCTATAAAATTATATTCAGAGAATTATTTAGCTTGTACTGAGTATTAGGGATAGCAGACTGAAAGCTAACCTGCACCTTAACTCTGTCCAGATTGCAAAGGAGAGTAGATAGATGCCAAAAGACAATTCTTCTTCCTTAGGTTCTGTTTCAGGACTAATTTGAAGCTGCAAGTGATGCAGATTTTTTCCCAGAGAAAAATGATGGAAGTATTTTGAGCATGCTAAGTCTATTTAAACTTTCACCAAGTAAAATGTGCAGTTTATGGAAATTAGAATTCTGTCTACTTGGATATTTCAGTTTACATACAGCTCAAGCTTACCCACATACAACTTCATCATTTGTCCTGCATTTGTTTGGGACTGTAAAACTGCTCTTGAACGAAAGAGTAAACTCTAATGGTAAGAATCAAGAATTTTTTTCAGAGAGTTAATACATAAAACTAGGTAAAAATAGCACTGGCAGTGATTAAGTGCATCAATATCAGTTTTGTTTGTTGATGCATTAAACTGAAATGCATTACATAAAAGGTTAAATTCTGAATATTCAATATCTTTTCACTGCCTCCTGAAGTGAAAATAAGAAAATGAATCTTATGCATTTTGCTGGCATAGATTAATACTGGCAATAATGATAACATGGAAAGTAATTGAACTGTGTTACCTGCAGAAATTTTTTCAGTCAGTGAAGTGACTCACTTTTATGCTTCCATTGGTCAATTACACAACACTAAGAAGATACTAAAAGGGACAAAGCATTAAAGGATAAAGAAACTCATACAGAGGAGTATTTTAAAAGCTTGGATCAACTAAAATGGAAAATATTTATTTCTTTATCCATTAGAAAGGGGGATTAATATATTAAGGTGTTTTTTAATCTTGTGTTTAGTGTAAGATAAAAGATGCATTTATATTGAAGTAGGATGGGGCATTATGGATTTTATACCACAATTCTGTACTGTTAGGGTGTTACTGGATTGGCTAAAGCATACAAATTCAACCTCAAATCTTAAAGGATTTGGAAGGAAATGGTACAAATTGAATATACCAGAGACATCATGTCAGATTCCTCTGTTCTACTATTTATTCTGGTTTTGACCAAGCTACATTAAACAGATGCAATCCCATAATTTATAAAACATCTTGTATAGCGTCAAATGAAATGTACTGGATTAAAGTGAGGAATTAATACTTACTCGATTGCTGTATGAGTCCCAGTTTGAAGAACTGGCTATATGAGAAAAAAAGAATTTGCATCTAAATGGAAAATAGTGGGGAAAGGCCTTACTAAATGTGTTTCTAAAACTTACTCCTTGGGAAATATATTTTCTGTTTAAAATAATCACAGTAGGAAAAGTAGAAGTGGGTTAAAGATACCTGCAGGCACAAAGATAAGAAGTTTTCAGGAAGCAGGGAGACAATACTATCATCTAGGAAGAACTAAGGAGCCTGAGTGTTTATGACAGTACAAGTGGCACAACACTGAGCATTATAACACTTAGAGAGGAACAGCAATAGTATTTACTGCAGACTGGGACTCTGAGTTTATTAAGGAGGAAAACATCTGGGTTTATGTGTACTCATCATAGTTCTAGGTCATTAATATGATTATATTATGGAGAGTGTAAGAGTCATCAAATCATATCCTGATTTGGAAGGATCCCCAAGGATCATTGAGTTCAATTCGTGGCCCTGCATCTCCCCAAGAATCACATCATATGCCTGAGAGCATTGTCCAAATACTGGAACTCTGACAGGTTTGGTGCTGTGAACACTTCCCTGGGGAACCTGTATCATGTGCTTGACCACCTTTTGAGTGAGGAACTTTTTCCTTGTATTCCACCTAGACCTTCCCTGACAGTTTCATGCCATTCCTATCACAGGTCATCAGACAGTACAGCACTCCCCCCTCTGCTTCCCCACGTAAGGAAGCTGGGACAACAATGAGATCTCCCCTCAGTGTCCTCTGCAAGAATGAAGCCTCGCTGTGTAAACATTTATATAGAACACAAGAAGGTATTGCTACAAGAAGGCACGAGAATATTTTGGTGTGAAATAGCATGAAGGATTTTTGTGACATGAACTCTTAAAATAAGAGGTTCATGGAATGTAAGTGTGTGCATACATATATAAATTATGTATGTATGAATGAAAATTCTATTGGGTAATGCCAGTGATCTTGTTGACCCTTGTTCTGACTTATATCAGCAGAATGAGATTTAAAATGCATGTTTAGTTAACACACCAGACTGTGACACATCATACCAGTAATGAATCAGACTGTGAGAACACCGCCATCATTAAACCGTAACGGTGAATGGTAAGGGAGTGGAATGTCAGAGACAAAAACTGTTTTACCAGAGGAATAGAGTAGCATGCAAATATGTAGGATTAGCACAGGCACTCCAGAAAAAGTTAGAACGTATTTGACTAACAGTTTGCTTCCCTTCTAATGGAATTTTCTGCTAAGAACTTGCAGGTACATGGTGCATGCATAAGGACTAAGCAATGGATGAATTTGGTAGATTGATTCAGTGTGTTTTCTTTTGCCGTGGTGTCAATGCATATATACAAATGTCTAGGAAAGAGCAGACAGAATTTAGATAAAGGTTTGGATCTAAAATTCTAGTTCACACAGCCATCCAGCCCCCCTCTAGACCAAATGCATGAGCAGGGAGAGTCTGTTGAAAGGGTTGGTATTTTTTTATTTGTGTCTGGACAAATTTAAATAGGGCAATGTAATAAAACCTAAACAAAACAAAAACCCAAAGATGGACTGTCTGAGATGGAATATGAATGTTTTGAAAACAGTAGAAGTACAATTGATATGCAAGTGAAGAAAAGAGGATATATATAAGCATAGATTATGCTAGAAGAAAGAATCAGACCACATAAATACCTGTACTATTAATTTCTATGTGAGCAACTCATAGCTTCAATTGTGCTTTTAATCTTAGAATATAAGACAAAACAGTGTCTTTATTCAGCATGTGAACCTCACTCATAGCATTTTGTATGAATAATTTGTATAAATTCGTATAAAAAGAACATGATGGTTACACCATAAGTGTTGATTTTTTTGAAGGAAAAGCTTTAAACCTACTTCTGCATGAAAGTCTTGTGGTTTACATTTTTAATCACTCCATCCATCTGAGAACTAAAATTCTGCCTCCTTTCCTTATTATATTCTAAAACCCAAAATTACACAGAAGTGTAATTTGCAAGCAAAGAAATTGAGATAGTTGCTTCAGGCCTTTGTTTTTCATTAGCTGAAAGATCATAAATTATCAGTGTGACAACTGCCTCTGCCTGCCTTGCCATGCTTAACTCCTTGTCCCTCCCAGAAGCAGCATGCCCTTGTTGTTGCCTGATATTTTATGCCTGATGATATATGGCTCCTTATATTTCTAGCTGATGAAAAGTACATATGAGCTTATTCTGAATGATTCCTTTATGATCCAGAGAAGGAAATGAGCCTTCCTTAACAGCTGGGTAGTCTTAATAGGACTAAGAAAGTTACTGGTAAATACTAAACACCTCAGTTTTGCTGAAGACTGGAATTCTTCAGGCTCAAGAAGCTCTGAGCTTACATAATACTGCAGTGTAAGGAGATTCAGTTTCAGGAAACAAGATCTTATCAGAGTTGAGTTACCATCATAAAATCATTCATGCAATTTATAATTCAAGGGAGTAAGGCCTATATGTCGAACTGCTGGGATCACAGAGCCAGCCCTAGGCAGGACTTGGCTTTCTGGTACATCAACAGAGGGGATTTCAGAGCGATGTGTAGGATACTCTGATATTTCTTCTTTAAAAGAAACAAACAAAAGCTCCATAGGTTTTTACTTCTTAAGTAGTTGTTTTGCAGCTTTAGATGAAATGTAGGAAAAGATCAGGCAAATTAATGTAGCTCTCCAATGTGGCATGTACAGATGCTGGAATAGAAACAAAAGAGGAGAGTGACATCTAAAAGGCCTAAGGGAGTCATATACAGTGGCCTGACTGATAAAAGTGGCATCAAACTGGTGATATTTAAGAAGAAATAAAAAGGAAAAAAAGACTGCCTTCTGTTAACTATATTTTAATTGCTGTTGACAGTTCACATCATTGATTTTAATGACAGAACAATTTGGTGAAACCTGGAAAATTATTTTTAGAACCTTGCAGGAATAAAAGAAATCCCACATAACTATATGAATACAGAAGACTTTATGAAGATGGAAAAAAATTGTTTAGTATAAACCCTAATAATCTAAAATAAAGATATCAAGAAAAAAATTATAGTATTTAGGTTAGACATGCATATGGAGAACTACTATGACCAGGGAAGTATATACAGATTCTTAATACTTTACTTCCTTGTTCTTAATATCCAATTTCTTGAAATAACCTAAATTGTGCAAAATGACAGTTGAAATAGATGCATAATTGAAATAAATTAATCATTCAGTTTCTGCAATCATTCTTCTGTAAAGGAATTATAAATGTATTTGTTTTCAATTTAAAAAGTTTGTTATTTTCATTCAAATATATTCTTTATATATAGCAGGAACAGGAAATATTTTCCACAGCCACCTTTTTTGACAAAATACTGGGAGAGCTGTTCAGTTTGGGACTACCAAATACTTAATTTAATATTTTGGGGATTCAGTAGTAATAATAAACATTATGTTAATGGAATTCAGAGGAATTTAACTTTTTCAAACTAAATTTATGATGCTGCGTAATTACAGTAAATAGTATTAAAAAATAAAAAATAAAAATCTAAACCATAGTTTTTAAAAGGCTGTGGTAATATGGACATAAGATTGAACATGAGATGCAATGAAATAAAGCCAATACTGTGACCAGTATCATTGACTCTGCTTTACTACTCAGCTGAAGCAAAATTTATGGTCCCATTTAGTATAGGAATTGTAGCATGTGATTAGTATTTATTGAATAGTCCATTCAATACTATGTAAAATAATATAATTCCACTAAGGTATTTGATATGCTAAGTTGTTGTAATCATTAATAAACACTATAAAAATAAAATATTATTACCTACTCCAAATTTCTTGAAAACTATGCTTGCCCTTTCAGGTTTTGCATATGCTGCAGTTGTTTGAGTTACAATCAGAACACTCATGAGATAGATTAGATTACAAATGTCAAGAAATATAGTGTTTATAATACCCCAGGGGTTAAACACTGCAATAATCATAGGAATAGTTTTGATTGGAAAGTTTAAAAGTTGCAGCAATGCCATTTAATAAAATTTAATAAAGTTTAATAAAATGGTTGCGTATCACCTACAGAAACATCCACAATGATGTTCTGGAAACTTTTTTTTTTTTTTTTTTTTTTTTTTTAATAGAGGTTTCTGTATCTGATATCAACAGTGTTACCTTCTTTTACAGAAATCATACTTCCAATAGAAATATTGCTGGTACAGTGTTAGAAGGCTAACTGATTCTATCAGAAGGAACACTTCTCAATTAAATTAACACAGGCTTTCTTCTAGTTTAAGCAACACCCAGAAATGTGCTTGTGTGTCAAGAATTTGGATAAGGTCATACATCCCAGAATAACTCTTCATACTATGTGAGATCCAGAACATTTTAGAGATCTTGAAATCAAGAAATTACATGGAATCCAAGGAAAAATCCTCCCTTCTAACCTCTTTTGTAGGTTTTCCAGATAACCATTTTCATATTGTAAAAAACTTCATTTCAGTAACTTTTCTCCCACTTTTAGAATCCTTCTGTTTGCACTTCAGGAAATAGTTAGAGATTAAGTGAGAGAGTATCTTTTTGTCAACCAGTTAAGAAAACTACATTGGATCTGACTGAGATAATTTTCAACACAGGAGCCCTCACAGTGCTGTGCTCTGCATTGGTGTCTGGAAAGGTATTGATAACACACCAGAGTTTTGGGTACAGTTGGCAGAGCATCAGTTCTGTCTCTCCAACATTTCCCGCAGCATTAGTAGGCTGGAGGTGGGCAAGATCCTGGCAGGGGACAGAACCAGGCCAGCTGACCCAAATTAATGAAATGGATATTCCATACCATCATTCCATGACATCAATTCAGACATAAAAAGCTAAGGAAAAGAGGACATTTGCTATTTACAATGTTCACCTTCCAGTGCAAACACTATGTGTGCAGAGCCCTGCTTTCCATGAAGTGTCTGAGCATCACTTCCTGGTGGGAGGTGGAAAACAAAATCTTTGGGTTTTTTCTTTGCTTGTGCTTTAGTAAACTGCCTTATAAGAAACTAGGATACTTTGTCATTGCATTTTCTCTCCCCTGTCCAAGTGAGAAGGGGGAGTGATTGAGATGCTTGGCTGGCACCTGGCCTCCAGCTAAGGTCAACCTACCACAAGTGTGCAGTTAGTTATTCAAGATTAGAATTGCAGTCATAAAGTTAGATTTTATGCTCTTCCATTACTAAGTACATGTTTCTAAAATTAATCTGTCCATGTAGATTAGCCAAAAGCATTGGAGGTCAAAGTAATTTTACAGAGATTACATCTTCCAAGATTTTTTTTCACCCAGTTCAATATGAATGTGTTGTTAGCTTCTTGTATTAATAGTATCATATGAAAGTTCACTTTATAAATCAGCATTCATTTTCCACATATTTTTCCAGATGTATGCTTACTGTAAAAACTTTACTGTCTTTTTTTGGTTTTGTTTTTTTGTTTTGTTTTTGTTTTGTTTTGTTTTGTTTTTAGTTTTATGAAAGGACATTTCCATTTTTGGGAAAAAATATTTAAACAAAGATTTTTTTTTTTCATAAATTTTAATGATAACATTTGAAATGTCCCATTCCATATCATTTGACATAATAATTATATAAAAATTATTTTCCTACTGGAATTGTCTTCTATTGTAAAGTAAATTGATTAAATTGAAGTTTCCATTCCCAAGATAAAGTTTTCATATGGCAGCTCTTAGGTTATTTCTCACAGTATTTTAAATTTTTAAATAATACTGTACTTCATGTCTATTGACCCCTAAAGGACTATTATTTATATTGTTTTGCAGTTTTCTAGATATTGTGTTACTGTAACAAAAGTCATTGTATCTATAATATAGTTAAAACATTGTCTAATACAATAATTATTAACTAAAGCCTCTTCACCTTTAGGATATATGCAAATAAAGTGAGTAACAACTTTTTTTTTATTCTCTGTTCTGTCTAAATTACTGACACATTCCTGTTGAGGTTCTGGGTCCCCATCTTATATTCTTCTAGTTTACCAGGTCTCACAAACTGGAAGGGTAAATTTCATCTAGTTACTGTATATCGGTCTTTTGTAGTATTTTCATATGTAATCAGCTGAACTGGAACTTTCTTATCTCAGAAAATCTAAATGTCTTGCCTGTAATTTATCATGAGTCCAGCAATACTAGTCTTCACACAAAAGTCACAAAGCAGTTATCTGCTCTTCATTTCTTCTGCAAAACAGCTTCAGAGCTTCTTATCTAAATTGTCATCCCTTTAGCTGTTCATGAGAGGATCATATATATTTTTCTAAAAGTATTCTATCTCAGTTGGGAGTGCACTTCTTGGAGGTGCAGGATATCAAAACAAGAATCAGCAAACACTAATTGCAGTAAGGGAAATGCCTATTAGATATCTAGAGAAAATTCTTCCAATGAAAATAATCGAACGTATCAAATAGGTTGTTAGGAAAAACTGCACTGTCTGTCCATAGAGATGGACCTGACTGAGCAAGACCATGGACAACCAAGCCAGGAATCATATTAGATGGCTTCCAGTGGTCCCCTCCAATTTAAATTATTCTGTAATTCCACAGAATGTTAAAAGTTGCTTAAATCCAGATTTGATATAGGGACATAATATTGACCTCCCTTGTCTTGGACTCAGCCCTGGATCATTTAAGCAGACTCCTTCTCCTTGACCAAGAAGACACTGAAAACCTTTCTTCACATAAATACCTGGGATTAATTAGCATAGATATGGAGTAGTCACAGCTTCCACCTGTGAATGATCAGTACCTCTAAAAAATCTATACTTTTTCAATTGAAATTCAATCTTTATGACATTTAGATAAAGTATTTTCAACTAAATGCAACAAGAACCCATATATGAACTGTGACTATTGATCCTTTCTTGCTTAATGGCTGCATTGTGAATATTAAGGTCCTTTAAATTATTGTCTAGATAGAACAATATGCAGTAATATAGAAAAGACCAACAGGAAATTTTAAATTCTATTCTTGATCTTGCACTAGTATGCAAAATGATAAGATCTGGTGGTGCATATTGAATGATGTAAATACAAAGTAAAATTGAACACCTGCTCGTTCCCTAAGCAGTTTTTGTCCTGTAGATGGAATCAAGGAGAAAGCAGGAGAGGAAAAAATGTTACTTGAAATACTGTATATCTTGTTTACCTAGTATGCAAAATCCAAATCTGAATTCTTCCCTAGGTTTTCTTAAACATAATGCGAGCATAGAAATTTTCCAGTGCAAAAGGTATTTCTAAAAGATTAAATTAAAATGCTATTACATAATAGTATGTGGTTTCTTTGGGCTGGCCAGATTGCCATTAATTTTTATAATAAAAGTGAGCAGAAAACATTTGTTTTACACACTTTTCCAGATGTTTAAATAATTTATTAGATTTAAACAGAAGGGAATGAAATTGGGGCTTCAGGAAGCAGAAAATTGTTCTGGTTTTAACTGAGTTCATGGGCAGTATAGGCAGTTGTAGGCACAGACAAAGTCACTTTTATCTTCTATTAATCTGCTATTGAGAATAAATGTGCTGGAGTGAAAATAAATTCTTCAGAAATGGAAACCAAACCAGATGAAAAATTTTACACCTTTTAAGGAAAAAAAACCTCATTTTTCTAATAGCAGTATTAGAACGGGGCCTATTTTGAAACCTGGCTTCATAAATTTGGTTAATATGCTTTGTTGGATAAAGCCACTAAAAATACATAATATTTGTTGTAGTTTCAAGGTGTATATATGTATAGTTTCATGGGCAAAGACAAATTAAGAATGTACACTGATGTTAATAATTTATTTTTCAAAAGACAATCCTTAAAACACCTACCTGTCCAATTTTACTATTACCTAATGTGAAGTGTTTGGATTATTTTAACAGATGACACAGGTTAATGAGACGGCTCTTTGTAACAGTTTTGGTTTCAGTTTATACTTGGGTTTAAGCTTGCATGTAAATTTTTGACACAACAGATAAAGGCTTTTTTTGTGATTTCAAATTCAGATTGAAACTTCTATATCTGTTGTTATCAATATTTAGCTGAATATGCAGTTCTGCATCTTCCTTCTGCCCTTTGCATGTTCTTATCTAATCTTGCATGAATTGATTCAAAGTATTTTGAACTTTACAACAAATATTCTAGATTACTTGATATATGTAGATTTGTCTTAACTGTTAATGTGACCATTCAGAAGGTCAAAATTATATATTCCTATCTTCAAAGGTACTAATGCAATTAAACAGATGTGCTTGACATTTTAAAATGTTAACTGATGTATATTATTGTCCAGTGTAATGAATTATCCTGCCAAGAAATATAAGTAGATTTTATTTTTGCTTGTTTAACTGTGAATAGGACTGCATTACTTTAGAATCATAGAATACCAGGCTTGAAGGGGACTTTAGGGATCATGTGGTCCAACCTTTCTTGGCAAGAACATGATCCAGACAAGAAGGCCTAGCACCCTGTCCAGCTGAATCTTGGAAATGTTCTACACTGGGGAATCTACCACTTCTCTGGGAAGATTATTCCAATGGATCATTGTCTCATTGTGAAAATTTTTCCTTTTTTTTGTCTAATAGGAATCGACCCAGGAGTAACTTGTACCTGTGACCCCTTGTCTCCATCTCTTTTGTAGCCACCCTTAAACACTGGAACACGTCAATGAAGGCTCTTCTAAACCTTTTATCCAGATTGTACAAATCAGGTTCTTGCAGCATTTCATCACATGGCATACTTCCCAGATCTTAGATCATTTCTATTGCCCTACTCTGGACCTTCTCCAGACTGCCTACATCTCTTTTGCATGTTAGGCACCAAAACTGAACACAGTATTCCAGGTGTGGTCTTCTGACAGGGGAACTAATAGAGTTTTGGGCAAATTTATTCACACATATTCCCTTGTTCTAAGGTCATTAATAGTTCAGTCAAAGTACCACTACTTATGATGATGTTATGTTCTCAAAATTTGCATATTTTACATAAGTGTATAAGGCTGTATCATTCCCAGAATTCTCCCACTGATTATACATCACACTTTAATATTTTTCCTTTTCTCCACTGCAGAACCAGCTCTTGCATTATTCTCTCTAAGATGAATTTCAGTATTTTCCCCATTCTCAACTTTCCATCATTTCTAATTTTTCTAATGTTAAAATAACTTATTGGAACCTGTTTTGTAATACCTTGGTATTTTAGTTTTCCATTTAAAAAGATGGTTCCGAAGCCTACCACTACTGCATCTCAGTTATGCCTGTATTTTCTTCTCTGTTTCCTCGGTGTTTGTTTTTTTTTAATATATGGATGAGAACATAGCTTTTTTTTCCTCATTGTTTATTATTTTTACTAGGGATTACTTTTTCCCTCATCTCTTTAATTACTTACATCTGTCTTCATGCCCCTTTATTATTTTCCTGTTTTTGTTTTGCCTAAGTTTTAGATTACCTTTTAAATTGTCATATCATGTAAGTATTGCTTGCTCCAAATTCCTCCAAAGCTGAGATTTTTTGTGGCTGTGTTTTTTCTTTTGTTTTTTCAATATAAATGGATCTTTTACCAAGCTTTTGAAAGAAATTTTAGTCAGCATAGTATTTACACATTTAATTCACAAATTAATTTGCTTTAGTAATTATGTCATGAATCAAAGTAAACCTTTCATTCAGTAAAACAGGTATTATACATTCTGTTTAAGTCCTTTACTACAATTATATGTTTATATATTTTTCCTGATTTTGATGTAACACACTATCTTACGATGGAAGCTTTTTTTACATGTGAAGAATATATCTCATCCTCTAAACTAGCTTCTCCTTTGAAAGACCTGAAGACAAAACTTATGCTTTGGCCTGCATTCCATACAACTAAAGTTGCAATTATTAGCAAATGCATAGATTCGTAAATTTTGATGTACTATAAAAAAATGTGCCTGTGTGTCCCTATCAGTAAAACCAAGAAAGGCTGGATTCCTGGACATACTCTCCTGGAAAGTGAAGACAGTATATTATGTTCTATCTCTTAACATTTCCACATTTCATATTTGCTTCTGACTGCCAAACAAAATGAAATTTGCTATGATAAATGTTTTAACTTCTATCTTCATAAGTCAGTTCCAAATCTCTGACCAGTTTCCTTATTGAGCCCTGGAGACGTATAGCAATTATTGCTATCATATTTTTTTCTTGTCAGTTTGAGCTAGCCTCACAGTTTGGGCAGACTCTGTCTTTCTGGTCATTTTGTAGAGCAGGTATCTTTGAATTGAAGAACTGCATTAGATTTTTTTCTTTGTATTCTTTCTTTCATCAAAACTGTGCATTGGGCTAAAATGTATCTTTTACAAACATCTTTTTTCCTTTTAAGAGCAGCTTTTAGAAACAGCTTATCTCATAAAGGAACTGCGATATTTTGAGTTCACACAGGCTACCCACTCCAACCTACTGAGAATGCAAAAAAACATGTATACTGGCCCAGACCAGAAAATCAGTTTCCCAAGTACTTTATCTCTACACATGACCAAGCTTCTCCCAGTTCCAATCACTGTGAGGGTAGGGAACACAAAAAGGAGGAACTGCAAAATTTCAGTGCAATGTGGACTTGCTGACAGTGAAGAAAACAAGGTGTAAAATGTGTCAGGAAATGCCTAAAATTAATCCAAATAGATCTAGAGTGAGGAGGAAGAAACCATCAATATGAAAAACAAACCTTAACTTCCAGGAAAGGATGAAGGAAATACTGTGGTTTTGCTTTACCTTCCCCCTCACCCTCCAGTAGTCCAGACTGAAGACATTAATATTAGGGCCTGGCTGGAGAGCAGAAAAGTGACTATAACATTAACAAGAGGAAGTTACTGGGAAATGTAAGTAGTTTAAACTATATTACTATTAATTTTATTGATATTTTTTAATACAATAGCACTCTTTTCTTAGAGTTTTTCTTCCTTTATAATTAGATCTCGAGTTCTGTAATTCACTGGTAATTTAGGATTCCAGTTATAGTAACTAAATCTTGACTTAAGATATGGGGGATGGGCTTTTTTTTCAAAGAGCAGTCCATAAGAGTGTTTTAAGTTTTACCTTAGTTACTTTCTGTTATTAAAGAACACTTTCAGATTTGAGCAACTTGAACCACATGTTCTAAAAATTTTCATTGTAGCATACTGCCTTGGTGGGGATAATCCTCTTATTCAAGAAAAAAAGGCTGACTCCCATTTCTCAATCTGAAGCTTTTTTCTGGGTCTCTAACAACTCTCTGTACTCTAAATGGCTTAGATTCACAATAGACCAGGATCATTATCCATTCTTACTTTTGGCCTTTGGTTTTTACATGGCACTGAATGTATTTAATGAGCAGGTGTTCAATGACATTCCTAGTTGCAGTGATAGCAAGCTGTAACCTTCAGCCTGTCACTTCAGATCTCATTTGGCACAACACAGTGGTGTGATCTTGATTCAATTTTACTATGTAGTCTGTTGCTAAGGAATAAGAAAGGACATGAGCTAAAGCCATGTATGACAATAAAAGGGAGAACACAGACAGAAACTAAATTGTTGAGATGGTGACAGCAGCTCAAGGATTCAAGAGAAAATAAGAATCTGTGAGATACCAAGGAAATGGCAGTCAGCCTGCAGATAGCAATTCAGTAAGCATGGGATTTGCCCATTCTGAGAAGAGGTGGAGACTAGCCTTTCCTGATTTTGTGGGACTGGCTGGCCACCAGGGACACTGTATATAACCTGATAACAGAGTTTTGCTACATGATGTGAAAAATGCCCAAATAAATTGATACACTGGTAAAGGTTCTGATTCATGTCTTGATACCTGACTGGTAAAGGATGACTCTGTTTTTTTTCTCCAAAGAGTTAAGTGCATAAGCAAAACCACAGGAATGCTATGTTCTCTGGCATCCAGCACGGTCAGCAGATAGAACTCCTAAGAGCACTATCAAAGTCTACAGCAGCAAGGATTTTGATCAGACTCGTCTCCTCTCTATACAACAGCCACCATACACTGACAAAATACCCTTTTGTTTCTTGTTGACATGAGAGTATATATTCTCATCACCCTTTGGTGCAGGAAGTTTATGTTCAAATCTGGAGCTACATAGATGTTATCTAGTCAGATGTTTGCTTCCTAGAGATGCTAATCCATAATCCATAAATCTATACACTGGAAGAACAAATAAATATTATATACTTAATAACTGTAATAAACTGTATTTTCAGCTATTTGGTCATTAATTAGCCATTAGCATTTATCCTGTTAAGATAGCATGTAATTCTTGTCAAAGTTATGTTTGTTATTGTCAATGGTGAGTCCTGGAAAAACTGATTTTAGAACCTCTATCACTTCATTGCTGATATCTTTGTGTGTACATTCAATGCAATTTAATCGTTAGGGAAATGAGTGTCCTCTCAGATTTTAAGTTTTAACCTAATGTAAAAAAGTTGATACTTGTCATCTCAGTTTTGCATAGTTAGTGTGTTCAAATAGTGATTGAGTGCCTCTTAACTCGTTTATTTATTTGTTCTTGTTCAGCAGTGCTGGGGATTAAGCAGGAGGCTGCAGAAAGCTTGCTTTTAAAAAATTTATTTTTAAACCTTGAAAATGTAAACACAGCTGGGACCTACATGTTTTTTACTAATAAGATGAAAGAGAAGCAGCTAGGAAAAGAGTTCAGAAATATATCTTGATTTTAATAATAGTATTTTGTTGTTTTCAGATATTTTATGTTATCAAATCTCATTAATCTTTATAGTGTGTTATAAAAAACAGTGCTACCAGCCTGTAAGATTTAATATGTGTTATTGGTGCAGGCATGAGTGTATATCATCATATTTGCTCTATATGCTTATTTTACTTCTTTTTCTAAAAGTATTCTAAAAGGTTCTTAATATTTGTTTGGGGGAAACTTAGTATCCAGCATTGCCCTTGGGAGAAGCGGAGCAAAAACTCAGCAACACTTGAAGAGAAGCTGAGGATTGTCGGTGTGATCTTACCCAAGATTCCAGCCTGAATTCAGGGCAGGACATGGAATTTCCTGAGTGCACCAGTGTGCTTTCCTCCTGCCTCTGACCATGGGGACAGCAAAGCTTGACATCTCATCAGTACAGCAAGACTCAACAGAAGCAATTCTCCGTAAGAAGCTGTGAGTTAGCAGGAGTTTCTCCATGTGCTTTATAAGAGATGCTCCAGCCTGAGGATCACCTGCCTTATGTGTCTTCTGAGGATGAAACAATTTGTTCTGGTTGGAATTTCATTTATGGAAAAGTGCTTGAATAAGCTAAGGTTTTTCAATCTTGTTTGGCTTGATTTTACAGACTGAATATTTGTTTCTGAAAATGTTCCTTTCTAAATTAAATTCTTAGGTTTGCCTTCTTTTCCTTTCTTACTCTCTTCTCTCTCCAACTTTGCTTATTTTGTATATGAGTATTTGTTTATAACCGTTAGCTGTGCAGGGCTGTATTCCAGACCTTAAAGAACATTTTTTTCTCAAAACCTTTCAATTTTATCTGCAGCAGTGACAGGAAGCCTGGTTGTAAGGTTGGGATGCAAGATGGAGATACAAGAGAACTAAATGTGTTATGTGTTCTGACATAGTTTTCTGTGAGATCCAGTAGAAAACCTCTGTACTTTCCAATTTCTTCCTTCCTTATCTTTAAAATAGAGTGGTGGGACTGGAGTTATTTTGGAGATAACCATAGCTTATATACAATGGTGTGAAAGTGGTAATCACTTCCATAAAACTAAATCTGTCTCTTACTTGGTAACAATGTGCAAAACCATATCATAAATTAGAAATCCTTACTAAGGTGCAGAGATATGAACACATTCATACAAATTGAGCTGTTGAGTAACAGTATGTGCTATTTTAATAAATGAAGACTAAAACCAGCAAGATTAATCTAGAGTTCCATGTCTCTTTAAGAAAATTACTTCAGGAAATAGAAGACGCTGCCGAAAAAATACAAACACTGCAAGTTTTTATCAAGGTTATTTCAGAAGTTTCATCACTAATTTAGACATATATTAGATTTCTCCTTTATTTGACTAATGGATAAATAAATAGTGTCATTATATGCAACTAAAAATATATTGATTAAGCTTGTTAAATATAGAGTAAGGATACTGCACTTTCTGTGCTATTTGATCAACTAAGCCTAGATGCATTCAAAGTGTGACCTCTCTAAATTGCATTTATTCATGAAAACTGTGCAATTTTTTTCCACTGATATTAAGCAAAGGTCTACAGAATTTCAAAAATATAGTATTTTATATTTAAGCTGAGGGTGGTGATTACTGAGCAGAACAAAGAACTCCCAGCTGAAATTTTATTTAGCTTTCTAATCTGCTAAGACAGTGAAAAGAAAGCAAAAAAACCATTTAACATACTCTCTCGTAACAAGTTTTATTTAGCTGACTCTTTCATTTATAAGGACAAATCTGATATAACAGTCTAATTTCTTTTAAAAAATATAATTTAAAAATAAATGGAATAGTCCTAGTGAGACCTTAAAAAGTCCCCATGCTGTCTTCAGCACTATAAATTCTTTATATAGAGTCTGTTCTTTATATCATAATATGCATCTCATTGTTCACAATTAAATGGATATGATTAAGAAATATCATCAAAATCTATGTAGATTTTATTTTTAAGAAACTTTTTAAGGGCCTATATAATTATTCATTGGAGTACTTTGTTGTGTTCCTGTGCAATAGATAATCACTTTCTGATGCTAACAGCATATGTGTTTTGGACAGTTTTATTCATGAACGCTGCAGCCAGCAGCATTACTTTTAGGTTATGTATTATAAGTAGAGCATGACTTTGTAGAGAAAGGAGACAAAATGTTTCAACTGTGAAATTCTGGCTGTGTAACAGCGCAGCTGTGGAGGACATAACAGAACAGGGAGAGATTTTCACTTACTCATATTTATTTCTTGAAATATGGAGGACTAGCCTGTGACACTTCGTATGTAGGTAAAGATATGCAGCAATAGGTTTCTTTCATTTGAAGGGTGAAGTAGGATAATAGTGGAAGAGAAAGAAGAGATGAGTTTTCTAAATGAAAACCAAAAGTTTTTTGTGGCATGTGACCAAATAGGGGGGAGAAGTGTTATTTTTTATTTTTTTTTAAATAAAACATTGAACTTGTTTCAAATATTCATTTCATTGTTGCCCAAAAAAACTTAAATGATGTCAAATGTAAACAATTTCAGGATCAATTATTTTTTGAAAAAATATATTTATAAAATATCCTAATATAGGTGTTTTCAGTTTTTCATTTAAATAGAATTCATCAACAATTATTTTGTTAACTTTTCATGTAGGTATGAAACTTCATATTTAGCTAGTAATGTATTTGACAAACGTTACTGAAAAAATAATTTTTCTCAGCAAGTGTGTATCTGTTAGTGAGAATTAAACTAATGGAAAAAAACCAACAAAAAAACCCCACAAGAACAAAACAAAATTAGGTGTGTCCATAGTTCTAGAAACTCTGTCATTTTTTACAGAAAATATCACATGAAAATCTGACTCAAAAACTTGGTTGTAAGGTAAGAGGTATACTTTCCAAAAACTTAGCAGTGTGGGAAGGGTGATTCCTAACAGTCTGCAATTTGCTGTCAGTTATGATCCGAGTTTGCCTCAGTGGCTCAGACTCCCAAGGGTGCTGCAGCTGAAGGAAAATTCATGCTAGGAGATTAGATGGGTCTTTAGGCTATCTGCACTAAGAATGAGTCTGGGAATGGTTGCACCAAAACTGTTTGCAGCTGGCTATTGACAAATCCATAGTCTATAAGGCAAGCCCAGGAGACTTAAGATGCACTGGTGAGAGACTGCTGGTGATAGCACATTCACACTGGAGTATATGTGATTTGAACATGTAATAGGAGAAATGCTTGATTTTACTTCTCTATTGTGACACTGCATTTCAGTGAGAGAGAACTGTTTTCTGTTTGTGTCCTTGTGACCAACAGCACTTTATTCTGTAATGCTGTTATATCTAGAGTCCACCAGTAAAATTATATTAATTTTGTCTTTTAATCTTCTACATTTTCTGTAATATTTTTCAAAATAATATGCCATCCAGATCATCTAAAAGATAGAAGCATAACAAGTTGCGTTTCTAATACTAGTGAAAATATTTCTCTTATATAGCACAAGATATGATAAATAATCTCTGCTGTACTGTGCAGGTTTATTGTGAAACTGCAAGTGTTGCTGAATTGAATACTTTACCAGAGCCTGAAATTACAGTGGGACCTTGCACAGTAGTTACATATTGCTATGTATTATGTAACTACATATTTACCTACTTGATAGCAGCTAAAACTGAATATGATTTATTAGTAATATAGCAAACCAGAAAATAGATGTACTTAACAGCTGGGGAAAGTGGGGGAGGTTCAGGAATAAATGCTACAGTATATAAAATAATTCCTAAAGTCTGCTTTACTACTCTTGGAATTTTTACTAACCAAATAGACTTTGGTGAAAGCCTTGGAGGTACTTTGTTGCAAATGCTTGTATCAGAAAAGAAGACAGATAACCTGTCAAATGGACAGCATCAAACTGACAAGTGCAGCGGTGTGCTTGGTCACTAAAACAGTGTAAAACTCAAGAGGGATTTTCAGAGTGTGCCATGGAAAAATACCCAGAAAATAGAGGGTTTCAGTAAAGCATTTTACTGTGTTTAAAAATCCTTGAAAATCTAACAATATCTCCTTTTCTTAATGTCAATTTACATTTTAAAATGTGGCTGTAGATAGTAGAAATTTACACAAGTAAGAACGCATATTTTCAAATCAACAAATTTTAAAACTAGAGGTTTATTCTTGTATGGAAAAAACTTCCTCTCATTCCAGTAGTCCAGTGCTACTGAAATAATTGAGTCTTTCTATAGTAGAAGATTGCCAGAATTTAAGTTTTATCAATATAACTATTTATCAGCAACAAAATAATTAAATGCTCAATAAATCTGAACACAGTCCTGCCATAAAAAAAATTATAATCAAATTTACATTTCAACAATAAAAAAACAAAATAGGCTTTCTCAAAGTGGTTGAACTGCATGATATTAGTACAAGATGTCATATATTGATAATTTTGCTAGAGGGTTATTTTTCTAAAACCTTTATTGAAATTTCATTGAAATTTTAAAGAAAGATTCAAATAATACTTTTTTTTTTCCTAGAAAGCACTAGTGAGGACAGACTCAAATGAGAAAGAGGAAATAATAGGTCAGGAGCAAAAACAAAAATCAGGAGCAAAAACAACAATCACAGAAAAACAAAAACAATTCAAGTAATTAAAGGGTAAGAGAAAAAGAACTATGAAAAGTGGGTATGACAACAGTTACTTAATTGTAAAGCAAATTTCTTAATTTTGTATTTTTTTTTCTCCTTTTATGCATTCATTAAGAGAGCAGGTTTCCCAGACTTGACCAGTTGCAATGAATTATGCTTAGTTTTGGTCAAATACTTTGGGTTCAGTGCAGATTCCAGTACAGAACAAAGAGGAATTTCACTTGTTACAAATTTCCAGTTGGTGTACAAACCGTTAGCTATGATCCTCTGATTTGAATCATTCACTTTTCATTTGTCCATCTAACAGTTCAGCCATCCAGACTTTAATGTGGGAGTGATGAAAGCCTTGTTACTCTCAAGGTATTTTCCATCCAGCTTTCCCCCTTGTCTACAATTCATTTGACAAGTCATTTTATTAAAAAAGCATGATATGACCTTTTAAGGAAGGCACTTAGAAGACCAGGACAGCTGTAGTATCATGTACTGATAGAATGATACATTATATAGTATAATTCTCTGAAGTTCTCAGTAGTCAGTATTGTTTTGCAAGTCCTAAGAAAGGCAGATTTTTACGTGCCCGGTTTTGATGGGTTGTAAGAAGGAATTCATATTCTTCAGAGACTGGAAATTCCTCTATTCTATAGAAGGCCTATACCTAACACCACATCCCATGGGTTATGTCAAGTACCCTGCAACTTGTGGTGAGTGACAGAAGACTGCTGTGAACCTGTTTAAAATTAAAATTTGGTGCGACAAGGACCAACTGAGATTAATTGCACAAAGTCTTAAAAGATTCAGTGACCAGCTAATGGCATGGAATTCAATGTAGATAAATTTAAAGTGATGCTGATGGCAAAGGGAGTGGAGAAACCTTAAACTGCTGTTTGAAATAGATTTGCAGTCATTGTAGCCAGATGGTAGATTTCAATTACAAAGGAGGGAGCCACAAAAATGTAAACTTCCTCATCACTGGCAGTCACAAGAGAATTGTTAGGGTTTATTAGGAAGGCAGTAGAGATCAGAGCAAAGAAAATCATCAAACCATTCTATAATTGCATGCTTTTCTGGAGGATGTATACCTTGTACAGTTTTCCTTTAGCTTAAGAGAAAAGAATGACACAAAGTGAGAAAATTTAGGGAAGTACAAGTGTGGTAATCAAAGACATAGAAAAAGTTTATACCTGATAAATAAGTAGGCTAGACTAGGCTAGGCTACTCTTTTCAAGACTCTTCAGTCTTGAAAAATTATGTCTCAGAAAGGATATGACCAAGAGGTTTATTGAGTTTCCATATGGGTTATTGGGAAGAGTATAAAGGCATGATTAAGCCCTCTCTGTTCTCATGTAAGAACTTGGCTACCATTTTAAACTAATAAGAGTCACATTCACAGTAAACAACACTGCTCTTCTTATACTGGTTTGCCTGACAATGGAACTGGCAGCCACAGCGCATTGGGGCTCCTAAAATACACAAAGACTGGGGCAAGACAGAAACAATTACAAAATGTCTCCTAATATGGTTTTTGTTTCTGGCATTCAAACTAAATTGAGTGATTTTAAAACAAGCTAAACATACATACATATATAACTCATTAGTAATTTCAGTGTTTTGAGTACTGAAATATGATTTGAAATGTACAGTTAATTTTCTAAATAGGATTTGAAGTGGGCATTGAGAATACACCTTCGCAAATTGTTTGCTTTTCAAAATTGTTTATGATAAACTTCTGTAAATTATTAAATACTCCAAGGTAACTAATGTTTTTTTTCCACCTGCAAGCTTCTCCTTCAAAGACCACATGCAGAAAAGACTACGCAATTATCTGGCTGCATTTTGCACCTTTTAACAGTTCTGGTAATCTAAATTTAAATACAGTACAGAAACCATTGTTATTACCTATTTAAATTGCCTAGTAAATATGGTGACCTATTTTAATTTGGGCTTTCTTGGAAAAAAAAAGAGTGTTCTGAGGTGTGCATTTTCCATTTAGTGTGTATTGAAGTCTTTCTTCATAATCCTTCTCAAACACAATAAGATTACAAAAATTCTAAGGAAGAATGCTGATGAATAGTGAATAAAATAAACCTTGCTTGCAAACTTTTGAAGTTCAGCATATAGAATGAGGCAGGAAATACAGCCCAAATGGAACCAAATAAAAGAAACTCTCAGGGAAGTATGGATTTACTAGGGAGAGAAGTTTTGCTAGTTTGTTTAAACCAAATCCTTCTTTTTCTCTGTTCATTTAAAAATGTAGTTGTTGCTCCATTTGAGGTGAAAAAATATGGTTGCTAATTAACATTTAGTTTAAGACATGACAGAATTTTTAATTTTAAAACAAGAGGCTCTTTTAAAGTACCCAATAGCTTAGAAAGTCATTATGAAGCAGTGGTAATTCAGAGCAATATAATAGTTTTAATACTTTTTCTATTTAAATAAAATTACTCTTAAAACATATTGTTTTGTTGAGTAAGTTCTGCTGGTGAGGTTTACAAATTTATTTTTTGCTTTCTCCATCATTAATATTTCTGTATTTTATCCTTAGAGTTCAGTAAGAATTTAATCTAGCCAAAAATTATTAAAAAATATATGAGGTAAAGTGAAATCCTGAATTTTGCAGCTGTTTTTCATAACTGTTAAGACAGTGTGGCAGAAGTAGTGATTGCTGTTCTGACTATGAGTCATGCTCTCCCATGTAAAGGCTATGCTTAAAAATTACCACAAATTATTTAATTGAAGCTATATTCAGAGTTGTATGTATCTATACTAACATTGCATTCAGATAAGAGTCTTTTTATACTTCTTTCATTAATAATATCAATGTCAAACATTGAGTTGTAACTCAGTAATAATATTTTCCCTGAAAGTCTAAAGTCAATGGCTTCTTTTTAATAAAGATTTTTAATGCACTTCCCTTTCTTGCTTGTCATTAGTAAGATTCGTAAGTTATCTGACAATATGCAAATTTTAAAAGTATTAAAATCTGGGTCCTGTTTTCTTGTTAGTTTTGACTTGGAGGTTTTGGTTTGGTTTCTTGGTTGATTTTTTGATGTTTTTTGTGCAGCAGAGAACAGAACTGAGAAGGCAGAATTATTTTTTTTAAAAAAAAGAAGTTAAATTCTACAGGCATTTTAATGTTACAGTGTGAAATTGTTTCATGAAGGCATAAAATTTTTGGAAACTTTGGTTATTGGTAAATTTCATGTGACATCTGTTTTTACAGTTCTGTTAAGATCCAAGGTGAAACAATAGAATTTCTTAGGAAGTGAAATTTCTTGTGTCTAACCTGATTGATCATGAAAGTACTAAAGATGAAAATGTTACAAGTCCATGCAATTTCCCCAAAGTGTCAAAACTGATCTATCGCTTGTCTCTCCTGTTTAGTCTTTGAGTATATGTGGAATTAAGGCTATGATGTAGTATCAAGCTTTAACAGCTTTTATTTATGCTAAGAAAGGAGCACAAGTTATTTATCCAATATTTTCTGTCTGTTTATGTCCTCACCTATTTTGAGACAGGTCAGTCGGCATATGGTTTGACTTAATTTTGCACATTTGGTTGTGCTAAAGAAGCCTGTATCTGTGCTAATATTGTGGCAGGGTCCTGGAGTATTTTTATTGCTTTCTGGGATTTATTCTTCCCAGAAATGTTTTTTGTTGACATTTCAAGTGCCAGTCAGGTCTACTGAGCATTAAGGTGTTTTGTTATTTGCTCTGCTAGTCAGGGGTGGGAGATGCTGCTTCTGCTTAGTCTGGGGGAAAGTATTGCATGTGTGAATGGATATGCCTGGGTGGATTGTGCTTTCATTTTAATTTAGTTCTTGGTTCTGTCATCCTTTGAAGTGGAAAGCATGTTTGATGCCTGGTTGAGGTGACTTGTGAAGCTGAATACCCCTTTTTCTCAGTTGCTAAGCTTTGGGAATTGGTGTGGTACTAGCCTGTAACAGATACAGCTTGAGTTCTTATGCATATCAAGCATTTATTCCTGGAAATGCAAATTTAGGATTTATATGAAGGATTTGTTCCAGTCACATTAGTCTGTAATTAAAACTGGAACTTAGGTTTCACTCTGTGATGGGTTGACCTTGGCTGGAGTCAGATGTCCAGCAAGTTTCTCTATCACTCCCATCCTCACTTGTCAAAGGAAGGAAGATATGATGGAAGTCTTGTGGAATGAGATAAAGGGACGGAGAGATCTCATCATCATCATGGGCAAAACAGACTTGACTCAGACAAATTAATTTAATTTATTGCCAATCAAATGGCAGTAGAATAATGCTAAATAAACCCAACTCTTAAAAATTCGCCCTCCTTTACTCCAGACCTTGTCTATGTGCTTGCTAGATGGTGGTGCAAGTATATGGATGCTGAATGCAAGAAAGGAGGCAGGGAGCACGGAGCCTGTGTGAAACTGAGTCACACAAGGTTCTCTCTCTGGCCTGAGAAATCATAATGAGGAATTCAAAGAGTCCTTGGAGAAGGAAAACAACCTTTGCAGGTGTTGTTTAGATTCTTGTTGTTTACTTGAAAGAAACAATCAACTGGTTGACCAATGATGGTGATGTGTTGGTTTAATGACCAATGAGAGTTTTACCTCTCAGACTTTCTCAGACCTGTCTAAAAATGAAGATTGGGAATAATAAACCTTGCTCTCTTAGGCAACCCTGCCGAGAGAGTCAGTGTCATACTTTCGCTGTTTCTAATATAGTGAGACACAGATGGAAGGCAAATGGGGGTTGTAACCAATCCACATGTTGTCTCTGCCGTGTTTCCTCCTCACCTGCTCCAGCGTGAGTCTCCCACAGGGTCACAAGTCCTACCAGAAAACCTGCTCCATCATTGACTCCTCTACCTTCAGGTCCACAAGTCTTTCCAGAGGCCAGCTCAGGCATCAGTCTCCCATAGCGTTGCAGTTTCCCCTCTCCAGCTGCAAATGCTGTTGTACAGTATTTTTCCTGCTTTCTGAAATGCTTTATCCCAGGCTTGCTACCACCATCACTGATGGGCATGGACATGGATTTGGCCAGGAGTAGGTCCATCCTGGAGCTGGCTGGAACTGTCCTTGCTGGAAAGGTGGGAAGCTTCTGGCATCTCCTCAGAGAAACCACCACTGATGCCCCCTGCAACCAAAACCTGGCCACTCAGACCCAATGCACGTTCCCTGCACATAATTATTCTTGCTTATATAAGAGATTTTTGGTAGTCTTTATGTAAAGGATTGATGGTGAGGGAAGTAAAATCAACCGGGACACTGTATTTTTGTGTCTTGCAGGGTTCTGTTTGGCTTTCTGTTACCATGTGGCTTAACAGAAAGCTTGCAAAATGATGAGTGAGGACATATATTTTCCCAGCACTTTCACCTTCTAGCACTCTGGAGAGTGCTGTCTTGGATAAATCAAGATTGAAAAATGAGGATTTTTTTTAAGTATGAGACCTGGGGGATGTTTGTCTATTTCTTCTTCTTTTTAAACGTATTTTTTTTTATTAAGTGTTTATGCAACAAGAACGTGTGGTATTCTTTCACTCATATTTTTTGTTGATTTCAAGGATCACAAAGTAGTTGTAAATATTATTGCTAATGCATATATATCATGATGGTATCTTTACATGAAGTAATTCTGTAAGCATTTTCAAGGTAGTGTCCAAATTTAAAATATAAATGACATCACTTTTGAGGAGTAATGTGATAATTTCTTTTAACATTATATTTAATATATCCTCAGGTCAAGATTAACTTCCATAACAGATATATGAATGTTTTCCTTCATCTTTTACAGAATTATTAATTTTTCATAGGTATTTTGATAATTTTTAATAGTTGTATTCAAATGTTGCTGATTTTATGTCAGGATTGGTTTTTGGATTCTAGGGGACAGGGTTAGGCAATACCACCTTCCCATTTTTCTCTCTAAAGATTGACGTGTCTCGTTAAGGACTTTGTATTTGGGTTCTTTTTCCCTTTGAACTGAAGATTGATGAGAGGGAGGCTGGTTTTCTCTCGTTTGGTCTCAGTTGTTTATTTTTTCTTATCAGTATTACAAGGTACAAGGAGCTATGTGCACTATGATAGAAAAGGGGTAAAATGGCTAACAAAGATCTTCTTCAAGGTCTTTTATATGTCCATTTACCCAATTAACAGATGCCAACCAAGCTCTTTTTCTTAGTGACCCAATGACCCAACACCTGTGTGCTGCACTGCCACATTTTCTACCCAGTCACCTACTACTACCCAAACACTCCTAGGAGAAGAACATGAAGAACAAAGAAGAAGGACAAGAGACAACACCCTAAATCCTCCATCTTGTCTCTTGTTCTCTAAACTACTTTTTCAAATTATTTTTTTTTTTAAAAAAAACTAGATTTTTTTAATCTACACATTTACACTTTTCCTATCTAACTTTAGCATTTGTTTTCATGTATCACCATGAAAACATGCAAATGAATTTCATATTATATGAAATTCAGTGTTTCCTTGAATCCTAGAACTAAATATTAAAAACAAGGGCACACACTCTGTATCTCAGACTCCAACATTGACGGAGTTGTATTTGTTGGTTTTCAGGTACAGGACACATACAATATAGTAAGAATCATCTCTTCTATTAGAGATGTATGTGTTGAAGAAGCAGGCATACATTTTAACCAGTAAGTGATGAAAACTGGTTTTTTTTGCTTCAAGATATTTCCCCAGACAAACTGCAGATTTAATAGGGACAGAGAAGGAAGTGTGGTCAGTGTGAGAAGGAAGCATCTGTAATGTCCCTTTGCTGGGCAGTGAGACTGGTTAATCTGGCAAGATCTTCAGTGAAGGCTCAGTGCCCACTGTTCACACATGACCTCCTTGTTGCCTTGTTCTCTTTTACCACTGAAGTCAGTCTTGAATGTTGCCTGCTGAAACCGAGGCACTGTGTGTCTGAGGTGACACAGCATTACAATATTAATCCTCAAGTTATCTGACTGTTCCATGGAGGCTGTGGAGTAGTGTGTGCATCTTACGGAAAGGAATCATGTCTTTATTCTGCCTAGTCCACGTGATAACTGTGATTGTTCAGGTGCCTACAATGGGCTTCTCCATGGGCATGAAAAATGGAAACTCCTTTCTCATCTTGTGTGAGGGAGAAATAGCAGTCTCAGGAGCATCTTCCTCATAAGGTGTACCTGCCTCCTGTCATCCAGCAGGACAATACCAGCTTCCTCTGAGCTGGAAGCAGCAATAACAACTTCATGGTGATCACCACTGGTACCCCTCTCTATGGCTTTAATAGCTTTAAAGTTTAGCCATTCAACATATGGTTGAAGGAGCTGACATCTATTCAATATTTAGTTTGTATTTAATTACTTTTATTAATTTCTGCAGATTATTGTCTATAGAACACAGATTAGTAATTATGTAATGAAGTGGTAAAACCACACATGCTTCTATATAAAATAATATTTTTTAAAAAATTTAAAAGATTGTCTCAGTATTTTTAGCACATAGAAACTTTTATGTAACATTTTTCAAATGTTTATGTAATAATTTTTTAATTTAGGATGCCTATAATTTTTGCTCTTTTGAACTGTGAATGATTGCTTTGTAGTTCACTGACTATTTCATGGAAGTCTGTTTCATTTAGTGTGCTAAATTATGATCAGTACCGTCCAAAAAAATATAACTGGATTAGATTCCAGGTATTTTGTATGTAATAGCTCAGATGATCTTACAAGTTCCTTCTCAATTTAGATCTGAAGTAGCTCTGTTAAAATGATTGAAAATCAAAGTGTGATTAGTGTGTCTCTCACTGTCCCCTTTCACATCAGCACTGGGTACAGTGCTGTGCAAACCAGCTCCCTGTGCCTGATGCAGCAGGAGTTGCACATCATGCCCCCCACTTGCAGTCATTTGTTTCCTTATTCCCTGTATTGTGTTCTTCCCTATGTTTGCTGCTTGAACATTTTCATTTAAACTCTTTATTAGATTGAAAAGATTAATTTTGTAGTGTTTCTTTTTTTTTTTTTTGCTGTTATTAGAGGTGACCTGTAAAAAAACAGTAAAATGTAAATAATTTATGCATTCTTATGAACAAGTTCCTTAGTGATTAAAAGAAGCTTCAGCACTTTCACTGTAGCACTGTGACAATGAATCATTAGTAATGCCCAGTTTGCCAAAGTCCCAGGCATGCAGCTTCCAAAAGCAACAGACACAAAACCAGCAGTATTATTTTTTTCTCATTCATCAATTTTTGTAAAGTCAAATTGCCTTTCTGGAATCCCCACAGCAATTTGGAAATGATGTATGAAATCAAATATTCTTACCTGCACACTGCACAGGGAAAAGAAAAAAGAAATAGCTTTCCTATCAGTGCTCTGACATGCTATTTCAGTGATACTTGATATCCAGTCAAAAATAAGATATTAGTTCCAGATGCTGGGAAAAATCCCATTTACAGATACCTTTCTCACACTTTCTTCTTCAGCTTTCCTGTTTGTTCTCTCAGAACTATTAATCTTGATAGTTTTGTCTTTTAGAAAACATATTTGTTAATTCAAGTCCATCAAGACTCTTCAGAAATTTTGAAGTGATTTTTCTCTTGATTTTCTCAAGAGATGGCTTAGGGAAGTATATGAGCTGTATGATCTCTCAAGGGACATTGCTCTACTCTATGATTCATTAAGATTACTTATGCATTTTTTTTCCAGTTTTCATTGCATTGTGTTTTAGATTAGATAATTAGATATTAGATTAAATTAGGTATTTTTAATCTCTCTCCATAAGCAGAAAAAAAAAACCTTTTGCAGTGTAAACTTGTCTTGTTTCTATTGTTCTTTTAATTTTAATAAGAAAAATGCAGTTTTCCTTCCATTTGACATGGAATACTTACCACAGAGGAGGTTAGAATTGGTATACTGTCTTAGATTATATAAAACTCTGCTTTTTAGTTAAAAAAATTAATTTTAGTTAAAAAAATATTTCTGTTTTGATCACTAGGATCAAAGGTAAGGTGGTAAACTTAAAGAGATGATATGTTAATTAACATATGATAGAGCTCCAGAATTTATTATTTGTTTAGATGATCTTAATACAGACCTTTTATTTTGAATTCAGATATGAAAACAAAGAAAAAAATTTAAACAAACAAACAAACAAAAAAAAACCAGAAAATAATGTGGTAAATGCTATGTAATTATCATAGAATCACACAATAGTTTGGCTTGGAAGAGACCTTTACAGGTGGAATGTTAACAAATGGAAGAAATTTTTTCATTTGAGGTTTAAAAGGAATTCATGTTAAGACCTTATCTTCAGGTTTCTGTGCACCAGCTCCCTGAGAACAATGAACACATTTGGAAAGATGTCCCAAGGTAGTGTACTAATGAATGAGGCAATTCCTCAGTCTCACCAAACTGTGAAAGTCATTGGACATCAGTAGGTTTCTTCCTTCTTTCCAAACAGTTGGGAAGTACTGTCTACTGGTTAGTGGGCTCAGTAACGTACTAGGGCAGAAACTCCTCCCAGTCACAGCTGTATGCATCCAAGCCAGAAACATGGTGAATTACTGTGTATATCTCCACAGAAGCATTGAAATATTATTGTATCACTTTTGATACCTGAGGAAGGATATCTTTTCTCAGCTAATTCTTCATAGCACCACATCATACAGTGTAATAGAAAATAAAAGGGACTGTGATGATATTCTTCTTGGGAAGTCCTTGTCAACTCTTACGTATCTTTATCCTCTTTATTTTTATATTCAGTTCTGATGGAGATAAAACATCTTCAGGAAGGAAAAATATTCTTGTCTCTCCTTCTTTTTCTTAAGGGTTAAAGACACTTACTCACACATCCTAAGATTTTAATGACAGAACTGTGTGTTTCAGGATTTTCTCATTTTATAACAAGTACTTCAAAACATGAAAAAGAATATCTATAAGTAAGGAACTCTATTATGGGGCTTGCTAGGTCCACTACAATCCTTTAGAAATAAAGCATGATTAGTTATCCTTATAAGTGTAATGCTGTATTAAACATGTTCTGGGGCAATTCTGCTCTTTCCTGACTGGGTACTTGATGTCTGAAGGAAACTGGCATGTGAGTTCAGCCATCTCCTGAGTATAAGCAGCTGCATATTCTCTCTTCTCTGCCAGGCTTCCTGTTTGCATGCAGCTGCTAGAAGCATAATGTGTGTGAGATCTCAGTGCTTTTGGAAAATGGTGCAATTTTTCCATGGAAAAACCTGATAAAAATGTGTGCAGGTCAAACTTCGGTTAGGAGCTATTAAAAAATACCTTGTGACAGATATTTATGTCCTATTTTCCCAAATTCCTTTTTTTCTGCTTCTGTTGAAACTCTGGTTATCTATACCCATGCAAAAGTAGGTATCCCTTTAACGTGAATGCCTAAATAAATATTCAATTTGATCTCAGTCAACTATAGTTAGTGCAATGTAGTTTTTCTTCTTGGTAGTAAACTTATCATTCCACTGTGTGTATCAGTAATGCTCTTTATTTAAGGTAAAATTCCATCCATCTGACAGATCAATAACTTGGATCAAATTAACAATGTACCTTGAAGTTTGATTTCTAAGGATCAGAGTATCTTTTTTAATCAAAGATACAAAGACATTTCTGAAACACCATGTATGTTGTATCTCACTTATATGACAGCCAGAGCCAGGACAAGGGACAATGGGCACAACTGAAACACAGAAAGATCCATCTTAAGATAAGGAATAACTTCTTTACTGTGAGGGTGACAGAATAGGGGCACAGGCTGCCCAGAAAGGTTGTGGAATGTCCTTCTTTGTAGGTATTGGAAAGCCATCTGGATGCAATCCTGTGCAATTTGCTCTAGGTGAAACTGCCTTGCATGAGTGGTTGAACAGGATGATCTCCAGAAGTCCCTTCTGCCCCCAACCATCCTGTCATTCTTATTCATCCCAAACACACAATGCATGTTTGTGCACTCTGCACTAAGAAAACTGCAAAAAGAACTGTAAAAAAAATGCATGTGTTGTCTCTATAAGTTATTTATTTTCAAATCACCTATTATACTGGGAAAAAGTCTTGACTCTCTCTGCATTTTAAAACTCTTCTCTCCATCCTTTTTGGGGCAGATAGAGAAAAACCGGTTGAGAATTAATCCCCTAAAATTCAGTTTTTCCTTTATATGGTATATGTAGCCCACATAAGGAAAAAATGATAGTTTGGGATTTGCCTATCTTTAGCATGGATTGAATGGGTTCAGAAAACATACAATTATCATAAGGAAATTTATTAGCCACATAAGAAAATTAGCTCCTGCTGTGATCTTCACAAAGAACTAACCTTAATAAACTATAGATAGATGAATTTATATGAAATTTCTCATAGATTAAACTCATGGACCTCTTGGGGAGAAGAAAGAAAATAAAAAAGAAAACTTTATATGTCACATTGGCTTGAAATTGCATCTAGCGCTAGGTTCAGTTGGATTAGCTCATCTGCTTTGTAATATATTAGATCCTGTGTTCTCTATCTGCTTTCTATCTCTATGCAGATAGAGATTTCTTTTATACACCTAACCACACCTGCTGCATGACTTATTTCAGCTGGCAAACCCTTTCACATAAGGAGCTATCCTTTAGTATAGTTCATATATATCCTTTATATGCATATGATATAGTAATATTCCATTGTGTTTGAGGAAGAAAAAATTAAAGGTTCAAAAAGTATACTATATCAATTCCACACTCATTAGATAGTGTATCTAGTAAAACAGTATTTTTTGTCCTGTGGATATGGGGGGATTTCTTGTTTCATTTCATTAATGCAATTGTACAGAGAAGAAATTTTCAGAAGGCAGATATAATATGAACTTTGAATTATCAGTGTTGATTTTTTTCAACTACAATTTAAGAGCACAAAGGAGATGCATTACCTAAGGTTCAGAGAAGGGCATTATTATAAGAGAAAAAAGGTTGCTGTGGGTCAGACCAAAGGTTTATCTATCCTACTAACATGTGCCCACCAGAGCTTTTAGATCAAATGTCTAATAAGGACAGGGCAAATAAGGGTTCTCATTTGAACTGTTTTCAATTTTTAACTAGCTTTTTCTCACAGGACATTCTGAGCCAATATGGTTTCAGAGGCTTTTGCTTGCATGTAATGTTACAGTTTACCCTGGAGGTACTGTAAACTCAACATTTTCAACATCTTGTGGCACTCTTGCTTTGCCTGAGCAACTGCCTCCTTTGTTTTGAAACTGGCTTATACTAGTTTCATTTTATGTCCCCACTTCTTATATTGGAAGAGACAGTGTGCAATTTCTGCATGTCTACTGTGTCTATGTCTGTTTGATTTTATAGTCCTCTGTTATCTCTATCTCTCTTTCTGAGACACAAGAGTCTTTTGAAGATGCCAAGACAGTTTGTTGCTTTTCATGTGGGAATAGTCTAATGCTACAGAATGTTCTTACCAACATGCTCTGGACCTTTCCCTGTCTCACCAGATCTTACTTTGAAGGACTTAAAAAGCAGCATAATAATACTTCTTTTTCATTCATTATGCTTTTCCTAATAATTTCTGTTTGGGATTTTGACTACTGCTGAGTACTGAGCAGTGAGCTGCTGGTTTTAGAGAGCTATGATAATCCCACAGAGCCCACCTAGTCAGCTCAAGGATCATCATTTCATATGTATATCACTTGCATATGTATGCTTCCCTTGTGCTTCACTTTACATCTACCTATTCATTTGTATTTCTGCTGCTGCTCTCTCTGTTCCAGGTAAGCTTACTTGTCATGTTACAATAGAGCAGAGAAATCACAAACCCGGATAAGTTGCTTCTTTTTCTCTCCTGATGGGCAGTTAGCTTTCCTAGGATTTGAAAACATTGACTTAAATGTTTAGATGTTAGAATATTGCGTGTAAACAGACAATGAGCCCATTTGTATAAATAACTGATCCTGAAACTTGAAGGTTATTTCTGAAAACACAGGCTTAAGACTCATCACACTCATCTAGTGTTTCGTCTATCAGTCCTTTCGTGTCTTTGGCAAATCCACAGAGCAACACCATGTACAGCCACGACTTAGCTCTTGAATGTATGCTCCAGTTAAGCAATATACACTTGGCTCACTCTGCATTTGATGAATTGTATTTCAATTACAGATGTCTTTCCATCTTACTATGATGTTTATATGCAGAATTAATGTTTTCAGTAAGATTTAATAAATTATTTCCTCTGTGACACTTTACCTTTTTTGCCTATTTTTCATTCTTTTCTATTCTTTTGGAATAGTTTGCCTCTAATATTGTGGAAGGAATTCTGTCCAGTTTCACTGAGATATTCATTACTGTCGTTCTAGCAATTCTTTTACAAATTGGTGTTATTAGTAAAAATTATTTAGATATTCCTAACAACTCACCATCACTGCCTTTTAAGCTGATATTTACTGCTTTCCCTGAAGGCATAGAAAGGTTTTAGTGGTGTACCATATCATTAAATTTCTCAATTGCCACAATAGTATGTGTGTTGTACAATGTCTTCAGGGAGAAGAAAAGAATGATTTATCTAGGTCAAGTCTTATAGTCATTGATTGATTTTTAGCTTGAGTATTAGAAAAATTGCATCTGTTTGAGGAAGTAGGTGCTTATGTGTCTGATACAAAAGTCTCTGACTGAAAAACACATCTATCATAACAATTGTACCGATATAAGTTGTTCACAAGCTATTTATTATATCTATCAAGCTTTAAAAAATGTATACCACAACTCTAAATGTTATATGCAATTATTCACTTTCTCTCATTTGAGTTCAGAAATTATTTTGAAAAGTATCTCTTTAGAGCTTGGAATCTTCAGCTTTCATTTTTCACCCAGCTGTGAAGTTGATTCAGAACTCCTTTTCATCTAGTAGTGAACATACAAAGTTTTAAAATCAAGAAATTATTTTATTTGCACAGTGTTCTGTCTGTTGTGTTGTAAAGTCTTAATCAAACCTATTTCTTCTTGTAAGATAATTGCAGAACAATTTAGCTGGAAAGGACTTGAGAGCTCTCCATCAAGTTGGTCCAACTTCCCATGCAAAGCTGGGCCTGCTACAAAGTCAGATGAGGATGCTCAGGACTTTGTGCAGTAGAGTCTTGAAAACCTCCAAGGACAGAGACTACACAGCCTCTCAGGTCAACGACTCCACTTTCCTCTGGTGATTTTGTGGGTTTTTCTTATCTTATGTCCACACTTTACCAACCATGATTCATGTGCTTCTGCCAGGTGTGGGCATGAAGAGGCAACTTCCATCTTCTCAGTGGCCAGCACACAGGTATGGGCAGGCTACTGTTGCAAGCATGGCAAGTAATTCAGCTTTATTTTTGTCTGCTCTCACTTCAGGCAACTGCCCTATAGAATAATACATCCATGTTTTCTCTTGACAGATTTTTCCTGTTAATAGAGCACTTGAAGCTCTGGTTGTGTTTGACGTCACTTGCAAGTATCATCTCTAGGTGAGCCTTGTCTTTCCTCACACTGTCCTTGCTTGTCTGAGCTATATAGTCTTCCTTGTAAACTGTTCCTACTTCCCCGTTCTGTGGTCTCTGTTTTTGATTTGAAGTGCAGTCATGAGTTCCTTGTTAAATTGATCTACTAATCTGTTTCTCTTCCTGATTATTGTGAGGGACCATTCCTGAGATAAGATATTGCTCTCAAAGATACATCAGCTTTTACAAGAAGCCCCCTACAGAGCTGCTTCTCTTAGGGTCACTCATACAAATTTATAGATTATGCCAAATTTTTCACTTCTAGCCCCCTGAATCTATAGTGTGCTACTTACTGTTTTCTCTTCCCTCCCCTGGGATCTTGAGCTTTTCCATTTCATGGTCCCCACAACCAAAGCTGCCACTGATTATTATATTCCAAATCAGTCTGTCCCTGTTAGTGAATATCAAACCCATTGTGCATTTGCCTTATCCAGTGCTTGTATCAAGGAATTATCCCTGATACCTCCCCAACAACTCAACTGCTTGGTTCTAGCTGTGTTGTCCTTCCAATAGATTGCAGGAAGATGAAAATTCATCCTAAGAATCTGTCTCTGTGGTTTAGAATTCTTCTTAATTTGTTTCATAAAAGACATATTAGGCTGAAAGGTGGTCTGTATCTATCTCCTACCACAACAGCACCCACCCTGGCACCTCCTTTGATTCTGGCCTAATTCTCCTTTGAAGCCGAGCATTATAGAGAAAGGTAAAAGGAGACTTTGAAAAAACAGAATCAGTAGACTGACTAATTATCATTTGTATAACTTAAGAATCAGTTCTTAACCATGTATACTAACAGCTTGTAAAGTTTTTGCACACTTCACAGTACATATTATTAGTAGACCTCAAACTTTTAATAACACATTTTTATCTGTTTACTAAGATTCATATACTCATATAGCCTGTGCCTAATGTGGCTTTGGAGGAAATTCTGAAAAACCTGGTCTAAGCATCTGTCTTAAACTGTAAGCATGTTGAAGTATTTTATTCATGTAGGCTTACTTGCCTCTCTTTCACAAGCATCTTTCTTTTCTAACATCTTTCTTTGCATTTCTCTTCTATGATTCCTCTAATAAATTCACAGAAAGAGACACTGAGCATTATTTGGAATTGTTATTGTAGTAGGATGACTCTTTCTATGTCTTTTTCCTATATATACTTAAAGGATGCTAAAGAACTATTGTTTTTTTTAGTCAAGTAAGAATGACTCATTAACACATAGTGGCATAACTGTATTTTTCAATTAATGATAGTGAAATGTTTTTTGATAGTCTGAAGTTATTTGAAGATAACCTGAAGAAGCACTGTGTAGAGTTTTCATATTGCTGCTTATGTAAAATTATACTTCTTTCAGTTCTCAATACTGTCAAATCATCTAATTCACACAATACAGCACTCATCATGTCTTGCTATTTCTATTTGAATTTGTCATTACTTTGTTATAATTCACATTTTAGCTCATCTTCTCTTGACAGTCTTTTTAAAATTGAAGTGGACAATTATTTACTGAGAGTGTTTTCACATGACATTTTTGTGTTCTTCTTGTGTTTTCTTCCATACATGGAGGGGAGAGAAGAATTAATAGTGGTGGTAGTTTTCCTCTACATAACAGAAGCAGCTAATTTATTTAGAGATCTAGGTTCTGTTTATGGCAGTGAATTAACTGGTTTTTTTAATGCAGTGTAATTTAAAGTCACTTTCCTGTAATTCTCCTTTTTATTTTTGCAGATAATTGCTATGTGAAAAATGAACACATGGTAAAGAATTGTTAAATGAGTAATCTCATTTTTAATGCATTTATTCTATTAGCTACTGCGTATCAGAGAGGGCTGCACTATGTTTTGGCATATACCCTGGGGTGCCAGAAATCTATTGGCATAGAGTTCTTGCACAATCCATTTATTTAGTTTAACTATCAATTTTAGCAGATTTTGGTGCTTCATAAGTATGTAAGCTTTCTGTTTTATATGAAGAACTTGATTGCTGAACCACCTTGACATTCAGTCATTCCATAGCTGAGGAGATGAGAGTTGTTAACCTTCCTCTTGAAACAAGCAGAACAGTAGACAATAAAGGTCTGAAATTGAGATATTATTAACAGTCTTAACAGAAGCATAGTCCTGAAAAATAAACAAATGCATGTAATTAACCATTTCTTTGCTTTTTTTATTTTTTTTTAATAGACCTTTAGTGTTAAAATATATTGAGTGAACAACAAAGTAAAATGTGGCCAGGAGAGACAAGAAGTCTGCAGGGGTAGAGTCCTGTTAAGTATTGCAGAATTCTGCTGGAAAAGGATTCTTTATTAAAAAAAACCTGTAACTAGCATTATCATGTTTCATTTTGAGTTACCAACATTATTAAGGAATCTTAACTATGATACCGCTTAATACCTCTGCAGAATATTAAGCCTGTGGGTTTATCTCTGCTGAATCTTTTGTTGTTTCTTGTTCAGAAAAAAAAAAATTGTCAAGAAATAGAGAGAAGTTAATGAATATACAAGGTATTGTATTGTGATATTGTAAAATTCCTTTTCATAAGGAGAGCTGCTTTTTCTAAAAGACCAACTTCTTGGGGTTTTGGGATTTTTTTTTTTTTTGAGAACGAGCTGGACCTTCACATTTGTGGCTGCTTTTCAAATTAGCTAAACTAATAAAGTGGTAGCATTTTTAACAAACCAGAAAATTTAATATTAATCAAATATACCCAAAAGCATGTAATAAGCAGAGCAAAAGATATTTAAGCTTCTTTCTAATATCCACTGATACATTTTATATTTGCTTTACTAAATCAGGATTGGGGCTAAAATAATTGTTCCTATTTCTGTTAATTTTTCTAAAACTAATGACTGCATTGGAATTAGACAGAAGACTATCAGTTGTGATTTATACTTCATTTGAGAAAAAATTCAAGCATTTTTTTGTTTGGTTGTTTTTTTAATACAAGATTTTGATAATTTTGAACAGTATCAATTTTTAATTTTTGTGCTTATTTGGGGGCATTTAATATATTGTTTTGCAGCCATCAGTAGTATTGTGTTCTGAAAAAAGAGTTGGATTTTTAATTAAAATTGTCTTATTCTTTCTAGATCCCATACACCAATGTAGTACTAAAGAACTAATCTGTCCTTGACCCTCACCATTTGCACATTGAGATGATGGGAAGGAGGAATTTTCCCAGTGAGGCTCATGGAAAAAAGTGTTTGTGAGTTGGGGATACTTTTTTGTTGCTGTTGTTTTGTTGCTATTGTTATTGCTTCCCCCAAACACCCTTTCCTTCTGCTGCTACAGAAAGAGAAGTATTGCTGGCTATCATGTGTACAAATGGATTCTGAATAAGTTGTTTCTGGAGTGGAAGAGACTCAGAAAGAGATTTCAAGCTACAAAGATTTACCAAGTTTCTGAATTTTTTTTAGTTTTTTATCTTGAAAAGCTTAGTGTAATAAAAGCTACGAGAATGCATTTTCTTTATTTCAGAGAAGGGTTTCCTGTGGTTTGGCTTTATTGGGTTTTTGTACCCTTTTTATTTCAGATATGGTGTTGTAAAAATGTATATATTTAAAAATGGCCTACACACTGGTTGTTAATGCTCCACTATATTTGAGCAGCTCTAGAAATAACTTCCTTTCCCTAGAGTAACATATTCTCTAGTTCCTCTTTCCTTTAGTAAAATGTGCTAAGACTAGTCATGATTGCTGAAAGAAATTGAAAATAACTATTTCTTTGTTCTGAATACTAGAATAATTGGCTCAGTCACTCTTTTAATTTGCATCTTATAATATATTTAATGAACCAGGAGGCATCAAAAAGAGTCATTTCAGGCACACCATTCTGTATTTCCACACTGTGAATGAGAATGATACAATCTTTTCAGAATTTGGATTTTAATTTAAACTCTTTCATTCAATTGAAACGAATGATAATGTCCAATACTTTTGAAGTGTCTTATTTATTTCTTTACTTTGGATAAATATTATCTTTTCATGCACAGAATTGCTGTTTCTCCAACCTTAACATGAACATTATGTACACCTTTGGAAGCCAATTGAATAGTGTTGGGATTTTGTGTAAGATTTTATTCTTTGATATTACTGCTCTTCATGGTTTTGTGGTTGTGTTTTGGGGTTTTATTCAGAAGCATCAGCTTCTTTCTTTAGTAGATCTCAGAAAATATCTTTATTTTGCTAGAAAAATAACTTTTGCTTTTTTACTTTCTTTCTTATTTTTCTCTCCACTTTGTTTCTGTGGAATTTTGAAACATAGAAATGACACAGATATATTCAGTCATTATAAGTTATTAAAAATGTCTTCAATGTGATAATGAAAGCATAGAACAGGTCCATTCCATTTTCTTGTTTGCTTGGTTTTGCTATGTAAAGAGAAGATATTTATGTTTTATTCTACTTTTGGTTTTATTGTACTACTGCAAAGATTAAAATAAAATAACTTAAACCCCTTACCAACAGCTCTTTGAAGTCCTAGCTCCATTTATTCATGAAATCAAGAAAGTTACAGCTTCTGAATATGTCAAACTTCATCTTGAATTTTACTTTTAATTTTATCTGAAAGGGTAATGTGGTGGAACTGCACCGTGTTTTTTGTCTTCTCACATTTATTAAATCTAGATAGCTTATGCCTTTTAAGTATAGCATTAATCTTGTGATGCAGTGAAACACCTGAATAAAAATACTCTTTTATAAAATAAAAATTAAAGGCAGCACTTACTGTCATAAACCAACTGTAACACATCATTGAGTTTCTATAGCAAATCTTTTCATGGTTGGATCCCCAGCTCTGTATGAGACTGAGCTATGTAGAAAGCACATTCTTACTCCATTCTCAATGTGCTTTGTTCTTTTCTTAGGCTGACATAGGCTAATATCATTTAAAGGGGAAGATAAGGAATAATGACAGCTCAATGAAACAAGTTTTTATTTATTGAGTAATCTCTGGATTATCCTGGATTCATTAGGATGCTGGGAAGGTAATCCGTGGGGGTGGATTGAATGCCTGACCTTCAAGAGGTAGTCTCATTCATTTGGACACCAGCAAGGAACAGTAGTCTAGGAAAGAAAAGCATAAACTCATAAAAATCTTCCTTTGTTGAACTGACATATGGGAATCATAGAATAGTTTGGATTGGAATTGACCTTAAATATCTCTTAGTTCCAAAGCCTCTGCCACGGGCTGGGACATTTTCCACTAGACCAGGTCCCATCCAACATGCCCTTGAACACTTCTAGGTAGGGGGCATCCACAACTGCTCTGGACAACCTATATCTGTGCCTAGACACCCTTAAAATAAAGAATTTCTTCCTAATGTTTAATCTAAGTCTCTCAGTTTAAGCCGTTACCCTTGATCTTGTCATTTCATGTCGTTATAAATGTGGGAATAGGGGAGGCTGTTTTGACACAGCCTGAGCGTCTTCTCTAGGAGCGTTTAAGACAAAGTGTGATAAGAACAGTATTACATACACCTACAATGTTGAAATAGCAGATGAGGGAGTCTTACTCTCCTTCCTATGTGGAGACATCCCATTCATCTTTTGTCATTTTGGCATTTTGTCAAAGTATATGTTAACAAGAGACACAAAGTAAGCTGTAAGCATGTTTAAGTCTAGGGTTCTGTATAGCTACATGTACAGAAAAGACATCTTAAAGTATATTTTAAAATTATTAAAAAAGTCTAAACAAATTTAGAAAAATTCTGTTTCTTCTGTGTTTGCAGTTAACTTGCTTTAATAGATTGCAACAAATAGTGTGTGTGTGAGAGTTGATTAACACTTGTTAAGTGTTTTGCACTTATCTGCTGATTGTAAGTAGGCTTAAGATACTCCTTTCAGGAAGTAGAATATATAGAAAAGCAAAATCAAGTTAGAAAAAAACATTTAGCATTTGAAAAATGCCTGGTCATATCAGTGAGCACTGAATGAGTTTGAACTACCCCTTCCAATGACTTCAGAAGTTTGATTGTGGAGTTTTCACAAATTTCTGTAAGCCAACTACTAAGGAATTACCTGAACTTTGTTTTTAGTATGGATATGGAAAACATATATAAGGTAAAAGGAATACAAGTCAAATGATGCCTCTGGCAGAAATTTAGCAATTGCTTAAACAGTGTTGAAACAGGAACTTACACCATATTGCATTAAGCTCTGTTAAAGAATCTTGAATACTGAAGGCAAATATAGTAAATCTGTAAAAAATAGCATGGATGACCTTGGTGACAATCTTCATTGTAATTCTATCCTTGTAGGTTGCTCAGTGCATGCTACACTTATGTGCTTAAATTTGCAGCAATTTAACAATGCTTACTTATTGCTAATGATGTAACTCAGTTTTGGATATTGAAAATCTCTTTGTGGGGGTCATAACCTTCTCCTTCAGATTGCAGATGATACTGTATTAAGTATTGTAAGTTTATGAAGTTAATCTAACCTAAGAAGTGGTTTTGATTTTATTTATTTATTTATTTATTTTTTCTTTTTGTGAAAGAGAAATTTAATTATGGGAGAAGTAAATGAGTAGGCATATTGCTGTCAAATGGAAAATGTTGCATGTTCTGTGATGGAGTCATCAAGTCTAAGTATGTAACCTTTCTGCTAACCTAGCTTTCAATGATAATTGTCTGACATACAGGTGAATCACACTGTCTTAAAATAGAATTAATGAGCATTTCCATTGGGGGTGCAATCTACTACATTATTAAAGAGCATCTGTGTTCTTTTAATTATGGTAATTTCACTGTTTTAAGTAGTGTTTTACATTTCCTGATGGGAATGTAACTATACCCAGCATATGCTTATTAAGTGCTTAGCAAACACAGTTGTCTAAACGAAATCCAAGGTGTTTCATTTCCTTCCGTATTCTCAAAACCTGCAAAAGAGAAATTCCAAATACAGGACCAGAATCCCAGGTACAGAGCACACTATTCACAACAAGTCATGTCCACCTACTTGGAAGTCTACATGAGTGGTTTTCATCCTGTATTTCACAGCATATTTTCAAGGGATTCATGAACAGTAGCCAAGGATGAATCTATATGTATATACATAAAGTTTTGTCTGTGTATGTGAAATTTTAAAAGGGCTCTACCTGCTCATTAAAAATCATTACAAAAATATGTATCTTTTGGCTTGCAACTATATTTATTAGAGGTGAGCAGTAGTTATTCTATTATTTTGAGAGTTAAATGGTTTCCCTTGACTCAGAAGAATTTTGAAAGTTCCCTATCCCTTGAAAGCCAGTAGTGTTTCAGAAAAAAAAAAAAAAAATTAATGGATCTCACCCAGGATGCCTGGGCCTATGAAAGATTCCCTTTTTCAGTTGTACTCATGGGACAGAAACCTACCTGTGTCTTGCAAATACCATCTGGAGCTCAGCAGAGTTGGAGACCAAAAAGGTGGATGTAGTTTCTGGAACAAAGGAAATAACGCATCTTTTTATATGATACTTAGAGTCTGTGAAGAAGACTGAAAATGAAGAAAGGCCATTTATTATCTAGTAAGTCATCCTATTACTGATGGTATTTAAATCCTGACAGCTTATTATAGAAGGGTATTAGTATCATTGATGCCTCTGACTAAAAGATATTAGGGCATGGCAAACTACATTGTTTGTAGTGTTTGTTTATTTGTTTGTTTGACATGCATTCCTGAATGCATGTACAAATTTGATTTCAAGTACAGCATAGAGTGGTTACTAAAAAAAAATGAAAAGTAAAAAATTGCAACACTCAAGGAAGGAAGCTGCAATAAAGAGTCACATCAATATGTGACAATTAGGCAGTTATTCTGTATCTCCTTGTAGAACTGTATTACTTTGAAATTTATATCCCAAATAATTTGTTTCTAAATTCTATCAAAGAATAAACATTGTGGTTTTATTTGTCAAATATCTTTCCAGAAAAATTGAAGTGCCTCAGCCACTATTACACAGTCTGGATAGCTTAACATCTTATTTGAAGAAGCAGTGTTCATTTCTTACACAATTGGAGCAATTTAGAGAACCTGCAGGACCCAAAAATTTTATTAAGTAAAGCCGTAATTGCAAGAAGACTCAAAGTTTTGTCTTTTTTTTTATGTCTTCAGAGAAGCAAACTATCTTTTTCTTGATATGAACAGTTCAGTATTAAGTTCTATGAGAAGGCAATTAACTTGCAGAAATAAACAATTCACTTTAGAATTATAAGTATGATAAGAAATGTCAAAGTGGCTGCTAAAGCCAAAAAGTGAAAGAAAGTGTTCTCTTTGATGAAGAGTCACAAGTTTCTACCACAGTAGTCTGTATCATAGAGGGTGTTATAGTCCCTCTGACCTTCAATGAATCTGAAATATTAATTTCACTTTCAAGTGTACACTAAATCTTGTCCTTTTTATCCTGAGCTTCATAAAGCTAAATATGACTTCATAATAAATATCAAAAATTTTTTAACTTTGTTAGATTTGTTTAATCAGTATATACCTGGATTTTAGTTTCTACTGATACACTGAGCAGTCAGAGCATAGTATGACAGCTATTTATTTAATGTAAAAAAGATATAATGACATTCACGAAATTATAAGAGAGGTACTCAAAAATATGACACTAGATTTTTAAAAATCATTTGGATTTTTCTATTAGCAAAACGATCCTGTATATAATGGATAAGTTATATATCAGTTCTTGCTGTTTTCATTTGATATAAATCCAAGGAAATAATTTAGAATTCTTGTGTATGATGGAAACCAAATTTTACCAGACCTGCCTCATTATTGAGTCAGACTAATAAATTCATCACAGACCGTCAAGAAGTTTCCTTTAAAGAAAAAATCCAAACTCTACTGCTGTTGGTGTGGATAGTTTTTTGATAGCTTTAAATATTTACACCATATAGGGAAAATATGAGATACCATGAAGAAGCCTTTTCAGTCTATTCAATAAGAACCTGTACAAAGTTTTAGGCCCTATTTTTCTCTGCTTTAATTAATTCAAAATATTCATGGCACCTAAGTCACCTGAACATAAAAGTGAATGAAAATTCATGCAGATTTTTTTTCTTGTGATACACTTGAAATAAATTTTTAATCTTCAGTTGATTTTATTAATTTAATTTAATTTTAATTAATTTTATAAATGCAACAATGTTATTAATTAATAATTAGTAATTAACAATATTATTAATTATTTCTGTTGTTCACAGTCCTTCAATTATCATGATTCAGTTCAGATTATCAAGCAGCTTTGAAGCCTATAGCTGACTGTATGCAAGTTTGCAAAATACATATCCTAGAGAAGATTTTTGACTTTTACAGTGCGGATAAAATCTTCCTGTAACTAAAGAAATGGAAATAAACTGTCAATCACATTTAATTCAGGAGTATTTTTCTATGTTCTGTTAAGTTTAAACTGTTTAGTTTGAACAGATGCAGAACTGTGAATGCATGATGAAACAAACTTTAATCCAAAATTCTTTAAATAGCCTGGCAGTGCAGGAATGGTTTTCAACATGCACTGTCATTTCTACAGATAAAAGTCTCCACTCACAGTATTTGGATGACCTGAAAATAGATTTAGCCTTTGTAGCCTCATTTACCAAATATTTGAACTGAGAGCAAGCCCTTGGTACACACTGGAATTTTCCTTCAAAGGAAAGGAAATAGCTGCTAATTATTTTAGGTTAGATTTATAAAAAGGAGTCATCCATATAGAGGAAGGAGGATCATCTTAGGCAGCTGAGCAATGACTCATTATAACTTGTCTTGCTGTAAACATACACCTGATATCCCAGTATATGCTTAACAAAATCTGTCCCTCTGTTGCCTTATTGTCTTATTCCATTGCTATGTCATCATAACACTGTGGTTGTCTCTGTCACAGAAACACAGTTAAGAGTGCTGTCCTTGATGTGGGAGGAGAAGGGTTTTTGAATGAGCAGGTCAAATGTGTAAGTCAGAAAAACTGGTGGCAGGACTTGTCAGGAAATACTGGCAAGGTAAAAAAAAATCTGTAAAATATGAAGAATAGGTGACCAAAATGCTGTAGCTAAACTTGGAATAGAAATATAGATACTATACCAAAAAAGAAGAGAGGAAAATTAAAGGCCTCTCTTATGTAGATGATGCTGTTAGAATATGACTTGTCTGCCTGTGATTATCTACCATTTAAAAGTAATATGAATTTTTACAGAATTTTGCTAATGCTTTGTAGAGTTTGATTTATATTCATTTCTCTAATAAAAATGTTCTGGTTTCTGATGCTTTGTCTTTTAGTAGCTATAAGGTATAGTACTAGCAAGGCTCCTGAGTTAGTAAATACTCCTTTGTGACTCCTGTGAGGTGGATGGCCATGTGTCCTAAGACAAAAAGGTTGTTAATATCAATAGATTTCAGATGTTAAATGTTCATTGGTTTACAAGTATTGAACATCATGTCTTTCTTATCCTTCTCTCATTGTTCTTGTAATGCTGGGAAAATTAGGATGAAAGCAGAGCAAAACAACATGCTATCTCTAACTAGCAAGTTAACAATCCCGATGAAATTCAGTACTACAAGTTCTTTTCAGAATACGCAATAGGAATTTTTTTTAACATTTAAGTTGTGTTTGCATTAATTACAGCTAAGATTTATATAGCTATAACTAGGTTCTTGCAGAGTAAAGCTATTAGAGCTTTGGTCTCCTGGATTAATATTTAACAATATAAGTGTGGTATATGGTTAATGAAAAGAACCAAATACAATGCTTAGAATATTTCATGGACTGCTGGACATACATAATCTTATAACCTGCAAGGCCACATAATTTATTATTTCTATTTTACTGCTGATTAAATTAAAACTACGGGGAGTGACATTAGGGTTGTTACGTGAATTGCTTCACCCACAGTACTGGAAACAATAAATCACTGTTTTTAGTGATAAAATGCTGAAGTTTTTTTATAATCACAAAATCAGTACTACACAAAGATAGTTTATCACTACAAATATTATTATACATTAAAATAAACAAAAGGATGAAAAATTAGAGATGGTTGTTCAGAATGCTGCGGAACTAAAAATCTGCTTAGTTGTTTTGTTGATCTTTTTGTCAAAGTGGCATGGTGAATATGAAATGGAAGCTTGTTATGAGCAAGTGCACAAGGCTATAACAAACCTACATTAGAACAATTGGAAAGGGGAAACAAACTTTCTCAACATTTCTCAGCAGAGCCACAATCTTTGAATTTGGCTCAAAATAATTCATCAATGGGCCTTTTGTTATAGAGCTCATATGTAATTCATAATCCAACATAGAGTCATGGAATATTCTGAGTTGAAAGCAACCCATAGAGATCAGGATCCAACTTCTGGCCCTGCACAGGACAACTTGAGAGATCATACCAGGCTGGTTCAGGTAAAGACATTGAAGAGAGCTAGCCCTAAAATGGAGCTCTGTAGAACCCCACTAGTGGCCAACCTAATGTAACCCCATTTACTATAATATTTTGTCCAGAAAGATACTGTGAGAAACAGTACAGAAAACTTTACTCAAATCCAAAAGAAGTTTTAACTTAACTTTTCCTATATATAATCTTTGTAATCTTTATCTTATTTTTGAAAACTATCCTAGTGACTTTAACAACATTAAGACAAGGTTCCTTTTAGAATATTAAATACAATACCTAAACCAAACTCTTCAAAGTGCAATTTTTAATTTTTTTTTCATGTTTTATGGATGTACTATGGTTTTCTGAGGCATGAATTATTTTGTATATTCTTGTCATATCATAAAAAAAAACCAAAATAACATATACACAAAAAAAAAACCAAACTAACACCAACTATAAACACCCAAACAATTTTCTTACCCATCAGGAAGATAAGATTTTCATGTTTTAAGTGTTTCCAGCTACAGCAATTTCATATATTGTTTATTTTCAGAAATTCATGCGTGCCATCTGGTATGCAGTTCATACTGAAAATTTTACTCAATTCTTTTAGAGGCAAATGTCGTAGGAATATTTCTTTCACAGCATTTATATCAGGAAAGAAAATTAGTTTAATAAATAGGAAGAGTCAGCATAGGAAGGAAATTGGGCAGGAAATTTTGATGACTAATTGAGGAACTAAGAGATTAAGAATGTGAAAGTCTGCTGCTAATGACTAAACACTGGAGAACTGAAAAAGGAGGGGATGATATTTTCCAACAAACTAATACTCCTCTTCAATACTATTAAGACTTTTTTTTAATTTTGGGATGTTTGTTTCCATTAAATCTAGGTATGCATGATAAATGGATTATTGTTATATATAGATGTAGTGGAAATAATGCCCAGTCCAAAGATAGCTTTCCTTTCTTGTTTAGATCAGTGTTATTAAGCTTTGAAGTTTTTTCTAAAAAATATGTACTAAATCCTTTGAGGCCTACACTGTAAACTGATGCAAAGTTTCATCATATCCAGTCACATTTGAAAAACCTCTGAATGTTGCATTGTGTCTGATGATTGCTTAAGTGTCACCTCAAAAACTGCTAAAAGAAATGTTTTGTTTAGTGTTATGTGTAATGTTTTGAATTTTTTTCTTTCAATGCAAATTTGCCTTTGATCATCAGATAAACTACATTACAATGGTTTAATTTTAAATGGTTCAGTGCACAGTGAGACCACTGACTAAAGCAGTACTCCAGAAACTTTGGTTGTTATTTCCTTGTTTTTTAGCTTTTGATGAATATTAATACATATTTCCTCAGATTAGTCAAGCATTTAAAACACTCAAAATTCTTTTCTGTAAGAAGCAAAAAAAATCAGTGTCAAAAAATACAACAGAAATTTTAAGTAGAAATAGATCCACTAGCCACATTTATTTTGGGTTCTTCCATATATTACAAGAGCCATGAAATTTTTCTTGAAAGTTTGTGGTAATGACTGGACTTTTATGACAGATACAGCTCTCCAAGAGAGACTTCTTTACTGTGCATCAAGTCCTGTATCCCATAGTATCTAATACATCATTTTCAAATGACAGTGCAGTTGACAAGTTGCATGAGAAGAACATAAGAGTTAAAATTACAAGTGGAAGACATGAAAGTTTTCTCAAGTGTGGGAATGACTGAAATCAGCTCATCGATTGGTCTTTTTCTACTGGCAGACAATTCTGTAAAGCAAGTCTACACTGGGAGTGGAAGGGAAAACTAAAGATTCTGTGGAGGCCTTCACCTTCGCTTCTTCTGTGATCATATCCATCACAGCAGCATGTTCACTGTGGGGAAAATGGCATAAACTATGTGATCATTTTAATCTTACACAGAATGCACTTTTTTCTTCTTCACAGAACTGCTATTGGCATTTTAGAACCTGACATATTGAAAAGATTAAATATACTTGATACCATAATGAAGGAGGAAAGTTACTTTTCTAGGAAAAATGGAGAATGTTTGGTTTAATTCCAGACCATGGCATGTTTTGGTTCATTTGTATCAAGTGTAGCTCAAACTGCAGTAGCTATCAAACTGTAGCAAAGTGATATGGGACTATATTGTGTATTCTTCTGTCTAAACATGTAAATTTCCATAAAATAAAAACCTATGAGCAACATGAATCCAAAAACATTTTCAAAAAATCTTTGTTTTCTTGAAATTTGAGCTTCAGCATTTCTTTCCTCTGTTTTCCTCCTGTTGTAGACTGAAGAAGTAGGAAACAGTGTAGTCTATTTTAACCTAAGGTAGGAAGAAATTAAGTCAATATAATACTATTTCAAATAGTGTTAATTGTGCCAGTAGTTATGCAACTAGAAAATAACTATTCATGTCAGTGAAAGCTGTTTATCCTGGAAAATTAGTGTTATATTTTTAAATTTAAATTATTGATTAAACTGCATTATCATATTGTGGAAAAGAACAACCCTCGTATTATTTTTTGACTCACCAGAAAACCTTGGCGTCTGTAATCCAGTGCCATAAACCAGACTGTTTATTGCATATATTTTGTATTTACATTAAAGCAGTAGTATCTTGGAAGACAGAGATTTGATTTAAGGCAAGAGATTAACAAGAAGAATATAACTATTAGTAGATATTTTATGCTGCACTGGTATTTCTTTCTTGTAATGGAGGTCATTAAACTATAAATTTCTTTAGAACAACTCAGAGCTTTATCACTTGCTTCTGCAATTGTAAGATATTATATGATGCCATTACCAAATACAAAAATATTCCTGTTTTAAAATGCAGGTTATTCGCCTTTCTTTGTCTCTGATGTTACAGACTTTGGCCATTGTAAATTAAATTTGTTTCAATAAATTAAAAAATTGTGGAAAAAACAACAGGAGAAGGAAGTCTTCCAGAGTTTTCTCTCATGTCAAATATCATTTCATCTAGACTGAAAGGAAATAAATTATTTAAGACACTAACTCTATTACACAGTGGTTTCTTGTCATGTTTATCAAAGAACATGGTGGTTGTAGTACCATATATCATCTTCAAATACATTAATATCTAAGACACTAGGAAGTATAGTGCTGACATGCTTTGCAGGCCATACTCCATGTTTTGTCACAGAAATGTCATTAGAAATGTCATTCCCCTTTGCACCAATCCAACTAATTGGTCACTACGTAGGCAATGCCTTCTATAAACTCCAGTGAAAGAGTTTCCAAGTTGCTTCATAATAAACCACTTTTCTTCAAAACATTTGAAAGGAAGTTTTCAGTTTGAATTCAAATTCAGGAGATGGCTGAATGCTGCCTAGGAATGGACATCCCTTAGTATATCTAGAAGGACATTTTGAGCTTCGGTAGATTTGGTACTTTCAAGGTATCTGACTACTCAGATACCTCAAAAGGTTCTTTCAAGGATTCATTCAAGGTACTTTCAAGCACCTTCTTTTGGCTACCTAGGAGCCTAAAGGAGGCAGCACAACTTCCTGTGGTGCCATTGGTGAAGGAGGCAGTTTTCTGGCTTGAGGGTCTAAGAAGTCCTGCTGAGGATCTGACATTCTTTCACTATAAAGGGGCTCCAGCTTTCCCCTTTGGATGCCATATGCTATCTTAATTTATCTTAATTATGAAATATTGAAACTGTCAGTCTCTTACTGAATTACTCTCCTATTGTAAGAGACTGGTAATCTCTTACTGTTAATTTGTGATGGATAAATGGTAATAAAAATATTTTTATTGTCATTAAATATTATCTGATTCTCCAGCTGGCATGGGAACTCACCAATAACTTTTATTCTTTTATTCACATGTTGGAACAATGTAAATGCATTTTAATGGCTAAGTAACTGTTTCTCTGGACATTTTTTACTGTTAAATAGTCTAATGATCACCAGACTTCTACATGTATTGTATATGAACTAGGGAAACATATGTTAAACAGTAAAATTAAATATCTATGGAGTACTTTTTGTCTATAAATACAGAAAACTTGTCATTATCACTGAAGATATTTGTTAAAATCCAGAGATGAATAAATGAATAGTAGCTTATATACAGATATTTTCTAATTTTTTTTTTTTTTTTTTTACTTTCAGGTTAATTCTGCTGAGGACCTGACCCAGCCTGAGTCTGTCTCATTATAAATCCCATCTCTCTTTAAAGAAAGCCATAGAGGGCCTAGTACTTGTAAGGTCTTACACAATCCTGCCTTTCTCATATGATGTACAAATACTGCTACCACATAGGTGGCTTTGCTGTACCAGGCCCAGGTTACCAAGTTCTCCAGTGCGGGATGTACATCCACAGGGATCATGCTCGTGTCTGCATTTCATGATAATCATATTTAATTCAGCTCTGCCTTTTCTCCTACTCAGGTGATGCCTTAAGTTTTAGCTTTCACATTTTTCATATTCTGCGCTTCCTAGGTGTGTAGTTTTAAGTTTCATATTAAGTGTTAGTGAGCTCTCTTCACAGAGTAGGTAGACAAAACAATTCCTTTTCTAACTTGATACCAAGGACAAGTGTTACAAGTTTCAGGCGCAAAAGCATAAACAACAGTAGACTGAGGAGAGAAAACAAGAAGGATGAGACTACATAACCTGAAGCAGAAATTGGACAATTAACCCTGTTATGCAGATGGACCAAAACTTATAAAAATGTGAGACCTCATGACCAGTCATCCATTTTGTGACCATTTTTAGGTCCATCTTGGGTATAACCATGGCCAGGCTCCTGTACTGCCCAAGGTGTATCCTTTAGGGCCTTTCAATAGATACCTACTTTATTCTTAATTCTGTCTAGCCTCTGTTCTAGGTCAGCCTTCTCAAGGCATCACAGGTGCTGATGTGAATGGATGGCAAGTTTGGCCTCCAGCCTGGACTAGGAACTATTCCTTCAAACAAGTGCAAATGAATCCACTAAACTTCTTCTTAAAATTATCCTGATTTTGTTTGTTTGGGTTTTGTTTACTTTGATGGTTTTTTTCTTGTTACGTGATACTTAATTGAGCCATATAATTTGTATTTATGTTATATATATTTATAGGGAAGAATGTGTTTAGAAGTCAATCTTAAAGTTCATTATTAACTATGCACAGGATGCAGTTCACAGAGATACTGAAATTCAAAAATGAGCTTGGAGTTTTTTACGGGAAACTAGAAAATTCAAAATTTTCTTTTCATTGGTTTCTGAGGTATATTGTTGGTGGTCTCAATTAATTTTGGGTTATATTTCATGGAAAGGTCCATGCATCTGATATTTTTACTCCTGAATTCAAGAAAACTCTTGTTGCTTCATTGTCACCAATCTATCACATTCATGGTTTTTGGTATATATAAAAATGTTAGAGGATTTATTCTGGAGTGATATTCTGATGTAAAGGTTAAATTGTCAGTGCTTTCAGTACAAGAAATACTTTATGAACAACATTTGAGTTAAAATATTTTAGAGATTCTTAATCTATTCATTCACATTGCTTTTTAATATGGTCATGTAACTTATTTTTGCATCTTTTTTATTTCTACTAAAAAAAGTATTCTTATTTGTAACAAAACATTGTATATTACAACCTGAGAAATTTTGATGCTAATAAAAATCTATTATTGATTTATACAGAGACATTAGTGATTAATGTTGACAGAGGTAAAAATAAAACCTAAGTAATTTTCTGTACATAGACTAGTCTCTGCAATATAAGAAATATATCATACATTTTGACAGAAACTAGTAAAGTTGAAATAAGTTGTTGTTTAAGGGTTTTCTGATAGTTTGGGGTGAGTTATTTGGATTTTCTTTAGAAAATATCCTGGCAAACTTTTGCTTAAATGATAGGCAAGATTTTTAAGAGTTTATTCATTGTTTCATTCGGAAAAAAGAAATAATGAAGAATTTCCCCTCTCCCTTTCTCACCTAGTTATGTTTTCTGCAATAAAAAGCAGATACTTTTTCTGAAGTCTGGTATACAGAAGCAATTATATTTTTTGGCAAACAAAGACAGTATTTATATTTTCAAAATGGTTTCAGTATGCTATCCACTGTTGTTTTGTTGTTTTTTTTTTAATCTCACTAATTTAAGAGAGTCTCAGGGAAGCACTTCCCTCATTTTCGGTAAGCAGCATCGTTCTTTTAATTATGTGTGTACGTGTGTGCCCACATGCATGCACAGGAGAAACTAGTTAGTGCTTTGACCTTGGTTTTGCTAATTCTTCAACCGAGCTTTTCAATTGCATGGCCTAAGCTCATTTGTAGCTTTGTTCTGTGGAGGTGTGTGTTTGGCTTTTTTTTTTTCCTTTCTAATTTTATAGCTCTCATTAAATAAAGGTTCTGTTAATTGTTTATCAGCAGCTCTGCAGGCTGGCAGCTTTCCAGCTCAGCAACTTTAGCAAAACTGTGTGACCATTAAGTCTTTGTACTTTGCTGCTGAAACCTTATGGCCCAGAAATAATAAGTGTCCATTAATCACCTAAACTTGTACATTAGTGCATCCTTCCCCTGTGGTGACCTTTCTCAACTGGAGAAGATGTAAAGGTGAGCAATAATATTGTTATTGACACTTGCAATTCATGTGAAGTGTGGTGAGTTGATCCTGTAAACCATTCTGTCTTAAATTCCTGATGAATTTAGTGGATCTTAATCTCTCACTATTAGGTCCTTCTTATCCTACCTTAAATATTTAAGCAGTGCAAATTCCTGTCATCAAAGCCCATGCTTCTGTGACTGATACAGGCATAGGTTTCCTCTGTAATTCTCTTGACAAGTTTTCTGAAACTTAAATTATATTCTGTTCTTGAAGAAAATCTTTGTTTTTCCCATGGTTTTGTCTCCATTGTGAGAAACTCAGGTATAAAAAACCCCTCTATTCTCTTCCTGTAAAATTGTTATATTTGGCACATTTTTATTTGGGTTTTCAAGGTAAGATTTAGCAAATCAGGGTGCTCTCCATTAATGGAAATGGTGGGAAAACCTTACTGCTAGGCTTTAGATGCTGCTTGGTGGACCCCAAGTACCGCCTGTGCATGTGTGTGATGATGTAACCTGGGTATCTGTGCTATCTTGAAAAATAGCAACAGACAGCAGTATATGATTGGTAGCAATTGAACTAGGATGTCCTTGCAGAGCATAAATGTCAGCGTCTAATACAATACATTTCTTCTACTCCTTTTCCAAACACAGTATCTGGTGTAAATATATCTGTTTTAGAGACAGCTTAAGAGATGAATTCAAGTTCACCCTCATATCCCAGTGCTGTTCATGCATCTTATTTAAGTGGACATAAGCATCCTTTTGCTGTTTTAGCCTTTTTATTCCCAAGAGATAAGTCCTAGGCCATTTCCATTTAGAATAACTTGGAGTGGTATAGGCTTTTGAGGCACTTTTCATGAAACAAACTCAAAGTTTATTGTCTTCCATTCTACAACACACAAGGTTAATGTCTTCTCTCCATGTTCAATCTTGGTAGTATTCCAAGCATTTTGTATTAGATGCATAGTTTTTGAAGGAAAAAAGGAATATAAAATGTGTTTAAATTTATAGTGGCTGTAGCAGAACATGCACAACTAAAATGATAAAAAATACTGAAACATCATTTGTGTACCAAAAGGGTAAGACATGCAAAAAACATTAGTTACAAGATCTAATAATCTAGGAAGCAGAAATGCATAACTTAAACTTCCCTCATATGCATTTAGATTTTACTAAATTCTGTGCTGTATGATAACTTGCTGCAGTTAATACTAATACTAATAAAAGCCAATACTAATACATACTAATACGAATACTAAAACATACCAATACCAATATAAATATTAGTACTAATATTATAATGATAAAAATACTCCCTCCCAGAAAAAGCAAAGCAAAAAAGCAGATGAAATACAACTCTATTTTCCTTATATTCCCTAACTGTTAAATATTTGCATAGTTTGAGTCTTGGTATACACAAAAGCCCTTGGCAAACTACATTTTCTTTTTTCTGCCTTATCTCAAATTGATCTTCAGATACAATGCATAGTGAGCATATGTTATTGACAACTTGTAAGCCAGGTCCCTGACACTTTAGGCATACCTATAAAAAACTTTTAATGCATTTAAATGAGATTGTTTAAAACATGTTCTTCTCTTTTCCCACGTTTTAGTTGTTTTGAGCTGAACTAGATGATGCTAAGGTGAGAAATAATTATGAGCCTCATCTCATGGGGTACTCAGTGTACTTAATTTACACTGACTTCAGGCCATATTGCCTGGAAAAAAAGCCAAAGAAGCAAAATCTAATGAGATCTGAATACACTAATTAAACATCCCAAGCCAAAGGGCTGATATTTATAAACAACTGTTGTATTTGACACTGCTCTATTTTGTTATTGTTTTTCTGAATATTTCTCTATATTCCTGTGTGGCTTTCAAGTCACCTTTTTGTTCATTGCTCTCAATAATGCTTTTTGAGGGGAAAATTCTTGGGATGTTGTTGCCCTTTTTCATGGGTAATGAAACAATTAACCCATGCTGAAACAACCTTCAAACTTCTTAAGATTTTTTTTTTCTTATCAAGTCTAGTAATTTACTTCTATGGAACCTTGATCTATGTGCTTGATATTTTCAATAAAATGGCAAGTCCATGTGGAAACAGATGCAGTGAAGCATCCAGTCATGAACTTGACCTTTTTTTTATTCTTCTGGTTTGATAACATTTTTACAATACGTGAAATCATTTTTAACTTAGCCAAAGTGACATTTTTACTTTTTCCATGTACAAACAAAAGTAGAAATGTAATTTCATTGTGCCTTACTTTTCCCACTGAACTGGCTAGACCTTTTCAAATACCTTTTTGGATTATCAAAAGAAAACAAACATTGTTTTCTTCATTGTTGTAAAGTATTTCTGCACTCTTACACAGATGTCAGTGGTTGTATAATTTAAGAAGGTACATAAAAATGTGACTATAACCAGACAGCTCTTTCTCCCAACACAATTGTGACAATGAACAAAGTAATACCTTTTTGTATTATGAAATATTTATAAAGCATATTTTATAGCATACTGAATATATTTTTACAGAAAAATGTAGAAAAGTATAATATTCTACCAGCCTTCTGCAACTAAATTTATTTAGTTTGTTTTTCATTTATGAGTAGCTCCTCCTTCAGACTCATTTTGCAAAGTCACAAAACAGCTGAGATATACAGGGATCTCTGGATTATCTAATTCTTGACCCTGCTCCAAGGCAGGGTCAGCTAGAGTCAGTTGTTCAGAACTTTGTCTAGTCAGGTTTCTAATATATCTAAGGATGGTGATGTCACAAATTCTCTGGGAAACCTGTTCCAGTATTTGATCATCATCATGACAAGAGGTGTTTCATTCTCTTTATTCTTTTGTTTTCAGATGCAGTCCTCTTCTATTTCAGTTTGTGTCTGTTGCATCTTGTCCTTTCACTGGGTATCAATGAGACAAATCTCTCTCCATTCTGGGGTGTACAAATACACTGAGATCCTCTTTGAACCTTCTCTTTCAGATGATAAGCAGTCCCAGATCTCTCAGCCTCTTCCTGTATGATACATGCTCCAAGACTTTGATTGACTTCATGGCCTTAAGCCACACTGATGTTGTTTTGGATTTTCCCTTTATTTCTATTATATGATCTCTCTATTCTTCACACATACATGTGTAACTCTGTCATCTATTGTATTGGTGACTAGTTTTCCCAGTACTTTTCCATGGCCTTTCCCTAAGCAGAAGGACAAAACAAATTCCAGAAACCTGACCCCTGGGGGGGTACGAGGCCCCAGTGCTATCTTGGTTCTTCCTGGGAACCAAGGTTGAGAATAACTCTTTGAGATACATTCTCATGGACAAGGTACAGCTAGTGCTGAGGTGGGGACTCCAGAGAGGGAGCTTGACTTTGTGGGGGGAATTACACCACCTCTTGTCCTCCTAATTGGTGCTTTTTATCAATTATGCTAATTTCCTAAAAACCTATAAAATATACTCACCTGTGGGGGAGGTGGGCTTTTGTGGACATCTTTCCATAACTGCCCCTGAAGACCTTCAAATAAAAATACTATTTTATATTACCTCCTTTCTAAAATTATTTCGAGTTTCATTTCCAGGTTGGGAAGCAGGCAATAATGCCTTAGAAAATAAAGCTTTTTTTATGCAAAAAACATACTTCCTAGAGGACAACATATCTCATACATGTATTTTGTTTACTTATGTTTCTGCACTGTCTAGACAAAAGTAATACTTTTAGTGCTGTTTAAAGCAAGAAATCTGGATCTGGAGTCTCTATATGGAATGACTAAGTGTTGTAGATTTAGTTCTTATTGTGTAATAATCATAATCTGTGGTGCAAGGAATTCCTGCCATGTGCATGGGCAGGGGTTAAAGCACTATGCCTAAAGTAATACAAGTGTTCCCTTTGGGTTTAGAGGATGCATCAACAAGCAGTTTCGCATTTTTGCTGGTGAGTCAGCAAAATTTGGTTCTAAGTGCTTTAATCAGCAGGGTTAAAACACAGTCAAATTGCCAGTGATATTTGCAGCTTGTTATGCAGACTTTTGCAGGGAATATAAAACATTGATTCAGGGACTGTGATGATTTTCTTTTGTTACAAATGTTTGTAAATATTTATGAGAGTAATTGCCAGTGCAGTTATAAATCTGAATATCATGAAACTGTCTTTTTTCAGAAACTTTTAGTAGCTTTATCATTCATTAGTGTTACTGCATTAGTTCATATTGTCCTACTGCCTTGCAACTATAAATTCCATGTTGTATCACAATGGTAACACTTCTCTTAAAATTTCCCAAAGGATTCAAAAATAAATAGAAAGATTGACATTAACACTTTACATCTCACAGGATTTTATTTTAGAGGATATCAACTGACATGTAAATTTTACATCTACTGTTTAGAGTTTTTACATTCTTATCCTGAATAAAATCAGAATTTTAGGTTTTATATGGAGCTAGTAGTATAATAAGAACTGGTTTGGCTTTATTATTTCTCAGTGCTTTATTTCAATGAAAACATATAGTTTATTGAAAAGTTTCTCCTGTTGAGCATTCTCAGGTCCAAGATGTTTGCAGAAATTGCATACTGGATTATTGTAAAAATATTCAAAGAATATAATCAAATCTACAAAGGTGAAGAGGGAAATGTGCTGCACTTTTTCTTACATGTCTTTTTTTATTATTTTTTCTCTTTAGCCTCTTCTTTTCAAGTAGGTAACAGCTACTTTCCACCATAATCTCATTCTTCTATTTATTTTATGGTTGGGTTTTTTTGGTTTTTTTTGGTTTTTTTACTGCAATGTGTGTCTTTAATTCCAGTGAAAAAGTCACTTAGTGTAGATTTTTAGTTAAATCAGTGATATATCTGGTCACAGCTCTCTAGTGCTGCTTCTTTTAATTTTCTAATAAAGTAGCATCTCACATAAATTCTATCAGACTTATATCTCTTTAATTAGATGTTACTCAGTTACAGATGCCACTTACAGCTCCTCGTGTTTCTGGAAGATGAAAGACCAGAGTAAGCTGTGGACTAATGAGAATTTCCTTATTAGTATTAGTTTTTGGCACTCCACCTTGAAACAAGGAAAATAGATTGTTTGCAGCTCTTACAAAAGGGTAACAAGACTTGTGACAAAACTTAAACTTAGGGCTACTAGGTGCTTTTTTTTGAGTTATTTCAGTTGATATCATAAAGATCATTTGATCAGTATTCGAAGGGGTATATAACAAGCCATATTTAAAAATTTTCTCTTCCTTTTCAGTAATTCCTTTCAGAAATTTTTCCATATCCCTTTTGAGATATGGCAGCATAACTCTTCTCTGCTTAAAATATATTTACCCAGTATATATTGGGACTACATTACTCAAGGTGTCTGTAGTTAGTCTGAAAGAATATTACATTCAACCATGATTCCTATTACAGAAGTTTTTAAGAGTTTTGCAAATCTTACTAGCAGGTTCTGACTCTTTTAACACCTATAATTCCATTTAAACACTTTTTTTTTTTAGCTTACAAATTGAAAGAGTATGCTCTGACTGTTTTTAGAGAGATACGTATTTATAAAACATAGACAAAAATAATCAGAAATGTGAAATTGCATCTGGTTTTCTCTCAAATAACTTTGAGTTACAGAACTTCTCTCTAAAACTCCAAATATAGCAAAAATAAAATGTTTTAAGGCAAACATTTTAAAATTTAGATATAATTTAGACATTTTGGCAGAAGAGTATGCAAGACCTTTTATAAATTAGCTAATTTCATTAGCTAATTTTGTTTCATTATTATTATTATTATTTTGAGTTTTGAGCAGTCTGAAGGATTTGGATATGAGAGTACTAAGTTCACTGCATAGAATTCACTGCTTCTTCCTTTTTTTGGGGGATACAGGGGAATGGGAGGAGGAAGGGAACAAAATTCTTTCAGATCATCATATTTCTAAAAGCATTTTAAATACCAATGTCTTAACCGCCATATTTGCATCTTCCTCTTAAAGAGGAAAATAAACCCTCACTTCTTTCTTGTGCAGATTTTGAACAGTATAAAAATCCATGTTTTGATTGCACCTCTGATGAAGAAAATCTAAGGTTTAATGTGAATATTACCTAGCCAGTTTGCAACTTCAGAGAGCAGCACTACATTTTAAAAGAAAATACACATAAGATTCAGCAAACACCTAAATGTGTTTAGGAATAGTATGACTCTATGCCATATATTGCAGAAAAAAAGGATTGGGAAACACATAAATAAGCATGCCCTCAAAAGATTGCTTGTCCAGTTGAAATGACTTGGTTCTTAAATTTTGCAGGAAAAGGAGACTGAATAGTCTACAAAATGGTAGAGCATACAGGAGCCTCCAAATTACATATTGTTTGTGGCCACATGATGTTAGGGCCTGTGTTTCTCAACCATTTTCTGTCTTGGGCTTGCAGTACCATAGAATCCACAAAACTCCAGGTAAACAGATCCAAGGATTTATTGTAACCTGTAAAGACAAAAAGATGACATGGATGAGGGTATTGAGTCCTTCATTAGTAAATTTGCAGACGACAGTAAGCTGGGAGCATGTGTTGATCTGTTGGAAGGTAGCAGGGCTCTGCAGAGAGACCTGGAACAGTTGTATGGATGGGCAGAGTCCAATGGGATGAAGTTTAATAGGTTCAGGTGCCAAGTCCTGCATTTTATCCACAATAACCCCCTGCAATGTTTGGGGGGGGACCGTGTGGCTGGACAGTGCCCAGGCAGAAAGGGACTGGGGGTGCTGGTGACAGCTGGCTGAACATGAGCCAGCAGTGTGCCCTGGTGGCCAAGAAGGCCACTGGCATCCTGGCCTGGATCAGGAATAGTGTGGCCAGCAGGAGCAGGGAGGTCATTCTTCCCCTGTACTCAGCACTGGTGAGGCCACACCTGGAGTGCTGTGTCCAGTTCTGGGCCCTCAGTTTGGGAGGGACATTGAGACTCTTGAGCACATCCAGAGGAGGCAACAAGGCTGGTGAGGGACTGGGAACACAAACCCTGTGAGGAACAGCTGAGGGAGCTGGGGTTGTTTAGCCTGGAGAAAAGGAGACACAGAGGTGACCTTATCACTCTCTACAACTTCCTGAAAGGTGGATGTAGTCAGGTGGGGGTTGGTCTCTTTCTCCAGGCAGCCACTGACAGAATGAGAGGACACAGTCTCAAGCTGTGCCAAGAGAAATATTGGTTGGATATTAGGAAAAGGTTTTTTACAGAAGGGTGATAGAGTATTGGAATGGTCTGCCTGGGGAGGTGCTGGAGTCACCATCCCTGGATGTGTTTAAAAAGGACTGGATGTGGCACTGGGTGCCATGGTTTAGTTGAGGTGTTAGCACTGGACTGGACTTGATCTTGGAAGTCTCTGATCACTAGTCACTTGCTAGTGATTCTGTGCGAAATTTCTGTACTTCTATGTAATAGCAACTTCCCAGCTTTCTATAGCTGTTTCTCATTACATATTCATCTGTTCAATTATTTGGTCGTCTATTGAAGTAATCTTGTGTAAATTTGAGCTGGGAAAACATCTTTACTAAAATGAATAGATTTTTTTTTTTTCTTACCAAAGATTAGCTATTTCAAATAATTAATAACTCTTCTGGCTTGCTTCTGAAACTAATCCAGGGTTTTCTTAACACCTTTCAAATAAAGATTCCAGAAATTCTGATGTAATATGTGATAAAGTTGGACATCAACTTTTACTTGAGATTCTAACATTTATTGCATTATAAAGCATTACACTTTGCTTTTAAACTTGATGTTCTGTTTAAAGCTAATATTGAGTTATTTCTGAACACCCAAGTTATTCTGAATTAATACCTAAAATATGTGAAGCTGGAACCATTAGATCACTGATCAGATATCGCTATTACATGATCACGGAGCCGTATACCCCCATGACTTTAATTAATCTTTTTAAGTCTGCAGTTTAAATTTTTGGTGATGATTAAACTATCCTTTAGGCTAGTAAACAGAGCCTAAAGTTTGGAAAGCATTGCTGTGACAATTTTCAGTATGAGGTTTGTATTTTGCCTAAATGAGAATTTTACAGGAAAATTCCAAAGCATTACATAATACCCCAAAACTCAAACAAACAAAAAAAACCCATGGAGATTTAACTCCTCTGCAGACATGCACAGTAGCTGACACAGTAATTTTCACCAAGGAGTTTATTCTCTCAGAAATATAGTATCACACCATCTGTTACAATGGGCATGCATTCATATGGCAATACCCAAATCAGACCATGTCAAATAGTTGCAAGCAAATTCTCTTGGCTTTGTAATTTACTAGTCAGTGGTCCTGTGCTAAGTAGTCATGTCATGTCCCATAGATTGTCCACTTCAGGGCTGTAGTTCACACCTGCTGATAAATATTTATTTATAGAGAAATTATTTACTTTTGTATAGAAAATAGCTGTGATGGTAACTTGATCACCTAGAATTGAATTCTGGAAATAGTTTCTCAAATAAGCAAGAGCAGAAACTTATCATCAAAAGAACTGGAGTCCCATCTGTACAGGTTTGTTTGTTTACTTGCATTTGAATAAAGGAGTCTTCAAACCCAAATTTAGAGCTGGATACTTGTCATCTAAGCTGCTTTTTCTGTGACTTTTCTCTATGGAATTGTGTATCTTCCCTCCTCTGTTCTTGCAGCAACTAAAATAACCACAGGCAGTGACTTTGAAGTAAGAAAACAAAGCAGCAAGAGGCAATCCTTTCCTATAATGGTTATTTGCAGGAGGTATGTAGCTGTGATAATTCACTTGATTCATGTTACTGTTGTGTGACTTCATGACAAAGTTAGAGTGGTAAAGATTTGCAAATGCATGGCAGGGACACAGTGACTTCACTTGCAAAAAAAAACCACCACACTGAAACATGTGAACCCCAAGCCCCCAAATTCTGTCAATTAGGTACTTTCAAACAACTCCAACTATAATAAGATCTACAAGTTGCAGAGTACAATTGGATTTGAATATGTTAAAAAGATATTTCAGATGTATTGTTCTGTATAGTTTAAAAGGTAGACTTTTTTTTCTTATTTTTAGCTCCATTTTTCTTTGTGTAGATTGGAATAGAATAAGATTTGGAGCAAGTTATGAGCGATATCCTGGTTACACCACTTGCTGCAATGTTACAATTTATTGTGGTACCACGGATTGCATATTTGTACTACACAATAAACCAGCAAAAATAATAAAGTTTAGAACAGACACAATGCCCACTAGTGATATAGTAAATCCAAAAAAATTCTTTAACTATTTTTCTATTCTTTAAATTTGTTTTATTGACTTATCCTTTTAAGTCATGCCTAGGTGAAAAGATGTTTTGAAGAGATGAAGGAAATGAGACTGATGATCTTAAAGCAAGAAGAAGAAAGAATGAAGTAAAAGTTGGAGGAAATTCCATCAAAAAGACTGTGATTTTCCTATGCTTTCAGACATTTTGTTATTTATTTTCTTAATTTAAATTGCTAGTTACCTTTTGAAATCATATCACAAGCACGGAAATAAGTGCAAACAAAGGAAAAAACCCCACATTTATGGGCTTCTGCATGTTTTGTCTGTCTATTAAAGTGCTATAGCAGTACTTGAAACATTGAACTGAGGATGTTTCTATGAATATCTAACACTCCTGTATTAAAGTACTGTATTTTTTTCATAAATGTGAAGTCTGTAGGAATCAGATCTGTTAGTCTTCATTCCACTCTCTATTTCCCCATGAAATACCATTTTAAACACTTTATATTTAATAATTGTATTTGTCTTTTATATGTTATTAATTATTAAAATTTGGTTATCAAGTCAATTTAAAAGCTTCAAGTGCTCTTTGTGAAAGAGACTTTATTGAAACCCTTGGCTCATACAAAAAAAAAAAGTCATCTGGAAAATTGTGAAATACTAAAAAGTATAAAATCTGTAACCCACCACTACACCTAGGTTTTAAACAGATAGAATAGTTTAATCAGCACATGGAAGTCAAAATTGAGAGGCAGTTTGAATGTAGCTGTCAAGACAAAAATATTGACACTCATGGGATGTGAACTTGAGAGATGTACTTCTGTCCAGTGTGCTCAATCAAAGATCTGGCTGAAAGCACTGTCTGTTCAAACACATGTGGAAGGAGGAGCAAAAATAATGGTGAAGGAGTAAGGGAAATCCTGGAAATCAGCAATCAAGAGATTTACAGCTTTGCACAACACCTCAAGACCATAAACATTATTTGTATTTTTCTCCCCACACACACTTCTGTTTTCACCATGTTTACGTAACAGCATGAGAGCTGCCAGGTGTACAAAGGTGTACAAAGTCACAGCTGAAATTAACTTATAGAACTTAGTGTGAATGCATATGAGTTTTCACTGGTGGCATTTCTACTTTTTCTTTTGCCTGCTCATTTAGTAATCCTTGTCATAGGCTGTAGGGTTGAAGAAACCCACATTTCTCCCTTCACTTAAAAATGACCTGGTGCTAAATATCACAGGATGAAGCGATATCTGTTTAGTACCAGACTACCTTGTAACTTTTCTCTAAAAAATTCTTTTTCATTTCTTTTTCCTCTTTCTCTGATTCTGCTGCACTTCTTCTGTACTTTTTCTTTCCTCCTGGATTTCTCAGTCTCCTCTGAGTTGAGCTCCTTTGGGATCTTCCCTCGTGGGGAGTCCCGCTTATCTCAGTTCTCTAGGTTTGAAGAGAACTCCTGAGCTTGTTAGAATCTTGTTTCTCGTGCTTATTAGAAGGTCATTACAAAACTTGGCAGGCCTCTCCAGACTGGCTGCACAAGGTTAATTCACCACAACCTGGCTTATTTTCTTCAGATGTTACAGAATGGCCTTGTGGCTCATTTTGTGTTTGAAAGCACAAAATGGCCCCAAACCACGCAGTTCTTTTATCTTTATGCTTATTTTTATCCAATTAACAATAGACACATATATTATTTTTCTTAATCTCCCAATGACCCAACACCTGTGTGCTGCACTGTGGCATTTTCTGTCCAATCACTTACTATTACCCAAAAACCTCTAGGAGAAGAACATGAAGAAGAAAGAAGATGGACAAGACACAACACCTTCCAATCTTGTCTTCCGTTCTCTAACGTAACTTTTTCTCACCCAGTGACTTAAGAAAACAATCTAATCTACACACTCACTTTTAGCTTTTCTCTTTAACTGTTGTTTTCATGTACCACCATGAAAACCTGCTCATGAATTTCATGTTATATAAAATTCAGTGTTTTCTTGGATCTTAGAATTAAGTATCAGAAACAAGGGCACACAGTCTGTATCTGAGACTCCAGTACTACCTCTTGCAGTAAATTAAGCCAAAAGCAGTTCTTTGCATAGTATTATTTATATTTTGAAATCTTAACAAGTATGTGTGAAACTATTTATCTGGATGTTGATGGTTGGTTCAATGGCTTGAAGAGAGAAGTGCTGTCCCCCAGCCATCTTTTTTAGAAGGATTATTAGCTATTAAGTACAAGAGAGGTGACCTTTAGGGTCATGAGTGCTGTTGTGAAGTACAAAAGAAAAGTGTTGCCATTTTGTTGCATCTCAGATTCAGACTAGGTTAAAATGCAATGTTCAGTCCATTGGAGGATAGAGAATTCCACTCAGTCCTTGGCTTTTTTCTAATGGTTGTCATTGCTTTTCCTACTTTGGGGAAGCTGTGGTGTGGATATAGGAAGCAGTAGCTCAGGGTGAAGGAGCTGCAATCCCTGTCCAGCTGTCTGTGTCTATGCTGCCTGGGCATGCACAGGGGATGTCCACTGGCACTGTACTAATCTTCAGTGGTTTAAATCTCAGGTCACAGTGGTTTAAAACTCAGGTCAGGTAACAAGACCCCCCTTTTTAGCTGAGCTGATTCAATTCTCATGTTAGAATGAATGAATGAATGAATGAATGAATGAATGAATGAATGAACACTGTTTTCCTTCCTTGGTAATCACTTTGTTCCATCTTTACCCCCCAGACAAGCTCCAGCTCTCAAGGAATCATGCCTTTAGCCATGGGCAATTTGTCATTGGAGGGTTGTTTACAGCCCTGTCTCTTTGTGCCTGTCTTTCAAATCCCTGTTCTCATCCTGTCCTTCATGCTGCATTTTTATTTGTCAGATCACAGTTTAGTTTATTTTACAAAGAATTTGTTACTACTGCAGATCAGAATATATGTTATGTGCATTTCACCTTGTAAATGAATTGCTGCCTTCCGACTGCATTGCATCAAACGTAAGAAGGCAGTAACTATATTCCTCTAAGTGGAATAATCCGAGAAGTGTGTTCTTCTTCCCTTAAGTGTGTACTTCAATGTGTAGCCAGGTTTCTTTAATTCTTTTATTTTGACGTGCAAAAACATCATGTAAAGAAAGAATGAGCTGAAAGTTGCCAGATAGTACAATAGCAAAAACAGTCTTTCTTTGTTTCCTTCCTCTCCTGCAGGCAGCACTTGCAGCCACTCAGAAGGGGACTATTAATGGTATCTGGTTTTCCTACAGGTTTAGCAAAAATATCATCCCCCCCCCCATTTGTAGTCACATTATTATGGTCAGCAGAGAATTAAGAACCAAATGATTGCATGCAGCCAGGAAGGCAGCAGTGTGACTTTATAGGTAGTTGGACTAAAGAACTGAGCTGGTTTGCTGTTGATCTCCTTCCCTGAGAAGTCCAGAGGTGATTCCACAGCAGTAGGAGTGGGATAGACTGACAGTGCCCTGAAGTGTCCTGGTTGCTAATGGCTACAGTGAAAGCAAATTGAATTATTAACCAATCAAGATGCCGGGATCACTCCTTTAACCTTTTACATGGTTCCTCTGTCAATACTGAATGTCTTTTCAACTACTCTGGGACTATTTGGTGGAAATTTTAAAATTTCCTGTAAGAGCCCAAGGGCTTGTGTTAGGCTTGCCTGGAATAGAGTTCATTTACTTCAATTACAATTACATAGTAGCTGCAATTGTGCCATGTTTTGGATTTGTGACTAATAGTATCATTAACACAGGCATGTGAATACTATACAAAGCGTTTAAATGGTGTCAAGGCCTTTTCTGTTTCTCGAGGTGCCCTACCACCAAGTAGGGGGTGTACAGGAAGCTGTGAAGGGACATAAACAGGACAGCTGACCTCACTGAATGAAGAGATATTTCATATCATACGATGTCATGCTCAGAAATAAAATCTGGTGGAAAGGAGGAGCATGAGACACTCATAGGACTACAGTATGTGTCTTCCCAAGTAACCATTACTCGTGATGGAGCCCTGTTTTCATGGAGGTGGTGAAACACATGCCAGCCAGCAGGAATTAGTGGATTAATTTCTTATGTTGCTTTGCTTCTGTGTGCAGCTGTTGCAACAAAATTGGTTCAATCTCAGTTTACAGGTTTTTCACTGTTATCCTTCTCATTCTCTTCTTGAATCATCTTTTGGGGAGAGTGAGTGAGCAGCAGAGTGAAGCTCAGTGAGTGGCCTGTTTGGGTTAGCTCACAACAGTGCTACAGCATGAAAATAAAGAAAAATCTATATAAATAAATGTTAGACTAAAGTTGAAATTTGCAATAAGCATATGTCTTTCTCACCAGGATTAACATGACAGCAAGATATAAAATGGTTGGATTTTTCACACAGTAATTAGTAAGGATTAGTAAAGTAAGTAAAGTGAGTAATTAGTAAAGGATTGCCACTTTCTCTCTACAGCACATTTAGGTTTTTAATTTGCTTAAGTGTGGAAAGTATCCTACAATTTACTCACTACTTACTTTAAAGTGGACAGGAGTTTATTTTTAGGTAAAGGTTTGCAGATTAACCATCGGGCTCTTGTCACTCACTTTCCTTCAGACTTGAGTGTGAGACTGGACTATTAGAAAGACTTAGGTGTGATATTTGTTCATTACTGATGAAACTGAACCTCTTGTTAAACAAATCTTAGCAGAAAAAAAATCAAGCAAAACACTCATGTTTCTCTACATGCTTGAATCTCTAGTTAAGTAGAGACCTTCCTTTTTAATGATAGCTGTTGGGGAAAGCAGGGCAGACACCAAAGCAAAATCCACAAACACAGGAAATCAGAACAAAGTGTGTATGATGCTAAAATACACTTTTCTTGCTGAAATTTTTAAAACCCTGAGAATTTTTTCTGACTATGCCTAGAACAGTGTTCTACAAATTCAACTTCTCTTATTGTACCCTCTACTGTGTTGGTATTACGTTATGCAGAAATCTGGGTGTAAAGGTTAATAGAATTGCTCAGTTGGTGATAACACTCAAATCAGTAACTGCCTCTGGATCCTGAACAGTACAGAAATTATACTATTAACATTGGCTTTAATGCTTACTCCAGCAGTGGTCACGTTTTACCCTTAGAGAAATAATCAGCAGAAGGACAAATTGGAGATGTATTTGCAGATTTAAAATGCTTACCCCCTACAAATCCCACAGCCAGCTGAATTGTAGTCAGGTGGAAGAAACTGTGTTGCCCTTTGAGAACCATCAGGCAGTATTTCCAGGTCTGATCTGAAATTTCTGAATTTGTTTTTTATACTTTGGAGTTTCTTCTCAGGAATACATTCCTGCTTTATGGAGGAGTGAAAAATAATGTGGCTCTTCCACATTCACTGTATTTGCCTTTTGCATTTATTTGTGTAGGTGCTAAACAACTTTTGACCATTGATAAAAAGGGCAGTAGAGACTGTTTCTGTCCTGGGAGTTATTTCCTGAAAAAGTAATTGGAATTCTGAAGTAAAACAGACTGATCAACATCCTTGTTTTTTCTGACTCATTTGCATACCTTCCTGAAAAAAAAATAAAAATCCCTGAGTCTCTAACATATTTTGGAATAAAAGTGTTAGCAGTCATTGGCAATTTGAAATTTGAAGAATGCTCTGATACCAAATACATAACAAGGGTATTCATTGTAACAATTGTGATTGGAGCAAGACCTCTTATTTTTGGGTTTAATTATGGCAGTGCAATCCTGGTCCAGTTGAATACAGTGACAAAATTTCCATTAACCTGATTAATGCAGAACTTTGCCTGAGGAGTTTCTGTTGCCTTTACTAATAGAGGTATAAGCCTCCAATAATGCAATCAAGATCTATCGAGATCAGATTCTGTGTTGTGCCAAACTAATAATATTCAGGAAGCAGATCACAATCTATAAAACAGTGCAATGTGCTAAGACTTTTATTCTTTTCACATCTCCATTAAATTAAAACAGTAATACAAGCTTGTTCAGTACAGTAATCCCATTCTTCAGTGACAACATGTAGCTTCTCCTTTTAGTAGGCTCAAAATAGCTGCATGATCTTTTCAAAGACTCAGTATTGCAGTGTGAAATCATGGCAGTGCTTTTCTCAAATTCAGGTTATGTTCTTACTCTTAACTAATTTAGCTGTGTTCATCAAATAGCAATCTGTTTCTGTATCTGAGTGCCGTGGAAGTAAAATCCGTCCTTCAAAAAGGACAATTAGTCTCATTTCTCTATTAACCACTGGAATGCTCATAATAAAGCTTAAACTGACTAACCCTTGACTATATGCTCTAATCAAAAGTGATGTCACTCCAGGCAATTGAGATGTGTGAGTCTGATTTTAAAGTAGGTGCTCATGTCTTCAAAATAAGAAGATAACACTGTTTTGTTATTTGCTGGGTTGTTTTTCTGAATTAGTGTTCTTATAGGGGGTAGAGAATGTACTGAAGGATAAAATAACTAGCTTGAAGTAGCAAGAAAAACAGAAGCAATCTAAGCCTGTATCTGTTTTAGGTTAACATTTTCATAGTTGTTTCCTTAAATTTCTACCACTCACATTGAAGTGTATTATATCATTACAGCCCCTCACTCCACAGTATGTTGACAAAAGAGGTCACAAACCTTGTTCTGTAATTGCAAAGAATCCTGCCATAGTATCTCTATATCTGCAAAGTCATCAAGGACAGTGCATGGTACATGAGTTAACAAGCAGAAAATAAATAGTACTGAAAAATGAATATGATATGATTGAAATTTTTTTTTTTTTTGACAAAGTGTCTACAAACAAGATGTGACCATAAAACACAGCATCATTCTAGAGCTTGAAACAAAAGGCGGAGAATTACCCATTTTTACAATAATAAATTATCAGATAAGGTAAAGGTAAGCACAAGTTACCAGCAAAATATTTGGTGTCATACAGCTACAGATTTTAATTTATATAATAGAAACTATATATGCTTGCCCAGCACAAGCAAGTTCATTTTCCACAACAACAGCTTTTATGTAGACTGAGATTTAGTAGAGGTCTTATTTCTTTAGCACACCTGAGACTCCTGGCTGAAGAGTCCAAGACCACACAACTGAGTACATTTCTTGTTGAGCAACAAGTTTGTACAGGTTTTGACCTGCATGAAAATAAGTTAATGAGAGGAGATTGTGCTTGCAACTGACTACCAGATGGGTCTGTGTATTGGGTTTGCATGGCCAGGTTTTGGTAGTGGCGGGGACTACAGGTGTGACTTCTGTGAGAAGCTGCTGGAAACTTCCCCTATGTCCCACAAAACCCATGCCAGGCAGCTCCAAGACAGGCCCTCTGCTGCCCAAAGCCAAGCCCATCAGAGACTGTGGTAACACCTCTGGGATAAAGTTTTTAAGAAGAGGAAAAAAATATACTGCACAGCAGCAGATGGGAGAGAGGGGTGAGAGGAGCAGTCCTGCAGGCAACAAGTCAGTGAGGAAGGAGAGGGGGAGGAGGTGCTCCAAGTGCTAAAACAGAGATGCCCCTGGAGGTCATGGGGAGGAAAACTGTCTCCCTGCAACTCATGGAGGTTCATGTTTGAGCAGAGATCCACCTCAGCCCATGGCAGTCTCCATAGTGTAGCAGGTTGGTATGTCCAGGGTAGACTGTGATCCCATGGGAAGCCCATGCTGGAGCAGGCTCCTGGCAGGACTTGAGGCTCTGTGGAGAGAGTATCCCGCTCTGGAGCAGCCTATTCCTGAAAGACTGCATCCTGCGGAAAGGACAGGCTGGAGCACTTTATAAAGAACTGCAGCCCAAAGAAAGCACTCACATTCCAGACATTCATGGAGAGCTCCCATAGGAGAAACTCCATGGTGGAGCAGGGGAAGAATGTGCAGAGGTGTCCTTCTGAGGAATAAGGACAGGCTGAGGTGTTGAACTGACTGCAGCTCCCATTCCCTGACACCCATTGCAGGGAAAGGAGATAGAGATTTCTGGAGTGAAGTTAAGCCCAGAAAGGATGGAGCAGTGGATAGAAAGTGCTTTTAAGAAGTGGTTTATTTCTTATTATTCTACTCTGATTTGATTGCTGATAAGTTAAACTAATTCCCTCAAGCTGAGTCTCTTTTACCAGTCACAGTAGTTTTTGAGTGATCCCTCACTGTCTATCTTGACCCTTGAGCTTTTTGTTACATTTTTGATTCCCTGCTCAGATGAGAAGGGGAGTGATAGAGCAGCTTTGGAGGATACCTCGCCTCCAGTCAGGGCCACCCCAATACAATATGACACAGTGTCCTCTAGGTAAATTCCAGGAGTGCAATCTCTCTCCAGGTGATGTGATAAATGGAGAGCAAAACTATAGAGCAAAATAGGATGCCTCAAAATAGAAAAACAGTGTCCATAATGTCTCTCACGGAGACAGTTTCCTTTTTCATCTTTTTTTTGTTTAAGGGAAAAGAAAAACTCTGATAAAAAACTGAAGTAATAACTTCAGTGCTGTGGGCTTGTACTTCAAATAGCCTGATACGGCTCAAAGAAAAGCAAGTGGGTTTCAGCCTCTAAAAGGCTGCATAGGTAACAGACATTTTCTAGTAGCTTCCTTAGAATATTCTTGCCATCCCTTAGGAAAGAAAGCATTTTTTTTTTCCCTACTGCCTATGTCATCTTCTTTGAATGCTCTGGGCAGGTGTTTCCTGGCCCCTCCATTCTTTGAGTTGAATTTTCTGCTTCCTCTGCTCATGTATCCTGTCCTTCTTGGTAGCCAGAGGTGAACAGCTAATATTTTTGTCATTATTTTTTCCATTCAAACTCTGTTCCCTCATACAATTCCATTCACATTTTTATGCTCTGTAATGTTTCATTCTCAACAGTCCGAATTAGTTTTGTGACCATGAGCCATCCAATACACATTAGACCCAGAGAGGAAATATAAAAAGTGCTTGGAACACATTGATGGTGTGAGCTTCTACAAAGGGAATACCTCCATTGAAGGCTCATCTGAGCTAATTAGTACTGGGATTAGAGTGTTCCAGTCAGCCTAACCTGAGTATAAGTATTCTCAAAGCAAGGCCTTCTGTGTATGGCTGTCCCTGAACAAATGCACCTGTGTGCCCAGGAGAGCAAAGCCCTGCTGCTTTGTGCTGTTGTGTTCTGGGATTTGCTCCTGTGCAGCTGAGTCAAATGTGAGAAAATGTCTTGCTTTGGAAAGGTCAACACATCTCTTTTGGTTCTGAGGACAGGTTCTGGGCTAAGCTAAGGGACAAAATAGCTGTTAGTTCATACAAATAGCTGAAATCCAGTGTGCCTAGGGTCAAGTAAGTATACAACAAGGTTGTTAAGAGGTAAAAATAATGGGGTTTTAAGAGTAAAACCGAAGTCTGTAGTGGATATGTTCTTGCTTACCTATTTTATAATCTGGTATCTGGTCATACATATGACCAAAAAAATATGCCTACATGTAGCTGAACTGTCCACCTTTACACTAACGAAACCCCAGTAAACATTTACTTAAGAATCTTTTCCAATGCTATATGCACCAAAGGTTATGGAAAGCCTAACAAGTGATATTGTTACTATTTATATTTTTTCATTTATAATAGTGAAGAAAGTTCAGGGTCATATTTAGTGAAAGCTGATAGGTATTTGGAACAAAATTATATATGATAATGCTGATATTCTAATTGATTGACTGGTGAGAGTTTTTAATAAGGTGATATTTCAGTTGACAATACAGATATTAAAAACTCTCAGATAGCTTCAGATGACTTGTGATCCAGTTTGAAAATGGCATACTTGATAGCAGAAAGATTGCTGTCAGGCTTCTCTGCTTGGAACAGGAGCTTGCTCCTGATATATAAGTGGATGATTCTAGGCAGAGGCTCATATTCCCAAACCTCCTTACATTTGGACAGGCAAGCCTTCTCCTCAAACGTTCAGCTAGAATATTTAATTGTAAGAATAATATCTATGGGTTACTTGTAAGTGTATTAAAAATGGGAAAGTTTCTTACAATATTGCAATCAAATTATCAGCTACTTTAGGGCTCAACTTGACATTACAAGGCAAAGCAAATACAGTCTAAAACAGATTTGAAATTTTCTACCAACACCATATCATGGTCAGGATAAGAACTGAAGGTAAGAGTATGCTTTTGTAAATGTAGTTTGCTTAAGGATTTATAAGGTAACAAAAAATTACAGCAACTTCAAGTTTAATGAAACAACCTATAAAAAATATTTTTTGGCTAACTAAAATTTTATTTAAGAAAAACATGGTGCAATGCAGAGTACTCCAAATTTATCCCTTCTTAGAATGATATACAGTTAACTTCTTTGGAGTCACTAGTCAATAAAATGTGTGTAAAATATCACATCCTTGTTTAAGGACCAAAAAAAAAAAAAAAGAAAAAAGAGTGGGTCCATATATTTTCTGGGTTTAACAAAAAAGAAGCAATGGGTCTTGCTGCTTATTCCAGTCTACCAAAGAATCTGACATCCTGAGACTGAGATGAGTGAAAAAGGGAAAAAGTGTAGAAAGTAGGGGAAAAGAAGATGTTTCAGGGAAAAAATAGAAATACTTGTCAATAAATAATTGTAAATTTTACCATGCAAAATTCATAATGTAATAATTTAAATATTATGCTACACTTTCCATATATCTTACATATATATTGCATACACAAAAATATATATCATAATGTTATGTTTATTACAAGAAGAAAAATTTGAAAGCAAAAAGCTCTCTTTAGACAGAGGTGAAAAGATTAGATTTTATGTTTGGTTTTATAGCCATATGATAAGCATACTAAATTATATTCTTCAAATGTATACAGGTTATATTTCTTTAGTCATTTTTCACATCCCATTCCCCTTCCCCTTTCACTTTCCCTCCCCTGCCCCACAATTTTTCACCATTAATTCCACAAGTCACTGGGTCTTGGAGACAGTAAACAAAGATACTCAGTGCTTTCAAAAGTTCTGTTTTATGTTGTTAAATAATGCAGTGGTTTCCAAAGGGGTAAAATTCTCTCCCTTTAAATAAAGGCTCCGGGAAATTCAAAAGGCTTCATAGTGGGTTTTAAAGCTATTAAACAGCCTATAGCAAGTACTGTTATGTAATCCTTTAAACCGTCATTTGTAACAAGCTGGTTTTCCCTGGGGTGCATAGATAAATAGGTCTCTGTAATGCTCTCATGCAGGAAAAAAACTTATAATCTCCAGATATAAAGCCAGGAGAAATTTTTTTCTTTTTTCAGTAGAGAGAGAATGGTTGGTAAGGTGGGAAGGGTTTACACATCTGACAGCATAGCTCTTCAGGAACCCTAGATCTGCCTATCAACTTTAAATTACCCATCTGGATAAAAAGGTAATTTATAAAGTTCATGTTTTGAAAATTGTTTCAACTTAATAATGAACACAATACTGAGACAGCTGTAGTTCATGGTGGACGTTAATATTAGTAGGAAGAAATCTGAGCTACTTGTTCTTGTTGTGGTACTTTTGAGTTTTTTGGTTTGGTTTGGTTTTTTAGTTTTTTTGGGTTTTTTTTTTATTTTTTTTCCATTATTTTATTTATAAATATATAAATATTTATATTACATTTCCATTAATATTATATATTAATGCTTGTAGATACAAGCATTACTTTAATGAAGAGATATCAGACACCATTTTATATCCAGCATGAAACTCTTCTGTAAAGGAAGAAAGCACCTTCCTGGTCCATCATGTCTGTCTAGGCATTTTCCATGAATACTTTTATAAATCCTGTACCATACCTCAACTTTTCATGCATCAGGACACATGAAAGTAGCCATAAAGATTTCATCATATAACACAGAGCCTACAAACCAGAACTTTCATTGAGAACCATGCTGTCATCTTCAAACAGAAATATTTGAATTTCATACAAAAACCTGCACATTCTTGAATTTTGGAAAATTGATTTGTTGGCTTTATAAAAGCAGGATTTTTGGTAAAAAAATATTTATAACACATAAGGGATGAATAAGTGGATACATTTAACCAAATCAAAAAACTCTAATTTCTGAGAGAGTGGGATAAAGAAACATACCAATTGATGTCCAGGTGGGTTTGCCCTCTATTGGTCTTATGCATTTAAATATGCTTCCCTTGAACAGGCTTGCTGCATTCCCAAGTGTAAGAATGCCAAATTTTCTGCAGCTATTTCTTTCTGATGTTACTTACTAAACACAGCCAATCTGGACTATACTGACTCGGGAAAAAAAGATCTCCTTGCCGTGAGTACAGATGGATTGTCAGACAGTGAGTGTGAAAGTCTACTATATAAATGTATGCTTATATTATGGTAATATCTTTCAGTTGATTTTTCAATTGTTTCTTGTTTTGTTTTCTTTTGGTTTTTTTGGGGTTTTTTTAATGTCTAGCTTGTTATGTCTCTGTTGGTTTTGTTCATACTTGTTTTCTTCTCCCTAAATACCAATTTTCCACCTTCCTTCGATTAATATATCACAGTTGTCTCCTTTTTATTGTGTTCTTCATTTTCAATTTCAAAGAGGAAAATGATACTGAGGGATAATCAACTCTCTCTGCCTTTGCTAGTGGAGAGCATGATGGAGAAGAAATGGGATAAATCTTTTTCTCCTTCAGTGTAAAGCAGAGGTTACCCTAAGGCTGAACAGAGCTCATCCTTAAAACCACACAGAAAAATATTGTATTTTTGATGTTGGGAGCTCAAGGGAAATATAAGTTCATACTATGCCAAATACTTCTTACACAAAATGTTTGGTTTAGGTTTGTTTTTGTTTTTTATGCCCTTTTTTTCATTAATTTGGTTAAGAAATAGTAGCAATAATAGGAAATGGGGGTTTACTTGTACATTTATGCTAATGCCTTAGCTCTTTAATGTTGTACTTGAAACAATTATGTTTCTGAGGCTGTAAACAAAAAAAACCCTTTTACGGTTTATCATTTTGGGGTTGGGGGAGGGGGGTAACGTAGCCCTTTTTGACATTTTTTTATGAATATATAATGGAAATTTTGTTCTCAAAATTCCATCTTTTATAAATAATTAGTCTTATTCCTCTTAAACCAACAGTTATTATTTCAAATGTAATACCATTTGGCTTTTGGGAATACATGTCAGTATTTAATGATGTATGAAATGAGTAACAGCAACAAAGGTGTTGTTCAATCTCACACTTTTACTATTAGTGTACTTTTAAAGAATAGGATATAAAATTCCAACAGGCAAATATCCAAAACAGTCTTTTTTGGACAGAAAATAAACCAGATTTCCACCTTAATTTCTAAAAAAGTATTTCTGAGAGAGAGAAAAATAATGAATATTTAGGAGAATAGTGTGTCAATCTCTTCTAGATCCCACATATGCCCCAAACAGAGAGTTTGGGCTGTGTAAAACCTACTGGAACACCACAGTAGAGCTACATAGATGCTGTAAGAACCAGATCCTAGTGGTGCCATGATGGTGGCTCAGTCTAGCAATGGAACTATCCTCTATCCCTTACTTAGATTTTGTCTTGGAGGGTAGGGGAAGACAACTGAGGGTAAAAAAAAATAGGTAATGGCATGGAAACTAAAGGGGAAAATATGATTCTTATCTCCTGGATGGAACACAGTCAACATATCTAGCCTCCCACAAATAATACTAAGAGAGACTAGATGGAGAGTGGAGAAGAGCATACACCACAAACAGGCTCTGTTGAAACCCTTGCAGAGGAGGGAACTCAGTGGTGCCTTTTAGCTGATAAGCTGCACAGCAGCTGAAAACCAAGAGAGATAAAGGAAAATGTCCTGCTGCTGAATCAGCAACTGTGGTGAAATTATTCGCCTTGGAGTGCTGCATGTCCCTATCCCAGGGTTATCTCAGATACCACACTGACATACCCACCCCTAAGGTACAATGACTCTGCACTAAGATGCATGACTAAAGTAACTCAAGCTTCTTCTAAACACGAATTAAGAATTTAAAAGTGACTTAGGAATGAAGAAGCGTTGGGAAGGCTCCATTGTAACCTGTGGGATCAGTCAACAGGCTACACCTGTCTTCTCCCTTGTAAAGAAGCCTACTGGGTAAGAACCATACTCTGTGAGTGCTGAATGATGATCTCACATCAGATTTTGGGGGAATTAGAGCTTGTCTACAAAGTGTTTTGAATTAATATACTGCTTTGAACACATTTTTGAAGTCAGACATAATCACAGCAATCCTTTAACATTAAGCCATCACAATTTTTTTGAGTGTTATTCTGTAAACAGTTAATGTGAGTCCTTCAAGAGCACTGAGAGTCACTGGCAGTGGATAAAGGTGTGGAGACTCAGGAGGAGATCTCACTGTTTAGGGTGTAACCCTGAACAAGTCGGTCAAGCTGCCCTCCAATCCAATGACCTGCTCAGTGAAGGCTCCCCATAGCAGGATGCTGACAGATTGGCTGGGCAGAAGGGTCTCAGCCTTCCAGGGCTCTGACAGACTAACCAAACACTAAGGGTTTGAATAAATCTCCCCTTTTCATGTAACAGAGAGGCAGGAAGCTACTTCACTTGGACAGAAGCAAAGACTGAGCTAACTAACATGCATTATATTTTATATGGAATTGATATGTAGGCGAGAACAGAAAAAAAAGAGCTATTTTTCTGTGTACATGTAAACAGAATATATCTCTCAGAAGTATAAATAATTGTTCCCTGTTCTTTGAAACAATTTTCTTCAAAGGGAAAGAAGACAGAATCTGATTGTTTGAAATCCATGAAAACTTATTAGAACTACATGTAATTATTTTCCACATGGATGAAGATTCTGTGCCTGTCAAGTACTCAAACAATAACTGTGGCAATTGTTACTAAATATAAAACAAATATTTTTGTAGAAGTACACTTTGGACACAACCTAAAGTTGCACTCAAAAATTTTAGTGTTGTGAAAAATCACTAGCTTACTCCACACACACAAAACCTCCCTCATCAGGAAGGTATTCAAATATTTTCAGCAAATTTGTCTGAGGTTCTTTTTTTTTCCTTCAGTGATGAATCAGGTGCTTAAATATTTTCCGTAGAAAAGTTAAGATCTTCTATTATACTCCTGGTTTTTAATGACATATTAAGCATGAGATATCTTTGCAAAAAGATTTTAAAAGTATAGCAAATATATTTAGGGTGGTGTCTTAGTTTAGGTTTCAACATGGCTACTGACTGCTTTATCTCAATACAGAATAAATACAACCAAAAATACAACCAACAATCAGTACAGGTTTTTCCACTTTCTCTTGCCCCGCACTGGGCGCCAAAAACTGTATTTGTCCTAGTTTAGGGCAAATTAGGGAGGAAAACTCCAAATGGGGATTTCCCCAGGGAAATGCTCCTCTCTACTAACTGGTCCGGGAAAGGAAAAAAATTTCTTTGGAGAGAAGTGGAAAAAGCTGTTTATTTAACAGAAATTGAATAATATTAAATAATAAAACCTCTCACTGTTTGATGGGATGGCAAATCTAGGAAGAAAAGTCCTTTTCATGTGGTGTAGCTCGGCTCACTCAGGTTCTTATCAGTCCCTCCGGCGCTGGAAAGTGCCGAGGCCCAGGCCCCGGTGGGCCACAGGCGTGAGCTCCCGGGGTTTGGCTGGGTGTTCAGTCCAGAGCAGGCTTGCACAGATCCAAGAAGAAGGAAAAAAAACAAAGATCCAGGGAACTCCTCTGCCTCAGCTAGCTAAAACTAACTAAAAGCCAGAGAGAAGCTCTGTCCCGCTGTCTGTCTGTGCTGCAGACACCACACCAGAAGCGGGATGTGTGGGAGTGATGTTTTTCTTTAACATAAACTGCGCGCTTCTTTTTCCTCTTCTCTTGCTCTCAGAACTAGCTTTAAAGGTGCAGAACTTAATATATAACATAAACCAGACGATTGGGGATACCAGTATCATAAAGTCACCCCAGGACATTCCACCCCTTATCCTCATATCGTCAACTTATTATCAAAATTAATATATATATTTTAACTCTACAACACATACATTATATACAGACAAGGGAATTAATTCATGACCTTCACCTAATCATCAGATCTCCCTGAGGTACACATTGTGTTGTTTCTTCTTTCCGCATTATCTACCATGTGCAACCCGGTTCCTGAGCAAAAACAACCCCACAAATGGGTTTGTCTGCACTCGAAGTAGAATTGATCCAAACTGTCTTTCCTAACAAACCTCTGAGATGTACCGCTGGGACTTTGTCTCCGTCTGCTTTATGCAGGGCCTCGGATTGGGCTGGGCTTGCTTGGTTGGTGGAACCTCGGGTGTTAACTATCCAGGTGGCCTTTGCTAGATGCTGCTCCCAATTTTTGAAAGATCCCCCACCTAACGCTTTCAAGGTAGTCTTTAACAGTCCATTGTACTTCTCTACTTTTCCCGCAGCAGGTGCATGGTAGGGGATATGATACACCCACTCAATGCCATGTTCCCTAGCCCCGGTGTTTATAAGGTTATTCTTGAAATGAGTCCCATTGTCTGACTCAATCTTCTCAGGGGTGCCATGCCTCCAAAGGACCTGCTTTTCAAGTCTCAGGATGGTGTTACAGGCTGTAGCATGAGGCACAGGGTAGGTTTCCAACCATCCAGTGGTGGCTTCTACCATCGTGAGCACGTAGCGCTTTCCTTGGTGGGTTTGGGGCAGTGTGATGTAGTCAATCTGCCAGGCTTCTCCATACTTATATTTGGATCAGCGCCCACCGTACCAGAGGGGCTTCAACCGCTTGGCCTGCTTGATTGTGGCACATGTCTCACAGTCATGGATAACCTGGGAAATACTGTTCATGGTTAGATCCACCCCTCGGTCTCGTGCCCACTTATAGGTGGCATCTCTACCCTGATGGCCTGAGGCATCATGGGCCTATCAAGCTAGGAACAACTCTCCCTTGTGTTGCCAATCTAAGTCTATCTTTGACACTTCTATCTTCGCAGCCTGATTCACCTGCTCATTGTTTTGGTGCTTTTCATTAGCTCTACTCTTGGGAACATGGGCATCTACATGATGGACCCTCACAGACAGTTTCTCTACCCTGGTGGCGATGTCTTTCCACTCATCAGCAGCCCAGATGGGCTTTCCTCTGCGTTGCCAGTTGGCCCTTTTCCACTTTTCCAGCCATCCCCACAGAGCATTGGCTACCATCCATGAATCAGTGTAGAGATAGAGTTTTGGCCACTTCTCTCTTTCAGCAATGTCCAGGGCCAGTTGAACAGCTTTGAGTTCAGCAAGTTGGCTTGATCCACCTTCTCCTTCAGTGGCCTCTGCGACCTGTCGTGTGGGGCTCCATACGGCTGCTTTCTACTTCCGGTTCATCCCTACGATGCGACAGGAACCATCAGTGAACAGAGCGTAGCGTGTTTCTTCTGCTGGCAGTTGGTTGTACGGTGGAGCTTCTTCAGCCCGTGTCACTTGTTCCTGCTCCTCTTCATCAGTGAGACCAAAGTTTTCACCTTCAGGCCAGTTTGTAATTATCTCCAAAATCCCAGGGCGATTTGGGTTTCCAATACGGGCGCGCTGCGTGATGAGGGAGATCCACTTGCTCCATGTAGCGTCGGTGGCGTGGTGAGTAGCAGGAACCTTTCCTTTAAACATCCACCCCAGCACTGGCAGTCGGGGTGCCAGGAGGAGTTGTGCTTCTGTGCCAATCACTTCTGAGGTGGCTTGAACTCCTTCATAGGCAGCTAAGATTTCCTTCTCTGTGGGAGTGTAGTTGGCTTCGGACCCTCTGTAGCTTCGGCTCCAGAATCCCAGTGGTCGGCCTCGAGTCTCCCCAGGCACTTTCTGCCACAGGCTCCAGGACAGACCATGGCTCCCGGCTGCAGAGTAGAGCACGTTCTTCACATCTGGTCCTGTCCTGACCGGGCCAAGGGCTACTGCATGAGCGATCTCCTGTTTGATCTGAGCAAAGGCTTGTTGTTGTTCAGGGCCCCACTGGAAAGTGTTCTTTTTGCGGGTGACCAGGTAAAAAGGGCTCACAATCTGACTGTACTCAGGAATGTGCATCCTCCAAAAACCTATGGCACCTAGGAAAGCTTGCGTTTCCTTCTTGTTGGCTGGTGGAGACATTGCAGTGATCTTGTTGATGACATCAGTAGGGATCTGACGCCGTCCATCTTGCCACTTTACCCCCAGAAACTGAATCTCACGAGCTGGTCCCTTAACTTTGGTCTTCTTGATGGCAAAACTGGCTTTCAGGAGAACCTGGGTGATTTTCTCTCCTTTCTCAAAGACCTCTTCAGCCGTCTTTCCCCAAACAATGATGTCATCAATGTACTGCAGATGTTCTGGAGCCTCACCCTTTTCCAGGGCAGCCTGGATCAGTCCATGGCAGATGGTGGGGCTGTGCTTCCACCCCTGGGGCAGTCGGTTCCAGGTGTACTGCACTCCCCTCCACGTGAAGGCAAACTGAGGCCTGCATTCTGCTGCCAGGGGAATGGAGAAAAATGCATTGGCAATGTCAATAGTGGCATACCACTTTGCTGCCTTGGACTCCAGCTCATACTGGAGCTCCAGCATGTCCGGCACGGCAGCGCTCAGAGGTGGAGTTACTTCATTCAATGCACGATAGTCCACAGTCAATTTCCATTCTCCTTCAGATTTACGCACAGGCCAGATGAGGCTGTTGAAGGGTGAATGGGTTTTGCTGACCACCCCTTGGCTTTCCAGTTCTCGGATCATCTTGTGGATGGGAATCACAGCATCTCGAGTTGTTCTATATTGTCGGCGGTGCACCATCGAGGTGGCAATTGGTACTCGCTGTTTGTCATGGGGTAGCTTCACCTTTAAGACAGAGTAAAAAGAGGGGAAGTTGAAGCTACTGGTGGCTGATGGGAGTTTTTCTTCTAGACCAATTATCAGTCATTTCCAAGAATTGACAGCCGTTCTGACCATTAAAAAGTGAATTCAACTTGTAAACACCCCCTTAAGAAGTACACTCAGAGCTCTCTCGCTCTCTTTTGGTTTCCGGCTTTGAGAAGGTAACAGGCTCTGTAATAACCTCCTCTACCCCCCCCCCCCCTCGGCCGATGAAGGCCGCGAGGGACGAAGGGGGGCGGGGGGGCGGGTAGGAGAGGGAAGCAGAGCCTGGCAGCTTAGTTCAGTTTTCAAGGTCTGCTGCTGGACTGAAACCTGACACTATGAACTTTTGCAGCTTTCTTAAAACTTTTGATTCTTTTACTACTTAGATAAACAAACAGATTACTCCTTTTTCTTAGAAAAGACAAAAAAAGAGAGACAATCAACATATAAGACATCATAAACTATCAAAAACAGTGAAGAAAAGAGTTAAGTTTAAGTAAGAAAGAGAGAGAAAGAAGTGCTTGCTGCTGAAATGTCTTTCTGTTACAGCTATGGAGATGGACATTAGTAGTTTAAAGACTCCTTTAATTCATGACTAGAGTATGGGAGGAATAAAGTATTCAAAGTGTGGACTTTAAAGAAAAAAGAGAGTGGTTGTGATACTGTAAGTTGCTGGAACTTACGAGTGAAGTGAAAATTTTAAAGGGGCCAAAGAGATGGCTGTTTTCTAGGAAGGCTCACAGAAATAAATGAATAAGATTTCTACCTTTGAATAACTTATCCTTAAAAATAACATCCCTGGACTCAATTTGACCCATGCACACCTCAGAGTAGTGTGAGATGGGAGGAGTGGACTCTAGAAACTCCATAAATTAGCAGAAAGAGACTTCTGTTTCTCTACGGGGACTGATGAAAAGACTCTAGAAATTGAGACTGTTTTTGACCACCAAGATTCTAAAATTTTTTTTTTGTCTCTATGTTGTTATGTGTACAAAGAAATAATCGAGTAGTGAGAAGTAAAAGGGTTTTCTGAAAGTTTATTTTGGTATTCTTATTCTAATAGTTTGTTAATAAACTGACTTTATTTCTTTTAAGTTTTAAGCCTGTTTTACTCTTATTTTAATCCATATCTCACAGCAAAAAATAAGTAATTTTTGTTACTTGTTTAAAACCACAATACTGTTCTTCCACTTTCAGGAGTCCTACTGCAGATGGGTTCTCTGACAGTCCAGGCAAGGTGTTCAATTGCTTGATGCCTTCTGTCTCTACAGCTGCTATCTCAAATGCCCACCTAAGCCCCTTTGGGTCTTTAAAATACCCGCTTTGGAGGTAGTCTATGCCCAAAATGCATGGGGCCTCTGGGCCAGTCACAATGGGGTGTTTCTTCCACTCATTTCTAGTCAGGCTCACATCAGCTTCCACTAAAGTCCTGTGATCCCCCTGTCACACCAGCAATAGAAACAGATTCTGCCCCTACATATTTTGATGGGATTAGGGTGCACTGTGCACCAGTGTCAACCAAGGCTTCATATTTTTGTGGTTCTGATGTGCCAGGCCAACAGACACAGTCCAAAAGACACGGTTTTCCCTAGCCTCTACCTGGCTAGAGGCAGGGCCCCTCTAAGCCTGGTTATCCTTCTTTCATTGGGTATATGTCTTGGAGGTTCCTTCAAGGGAATCAGACATGTCATCATCATACTTGTCAGTTTGACTACAGGCTACTGGAGCGGCTTTCTTTTTGGTGTGTTGCCATTTAATTCAATAAAATGCAATATTAAGATAGTAGCAAACGTTAACAGTTAGCATTAGTTGACATTAGTAGTAGTCATGCTAAGGCTTGGTAGGCCGCATGTAACCTGCAGATGAACTGTATAGCAGATATTGCAATGTAAGCAGTGTAACTAGGAGATAATCTAAGGAATGTACCTGTTGGCAGAATTTAAAGGTTAAAGAGATAATCGTACCAAGTAGTGAAAGTTTGTGATGATGAAGAAATCATGTAGAAAACATATAAAAACCCTGTGATTTTTCTGTGAAATGGGGCTCTGTCTTTGGACGCTAGTCCACAGGCTCCCGGGCCCTCAATAAAGCACCGCATAAACGACTTCGGTTGTTTGTGTTTTCTTCGGATCGGGCAACAGTTTTCTGGCGACCGCGGCAGGACTCCGAAGGTGACTGGGGCGGTTCGCGTTCTGATCCACTCCACGCCGGCACCGAGTGATTCTCGGGGAGTCATCGGTTCGTGCCCGACCCCCGCACCTGGCGGACGACTGCGAAAGGTAAGCCCGAAGGTGCTTTATTTTCTGGTTCTGGTTTGGGTGCCTGCTCGTAAGACGAGGCTGCGATCCTCGCAGGGTTGGGCTAAGACGTCTGGGTGGTCTGGGGAGCCTAGGCGCCGGCTGTCAGACGCGGCGAAAGCTGCGCAGGTCCGGCACTTGCCCCTCGCGACGTCGAGAAGCGGCAAGTTGGATTGATCTGGTATTTATTTGGTATTTAATCCCTTTTATTTGCTGTAAGTAGTTTGCTTAAATTTGTTAAAGTGTAAATATTGATTGTGGTTTTGTATATTGCTGCTAAAAGTGAAACTACCTCAGTATTGGAGAGATTGTGTGTGAGTGTGTGGTATGATAGATTTTGTTGGGCTGTCAGTATTGATTGTGGTTTTTATTGTTTCGTATATTGCTGCATACTGGTTGTTGTTACTGGTTACCGAGTTTTTGTACGGCTGTGAGTAAGGTTCAAAATGGCATTTAAGGCACTTAAATTTATGATTCAGTCTGATAAGTCTGTGGTTCAATCTGATAAAGGTATCCCAGAAAATACCCCTCTGGGATGTTTACTAAAGAGGTGGAAAAGTGAAGGGTTTTTCCAGGAGATGAGTAAAGATAAAATGATTGATTATTGTAATCATTGGTGGCCTGAATATAAGCGAGAAGGGCCGTCATGGCCAGAGAATGGTACTGTGGACTTTGACACCATAAATTCGTTAATGCGCTATTTGGAGGACAGTGAAAAATGGGATGAAATACAGTATTTAGACTTGTTCCATTTACTGCGTCGTAAAAAGGAGTGGCAAACCGAGTGCGGAATAATGGTACTGGAGATGAAAGAATCCGAGTGCGGGGGGGAGAGGTGCTGTAAAAAGGAATCTAAATGTGTGCGGTGTTTAGCTTTAAAATCCCGGACAGAAGAAGATTTGTCTTTACTGGTGTCACCAGGCGCGCCTTCCACTGCACCCCTCCCTTCTGCTTCACCCCTTCCTACCGCTTCACCCCTCCCTTCTGCCTCACTCCGTCCCTCGCTGTATCCGCCGTTACCTGAAAGTAGTTCGGAGGAGGAGGATGGGGAGGATGAGGAGGCGACAAACATTACAGTGGCACCCGAGAATGCTAAAAAGGTTGCTATACGTCTCCCAATCCCTTCCCCGCGAAATACTCCCCTCGCAGCACGAACTAGACAGGGACGTAAAAATCATGGGGGACCCCAGTTAATCGCCCCTTTAAGGCAAGCGGTGGGACCCCAGAAAGAGAAAGTGCTGGTGAAAGTACCCTTCTCCCCGGGAGATTTGGTGATTTGGAAGCAGTCAGCAGGAAATTACCGTGAGAATCCTGAAAGAGTGGCACGGGTGGTTAAGATGATTGTTAGAACTCAGAACCCGGACTGGAATGACATGCCGGTTTTATTAGATACCCTAATGGATTCTACTGAGAAAGGGATGGTGTTGCGGGCCATGAAAGAGCGTGCTCGGGAAATGATTAGACTGTATCGAGTCGGGGAAACCGTGAATGACTTGGTTCCGAGTGATGATCCGGGATGGGACCCGGAAAAGGCTGAAGGGATGGAATCTATCAGGGCTTACCAGGAGTTGTTGGTGGACGGAATCAGGACCGGGATGCCTAAAACACTAAATTGGTCAAAGTTGTATTCGGTCAAGCAGGATAAGAATGAATCTCCTTCGGCATTTTTAGAACGCCTTAAGGAGACTGCTAGTCGCTTCACTGATTTGGATATCGACAGTGAAGCAGGAAAGTTGCAGCTTGCTTTAATCTTTTTGGGTCAGGCACAGGAAGATATACGTAAGAAACTGCAAAAATTAGAAGGTCAGGATACTCGGGACTTAGATAAAATACTAGAAGTGGCTTGGAAAGTTTATAATAACAGAGAAAAAGAAACGGCCAAGAAACAGCAGGCAAATCTATTAGCTATAATGCAGCAAGCCGGTAATAGAGGAAGAGGCAGAGGTGGTTTTGGGCGCGGTTGTAGCTCTGGATGTGGCAGGGCAGGATTCCAGAATGTCAATTTCGGGGGACGGGGGATGACCCCTCCTGGTCCCCAACAAGGAGGGATTGCTCCTAATCAATGTGCGTTCTGTCGTCAGATAGGACATTGGAAAAATGAGTGCCCAGTGAAAGCTGGTTCCTGAGAGGAATGCCAGTGAATGGATCAACAGGTTATCCTGTGAATCCAGAAGGTGGTGCCCAAGCATTTGTGTTGGGAAATTATCAGAATCAAAACTGATTAGACCAGGACTTGAAGGTCAGGATTGATATTGATGGGGGGGCGGGAGTTTGTCGTGGATATGAAAGCAACGTATTCAATATCCACGATAAACTCTTGTTCTTTCCCATTGGTGATACTACTATACAGGTGGTGAGAGCAACGGGACAATTAAAAGAAAGACCTTTTTTTTTTTTTCAACCATTAAATTTGAGATTTAGAGAAAAGAAATTCGGGTGTGGTTCTGACATTTAATGATGCCAACGAAGCAGAGATTTGTTGTCATCGTTGAAGGTCGGAATTATATTCGAAAAACGGGAGAGTAAAATTGGAAGCACAAAGAATTTTGCAGGAATGTGAATCAGACTTCAATACTCCTATTTTTCCAGATAAGAAACCGAATGGTAAGTATCGGCTAGTGCAGGATTTAAGGGCAATTAATAATATTGTCAAAGACATTCACCCAGTGGTTGCCAATCCGTATACTCTATTAACATCTGTGTCAGAAAAATTTAAATGGTTCTCTGTTATTGATTTGAAAGATGCTTTCTTCTGCATCCCTCTGGCATTGGAGAGTAGGAAATATTTCGCATTTGAATGGGAAAATCCTGACACTGGAAGGAAGAGACAGCTCACCTGGTCTCGACTGCCGCAAGGATTCAAAAACAGCCCTACAATATTTGGAAATCAATTAGCAAAGGAATTAGAAGAATGGAAGACTGCTGAGGTAAGAGAGTTACCCTCCTCTTATGTTGTTCTCCAGTATGTGGATGATATCTTTTTGGCAACAGCAGAAAAAGGATTGTGCCTGAAATTGACTATTGCTCTGTTGAATATGTTGGGCCAGGCTGGCTACCGAGTGTCAAAAGAAAAGGCACAGCTGATAAAGGAGAGTGTAATGTACTTGGGATGTGAGATCACCCAAGGCCAGAGACGATTGGGAGTCAATCGAGTGGAAGCTATTTGTGCTATTCCCCTTCCCAGGAACCATCAGGAATTAAGGTCTTTTCTGGGAATGGTGGGATGGTGCAGGCTGTGGATTCTGAATTTTGGACTTCTAGCTAAACCATTATATGAAGCTCTGAAGGAACCGCAGTTGAGCTGGGATCGACAGAAGAAAAAGGCCTTTGAAGACTTGAAACAAGCCTTGAGAGAAGCTCCGGCATTAGGCCTTCCCGATTTAAATAAAGACTTTCAGTTGTATGTAAATGAAAGACAGAAACTGGCACTGGGAGTGCTAGCTCAGAGACTTGGTTCATGGAAACGCCCAGTAGGGTATTTTTCGAAACAACTAGATACGGTAAGTGCTGGCTGGCCGTCATGCTTGCGGGCAGTTACGGCCACAGTGATCCTCATCCAGGAAGCCAGGAAATTAACTTTGGGCAGGAAAATAGAGGTATTTGTACCTCACATGGTACTGGCAGTCCTGGAACAAAAGGGGGGGGGGGTCACTGGCTTTCATCCAGCAGGATGCTGCAATACCAAGCAATCCTGAGAGAACAAGATGATGTGGATCTAAAAGTGACTAATCATGTTAACCCAGCAGAATTTCTCCGCAGTGAGCAAGAAGAAGGAGAGTTAGCACATGACTGCATGGAGGTGATTGAACAAGTGTATGCCAGCCGAATGGATTTGAAAGATGTTCCAATGGAAGACCCGGATTGGGAACTGTTTACCGACGGGTCCAGCTACGTAGAAAACGGTACCAGGTATGCGGGATACAAATATAGAACTGAAATTCTAGCCTTGCTAGATGCAGTACACCAACCTGAAAAGGTTGCAATAATGCATGTGAGAGGTCACCAGAAGGAAGAAGGAAAAATATATCGAGGAAACAGATTGGCTGATATTACAGCACGAGAAGTGGCCAGAGAAGTGTGGACCCAAATGGCCCTGATACCCACTAAGGTGAGTCCTGTAACTCCACATTTGGCTCAAGAACCGAAGTATTCCCCGGATGATGAAAAACTAGCATCACTGCTGAGAGCACAGAAGAATGCAACTGGATGGTATGTAACAGCCATGGGACAAGTTGTGATCCCCACCCGAATCATGAGAGCCATTTTAGAAACCGAACATAATAAATGCCATTGGGGAGCAGAAGCATTGGTAAAATTTCTAAAAAGAGAAGTAATTTCTAACCAGATGTTAATATTGGCAAAACGGGTGAATGCCATGTGTCCCACTTGTTTGAAGAATAATCCAATAGTTAGAAAGCAGATCCAGTTGGGGAAATTACAGGTGGGACCAGAACCAGGAGATTTGCACGTGCAGAGTGATCAGACAATATTTAGGTATGTCATGTCGCTAAACAAAACTCTTAATGCTTTAAGGAGAACCTTGCAGTAGAACCGACCTCTACCACTGGAAAATCCGGTGCATGACATTCAACCAGGAGACCAAGTCTATGTGAAGAATTGGTCCACCCACCCTTTGAAGGAGACATGGGACGGGCCCCGCCAAGTGATCCTGACAACTTACACTGCAGTAAAGGTCGAAGGAATCGACTCATGGATCCACTACACCCGAGTCAAGAAAGTCCCTGTACAATGGGAGACTCAGATAGTCTCTCCAACACGGGTGATATTTCGCAAAAAGTAGCCCTCTTGATTAAAGCAGGCCTCTTGATTGTATTGTTATTGGTAATAACGAAACCCATTCTTGTTAACAGCTCTATTGTGGTTGCAGTTACCAAACCAGTGGTTGGTGTTATGGAGAGAATGAATGTGAACCTGACCTGTTCTGTAATGAATGACCAGAAAACTGAAGTCCGGAATATACAGGCAACCTGGAAGAAAGGTCCCGATTATCCAAAAGCAAATATTGTCACAGTTTGAGATAAAGATGCACAGAAAGGAAAATTGAAATTGTACTAAAGTTATTACATGTGATACCCCTGAAAATCAAATTAGCCTGGCTCCTCTTAGAGTACTACTCAAGTGGGGATGTGAATGTAAAAATTTAATCATACAATTACAGGAGAAGCACCCGGAAGCATTGGAATCAGACGTGCGGTAAGTTGTAGAGTTACTACTGTCAAAAGTCCAGGGAATTTAGTCTGGGTAATGGGACATGGACAATGGACTACGCACATTCCTATAGATGAGCCTGTGACACAAATCACTCTGGGAGTCCCGACCCTCTGCCCCCTTTGGAAACAATCAAAATTAAAATCGAAACGAAAGAAAAGAGAAGTAGATGAATTTGCTGAATTAGAAGATGAATGGCATGAACCCGATGGTGGAGTTAAATTTGGGTGGGCTTTAGAATCACTATTTGCACCTATAGCTTCCTATAGGAACAGAGAAATGCTATACAAATTGCTAGGGCAAACCGAGAGATTGGCAGCAGCCACTAAGAAAGGATTTAAAGACATGAATCTGCAATTACAAGCCACATCCCGAATGACCTTACAAAACAGGATGGCACTAGATATGCTATTGTTAAAAGAGCATGGGGTGTGTCAGTATCTAAAAAGGAAAATTGACCATTGCTGCATCCATATTCCAAACGTGACCATTGAAGTAGAAAAAGACATTTCTCAATTAGAAGCGATTGAATCCAAAACAAAAGAAATTAAAAAAAGAAGCACAACATAATTGGATCGGAGCAATATTTGAGTCTTTAGGACTTCAGGTTTCTGGATGGGTTTCGTCAGTGATACAGTATATTCTGTTATTTGCCGTCTTGTTACTAATCATTTGGTTAGTTTATAAGTGTGTTCTAGGAGTCATCGAAAAGAAAACAAGACGCACCAGAAGAGTGATAAAAGCCTTGGCAAGAACCAATGAGATACGTCTCAATGAAAGACGCCGACCTCCCCCGAAATATGAAGATGTCGTTGGGCAAGATAATCCAGCATTTGAGAGAACCCACGAAGACTAAGAGTTGAGCATTCTTGCAGAAGATTGAAGAATGCTCAAAAGGGGGGAAATTGTTGCCATTTAATTCAATAAAATGCAATATTAAGATAGTAGCAAACGTTAACAGTTAGCATTAGTTGACATTAGTAGTAGTCATGCTAAGGCTTGGTAGGCCGCATGTAACCTGCAGATGAACTGTATAGCAGATATTGCAATGTAAGCAGTGTAACTAGGAGATAATCTAAGGAATGTACCTGTTGGCAGAATTTAAAGGTTAAAGAGATAATCGTACCAAGTAGTGAAAGTTTGTGATGATGAAGAAATCATGTAGAAAACATATAAAAACCCTGTGATTTTTCTGTGAAATGGGGCTCTGTCTTTGGACGCTAGTCCACAGGCTCCCGGGCCCTCAATAAAGCACCGCATAAACGACTTCGGTTGTTTGTGTTTTCTTCGGATCGGGCAACAGTGGAGTATCCCTTCTGAGTCTTGCTGTCTTCTAATTCATGCACTCGTTTTGCCAGAGCAGCAGTAGATTTTCCATCCCATCTTTTCATGTTTTCTCTACAGTCACGTAGGAAAAACCACAGATCAGCTCGTAGCTTTTTCTCTCTATCTGGGGAACTTCTGCGTTGAGTACCAGGGCTCCTGGTCTGTACTGCCAAGACTGGAAGAAGGTCTTCCTTGAGTTTCTTGAAATTCTCCTCTATTTTATCGTGGAAGTTTTGCATATCTGTTCTCACAGCTGCAATTGTTGCCTGCATGGGGCCATGCACGGTATCTGCATATGTTCGAAGTTTCTTCGCTATATCCAGCACAGTCTCCTCCCGGTCATTCTGCTTCATTGTTGCTAAAGCAGAAGCGTATTCTTGTGGCCCAAGTCAAACGAGTTTTCGCCACATCACAGATGTACATGGCACCAAGTCTGGATTTCTAGTACCTAAGTCACCCACAAAGACAATCTCCACTATTGCCATTTCTCTCAAGCGCTGAATCCCTTGTTCTATGGTTTTCCAATGAGTTTGCTGTATATAGAGATTGTCTGCACACAGATATCTTTGTGCCACACTTCTCAGGACCCGTTCCCAGAGAGTATAAGGGTCAGGCCCCCTCATCACTCCTTGGTCAATAACCGGATCATGTGACAGGGATCCCAGATGCCTCGCTTCAGTGCCATCCAGAACTGTAGCCTCATCTGCAGCATCCCACAAACGGACTAATTAACTAATAGATTCATCAGGTCGTCGAGTGTAATCTTTTCTCAGGCCACGAAGGTCCTTCAGGGAGAAAGGTTCACCAGCGCCTTCTGATTTTTGATCAGTTGCTGGTCTTGAGGGTCCTTCCCCCGCATCGCCATTATCATCATCTACTGGCCAATCAGTTTTGGTTTTGAATTTCATGCCTCTCGTGGCAGGAGCAACAGACACTGGCTTAGGCTCACTGTCTGGTTTGGCCACTGGCTTAGGCTCACTGTCTGGTTTGGCTGCTGGCTTAGGCTCACTGTCTGGTTTGGCTGCCAGCTTGGCTGCAGCCGGAGTGACTGGGGTAGCTGCTGATTTATCTCCCTGCCCTACAGTATCTAGCAGCGTGCAATAAGCATACGCTAGGGCCCAGCTTATTGCAATGATATTTTTCTTCTTAGAATCATCACAGCAATTCTCTTCCAGATATTTCCCTACTTCATCTGGGTTCTGAATTTGTTCACGTGAAAATTCCCAGGCTGGGGGATCAGAAAATTCCTCCAGAGTTCAGCCAATTCTCTCCCATTCTCTACTCCACTCAGGATTTCTCACACCTGAGTCTACTTCTGGGACAGGGGTCTCGTTGGCTCCTCTGGATATCTCAGCCCTCACTCTAGAGAAGTTGCAGATCATATAGAGGAAGCTTAACAGCTGAACTACCAGGAAAGTGACCAGGAATGTGGTATCTTTAACACTCAGGGGAAACTGGATATTCTCAAAGAGGGACATAACAGATTCAAAGGAGAAGAAGGAAAGAAAAGGCTGAAAAGCCTCATCCCCTGCTTTTCCTCTAACAAACTGGGTACAATTACCAATAAACTCCCAAAATGTGCTACTGGGACTGGGAGGCAGGGTTGGGCGAAGAAACCATAAGCCAAACATACTTGACAGAAACTTCAGTAGTTCTATAAACTTCCTACAAATAATTATCACCAAGCCCAGCACAATAACCATTCTAATCCGTGCCCCTCTACTGTGAAAGAGGGAAAAGACAAGTATTAAAACCTCAAAAAATTCTAGGGACCAGATCCACATGAAGGCCCCCACCCCGAGAGATATTATGTATCCAAACAACATGGCTACTGACTGCTTTATCCCAATACAGAATAAATACAACCAAAAATACAACCAACAATCAGTACAGGTTTTTCCACTTTCTCTTGCCCCGCACTGGGCGCCAAAAACTGTATTTGTCCTAGTTTAGGGCAAATTAGGGAGGAAAACTCCAAATGGGGATTTCCCCAGGGAAATGCCCCTCCCCACCAACTGGTCCGGGAAAGGAAAAAAATTTCTTTGGAGAGAAGTGGAAAAAGCTGTTTATTTAACAGAAATTGAATAATATTAAATAATAAAACCTCTCACTGTTCGATGGGATGGCAAATCTAGGAAGAAAAGTCCTTTTCATGTGGTGTAGCTCGGCTCACTCAGGTTCTTATCAGTCCCTCTGGCGCTGGAAAGTGCCGAGGCCCAGGCCCCGGTGGGCCACAGGCGTGAGCTCCCGGGGTTTGGCTGGGTGTTCAGTCCAGAGCAGGCTTGCACAGATCCAAGAAGAAGGAAAAAAAACAAAGATCCAGGGAACTCCTCTGCCTCAGCTAGCTAAAACTAACTAAAAGCCAGAGAGAAGCTCTGTCCCACTGTCTGTCCATGCTGCAGACACCACAGTCCAGGAGCGAGATGTGTGGGAGTGATGTTTTCTTTAACACAAACTGTGCGCTTCTTCTTCCCCCTCTCTTGCTCTCAGAGCCAGTCTTAAAGGTGCAGAACTTAATATATAACATAAACCAGACGATTGGGGATACCAGTATCATAAAGTCACCCCAGGACAGGTGGAATTTACTTTTGTCATATTTAACCATTTAATATATGTGAACTTTCATCTCAGTTACTGACTTAAATGGTCTCCAAAGCACATCTAAGTGCTTTTTTTTTTCTTTTATGTTTATTTTTTACTTAAAAAGTAATCTTCCTGTCATAAATTAAAGGAGGAAATAACTTGTACTAAATCCAGAAACTACCTTTTTTGAAATAATTTGCCAAAGTTACAGGGGGTTTTTTTTTTTCATTTTCACTTTTTGATTTTCATTTTCTGAAGAGAAAATCTCTCCTTGTAGCTATTTAAAAAACTGTCAGAAGTCTTTTGTGTTTCTAGTAAACCTGTGGCTTATTTTTAAATTGAGTGACTGGTTTGCTTTCCAGATTATTATGATTCTTTGTTAGTTCTGTGCTGTAAATCAACTTAGTAAAAGGAAACTGTCATGATTTGTGAAAGAATATTTCACTTCAAGCACTTTGCTCCTTGTTGATTATTTCACAAATGGGATTTCCATTTTTGTTTGTTTTTTTTTTAATAATAAGTATGTAATATTTAGGTCCAATATGCTATCCTTATATCTGGGGGTTTTTTTCCTAATATCAACTTCTGCCTTTCTGCAGACCTGTCTTGTACAGTTGCACACATTTTTCCATAAGTGTTTTTCCTTTCCTTGCAGGTTAGCTCTCCCAGTGAAGTCCCAGGTCCCAGTGATGTCAGTAGGTAGAATTTGAATTAGGAAAAAAAAAAAAAAAGAAAAAGAAAAAAAATAGTTTAGAAGCAGAAAATTAATTTGCATGCTTGTGATATCTTCCTGGAGCTACCTGTGTAAGAAGTATGAAATCAGTATTAATCTCACCACCTCCACCAACTGCAGGGATTAAATACAGCCATTGCAAAAATTAGTTACAGACGTTACTCTGTGTGAACCAGGTTATCTGAAGGTGAGTGTATATAACTACTATATTTCTCTGTAAAATGTTGCTGTGAAGAAACACCATGGCATGTACAGGAGAAAAGGAAAAACAAACTGCCCAAATTTCATCTGACCCAGATGAAAAGTTAATTATAAAGGGATTGAATTTCTCTTTCCTAAAATAAAAATTTCAAGCAATAGATGGTAAGTTCTTCCACAGGCTATTCTTCTGATTATATGGGGTGTTATTTATAAAGTACAAGAATGAGAATGTTTTAATTTAGTCTACTGTTTTCATTTAAATAGCATAGCAAGTGGTGAAAGACCTTATCAAGGGAGATTATTTATATGTAGGTGTGAATTTTCATCTGTGCAGATCAGCCAGTTGATTTTCTCTTGAATCCCATCCAGAGCTTGCATCTTTCTACTTTTAAATATGTCCACAGAATGTCTGGGATTGAAAGCCATGTATTTATCAGCCATGCTCTGTGGAGTCTGTGCTGGAGACCAGGAGCTATGTTTTAGTGGGGTCAGCTGGAGCTGAGGTGAGTCTACCTCTACTGAAAATGGCTCTGCTTACCTTTAGATAGAGTACTTTTCCCTGCAACTCATATTCTCCCTTTCACTTAATATTCTGTGAAGGCAATTTACTAACATTTTACGTTTGTATTGCTATTATATGACAATCTCCTAAACACATTGATTGTTTTAATTTCACCACACTGATCTGTAGCAACATATTTTAATGCTTTGTTTCTCTATATTCTCTATTACAATTCCTTTTCACTAATTCCATGTGAATATCATGCTATCATTACAATATCTAAGCATGTCTCAGACCATACCAGTCAAATCTTGTAAGCACAGCAGTGCACTTGTTCCCTTGATGTCACAAAACCTTATGGGTTTTTCACTGTTTTGTATCTCCCATGTCTGTCTGGGTTTGATATACAAGAGCTATTAGCTGCACAGAACAGGAAAATGACTATATATGTCAAAAATTGTCTCTTCCTTTAGTCTGATAACTTAAGCCTACTGTAGGGACACTGCAGAAAGCTTCAGAAAGAGTATGATCAAGACTTTTCAGGTCAGGCTTTCTCTCTTACTTGGCAAATGTCCTTACAATCATTTTGATGGACAGCATTGCTAACTGAAGGCATAACTTCAGGTATCTCACTTTTTCATACTGCATAGCATACGAGTAATATATATCCTGAATTTATGTTCATTGCTACATATTGCTTTAGCTGTTTTTATCCATAATTCCTCTCTGGGGTGAGGCACCTGCCTGTGGCTGAGGGGCACAACCTCTGTGCCCTGCACTGGGGACACTGGAGCTGCTGGGATTGGCTGTGCCTGGGCTTCCCACAGACAGACAGCCCCTGCAGACCTTCTGGTGCTGCTGCTGGCACCTTGGCAGGTAAATCCTGTACAAATGAGTACTTTTAAATAAAAGTCTGAATCCTATTTTATCCTCTGTGAGACAAAGTAAAGGGGAGAATCATCTTTCCCCTGGCACTCTGTTAAAAGCCACTGTCCAAGGAGTAAGAGCATTGCCTCTGCATTCTCATGGTCCAAAAGAAATTCCCATCAGAAGGAAGGGGTCCAAGAAGTGTATCCTCAAGTGGTGGGAGAAGGAGGGCATACTGACTGAGCTGTGTTGTTTATATTGTGCTGTGTAACCTATCATTAACCAAATGCATTATCATGCATAACAGCTATGCAATTCCAAATGTTCAGTGAGATGGTTCTCCAGATGTCATTACTGTGAAGTACAAAACCAGACCACAGTAGAGTTATAGATCACAGTGCCAGATGTACATTTATCTTGGTCTGCTCTTTTTGCATTTGCAGATTTACTAGACAGAAGCCTCAGAAATCTTAGTATTACTAAAAATTATCTGCTGATTCTCTGTACTAGAAAAACCATTAGTCAATGTTCAAGTATTCCTGATTCTCCTAAATATCAAAGTATCTGCTTTGCATTGTTGAATAGATGGGCTTGTTTAGTTTCACTTTTCAGCTGTTGGGTCTAAATAAACTCTTCTGTACCAACTCTCTGCAATCAACCTTCTGTTCCCTTGGAGGCTTTTCCCACTTGGAAACGAATTATCTTTATAGTCTTTCTGACATATTAAATAGATTGAGCTCCTGAAAGACTATAAAGCATGTTCTTCAGCCCTTTAGTTATTCTTTTCATTATGATTTTGTTCTAGTTTGCCAGCAGACTTCTTGAAAAAAGTATCCCCTGTCATACTCCAAGAGCCCTTTGTAGTAACTTCTAGTAACTTCTTGAGTTTGACACTTCTTGATTTTTAACCTAAGGGCAGACAATTAGACTTGAAATATTTTAAACAGTTTTATTATTATTATTATTATTATTATTATTATTATTACTACAAAGTTTTCTTCTTTAATATAGGATTCTTGGATTTTTTTTTTTTTTTTTAAATCTGAAGCTGTGAGATGATGCAGTAGGTATAAAAACCCTAGTACAAACATCTCAAAAAAAAACCCCAATACCTGACCAGCCACTCCCAAAAGCCCTTCACATTGCTAGATTTGCCTGCAGGTGTCATCTATTATAGACCCCCAAAAAGTGTCCCTTGTTCATATGTGCTCTTTCTGTTCCCAAATGCATCTTGAATTGAGGGACTCAGAACTGAACACAGGATTTGAAATGTAGGCTCATGAGTGCTGAGTACAGGGGGACAATCACTGCCCTGCTCCTGCTGGCCACACTATTGCCAGGATGCCATTGGCCTTCTTGGCCATCTGGGCACAGCTGGCTCATGTCCAGCTGCTTTTGACCAGCATCTCCATGTCCTTTTCCATTGGGCAGCTTTCCAGACACTCTGTCCCCAGTCTGTAGCGCTCCCTGGGGTTGTTGTAGCCAAGTAAAGGCTACACCTTGCACTTGGCACTTAGTCTTCTGGAACTTCACACCACTGGTCTTGGCCCATTAATTTGACCTGTCCAGATCCCTCTGCAATGGCTTGCATTCAGCAAGAATGGAAGATGAGTTAGGAGATTTATGCTCTTAGGGAGGTCATAAAAGAAGGAGTGCTACAGTGTAACACCATGTAACACTGTTGTGGTTTTAAACCAGTAATTACCAAAAGGGGAAAAAATTACTTATTTCTTGCTGTGAGATATGGATTAAAACAAGAGCAAAACAGGCGTAAAACTTAAAAGGAATAAAGAAAGTTTATTGACAAACTACAATAATAAGAACACCAGAATAAACTTCCAGAAAAACCTTTTCATTTCTTACTGCCCACCATTCTTTTGTTCACATGACAACAGAGACAGAAAATTTAGAACTTAGATGGTTTAAACAGTTCTAATTCTTTCTACAGTCCCTTCACCAGTCTCTGTAGAGAAACAGAAATTCCTTTCTGTTAATTTATGGAGTTTCTCACAAGAAAACTATTTTTGTTATAGTTTTCCATTTCCCTGATATCAGCTGCCCAGAGCCCACCCCTCCCATTCCACATCACTCTGAAATGTGTTATGGGTCATTAGTTTGGGGATAGCATTTTTAAGGATAAGTTATTCAAAGGCAAAAAGTATTCTTCATCTGTTTCTGTGAGCTTCGCTAGAAAACAGTTTTCTCATTGCCTCTCAAGGCTTCAAATCTCCCTGCACTTCACTATACCACAATTACTCTACTTTTTACTCAAATTTACACTTTGAACACTCTATTCCTCCCCATACTCCATCATGAATTAAAGGAGTTCTTTTCAGGACTTTATTGTCCATCCCCATAGTTTTAACAGAAAGATATTTCAGCTTAATTAAAGCATCTTCTTAATTCTCTACCTTTCTTGAAGCTTCTTTTCTTTCTTGCCACTAGTAGTTTATAAAGTCTCTTTTCATGTTGATCACTCTTCTTTTCTCTCTCTGAATAAAAAGATTAATCCGCAAGTCTCATCTGGGTAAGAAAGAGTTAAAATCCTGCTCAAGCTTTTGTAGATGGTTCGGTGATCTCTGCTGAACAGGAGCTGGAGCTGTCTGCAATGGAAAGTTCCTCATAGCTGCTCTAGAGAGCGTGGTCACCGTCTCTGCTTGCTGCAGGCCCAGAGCCCCTCTCCTTCTTTACTCGGCAGTTTCTGGTGAATTCTATCACAGCAAAACCTGCAGCCAAGCCAGGAACCGGCCTGGCCCAGCTTGGCCCGGGGCAAGCTCCCGCAGGCCCCATCTCCCGGCCGGGAGAACGGCAGGCCCAGCCCGGCCACCCCCCCCCCCCGGCCGCATGGCCGGGCAGAGAACCGGAGGCCAGCCGGAGGTCTGCTACCTTTCACAGCCAAGAAACAAAGAGAACAAGAGAGTTCTGGTTTTTTACTTTAAGGTGGGGTTCACAAGTTGATCCCACTTTTCAATGGCTAAAACTGCTGTCAATTCTCAGCAATGACCGATAATTGGTCAGGAGAAAAGACTCCAGGCAGTCTCCAGCAACTCCAACTTTCCTTAAAGGTAAAGTAACTCCATGACAAACACTGTTAGTCAGAATCCTACCATCACAGTATTCTTCAACTGCAAATTTCTTGTAGACTGGAGAGCAAATAATTGCATAAAAACTCTTTACAAACTCCTAAGCTAATATCTCACATCTACTTTTAAACTAAATTGAGCAAATTCTGAATGGAAAAGTGTTTTTACAGTTTTATGATAAATATTATTTTCTTATATTGCCCATCTGTGCCTTAAGTTGGATCCTCTGTTACTTGCTGAATGGAGAGAATGTAAAAAAAAACAAAAACACTTTGTTTCAGATAGTGGTAAAATCAGTGTAATGACAAAAAAAAAAATGCTTGCACATTCAAAGCCATGCATTTATGAAAGGATGTCAGATCGCTGTGGGCATAATTACCTCTTTATATTAATGGTTGCCAAGTTTCTGTGGGCAATTTGGATTCTGATGTCCCAAGTGGAACTAATACAATTTCTAGATTTACACTTTATCTCAAGGAGTCAGAGTGATCTGAAACATGCTGTCAGTCCTCACCAATGCTCTCCATACTGCTGGAGCTGGGCAAAATAAATTATATATAGTGTATTTTTTGGGAAGAATGACCACTTTATAAGAAGAAATGTCTTTTTCAGAAATGTAAAAAAAAACCAAAAAAACAAAAGAAATCCAAGCAAACAAAGAAAAACAAAGAAACCAAAACCAAAACAAAACTAAACCAAAACCATACTAAATCACCCAGAAAAAGAATCCAAATCCAGCAGGTAGAGGAAAAGGTAGTTTTGTCATAAACTTTTAAACAAATCATGCTTAGCATCACTTAAGTGGCAGAAAGCATTAAAAAAAAAAAATCCACACTGTATTTTATGCCTTTCCATTCTCTGATTTTCAGTATAGAAAATAAATTGCAAAAATTCAAATGTGAGTAAATTGGATAATACCCTTGAGATTTAATAGATTATTTTTGTTTGGCTTTTTTTAGGTTGGATGTGGAGATTTGTTTTTTGTTGTTGTTTTTTTGCAGGGGGTATTGATAGCTCATTATTATTGTTGAAGACTGAGGCAAACAAAGCATTAAACTGCTTTGCTTTGTCTGTGTCCCTGTTTGTGAGGTGACCATCCTTATTTCTTGTCTCCCTTTATCTGTAACAAAATGTCCTTTTTTTCTTGTCCCCAAATATAGAATGGGAACAAGAAAATTCATGACAGCAGTGCATTGTCATGGCTTTTCCTGTGAAAGTTTCAGTAACTTAATGCCAAATAAATCAGATAATTCTCAATTTGGATTAAAGAGTGATAAAGATAAGTTATCAACCCAAATTGCTACTGGCAATTGGGGTTTTTTTGTCAGTTACTGATAGCTAGAAATGGTTTAAAAATGGAGATAGGTAAATAATATGAAATGTGGTAATAACACTTACTTCAGGGATTTATGATCTGAAGTGCTTTGGAGATTTCTCCCCCTGAAAACAATTTGGGAATGTTTGCTTGAGAGACTAAAAACCTGAAAGAGTAAATATTTCAAACACTTGGCAGAAAAGAAAAGGAATGTTACCATGCCAACGAGATAAGGTGTAGTTAGAAGAGAGGGTCTTGCAGAGGCAGGATAGTACTTTTCTGGGACCAGCTTCCTTATCCTGGACAACTATCTCTAAACTGAAGTTTGAGACAACATTGCGCTTGCACTCTGACAGAGGGAGGGGGATTGAAAACAAGACTCTCTCAATCTACTTCTGAAAAGTTTGAAAATAACAAATTGTGCATGTGGAAGGACTAGCCTATAAATAGCACAAGTGAGAGGGGCTGGGTGTTCACCCACCATCCAAAGGAAATGGACGAGACATGTCTCTGGAACCCTGCCTAGTGATCCTGATCTTTTCCTCTATCCATTTTGTTATCTTCCCTTCTTCTTATCTTCTCCTTGGAAATCTATATTGCTTCTGTGGTGGCTCGTTCAGCCTGGCATAAGGTTAAAAGTACAAACCACTGCTACTACGGGTTGTTCAGAAATTATTGCCATGTGCTGTTGAGAAAAGTTGAAGTCAGACAAGTTCAAACTGCCCTTCTGCTCAGGAAAGTTTAAATCATTGCCACTGTGGGCCATTCAAACTACCTTCATGTTTAAGGTTTAAATCATTGCAGCCATAAATAAAACTTTCTAATTGATCATTGTGCATTGTTTTGCCTTAATTTAGTACAAGAGTTTCCCATGCCTTTGTGACTGAACACGTTACTGAACACTCCATGCCTTATCTGCAATATTTGGAAAACTATTGTTTTAATCACACAAGGAAGAGTTTGGAGGATGGGACGTCAAGTCATGTACAACTAGTTCTGTATTTGTAATGATCTATGTTCTGTTTACTAGAAGCAGGACTATAAGAGGCATTTTTTTTCTGCATGCAGTAAAAAAGGAGCACAAATATATTCCTGACAGAAGAGCACTGGTTTCAATAAAACCATCACATCACTACCCCAAGAAAAACAGGGTAAATCATCCAAAACTGTCATAAAACAAAAACAATGACATATTGAGAGACCATTTTATAAATGAATAATAAAGGAATACCTTCTCAAAAATGTGAAAGTGTGTGGGGCATATCTGAGTATTATTTCTTTCTATTTAAGACTATTAATCTCAAAAGTGTCAAAATAAATCCTGTATTTTTGGAAGCTTTATTTAAGCTTAATACGCTTAACACAATTGTCTGCATATGCTTAAGCATATTCTAAGTATTCAGCAAGACAGTAATTTCAAAGAAGTCCCAACTATTTATGGAACATGATCTGTCATGCACTGGCAGTTTTCTATGACAAAAAATATTGTCCTTTCTCTTGGAAGAAAGTCAGGTACTGCAGGGATAGATGTAAATATGGGGATTTGGAGCTTTTAAAATTTAGAATTTAAACAGCATTGCTGAATTTAATGGCTTACTGGTGAGCATTGTGATAAGCATATTTTTGCATGTAGGTTTCTTAAATTATTTTTATAGCCAAATTTTATTTTAAAACTTGCCAAGCATCCCTGAAAATGCTAATAAATTTTTAGGGCTCTTAAATAACACATCCTCACTTCTCTTAAAATTTATATCTTTGGAATGAATCACAAAGTCAGAATTCTTAGAAGATGCTGGAAATGTGCAGCTGCATGCATATTCCTAGACTTCAATAAAGTTTTGAAATAATTTGAAACTGAAAAAATATTTTGTGACTCAAGAATTTGCATACATACATGAAACACAGCATTAGGCTAGAAGTTTGTAGATGCATAACTTCTTCTTTTGAAATCATCCAAGTGGATCTGAAAGCATGTGCATTTTTGTTATAACATTCAAATTCTATTTTCTCTATCATTGCAATAAGCTAATAAATTTCACCTGTATTTAAACACTGAAGATGTGAACATAAATTCTGTATAAAGCTTTTCTGGAAAGGTAAAATCTCTTCTAAAACAAAATTAGGAAAACCACAGAACACTGGGTCCTTCTTCCAAACTTCTAAAGTGTATTTTGAAGGATGAAAAATTCTTAAGGTAATAAGTGTTTCCTCAAATGTGTTTCTCCAGCTCTACAGATGGAAACTGGACAGTTCTTTCAGTGGCCAAAGTGAAAAAAAAAAAGATGAATGAAAGAATATCTTGGGCATTTAAACAGAATCATATTAAATTTGGCACATATTTACTTTATTTTATTTTTAGCTGAGTTGGGAAATAGCAAAATTAGTGAAACTTCTTTACTCTGTGGATAGAAAAGCATTTGGATTTTCATGGGGAGGACAGACCAGTGTTGTACACATTTGTAAATTCTTTTCAAGACTGTTGGAAAAAATTAAATCCTGCTGAGGCACTTTATTAAAATAATAGAAATACACATCTGAATTTCCTCTTTAGCCAAATCAGAATGAATTCTGCTGCCATTATTTCAAAGTAATGCACCTCAAACTGGAAGCTTTCTATGGGAAACAGTGGAAAAAAGTGTAAAGCAACCTTATAGCAATGTCAAGCAATAATTAAGATACTAGGGATGGATTCATTTCTTGAACAGTACTGCATTTAGGTTTTAACTTTTCAAAAGAATAAGCTATAACGAAACTGTTTCTTGGCAGCAGGATTAAAAGAGGGAAAAAAAAATGTCCAAAGCTTGATTTCTGTAGTTTCTGATGCTTTTGGAGTTGGTCGTTCTTGTGGATCCCTTCCTACTCAGCATATTCTATATTTCTAGGATTCTACAGATTCTACTTATTTTTCCTATATATTTTTTTTCATGCTTTCATGCATTATCTTCATACTTTGTATTCAGACCTTACTGATATTGACAATCATGGGCAAAACTACTTGTTTCTTTTTTTAATGCACCAAAAGATATCTCCTCACACGCGTGCATTTTATGGGTTGTGATAATATGGTAAGAAATTAGCTAATAATTATTATTATTGGTAGAATGTCCTATTTGAACTTTTGAACTTCTGGAATGGGTGCTCCGTTCCATGTTGGAAAGGAAATATGTGGTGCTATTTCCTAAGGCTATCCAGCATATGCTTCCCCATAGACTTTTTCTACACACATAAACAAACTGAATTGAATTTTTGTAAATTTCCTTCTAAATTGACTTTGTTGAATAGGTACAACTCTGGTTATTCTGAATTAGAGTGCATTCATTTAGCTTGTTAGAGAATTAAGCTAAATCAATATAATTCACTTATACTGATTTAAGAGAGTTGAATTGATGCAATTCCTTTGTGTGTGGCTTTTTTAACTATCAAGAAAAAATGTATGGAAGTTCATGTCATTTTTATGTGTTTATGAGCTTATAATTAGCATTTTCACACCTTTTATTCAAAGAAAACCAGCTAAAATGGGGAATTGTCTTAAAAAAAAGTAAGGAAAAGAGAAAAAAATACAACATGTTGTGTATTCACGTTAAATATAGGAAATTCAAGCCATGTTCTTAGGGCTGGTCTCCAGTCTTAGCCCATGGCAGTCATGACTTACGGAGAATTTCTCAGATGAGCTGTCTCACTATCACCCAACAACTTGCAAAGCATGAGAAATCTTAATCTATGTTCATCTTAGATATTAATACAGTTTTAGTTGTCTGTCGATAAATTTCAATGTGGATTACAGATGGCAGAAGAATTTACTCAAATAATCTATCATTTGTGCATAAAATGAAATCATATGAAGGTATTCCATCTTTCATAATACTATCATGGTGGGTGAAAATTTAAACCCAGGAAACTTAGTATGTTTAGTAAAACACAAAAAAATATCATCTTAATTTCTTCACTACCTCTATCACAGTTCTATAGAGGATTTGGAATGCTTTCTGAATTTAGGCTATGGATTGTAAGTTGCCTTGCAGGATAACAGAATTTTAATCATCAAGACAAATTACAATTAAATTTCATTTAAAATAATGATAATTTTCCCCTTTTTTGAGTTTTGATTAAAAGTATTCTTGACCAGGAAAATAAAATATTTAAAACAACCTGGATGGCATCATTTTTATCTTTGAATTTTGTGAATTGCAAGATTTGTTCTAAATAGCTGCATTAAATACTTGCTCAAAACTTGTATTTCAGATGTAGGACAATTATTTTCATAGAAGAACTGCATAAATATATGTTTTTTCTACTAAATTCTTTTAAGAATATTTAAATAAAGCAAATTTGATTTATTTCATAGAAAATTTAAGTGAACTCAGTTTTTTTGGCATCTATTTCAAGTTAATTTAAGAAAAAGAGGAAATTCTTTAATGGATTAGAACACAATGGTACCCACTTAACAGTTTTCAATTTCTTTATTGTACTTTTGATGGTTGGCCTTGGACTATTATTCATGGTTTCCTCCAGCTTCAGCAAATTGCAGAAGTTAGATATTCAGCTATTGTATCTAAATGTCTGTAAATGACAGTATTTTACAAGATGAAGAGACATTCCATGTTTTGTCCATACGGATGCCCACTTATGAAGTGAATGGAGTAAATTGAATTTTAAGCACATGAGTTAAGAGGGACTCATTTGTCCCTTCCAACTCCTCATTTGGCAAGAACTAGACATCAGTTAGTGCACAATAAGGCAATAATCTGGTTGATCTCAACAACAGAAAAGAAATGGTTCATATTAATAATAATATCCAACTTTGTTATATTGTGCATACTTCTACTACTTCCAAAAAGAATTCAGTGCTAAATAATTTACTTGATATCTCCATTCCTGTTAATAGGTGCTAGGGCCTAAAATAAGGCAATATCGTCTTACCTGAACTATGCATTTTTAGTGCACCATGACATGCATCACTTAGACTTTCTTGAAAAGATGAAAAACTTGCAACACATTTATTTTTTGACATCAACAAGTACATGTTCTTTACAAAAAAACCAAAAAAAACCCAAAAAAAAACCCCAAGAGGCAAAAAAGCCAAATCCCACCTGAAACAGGCAAAGGATCCTGCTGAGTAAATAATATTTGATTTCAATACAGAGCATGGCTGCTTTTCTTCATCATATTCTTTTCTAAATATTGCAGCTAGAAGTGTTACTGTTACAGGCATAACAAAAGAACATTCCTGGAGTTTCTTTGCTCTACAGTGACATTTAGATCATTAAAGCTTCTTTGATGGATGCTTCCTAGTGGGCAAATCTGTTGTACCTGAAAACTCTGATCATAGTGTTTCTACAGCATATATTATTATCCTTTCTGATGTTTAGAAACTTCAGTTAAGCATGAATTTCAATGATAGTTATTTTTTTCTCAAGAACCAATACATTTGCTCTCCATTTGATTTTCAGGCTCCCTTTAAGTAACTGCCCCCCTCCCCACTCTCAACTTCCCCCTCATTCAGGAAATTACTTCTTCCTTATAAACAGAAAATAATGTTCTTCCTTGCTGACTTCTGGGGAGATGTGCATCCAAACCTAATTTTGCGGCATCAGACAAAATCCATGCTGAAATCAAAGGAGAGGTGTAGAACTTATGCTTGAAGATTAAGAAAACTTCTTTAGAAGCTTAAATCCACTTTAGTCAAGATTTAGTTTCAATAGGCTGATCTTCTGTGTGAGTGCCATGAATAGTGCCAGCAAGGTGCCATGGTTCCCTGGTTAATTAACTGCAGTTTCCAGAAGAACAAGCATTCATTTTCTTTCAGCTTGAGCACAGGGTGTTTTGCCAAGACTCGTACATTGTAAATACTTGGCTATTCTGATAGTACAGAATTTCTGATTTGTGTTTGCTGACTGAACAGTGAGCAGACTTGGCTGTGAGCCCTCCATCTTGAAGGGTCTGTGAGCTCTTTTCCTACCCTTAAAGGAATACCTAGTCTTATTACAGGTGAGTTGTTTTGTTTGGCCACTGCCTTTACACTCTCACTACTGTCTGAAGGACCCCTTGAGTTGTGGTGCTTTATTGTCACCTCCCATGTTTATGCTCCTACATGTCTGTAGTACACTCCATGTTCTCAAGGACTGTTCATCCCCTTCACCTCAAGGATATTCAAGCTAGCTGGCTTCCACTAAAATGATTCATGAGAAATAAAATGAAATTTTCTATTTCTTCTTGATGCCAACTAGGAAGCTTAGGAACAGTTGATCTCAATGGCAGAGGAAATTATTAATACTGCCACCTCTTGAAGGCTAGCAGAGCCATACCACTTGATTTAAAAGGAAGTATTTAAAAGAAAAGAAAGTTATGCACCCTTCAGCACTCTGGGAGAAAAAAAAATAAAATTATTTCAGTCACTACATTAAGTAGTTTGTTGAAAATCATACTACTTAAACTGAAACAGATTAAACTTATACATTTATCAGGAAGAAGGATGATGGTTATGAGACAGGTATCCATGATGCTTGTTTCGAGAATCCACTGCACTGCATCTCTTTAATTTTATCTGTCAAATTCTAATTACAGGAAAAAGAATTACAGGAGCCAGAGGAATGTAGGGGTGAGGGAGGATAATCCTCTCTGGTACCAGTATACACAGAGTATAAAGAAAACCTTTTTCCCTGTCTACATTCAGACACCTGGAACATGACCAGAACATGTGTTATGACTGTGGTCTCAACAAGAAGAATTTGGGACTTTATTTTGGTGACCGCCTGCATTTGCAAATTGTAGTAACATGGACCCTTTTGGGGGAAAAATAAAGATAAGTGCAAAGCTGTCTGTATTTACATTCTACATTATATTCTATATATGTATTCTACAATGTATTTACATTACACTGTATCTATCATTCACAGTTCACAGTTGTGATGCACTTTAGATTCAGATCAGAATCCAAGCATTCTGTTATCTTTTCTGAAACTCTGAAAGTTTGGTGACAGTTACGTCCTGTGAGACTGGAGCTAGTAGGGCCTCAGTCTTGTTTTTATCCTCTTTACCTCTCAGAATGGGCCTGAAGGCTCTGTGGCAAGTCCTAAGGTCTGGTTGTCAGTTTCATCACCCACTGAAGGTGAAATACCAAGGGTAAACTCCTCTGGCCAGAAACTCCTCCTACCCCAGAGAAGGGTACTTTCTCAGAATATGTAATGCTTCCAGTAATGGATAGATTTTTTCTCTACTAATATGTTTCCTGCCTGTTTAGGAGAAGTTGGACACCTTGGGAGGAGAAAATGACACCCAGGTTCGGTTCATTTATATTAGGGATTGGTACAGCAAATTAAAGCAGCTACACTCCTACCTGAGGATGACTTCTGGATAGACTTTTATTAAAAAAGGAAAAATAAGCCTTGAATGCAGCTTAACTTCTCATTTTGGCAGAATATTCCTGCAATATATACTTTCAGTACTGCTTCTCCATGTTTTTCCAGATCTAACTGAAGCATCACGTTTCCCCAGAAAATTATTTTATTAACAGTAACCTAAGAAGCAATCTAAAGGAATTCATGAAATGGTGGGTTTTGTTAAATCTGTAAATTAGAATTTGAAAGTCATTTTCCTTGTCAATACACTGGGTTCATTGTTTACCGTGTATCCAAACAGTGTCATGTATTTACTATAATATCTTCCTGTTTTCCACCATCCTTTGGAATCAGGTGGCAGTTCATGTCATTATTACAATGAAGTAATGAAAGTCAGTGGCATCGACATGAGAAATGGTAATATGAGTAATGTATGATACTTGACTAGAGAGCTCTATTGAAAATGGACTATACTGAAGCAGTGAATTGGCCATGATATATTTCTGATTGCAAAGCAAAAATCAGAAAAAAAATTCACTATATCTAAAGAAAAGGAATTAAGTATATCAGGACATTGAAGGCCTAATTTTGCAAAAAAAGAATGTGAGAAGACTCATTTCGCATCATCTGAGGTCCATGCATAGATCTTGCTTCTTCCCTTGCACCAAATGAAGCACTGAATTTTGAATTGGGAAGAAGTAAGAATAACTAGGCTATATCTTCGTGCTTGTATATGTATGACTGCATTACATAGGTGTATTCTGTCTTCTCAGTGAACACAAAAAAATCACAATTCAAATTTAAAAAGAAGAAAAAGCAGCTACAAAACAATCCAATACACCAAAACAAAACAGCAAAAATTCAAAATATGGCTACTGGTAGTTTTTTGGAAACTCTCTTTCTTATTAGGTTAATACTTTCTAGTCCAGAAGAACTATCTTATCCTGAGCTGCATCAAAGCATGACTAAATTAGATTATTCTGTTCCTCTACTCTACTCCAGTGAGATCCCACCTGAAGCATTGTGCCGATGTCTGGAGCCCCCAACACAGGAAGAATATGAAACTGTTGGATTGAGTCCAGAGAAGGGTCATTAATATGATCAGAGTGCTGGAGCACCTCTCCTATGAAGACAGGCTGAGAGAGCTGGGGCTGCTCAGCCTGAAGAAAAGAAGGCTCTGAGGAAACCTAACAGAAGCTTTCCAGCATCTAATGAGGCCTACAAGAAAGATGAAAATGGGCTTTTTTATAAAGGACATGTGCTAAGACAAGATGGAATGGCTTTAAACTGAGAGTAGGTTTAGATTCAATATCAGGAAAAAAAATCTTTGCAGTGAGCATGGTGGGGCACTGGAACAGGTCACTCAGGGAAGTTGTGGACACGTCATCTCTGGGAGAGCTCAAGTCTAGGCTGGATAGGACCCTGAGAAACCTGATCTACCAGAAGTAGTCCCTGGCCATGGCAGGGGTTTGGAATTAGATGGTCTTTAGGATCCATTCCAGCCCAAATCATTCTATGATTCTAATATGCTGGCCACAAGCATTTCTGTTTAGTTTAGTTTAGTTGGTGATGTGTGTTTTAAGCTGGTTGTGCTTTGTGAGAGTTAAATAAGTTGCTGGATAAACAGAGCTCAGATAGACTTTTAATGTTTTAATATCTAATTACTAATCTATAGTTACATATATTATAATAAAATTATATTATTTTATATGTATTATCATTTATATATAATTATATTTTTATATATTATAATTATATTATATTAAATATAGATTATATAATCTATATAATTTAATATCTAATTACTAAAGAACCTCACCTGTTTGATCCTAGCAAAACTCTCACTAACCTATACTGAGTCCCCCTGCTCTTAATGCTGAATTCTCCCATTCTCCTTACAAGACATTTATTTTATAAAGGCATGATGATTTTATCAGACTGCACTGCTTAAGTGATGGAGTGATTGATGCAGTGTGGTGGCCTCAGGCAGGAAAGTCCATTTCCTTTTGTAACAGGAGAACTTATGTTGGTCATTATGCAAATAAAAGCATAAAAGCTTAAACTCCCTGCAGCTTTTAATTCACAGGAGAAGTTTATTAGGGAGTTCATCTGTCTGGCTTTCTTCATCTTCCACAAAGAACTACCAAGTTGTCTTCTGCTGGGTTTATGTTCGCAGTCTCTGGGAACACAGCTGCCTGCTGGCACTTGCTGTTGCTAGAGCAGCAGGAGGAATTCTGACAAGCTTAATTGCTAAAAGTATTGGGGCTGCCTGCTGCTGAAGATGGTCACAATATCCCCAGGCTTTTTTCTTTCACTTATTTTTTCCTTTCCCCTTCAAAGGAAGAGCTTCCCTCTTTAAAATAAACTTGTTGGAACTGTAATTTACAGTTCAGTCGCTCATATATATCAGTATTCTCATGTAAATTTAAAATATAATTACCTAAAAGCACTAAAAGAAAATTGTCAATTTGTTCTGAAAACCTGTATGCCGTGTCTCTGGCATCCTTGCTTATAAGAACCAAGATTAGGAGAGGAGGAGCTGCTTGTAGAGAAGGGATAGATACTGACTTTTTTTGAATCTTCCATCACACTATCTGAAGATAGCAGTATGCAAGAAAAATGCCTTTTCAGATAAGCCTGAAACTTATTTAACAGATTAGAATCTTTTCCAAAATAGCATATGTTAAATGCCAAACATGTCTGAATGGTTATGAGCAAAAAGTAATACCAGGCTAATGTGATAAGATAAAATAAACAGAACCATTTTTCAAGTTGTGCTCAGAAGTAGTACAGAATTAAACACTGAAAATAGGTAGTTTAGGCTGTTACTTTCTGTACAGGGTTTGTAATATCAATGAAAAATTATGTTTCCTTTTTCTTTTTGGTATTGTGAACTAAAATCAGTTTTATCTTATTAAGTAGTCTACATGTGATAGGCCAGCTAGAGCAAGAGCTGCAGGCTGGAAGGAGAATGCCCACATGGGTTTTACATCAGGCACTGAGGTCCTGCCTTTATTCTGTAAATAATGACAAATGGTTAAGTCCACACAAATAAAATAACTGCAACAGGAAAAAACAACTTGGCCTTTTCTAGGCATTTTCCCTGACAAGATTTCTACATGAGAAGATGGTAGGTGCTGCTATTTATTAAGCTTGTTTGGTCTCTTTGGAAGTCTCTATCAAAAAATGAGGATCTGTTGCTGGATTCTCTATGGTGTCTGGTACTTTCCTTGATGGTGAAAGTAGCCTGGGGAATCATTCTACACAGTAAATAAAGGAGTTTTAATTGAGTAGAATGAGAAGCCGTGCAGTGGCAGGCCAGCGAGGAGTTGTTGTAATATTAAATCTCAAAAATTTTATCATAATGGTAGTGGATGTTGAAGCATTGTTGATTGGTTTGTGGAAGGCATGCTTAGCTGTTTATTTGTTGTATTTCATTTCTGGTTTTGTATCCTTCCCTTCCCAAGCCAGCCCTACAGTACATACTCAGGAATATATAACAAATACTCAGCCACTGAGCAGAGGTTCTGAGTTAACTCCTGCAGGCAACTAAGCACTACATAGTCACTTTTCTTTCCCTGACCAGTAAGATGGGGGAGAGAATTGGAGGGGTAAAGTGGGTTGACAAACATACTTAAATAGAGGGAAAAAAGAAAAAAAAAAAAAAAAAAAAAAGAGATGTGGTTGTAAGCTGAGCAAAATAAGGAATTCATCCAGTGCTTCCCAGCAGCAGGCAGGTGTTTGGCCTCTTGCAGGCAAGCAGTGCTCCACCATGTATGACAGTGACTTGGAAATATGACTACCATTACTCCAAACATCCCACCCTTCCTCCTTCCCCCAGATTTACGTGCTGAGCATGATACCACATGCAGGGAGCCTCCCCCTTTGGTGAGTTGGAGTCAGCTGTCCTGGCTGTGTTCTCTCCTGATTTCTTGTCACCCCAGGGTGCTCACTGGCAGAGTATCTGAAGCAGAAAAGACCTTGGCACTGTGTAAATACTGCTCAGCAATGGCTAAAACATCCTTGTGTTATCAAAATAAGTCCAAGGAGTAGCACCATAGCAGGTGTTATAAAGAAAATTACCTCTATCTCAGCCAAAATCAGTATGTCAGACAAGAGAAAACCTGGAAATCAGTAAAAGATTTAATCCAACCTGTACGAGCAGGGAGCAAGTTGGAGTCCTCTGAAGTGCACAGACACATTGCATAGGTTTCATATACTGTAATTCAATAGATGACCAGGCTTATCAGCACTGGTTGGCCTGTGTTCCACTGTGCCTCTTGAGAATCAGTTTCAGACCCTCACATCATAAATGATTGGGAGCTTTCTTCTAGTCACCAGCTTGATTTATTCAGACCTAGTTCTTCTGCCAGCCTCTTTGTTTAGCTGAATTATCTCTTTCTCCCCAGTATTTGCATCCTGATTTATTTGCAGGGAATGTTTCCATTCCATCTTAGCCCTTGGTATGGTTAATCAAGCCAAGTTTCTTTAATTTATTTATGTCAATATGAATTCGAGAAAGATTAACATGTGTAGCAGAATTACACTCAGCATTCTAAACAGGATTTTTCCTCTAAGAAATCATATGGTCTTGGCAGGTGTAGGTCTTCTAGAAGAGCTTTGCTAGCTAGATACAAAGATGTCTCTTTTTGGGGAGCTTGGTTAAAAAATTCTTGTTATTACTTAAGGATGTTATTTAATTCTGGATGATGTCTGTTCATCCTGGCCAAAAAAATGATACTTTGATCTTTTATATTAAGGTGCCACTCATGTTTGGATCAGAATTTAATACTTTTCTGGCTTTTTGATGTGACAGTCATTTCAGATAGCATGACCTATAGTCATCCACATAAACAGACATATTTAATGAGATACTTGAATGTTCCCATATAAAACCTTCTGAGTCTAGGTGTCTTGCAACAGCCTTCGGAGAAAATTTTCTGATGTTTTTCATAACGTTTTCCAATTTTTTGCTGCTTCATTTGCTTTGTTTCTTTAAGCTAAGAATGGCGATGTTTCTTTTGTTGTACCAAGAGATTTCCTAATTTTATCATTGTATAAGAAAATACAGTTTCTTTGTACAGACATGCCATTGTTGTAAAAAACACTCCACTTAAGTCATAATGTGAAATACATTAAGTTGATTGGCTCTTGCCACTTAGCATATTGACAAGGAAGGGTGAAGATGTTACTAGAAAGGTAACTTTTCTGTACAAGTCCACTTTCAAAAATGGAAGAGGCTGGAGATCAGTCACAAAAAGAAAAAGAAATATTAAATTGTAATTACTGTGGTATCATCTCTTCATCTTTAAACAACTGCACAGAATTATTTCATTTAGATGTCTGAGTCCTGCATTCTTTTTTTTAAATGAAATAGATAGAAAGGTTTATATAGGATGCAAGTTGCACTGAAAAATACTTTATGCAGTGAAGTGTATTAAGCATCTATGAAATGTAAGTCAAATTGCTAACAAGCACATTTTTATTAAATGGAAATAAAAAAGCTCAGAAATAGTAAGTAAACACAGTAAAGGTAAACAAGGTAAAAATAGACCAATAATATTTTACTGTGTTTTCTTCAGAGGAAGCAGCTGCTAGGTCAGCTTGTTGCTTTTCTCTTTCTGTAATAATTGGCACTCCCTGCTCAAGGTTTTTGAAGCCTTGATGGGGGGTAAGGCTGCATTTAAGCTGAGTTGGTGCATTGGTATCACCTGGTTCTGATTTTGTTGCGTCTCACAGTCAGCCCCTGTTCTTGCTGTTCTGCATGACCTATTGCTCTGTTTCTCATCCCTTTAGACATGCATCACATAACTTCTCCCCCGCCCTCCTGCTCTCTCTGCCTCTGCCTTCTATCACTTCTCTTGCTGGATGTGCTCTGCAGTGCTATGTTCTCACTTCATTTTATACACTGTGACAGCCATTCTAGTCAACTTCAGAGCTTTGCTGGTATGTTGGTTTGACCTCAGCCAGCAACTAAACACCCACTAGCCACCCCACCACAAGGTAAGTGAGAGAGTTCAAAGACAATCAAGAAAACCTTGTGAGTCACTACAGTTTAATAAGTAAAGGAGGGAGAGGGGATATGGAGAAAAAAAACAAATAAAAAATAAAAAAAGGTGGAAGAAAATCCTAAATCAAACTCCAAGTGATGCTAACGTAATCCCTCATGACCAGCACAAGAAGGCCCAGCTATGCTCTGAGCAGTGGCTCCTTTGGAATGACTCCCTCATGGCTGTGGCTGAACATGATGATTCATGGTGTGATGCGGGTCTTTTGTATTCAGTTCAGTCACTTGTCCCAGCAGTGTCCCCTCCCAGACTCTTGACCACCCTTAGCTTATTTGAGGGTGTGGGGCTGGGCACCACAGGATGATAAACAGTAGGCCTGGATGCTGTTTGGTAACACCTAAAACACCGTCGTCAGCTGTCTGCCAGTCATAGGCCTTGAGAACAGCACCATATCAGCTAGCTCTTACTTGACAAGCAATTCTTAATGTTAATCTCCTTCCTCTGATGTCTTCCTTTGTTTTTAGCCTTTCTATTGCAACACTGAAATCTATTAACAAGGATTGCTGTTACAATTATTCTAGATACTCCTGTATATTAGAACTGTATATTGCTATAAATTCAGAACTTTTTTACCTCCTTCTAAACAAAATGCCTCTCAAATATTACGTGACATGCAGATCAGTTATGCTTTAGGCTTGCTCATTGATCCTTCCAGCTTACCTTCAGTCCTCAACAAACACTCTTTCCTAAGGATAGGAAAGAGTCTTTGTTTAACTAAAGGATTGACTGAACTCCCCTTGAATAAGCATGAGCCTGAAAAAGAATTGCAGATGAAAGATGAAGCCTGCAAGGACTATCTCAAAGGAAAATAATCTTGAAGGGAATATTTGCCACAAGAACTAACATTGTTCACCATGAGGAAATTGAATGATACCAGTATTACTGGTAGTGTCTTTTAATGGTGGAGCTCCAGGAGATTTTATTTTTTTCTCCTGTGGCTGAGTTTTCTGACAGGCTTTGTAGCAACTATAGCTGATAAAAAACTTGAAACATTTTACCACATTTTCAGAAGAAAGGAGAAGAAACAGGAAACACAGCAAGGTAGACAAATGAGGAACAGGAAGGTGGTTTGGAGGTAACTCAGGTGTAAATATTTTAGGTATAGTTCTGCTTTCATTCCTTCGCTTGTATCCTTTATGCACATTAATATATTTTATTTCATGTCCATTTCATAGAAAAATGCTTGTTATGTTTTAAATTACTTATTTTTAAGTTGATTATTTAAGTGTTTGGGTAAAAGTTAGGTATTTCCAATTTAAAGACATTCTGAATTTCTCTAGGCGGTGCTTGAAGGAACTACCCATGAGCTTCAGGTGCCCACCACGGCTTCTGCCATATGAACCGGATGGAGGTTCAGGGGCCAGGGGCAGCAGGAAAGTGGTCCAGCAGCTGCTGATGACAGCTCAGGGGTTAGTGGAGTTTGGCAGGTCATGGAGAAATATGTTAAAATCCTAACGACTGTAGAAAGCCTGAAAGAGTCACAGGGTATGTTGGATGTAAGAAATGGCTTTTTCTCTCTATATCTAGAGGTTTAAGATACATCTAACAGGAAAAGAAAGGCAGACATATATTACAGCAGGCAGCACAGTTAAGTACTGTGGAACACAAGTTCCAGGTAAGGGTCTGCCAGGGATGTATAGAGTAGCATGGTATAAACATTAAGGATTATTTTTCATTTGACTTATTTATACATTATATGTACTTCAAAATAAATTTACTAACTAACAGATTCTTATGCTAATGACTGCTATAGATTATTGACTTGCTGGTAATACATCACTACTTATAATTGAAAAGATTGGTTTTTTACTCTTCCAAATGAAATGTTGTGAAGACTATATAACTGAAAGGCTAAATTTGGAGCCTTGAATTTACATCACCTGTATGTCTATTATGAGCAAATCATATCATCTGAACAAAAAGAAAACATATAGACATATAAGAAAGTCGTCACATATTTTGAGTGGTCTTGGGAAAGTAGTAGATAGACACTAGACAATAAATGCAGAAATTTGGGGATTAGATTCTTCTTTGCAGAAGGTCAGTCAGGATAAATCTCAAAGTCCCTGTTGCTGTTAGGAGCTATAATTCCCAGTGTTAATAGGATAGAACTATGTGTTACATGCCTAGATTATTCTGGACCATAAGGGTTGTCCATTATATGCTAATCAAATTTCTCCCTGTTTTATGCATAACTGCCATTTTTAAATTTTTAAAATTACAAAGAACTTAGTAAAAAAATTATGAACCCTGCTTACAAAAATATTATTTTTTAAATTTTTATTGCAACTAAGTGAATTAATGGACTGTCCAAACTTATTCTCTGGAAATCCTAAATAATATTCTACTACAGACCACTACCCTACTAGTATTTTAGCAGGTCAGAGTTCTGGACTACCTGAATAAAATTTATTCTGTGAAATTTAAGAGTATGTAACATGCTAAAAGTATCCTGAAAGTTTATTCACTTTTAAGAAGTTATTTTATCTTTTCTGCAACTATAGAATTCTTGGCATAATATTCCACCTACATGTGGCACTGATAAATATATATTCAGGGAGGGACAAATGAACTGTGATTTTTGGGTCCTAGGTAAGAGAAAAATCCAGCTTCTTTTCAGCAATTTTCATGTTGTTTAGTTGAAAATATATACTTTATATATTAATTATTTACAGTTTTGAATAAGAAAAAAAAATCAAAAACTTCACACAACGATTTTGCTACATGTAAAGATGCAATATGCATATTTAGAATATATTAGGTAAGCCAATTTCTCAAAAGCTAGTGAAGCTGATGACTAAGGAAAGTAACTCTAATTCTGTGGTATTGTGCAGGGTAATTAGATGCATATGCAGATGTTCCATGACCAGATTTATCAGCCTCCTCAAGCTCAGTGTGGTGAAATGGCAATTATGTTTCAGAAGGCCTTGCCTGACAGTTTCTCAGCGTAGTGGGGCTGAGGCCATGCCCATAATCGGAGAAATCTACATAGAAATCACTGATTTCTGGGGTTAGAACATCACACGTGGACTCTATGCAAACTCAGTGGCAAGTAGAATGTTTTAAAGGCAAAGGTTTAGAAATCTTCCATTTGGTGCATATTAATATGAATAAGCCTTTGTAAATGTAGAACACTGAAGAGGCTCCATAAACAAGCTATTTGCCTGAGACCCAAATTTGGGGAAAATTATATTTTGGGAAACCAGGAAAAAATCAAGCCCATTACTACCAAAAAAATTTTTATTATCTCTGTTAAAAATATAACCCACTTTTTTGAAAGGAGAATATTTTTCTGATACCTTACACCAACAGCTATACATCTTCCATTCTGACAGAAGAGAAATCAACTTTTCATCAGATATTTCTGCTATGTACCAGAAAAAAAGCACACATTTATTGCTTTTTTACTTTCTTGATTAGTGTATTAGATGTGGTCCTTGTAACAACACCCTTTCTCTTTTTCCTGTATAGCTAGTGTTCAGAGTGGGAATCAGAATTGTATTTTACAACATGAGGCCTGTAACAGTCTGTTCTTTTCCAGTCTTCTGAACCTCTTGTGCCCATGGAAGCACTACTGTGGGAGTGGACCCTTCCTGACAATTTGTAGCAAATGTCAGGCTTAGAAATTGAGGTGTCTGAGACGAGTCTGATATACTTGGACAAAGTTCTCTTTATAGGAGTATATGACGCCAGCTGAACACCCCAGCTGAATATGCTGCGAAGTACAGTGGGCTTGTCCTTCGCTGTTCACACTACAGAAGGGCTTATCAATAACAGCGTCACTCAGCAAGTTCACGGGGATCCTCAAAACCCCCTGCATTTGTATAAATTGTTTTCAATGAAGCTTTTTATTATCCACCTGATGGTATCTGGTACAGGACATAACATTTAGCCTTCAAATGAAAACATATTGTGGGGAGCAGGCTGAAACAACATAAACACAAGTGAGAGACAGCGGAAAGTGGAAGTAAGCACATGTTTCAGTGAGGTTTAAGAAATGTGCTGAGTTCTAGAGGATGTTTGAAATTGTGCTGCACCTTATCTTAAGAAAATTTTAAAAAATGTTAAACCACTGTGATGTTTCTATTAGTAACAGCCCTGCTAAGCAGTGGAAGTTGCTTTAAAAAGAAAACACAAAAATAACTGACAGGAAGGTTTTTCAGATGGTTATTTGTTGTAGTATGTTTATTCAGTTCTGTTAAAATTGTTAGTATTTCGTCTGTTTGGTATGTTCCTGGTTCTCCCCCATTTACTGCTTTGGTTGGTTCCATTTGTCTGTTATGTAAACCCCTCCCAGTGTTCCTGAATGTTCCCTGTCAATCACCTTTACCCTGCCCCATCTCCCCATCCATCATCATAAACCCCACCTCTCCTTCCAGCTCCTTCCATGTGTATCATCCCTTCCTTGACATGTTATTGGTTGTTGTGTTATGTTCCCACCTTCTTTGTATCCCCATTGGTCCCTGACATTGTAACCTCCTCCCCTTACCCCTCCCTCCGTGAGCTCCCATTGGACCCTGGACTGTGCCCGCCCCTGAGATAAAACCCCGTGCACAGAGATGCTCAGGGCTCTCTTCGGTCCTGATTTCTTCCAGCCCAGACCCTCGTGCTCATCCCCTCTCCTGAATAAACCTGTTCCTGGGAAGTACAGCCGAGTGAGTCTCCTCCTTCCTTTTGCCACCACCCACGACGCCTGATTTGGCAGAGCCCGGCAGGATTCGGTGCTCTGAAGGTTCTGCAGTGGGATTGCCTTTCCCCTGCAGTTCCTACTCCTGGTGACTGGCTGTGCCAGAGTGGCACCGTAGAGCTAGCCCGGAGCTCCGGTGCGGCCAAGAGCAGCATCAGTTATTGTGAAACTTTACCACATTCTTTTTGGGTGGTAGGTGAAATACTTATTACATTGACAAGAACATACAGCAAAACGTTTAGCTCCAGCTTTGCTTGAGAATAGCTATTTTGGACATGGCAGTGTCTATTTCATTTGAATTTCATTCCACACATGTGTAAAGTGTTTGTCCTTACACTGACAGGTAACTTGCAGAAAATACCAGTGCTAACCTGAGTCATGCAGCTATGTCCCTTCTTTACAAGTCTGTCCTTAAGGGCACATTTGTGCACTAATGCAGAAATGTGATTTTTTGCAACAAACCTGAACTTGTGTGCATGTGTGCCATCTCTGCTCCTCCAGGACTATTCCAGTGTCTTCTCTACTGAGACACATTATCATTGTGGACAACCTTGGTAGTTAATTTTCAATCGGGTACCGTGGTAAAGAGCTGCAAAAATTAACATTAGCCAAAAATCTAGAGATTTCTAAGGCCTTTGCTCTCTTCAATAAATGGCCACTCAAGTCCTGACATCCCTTATCCTTTCGTGATAAATGATTTTTTAGTAACTTGCCCATTTGTGGCAGGCCAGAGAAGTAAATCTATTGTCTTCTATATTCTTATGAAGAATTAAGGTAGCACAACAATTATTCTTGCTCAAAATACCTCCTTTTTGTGATTGTACCGGATGGCTGCTCTAATTTTTACTTCTCAGACTTGACACAAGAAAAGTTCAAAAGTTTACAGTCCATGTAAAGTTTCTATGAGTATCTTCCCAAACATCTGGCTCAAGTCAGATGCCTGAGGGAAGCACAGAATGACATTTCCAGTGAAAATGACGACAGCAAAAAGCAGTGTATGTGGTACGTACCAGTATGTGGTACCAGTGTCTGAGAATGTGTTTTCTCAAAGTAGGAAGTATCTCTGAAATATCACATGATATACATTGTGCAGTTTCCTCCTTTTGAGAATGGTAAATTTAGAATAATATCTATGGGGTAAAAAAATCATCTTTCTTACTACAGGTTCTTGTAACAGTTGCAGACACATTGAAAATTCTCAGTACCTTAATTGCTTTTATTTTTTTTTTTGGTGTTAACTTTTGAGGCTCTACTGATTTTATTGTTCTGATTGATTTGTGTTTTCAGAGTATATATTTTAGTATTTTTGCTACTCCCTTCTGAAATGCTTTTAGAAGAGTCTTTTTTTGTCACCAATCCACTACTTTCTGATTAGTTACAGTCATTATTTTCTCCTCCTGTGCCGTATTTCATGTCTTACCATAAGTCACTCCGTGCAATGAAATATATTAACAGGTTTTTGTCCCTAAAATATTCACAGTTTGTATTAATCTACTTGTCTAAACCCATCTCTTTTTTTCCTTCTTTTTCTTTTTTTCATTTTTCCCCTGTTCTATGCATATTCTTGTTCACCTTTTCCTTATTTGCATTTTAAAATATTCCAGGAAAGGTCCTTGTCCTTCTGCAATCTCATGCAAGGATCATGCAAAGTTAATAGGCTGCATGAATGTTTCATAATAATGATAATAATCACAAAGATGTGGTTTTTTTATAATTATGAAAATTACGTAGCTGCGTTCATATTCTGTGATATTGCCGCTTTAAATATTGGCACTCAAGATCAAACGTTCTGAAATAAACTTTTCCCCGCTTATCTGTATGACCAGTGTGTTGTCTAAATATATGTCTGGTGTTGATTATACTGTGCAATGTGTGCAGGCAGACTCCTAAATCTGTACGGTAGCTACCTACATAAATCTTGCTGATACTGCTGTCAGCAGATGGGCTGTTATATGTGTTACAGGAGTCTGCAAATCAAGCACATAAATACCTGTCCACCCAGGAGTTTTCTTGCAAAATTACAGATACAGAAATGGAAGTTTGGATTAATCTGGCATGCTGGAGTGGAGTTGTAAACAAGGAAGACGTACAGCTGCTCTCTGAAGCAGGCAAAATTTTTGTTCATATCATACTGTGTGTTGTGTACAAGCAATGACAGACTAACCAGATTTGTTGATGAGCTTAATCTGTTAAGCAATTTAACTTTTGCTGGCACATTTATTTATTTCAACTGACAAAGAATTTTGCAACTGACAATAACCTAATTTGGGGAATTTGGGAAGCAACCCCTATCCCTTTACCTTCCCTGCAGTTAAGCATTCAATACACAAGAAGTTCCAGATCCCCAGTTTCCTTTCAGTCCAGGTAATACAGCTGAGGAAGGCAGGCTTTAACTGACTCCTTGCTTTTAGAAATTTGATGTTACTATCTTCCAAATGCCCAGCTGTGTGAAAAACCTGGTTCTGGTATCATTGGCTTCCAGCCAGCTCATGGGTAGTAGGATTTGTTGCCATGTGAGCAAACTGAAAAATTACCTTTCTGTTTAGATTAGCTGTTAGAAAAAATAATATAATTTTTTTACATCTCTTTTCATGAGGAGCAAGGTTGAAGTAGATAGAAATGCATATAGAAAGTAACAAAGACTGCAGCAGAGGCTGTAAACTGAGGAGAACACACTGTGCAGACTTGTAAAGATTATTTAAGGAAGGCATTTGAGCAGTCACTCAGAAACCCATACTCCACATGTGCCGGTGCACTGGTAGTCAGATTTTATGTTTGTCTTCTGTGAACAACACTATCATTACTAGTTTTTCGTAGGTAGCTCATCCTTTTCCTGTTTGTTACTTTTTTGGTAATATGTATAAAATAATAATATTTCTGATTTCCTAGCTCTATCAAGAATTTGTTGGCTCTGTTGCTAGTGTTTTGGGTTGGTTTATTTTTCTTTGTGGGGGGGGAGTTCCCTGTGTTATCACTCAGATGTGTTTTTCTTTACACAGCTATCACTCATTTTCATTTGAGGAGATCATCCTTTTCATTTGAGGAGATTCATTACCTCACTCTTATTTTTATTCCAAGAATCCTTCCTTGTTAAGCAGCATGTGTTCAACAGCCTTGTGTTTCTTTCGACAGGTTTCTAGAAGGTTTTATTTAAACCTACTTTAAAAGTATATTTTGTATGTGTTTAAACAATAGGTTATGTAAATAACACGAGGTATGTACATGTTTGATAAATACACAAGCTTGCACACATACATATACTTTTTTCATGGACTTACTGTTGTCCAGCAGTAGTTCCCATGGGCACTGTTAGAGCTTACTGTTAGTTTGAGGCATTTCTTTAAAGAAATCCATTTGATGAAATTGTCAGAAAGATGAAGATAGCATTTTTCTCATTCTTGCTTAAATTTTCTAAACTGAGCAACAGCATTTACAGTAAAGAAACTGAGGTTCAGTGTAATGCTTCAACACTGATAACTGGCCTTCTTTATTTGCTTCCTGCTGCTCTTTTAACCATTTGAACATAGGCATTTAATTACATGTCTAAAATCATAAGTGTTAGCTGTCTTTCTTTTCAAAATTGTTCCAGTTAGCCACCATTGCTTGTAATTTAGATTTCTGTATTAATCCTGACTACTCTTTTCATACCTCTTCATTTACCATCCCTCTAGCACTGTCTGTGTAAATTACCGTGCCATTCCATTGTACAGTTCCCTGTCTAAGAATGGAATCCTGACACCCAGAAAAAGCAGTGGCAAGTACATCAACTTTGCTAAGCACAGGATTACATCCTATGAATTCTGTATCCTGCCATCCCTTGATTTGACACAAAATGTCCTATGTCATGATTTCAGACAATAATATTTTTCTTTAAAAGCAAGGAATCTGCCATTTGCTCTCTGATTCTATAAAAACTTCCATAGAAGTTGGATCAAATATGATTATACAACTGAAGACAAATCAAATTATTGTCCTTTCCAGAAAGAGAAGTATCATGGTTTTAAAACAGTAACTAAAAAAAATCACTAGAAAATTTACTTATTTCTTGCTGTGAGATATGGATTAGAACAAGAGCAAAACAGGCTTAAAACTTAAAAGCAATAAAGAAAGTTTATTTAAAAAAAAAACTATAAGAAAACCAGAATAAAACTTCCAGAAAACCCTTTTTTCCCCCACTACCCAACCATTCTCTTGTTCACATGACAACAAAGAGACAAAAAGACTTTGGTGTTTAAAACAGTCTCAATTCTTGCTAGAGCCTCTCTGCCCAGGTGCCTTTCTCAGGGACAAACACCCTCACAGTAAACTTCTTCCCATCATCAATTCCAGGTCCTGGATATACCCTGCCCCCAAAGCCCCATGCTCCCCCAGCAATTTTTTTTTTTTTTTTTTTTACTGTGTAATAAGATCTAAGTCAAACTCCTAAAGTAGAAGGCAGTGAGCAAATAGGAAGTGCACACTAAAGATGCCCTTCTGTCTGAGCAGGAACTTCCTGATGAGGCATGTCATCTTACATATACAGAATGCTGTCCACTTTGTCACATGAAATGAAAAGGAGGTTAGCATACACACTGATTAGTCCCATACAAAACAGTCTGTCATAGTTACCCTCATGCTAAAGAATTCTGAGAAACTGCAGAAAATATATTTAGGTTGTTAAATTGTCGAAGAGAGAAACTGTCTTTCAGAGTATGTAGACACTATATATTGGAAGGCTCAGGTTATGAAGTATGAAGCTCAGATTGCTCAGACTGAAGGGCCCTTTTTATATATAAAGTGCTCATGTAATACCCAAATACGAAAATTAACACTTGTAGCTTTCTACTGTTGCAGTGTAACTCACATCCAATACCAGAAAGTATTTTATCCGATGCGAGAAACTATGCTTTGGGGGCAGGGGCTGAGCTCGGGGCCCTGTTGGGCCCAAAGCCCCCACCCAGTGCCCCTCCAGCTGTCACCTGAGGTGGGACAGGGGCCAGTGGCTGCTGCCTGCAGCAGGAACGCGGGCAGGGTGAGGATGCCCTCGCTTGGCTTTCGTCTCTTGAACAGTTTGGGCACAAGGCAATGCAAAGAGGGGAGGAAGCAGAGGCCAGAGCCTTTGGAGGCTCCAAGCCTTAAACAGCAGCCCCTGCAGCACCCCAGATCCAGATCCCACAGTTCCTGAGGCTGTCATGGCCTTCAGGGCATGAATGGGGATTTTGCCTCCCCCCTGGGGCCTCATGCCCAGGAGTCCCATGGCTGCAGAAGGTTTCCTGCCTGCTTTGGTGGCATTGCTGCAGGGGCTGCTCCTGTCAGAGCCCCCTGTCTGCCGGTGACAGCTTTGCTTTTGGGGACATGGCCCTGCCCCAGCCCAGGAACACGAGCAGGGCACAGTGCTGGGTCAGTGGGACCCCCCAGCCCCAGGGACCCAGAGCAAGTGGAAAACACAACTGTGCAAACGCTGCCTGTGCCCAAAGGAATTGCAAAGAGAAGTGTGGTTTTAAAAATAAATAGTATTTATTTACCTAAGATCAGAAGATCCGAGGATTTACAGAACACGTTTCATTATAAGAATCCCTATAACAACAACAATCTATAGAACGTATTTACATGGATCCTATAGGTTAACAATCTTCAGAACATATTTACAGAGAAACTCTAACATGTGAAACATATCTACAGAGGGGTAAAGCAAATATCTATGGCCATCATCTCTGTGAGGAAAGTCCTGGAAGTCTTGGATGAAAGGGAGCAGCAGAGCGGGACTCCTGAGCCCAGCTGGGGTGGGGAGCCAGGCTTCAGGCGCTTGGATGGGGCTGCTGTGGTACAAAGTGAGTACAGGATGGTGCAGGTGGTGGACCCACTCTGCCTTGCGCAGGACATGGAGAGCATCTGCCTGTCCTGCTGTGGAGGCTCCATCTTCATCCCAGGATCATGGGCTCCTCTTCATCTTTCTCATCGACCTCCATGTCCTCAATGTTGTCCTCTAAATCGACCTCCATGTCCTCGATGTCCTCCACATCGACCTCCATGTCCTCCACACACTCTTCCGTGTCCAGCTCCATCATTTCTTCCATATCCACCGCATCCACTTCCATGTCCTCCACAGTGTCTCTGATTGCCTGTGAGAGGAAGAACAACTTCACCGTGTCCCTGTCCCACACCATCCCACACCATCCCCACCAGGCTGCAGCCTACCTGGGCAGCCAGGCTGGCATGGTCCTGTATCTCCCCTGGGAGAGGAGTGCACATCCTGCTGGACTTGGTGCTTCAGGACAGGAAGCAGAAGTCCGGGCAGCAGAAGTCCAGGTAGCAGGAGCAGCTCAGCACTGACGCACAGAGTGGAGACAGAGTGACAACTGACTGTTGGTGAGGTGCTCTACATGCTCATTTCTAGGTCCTGGATATTCCACCTGCATCACTCTGCCAGCCGTGATGTCACAGTGCCACACTCCACAGTGGAAGACAGGGATCGTAGAATGATCAAATCCTTGAATGGTTTGGCTTGGAAAGGGCCTTAAAGATCACCTGGTTCCAACCTGAGCAGCCTCCCAGGACACCAGGTTGCTCCAGACCCTGTCCAGCCTGGCCTTGGATGTTTCTGGGGATGGGGCATTGTAGTGGTTTAGATTTGCCATTTTCATTTCCAGGCCAATGCACCAAATAAATGTCGTGGTTTTAAAGCAGTAACTAAAAAATTACCAGAAAACTTACTTATTTCTTGCTGTGAGATATGGATTAGAACAAGAGCAAAACAGGCTTAAAACTTAAAAGGAATAAAGAAAGTTTATTTTAAAAAAAAACTGTAAGAAAACCAGAATAAAACTTCCAGAAAACCCTTTTTTCCCCCACTACCCAACCATTCTCTTGTTCACATGACAACACAGAGACAAAAAGACTTTGGTGTTTAAAACAGTCTCAATTCTTGCTAGAGTCTTCTCATCAGTCTTTGTACAGAAACAGATGTCTTTTTCTGCTAATTTTTGGAGTTTCTCACAAGAAAATTAATTTTCTTCAAAGATTTCTATTTCTCTGGTGCCAGCTGCTCGAAAATCTGTCATCAGTTGTCTCCTCCCATTTCACATCACTCTGAGGTGTGTTATGGTTCAAATGAGTTTAGGGATGTCATTTTTAAGGATGAGTTATTCAAAGGCAAAAGTTCTCTTTTTTTGTCTCTGTGAGCCTCTCTGGAAACAGAAGTTTTCTCTTTGCCTCTACAAACCTACAAATCTTCAACTATTGCTTCTCTCTCCTCTGTTCCAGCACCTCACAGGATCACAACTCCTTCACTTTTTGCTCAAAATCCACACTTTGAACTACTCCATTCCTCTCAATATACTCTGTCATCAACTAAAGGAGTTTTTCAGAACACTATTGTGCATCTCCATAGCTTTAACAGAAAAATATTTCAGCTTACTAAAGCATCTCCTTATTTTCTACCTCTTCTGAAGCTTAATTCTTTTCTTCACTGTCTCTGATAGTTTATAAAGTCTCTTTACGTGTTGATTACTCTCTTTTTCTCTCTCTGGAAAAAAAAAAAAAAAAAAGATTAATCTGCAAGTCTCATCTGGGTAATGAAAGGGCTAAAATCTTGCCCAGGCTTTGTAGACGGTTCTGTGATCTCTGTCGGAGCAGCGGCTGGAGCTGTCTGCGATGGGAGATTTTTCATGGCTGCTCTGGAGAGTGTGGTCGCTGTCTCAGCCCGCCGCAGGTCAAGAGCTTTTTTTCTTTCTTTACTCGACAGTCTCCGGTGAATTCAGTCACAGCAAAAAAACCTGCAGCCGAGCCAGGGACCGGCCTGGCCCGGCCAGAGCCCGGGGGAAGCCCCGCAGACCCCATCTCCCGGCCAGGAGCCGCAGCAGGCCCAGCCCAGCCCCTGCCGGGCCGCATGGCCTGGGCAGGGAACGGGAGGCCAGCCGGGGCTCTGTTACCTTTCACAGCCAGGAAAAAAGAGACAAAGAAATTCCCAGGCTTAGGTCTTAAGGTGGTGTTCATAGGTTGATCTCACTTTTCAATGGTCAAAACTGCTGTCAATTCTTAGAAATGGCCAGTTGTTGGCCGGGAGAAAAACTCCCACCAGCCTCCAGCAGTTTTAACTTCTTTAGGTGTTTCTCTTTGTTTTCTTAAATGCCAGTCTATCGCAGGCATCCACAGCCTCTCTGCCCAGGTGCCTTTCTCAGGGACAAACACCCTCACAGTAAACTTCCCATCATTAATTCCAGGTCCTGGATATACCCTGCCCCCAAAGCCCCATGCTCCCCCAGCAATTTTTTTTTTTTTTTTTTTTTTACTGTGTAATAAGATCTAAGTCAAACTCCTAAAGTAGAAGGCAGTGAGCAAATAGGAAGTGCGCACTAAAGATGCCCTTCTGTCTGAGCAGGAACTTCCTGATGAGGCATGTCATCTTACATATACAGAATGCTGTCCACTTTGTCACATGAAATGAAAAGGAGGTTAGCATACACACTGATTAGTCCCATACAAAACAGTCTGTCATAGTTACCCTCATGCTAAAGAATTCTGAGAAACTGCAGAAAATATATTTAGGTTGTTAAATTGTCGAAGAGAGAAACTGTCTTTCAGAGTATGTAGACACTATATATTGGAAGGCTCAGGTTATGAAGTATGAAGCTTCAGATTGCTCAGACTGAAGGGCCCTTTTTATATATAAAGTGCTCATGTAATACCCAAATATGAAAATTAACACTTGTAGCTTTCTACTGTTGCAGTGTAACTCACATCCAATACCAGAAAGTATTTTATCCGATGCGAGAAACTGTGCTTTGGGGGCAGGGGCTGAGCTCGGGGCCCTGTTGGGCCCAAAGCCCCCACCCAGTGCCCCTCCAGCTGTCACCTGAGGTGGGACAGGGGCCAGTGGCTGCTGCCTGCAGCAGGAACGCGGGCAGGGTGAGGATGCCCTCGCTTGGCTTTCGTCTCTTGAACAGTTTGGGCACAAGGCAACGCAAAGCGGGGAGGAAGCAGAGGCCAGAGCCTTTGGAGGCTCCAAGCCTTAAACAGCAGCCCCTGCAGCACCCCAGATCCAGATCCCACAGTTCCTGAGGCTGTCATGGCCTTCAGGGCATGAATGGGGATTTTGCCTCCCCCCTGGGGCCTCATGCCCAGGAGTCCCATGGCTGCAGAAGGTTTCCTGCCTGCTTTGGTGGCATTGCTGCAGGGGCTGCTCCTGTCAGAGCCCCCTGTCTGCCGGTGACAGCTTTGCTTTTGGGGACACGGCCCTGCCCCAGCCCAGGAACACGAGCAGGGCGAAGTGCTGGGTTAGTGGGACCCCCCAGCCCCAGGGACCCAGAGCAAGTGGAAAACACAACTGTGCAAACGCTGCCTGTGCCCAAAGGAATTGCAAAGAGAAGTGTGGTTTTAAAAATAAATAGTATTTATTTACCTAAGATCAGAAGATCCGAGGATTTACAGAACACGTTTCATTATAAGAATCCCTATAACAACAACAATCTATAGAACGTATTTACATGGATCCTATAGGTTAACAATCTTCAGAACATATTTACAGAGAAACTCTAACATGTGAAACATATCTACAGAGGGGTAAAGCAAATATCTATGGCCATCATCTCTGTGAGGAAAGTCCTGGAAGTCTTGGAAGAAAGGGAGCAGCAGAGCGGGACTCCTGAGCCCAGCTGGGGTGGGGAGCCAGGCTTCAGGCGCTTGGATGGGGCTGCTGTGGTACAAAGTGAGTACAGGATGGTGCAGGTGGTGGACCCACTCTGCCTTGGGCAGGACATGGAGAGCATCTGCCTGTCCTGCTGTGGAGGCTCCATCTTCATCCCAGGATCATGGGCTCCTCTTCATCTTTCTCATCGACCTCCATGTCCTCAATGTTGTCCTCTAAATCGACCTCCATGTCCTCGATGTCCTCCACATCGACCTCCATGTCCTCCACACACTCTTCCGTGTCCAGCTCCATCATTTCTTCCATATCCACCGCATCCACTTCCATGTCCTCCACAGTGTCTCTGATTGCCTGTGAGAGGAAGAACAACTTCACCGTGTCCCTGTCCCACACCATCCTACACCATCCCCACCAGGCTGCAGCCTACCTGGGCAGCCAGGCTGGCATGGTCCTGTATCTCCCCTGGGAGAGGAGTGCACATCCTGCTGGACTTGGTGCTTCAGGACAGGAAGCAGAAGTCCGGGCAGCAGAAGTCCAGGTAGCAGGAGCAGCTCAGCACTGACGCACAGAGTGGAGACAGAGTGACAACTGACTGTTGGTGAGGTGCTCTCCGTGCTCATTTCCAGGTCCTGGATATTCTACCTGCATCACTCTGCCAGCCGTGATGTCACAGTGCCACACTCCACAGTGGAAGACAGGGATCGTAGAATGATCAAATCCTTGAATGGTTTGGCTTGGAAAGGGCCTTAAAGATCACCTGGTTCCAACCTGAGCAGCCTCCCAGGACACCAGGTTGCTCCAGACCCTGTCCAGCCTGGCCTTGGATGTTTCTGGGGATGGGGCATTGTAGTGGTTTAGATTTGCCATTTTCATTTCCAGGCCAATGCACCAAATAAATGTCGTGGTTTTAAAGCAGTAACTAAAAAATTACCAGAAAACTTACTTATTTCTTGCTGTGAGATATGGATTAGAACAAGAGCAAAACAGGCTTAAAACTTAAAAGGAATAAAGAAAGTTTATTTTAAAAAAAAACTGTAAGAAAACCAGAATAAAACTTCCAGAAAACCCTTTTTTCCCCCACTACCCAACCATTCTCTTGTTCACATGACAACACAGAGACAAAAAGACTTTGGTGTTTAAAACAGTCTCAATTCTTGCTAGAGTCTTCTCATCAGTCTTTGTACAGAAACAGAAGTCTTTTTCTGCTAATTTTTGGAGTTTCTCACAAGAAAATTAATTTTCTTCAAAGATTTCTATTTCTCTGGTGCCAGCTGCTCGAAAATCTGTCATCAGTTGTCTCCTCCCATTTCACATCACTCTGAGGTGTGTTATGGTTCAAATGAGTTTAGGGATGTCATTTTTAAGGATGAGTTATTCAAAGGCAAAAGTTCTCTTTTTTTGTCTCTGTGAGCCTCTCTGGAAACAGAAGTTTTCTCTTTGCCTCTACAAACCTACAAATCTTCAACTATTGCTTCTCTCTCCTCTGTTCCAGCACCTCACAGGATCACAACTCCTTCACTTTTTGCTCAAAATCCACACTTTGAACTACTCCATTCCTCTCAATATACTCTGTCATCAACTAAAGGAGTTTTTCAGAACACTATTGTGCATCTCCATAGCTTTAACAGAAAAATATTTCAGCTTACTAAAGCATCTCCTTATTTTCTACCTCTTCTGAAGCTTAATTCTTTTCTTCACTGTCTCTGATAGTTTATAAAGTCTCTTTACGTGTTGATTACTCTCTTTTTCTCTCTCTGGAAAAAAAAAAAAATATATATTAATCTGCAAGTCTCATCTGGGTAATGAAAGGGCTAAAATCTTGCCCAGGCTTTGTAGACGGTTCTGTGATCTCTGCCGGAGCAGCAGCTGGAGCTGTCTGCGATGGGAGATTTTTCATGGCTGCTCTGGAGAGTGTGGTCGCTGTCTCAGCCCGCTGCAGGTCAAGAGCTTTTTTTCTTTCTTTACTCGACAGTCTCCGGTGAATTCAGTCACAGCAAAAACTCTTGCAAGCACAAAAAGAAAGTATAAAGCAGCTGACTTTCATGAATTCTAACTAGCAGTTCTGAGAGTTATTTTGTATGATTCTCATTCCTCATGTTTCAGTCTAAATAGATAGGCAGTATATGTATTTCTTGTATACACATAAGTGTTTGTGTGAGTTTTATGTCTTTATCTGCCTGTCTGTTGATCAGACTCTTTTCTTTATACTTTCTGCAGCCCAGGGTACTTGCACTAACCACCTGCAGTTGTAATAGTACTCTCCTGAAGATTTAATTACCTTTAATGTAGTTGCTGTTTCTCAGATTGTTTCAGGCTATAATTACCTGAAACCTAAATAACATTGCTCTGTGTGCGTGTGCACATGGTCAATGGAGGGATTCAACCTAGAGCAATATAATGATTAGCAGCTAGGTCTGATCTTTACCTGCCTCAGTAGCTATTCAAAATAAATATTGCAAAAATGTAAGATTAATTACTATTTTTTTGCTAATATGTGTTTTGTATACTTTATATCTGTTATGTGCAACCATGAAAAATGTTGGGTTTTGTAAAGTCTAACTGAATTATTAGAAATTTTCTGCAGAAGATGGTCATGATAGAATTGCTTTAAAATAGATAATCAAAGTATGTAGCGATTGTAATACCCAATTTATTTAATAATCTAAATATTGTGTAAGAAGCATGCCACTTTTTTTCATGAAGGCAGTGGCATAATTAATCATCTGATGGCTTTGCAGTGAGAAAGTTGTTTCTGTGTTTATGAAGCAATTAGATGAACTCCATCAAGAAGTCACTGAAATTGGAACATCTAGGAGTCTGCAGTTACTTGAGGCTGTTTCTTGTTGGGTTTTGCCTGTCTTAAGAGAAAAAAATACTGCACATCTTCCTTCTTGTGTTTGACCAGTTCAGAGTTTAAAAAAAAGAAGGCTTAGTTGATTTTGTTTCCAACAGTTAAGTGGAATTTTTTGTATTTCATTTTGTACTCATTGCTGCTTCTTCACTTGCTATCTTCATCTGGGACAGAGTTTAGATTTTTTCATAGTAGATGGTAAAATTCTGTGGCTTTAGGATTTAGAATTTGAATAATGTTGATTATACATACACTGATGTTCTCCTAGGCACCACTGAGAAGAGTCTGACTCTGCCATCTTTATTCCTTTAATCAGGTACTTATACACATCGATCAGATTCCCTTGATACTTTGCTTCTTCAGGCTGAAGAGTCCCAGCTGAAGAGTCTCAGTCTTCCCTCACATGAAAAAACCATGAGTTTCCTAATCATCAGCTGGCCATTTACTGCACTTAACACCAGTAAGTGTACTATGACCCTTTTGTAAAGAGATACCCAGACCTTAACACAGGTCTTAAGGTGTGTCTTTCAAGGGCTGAGCAGAGAGAAGGGTTCACCTCCCTCAGACTGCTGATGATACCCCCACTAATGCAGCGAAGGATGGATGTTGTTGACGGTCTTTGTTGCAAAGGCATATCACCCTATCATGTTCTGCCCGATGTCCACCAGGACATCCAGATCCCTTTCTGCAAGCTTGGTTTCCAACCAGTCAGCCCCAGTTTTTTGTGGAGTTACTTGTCCCCAGGTGCTGGTTATTCTGTCACCAGGACTTTGAACATCTCTTTGTTGAACTGTGTAAGGTTCCAGTCAGCCCATTTCTCCAACCTGTCAAGGTTCCTCTGAATGGCAGCACACCCACCCAATGCTATTGTTCCCAGTTTTTTTATCATCATCAAACTTGCTGAGGGTGCCTTTTGGCCAATCATCTGGGTCATAATGAAGAGGTAAGACAGTAGTAGATGCCTTATCAATGCCTAGTGACACCACTAGTGACTGGCTTCCAGATGAACCATACATATGCCATTTGACAAAATCCTGTGAGCCCAGAAGTTTAGAGAGCTCTCAGCTCTCCCCCATTGCTGTCTATTTATCTGGTATGTACTTGATCAGTTTTTCTGTGAGGATATTATGGGAGACTTTGCTGAAATTTTTGCTGAAATCAGAATAAATTATATCCATGTCTCTCTTCAAGTCCACTGGTCCAGTTCTGTCACCAAAAAAGATTGTTAGATGGTTAAGCATGATTTTCCCTTTGTAAATACACCTTCCTATACTTAGTACTGAAAGCTATTCCATTTCCAGACATGCTGCCTGCTCCACCACCTATACAGTAATGTAGGTGAGGTTTACTGGCCACTGATTCCCTGGATTGTTTTTTTTTCCTGACCTTCCTGCTCATGAATGTGACATTTGCTTTCTCCCTGTCCCTGGCTATCTCCCCCAGTTGTCATGACATTTACAACACATCTGAGGGTGGCCTCACAGTGACATCAGCCAACTCTCAGCACTAGGGGGTACATTCTGACAGTTCCCACAGCCCTGTGTACCTCCAGTTTGTTTAAACACACCTTAATTGCATACTATACCCCTGAGCGTAAATCTCCCTTGCTCTAGACTTTCCCAGGGGTCACCACCTAAGCCAAGTTGTTGCAGGTGTTGCTGTGGTCGAATTTTCATGAAGGTTAGATGGTTTCAGACCATTCCTGGATGGAAGGTTTCCCTAGATAGTAGGCAATATAATATTGCTTCATTTTCTGATAATGTTAATTGAATATAACTATGCAAATATGTCCTTCAAAACCTCATACAGATTGATAATGATGATTGCAACATTTCTTTCTAATTGGAACTATGGCTAAACCCCAGAAAGAGCATTAGGAAATACTAATGGTGATGAAAGATTGGGTATCACTCTTCCTGGACAGATTTATCTGATTCCTGCGTACATCTAAGTTGAAAAAAAAAAAGCATATGCTTTCATGTATGCATTTATTACAAGTTGGTTAAACAAATTTATTGTTGTGGAAACAGGATTCATTTTTTAATAAGCCTCAGTACAGGGCTGATTTAAAGTAATCTGATAAAAATAATTAAGGAAGAGGACACTTTAGGTAATACACTCAGCAGGAATACTTGTGTCATTCTTAGTAGTTTGCAGACCCTTCAGTGGGAGGTGACTAACTTTATACTCCAGGTGTTATGATTTATGTTTGTCATGCTGTGCATCTTTGGAAATTGAAATATTCATCCATGTCACTGAACCAACAGAGATGGATTTTTCTCATTAACTGAATCCCAACAAGATAATCATTGTAGACTTGAAATGGATCTGTATATTTGAAGTTTATTATTCATTCCACCTAGGAAAAGCCTTTAGCTAATCATATTTTAATGACCTAAGAGACTTCAAGGGAATTATCATTAATATTCAGAAAGTAGTTGTATTTTCTTCTGGAAAGTGCAGTTTATTAAAGGGAGCAAGCTGAAAAACAAAACACTTTTTAAAAGGTTATTTTTAATTGAAATCTCTTAGTGGAGAGAGTTATCTCCATAAAAAGAAAGTAGCTGTTTCTAAAAGTTGGGTAAAGACCAAATCATTAAAACCTTTTAGCTTCTGAAAATAATTTTTAGTCTGTTGTTTTGGTTTTTTTTTTCCACAGTCCCAATGCTTTTAAGGATTAGAAAATGTCATACTGATGTCTAGCTAAAATTTCTAACCATGTTAGGAATTGTGTAATGCAATCATGACTGGTTGATTTTTGGTTGAGAAAAATGTGAGTGAAAAGATCTCAAGGACATGTACCAGTATTCAGTATAATTTACTGTTTTTTAATGTTCTGTACTACTGCTGCCTTGTTTACAGCCTGACATGCATTGAAAGTTCCAATGACTGATGGAAATACACTTTTTAAAAGCCAACTATTATTTTTATATTTTATATTTTATTTATATTTTTATATTATTATTTTTATTTTTTTTAAACCTCGTCTAGAAATGTTGCTATTTGTGACAGAAATGGTTAAAACATGCTTAAGTCAAATGAAAGAATCAGCTTCTTTATAAAATGCTGGCATCTGCCATTTTTTCACCTAGGATATTTGGTGATATAATTCATGTCTCAAATATGGGGTTTATATATGGGGTTTTGGGGGTTGCATAGGTCTTGTACATAGTGCAGTGATATGTTTAGTCATTGACTGAATATAATACAGTTGATAACAATGTTTTCCACACAGAAGCTTCAGACAAGGACCACCACATCTTTAAAACCTTCAGTGATGTAAATTCTTGTGGGAGTGTGATTTCCTGAACTGATACATAATATCTACTTTTACTCAGTTAAAAAGAACTGGTTTGGGAATCTCAGCCCAGATCTGTACAGGTATCTATATCTGTGTAGCTGCACTTGAAATCTGCAAAGAACTTCTGTAGCAATCTGCCATGAGATAAAGTTTGGTGTTTTTCTTTTTTTCCTTTGTTTTCTATCTGAATATGTTTGTTTGAAAAATCCTAATATTTAGCATTTCTTAATTGATTGAAGGTAAAATGTGTCTCTTTCATAATGTCTTACATATTTTCTGGTTTTACCTTGCTAGTACTTTGCCAAGTAAAAAGAGCTAGGAAAAAGTTCTGATTATTAATTCCTTATCATAAAAAAATTGAACATTTCAAGTAACATATGGTTCTGTATGATTTAATGCCATTTTCTCTTGAGATTTTCACTTTAATTCACACTTTTTCCTCACATCACCTTCAGGAGTGTCTCAGTGGGTGATTTTCTGAGTGATGTATGAAGTTTAAAAACCTGACTAGACAAAGCATATTTGAAACAGAATAAAAAATGTTTCTTAAGTGTTACCTGAGATACCAGAAACAGTTTCATACATTCATACCTGGAGATACATAAGACAGCACTTCAGTCTGGAAGACATCTCTGCCAATTCTTCCTGACTCTCAAATATGTGTATATTCAAATGCATTTAATACTTGTTGTAACTTTCTTTACATTCTTTATACTAATTTTTCAAGGTATATTGATAACTTTGCAGCAATTGTAAAATAGATGAGGTTGTTTTGCTGTGAGATGAGTTTTTTACTCTATCCTATATCCACTTTACGCTTCCTTGCAAATGAAGAAGGGGGGAAAGATAGAACAGAATAGTGGAAGGAAAATCAGACCTCAGACCCCTGAGAAGATTGCTTAGTTTCTGTGTGTGTGTGTGTGTGTGTGTGTGTGTGTGTGTGTGTGTGTGTGTGTGTGTGTGTGTGTAATTCTTGATGCCTTACTTCAGAGAGAATATAAAACCTAAAAGCCTAAACTCTTCTGTGAGAAAATAGCTTTCACTTCATACATTTGCAGATAGTAACTTGGGACTATTTTGAAATAATCAGAAATTGACCAATCCCAGGATACAACTCCAGCAGTTGTCTCTTTTTCAGATTTGCAAAGACACCGCTAAAAACATCTCCTGTGTCTTCATTGACATTATTCAAAACCTGGGAGATTTTCTGATTATCCTAGAAGGTAATGAAACTACTATTAGATATATTTAGTGACTTCCAGTTGACAATATGGTTAAAGTATTTTACTAACTTAACTATCTGGCTATTTTATCGACACTTTCTAATTTTTTCAGAGATTCTCTGCTTGAGGTTCCAGTTGATCATTCAGATCAGAGACATACATAATATAGAATTCTTCACTTTCAGTTTGTTTTGTGCTCAGTAAAACATTATGCATGGCATGAGTGTTCTTACAGCTACACATCTGTGTATTTAATTTCCTACGAATATATTATGGAGTCTCAACTTCTCATGCTTTTCAAATGATGCTAACTTCATCTAGTTTTCAGTGTAGCATACTCTGGCTCAAGAGAATAGTTGAAAATAATTCCAAAGAGGTTTAGAGTATGGTTTAGTTTACAGAGAATTGTGGTAGGCCCAGTAGTCCTTCACAGAATTTAAAAGAGCTCAAAGAGTTGTGTTACTGCATACTGTGGAAATCACATCTAGGAAAGTGCACACATAACTAAGTTATATGTCTTGATTTACCCTTTTTTTCCTGAGTCTGTGCAGTTCTCTTACAACTTCCCTGGTGTGAAACCTTTTCTTTTTTGCCAAAACCAGTTTTTCTTGTTGTACTGGTTTTTTTTATTAAAAAAATATATATTTTGGACCATTTTTTTCTCCATATAATTTTTTTTTAAAAATACATGCATTGTCTAAATTACTGTAAGTCATATTCATATACAACATGGAGGACTCGGAACTCTGAGTGATGGAGTAAACAATCTTAGAATTGCTGTGGTATCTATTCTATCTTTTCCTATCTTTTATCTTCTTTCTTTCAACACACCTTTTACTCTTAGCAAGAATTAGATTGTGCCACTTAAATGCCGTAAGACATTACAATTAGAGGGGACTAGATGATCATTAAGATCCCTTTCAATCCTTAACATTCTATTTTTCTATTATTATTTTCAGGTTTATGTATTTACTACCAGAAAACCAGAAATATTTCAGATTCATTTTTTAATTTTATGAACTATTTTATATGTTTATTATTTTAGAGTATTAAAAGATACATCATGTCAATTACATAATTATATGCTGAAATATTTTCCTTTTAAAATTTTTTTAAGTGTATCCATTGTCATGAGAAGTCCAATTTCCTACCAGCTTAAAAGAGCTGGTAGAAATTAACATTATTTCACACTGAATGAGAAAACTTGTAAGGGACCACAGTGGGTCATCAGGTCCAGCCTCTGTGGCCAAGTGGGACCATCTTGGAGCACACTGAAGAGAATTAAATCTAGAGCATTATTGAATATCTCTGGTGAGGGAGACTCCACAACCTCTTTGGGCACAGACAGCCGCACAGTAAAGATGTTCTTCCTAATAGGTGGAATTTCCTGTGCCATTTTCTGCCTGTTTCCTTTCCCAGCATCACTGACAAGAGCCTGGCTTCACCTTCTTGACAGCGTCCCTTCAGACACTTGCTTGCACTGCTAAGACCTCCTCTCATTCATTGCTTCTCAGTAGTGAACAGGCTCATTTTTGTATCTCTCTGCTGGACTTATTCCAGGAGCCTCATGTCTGTCTTGCACTGACAAGCTCAGAACAGGACACAGCACTCCAGATGTGCCTCACTAGGGCACATTAAAGGATCACCTCCCTCAGCCTCCTGGCAATACTATTCCTAATGCATCCCAGGATACCATTGGCCTTCTTGGCCACAAGGACATGCTGCTGACTAATGGACAGCTTGTTGTTCATAAGGACCCCCAGGTCCACAGAGCTGCTTTCCAGCCCCCAGCCTGTCCTGGTTCATGGGATTACTATTCCTCAGGGGCAGAACCATAAACTTACTTTGTTGAATTTCAGAAGGTTTTTCTCTGCCCATCTCTCCTACCTGCTGAGGTACTTTGGAAAGGCTGCACAGCCCTCTGGGGTATTGGCCACTCGTCCCAGCTTTCTTTGCCTTTTGTTCTGAGTAGTATTTAGACTGTACCTTATTAGTATATTGTTTTGTTCCTCATTATTATTTTCGTTTATACATTTAATCTTATTTTCCAACACTGTGATTTTGAACTGAGAGAAAAGCGTGACTAGATTTGATTCTCAACAGTATGCAAGTTCACTGTCCTCAAGAAAAAATCTTTATCTTGCAGGTATCTTTATGCATAAGCCTCCTGATAAAAATAAAAATGCTATCTCACAAAAAGTTATTTAAAAACAACTTCCTGATAATCATTCATACTCCCATTTGATGAGGTGAAGGAAACCTGGAGATGCACAAATATTTGTAAACAGCATAGATGCATGCATTTCAATTTAAACCAAACAAATGAACAAATAAATAAACAAAAATTCAACACTTCAAAATCCTTTCCTGCTGTCATGTCTGACAGGGTAGAAATGAGTATTGGAAAAATGTTTATTCATTTGCTTTCTCCAGGTGACAATTCTTTTCTGAAAGGAAAGCATTGAGAAACTGCATGTTGAAGGCTCACTAATATTTTTGTAGCTGCAGAGAGACGAGTAGATAGGTTGTAGCTATTGAGCAGCCTTTCCTTCCATTTAAGGTTTTACCTGATCACTGATCTGGAGATGGGTCTGAATGCAGTGATGGTCTATTACACTTTTACATGCTACATTAAGGTGTATGTTATGAAAGTGCTGCACTGAACCATCAAACGATAATATTTGAGAGAGCACCTCCCTATTATATAATGCCTCTGCAATTATATAGAGAACATGACCTTGTGGAGGAGAGCATTTTTATTTGCCTGTGTACAGAAATCCAACATAAGGGAACAGATTTCAGCATTCAGTGTGATTGCCTAATGAAAGATGAAAGAAAGGCCCTAACTGCTGCTGTATGTGAGGAAGCACAAAGCTAATTTTTTATCCATTTCCAGAAAGATGAACAGTGAGCTGTAGCAAAGCATATATTGTTCTTTTATTGCTACAATACAAGCTTTATTTCAGCACATTTTTTCCTATTTACTTATACAGAAAATTAAAAGGATTCTTAAAATGCTAATACAAAACAGGTGAAAATAAAAGAGGGATTACTTGGGGAGAAAAAAAATGAAGCATCAAATCCTGAAAGACATTAAACACATAAGTGAGGTGTAGAAAATTTGGGTGAGAGTTTGTAGTTTCCTGACAAAACTAAAAGACGACTCCATGGGTTCTCAGGAATTGATACCTAACTGTAACCTTGTTATTCAAAATATATAACAGCTAAACAGTTACAAAAGTCTCTAGATTATATTGGTAAGTAATTAAATTACAGAGTTTCATAGTTTCTTTTGATTTTGAGCTATTGTCACAAAAGGTGTGAAAAATGATGCTCAGTGCTTGACAGAACCAATAATAATGGATTCATAAATCCCCATAAGATCAGAAGTATCTAATAAACCAACAAGCACCTAAGCAAATACCTAGTATGGTACAGAAATTTGGGAGTAAAAATCAAACCTTAGCTTTCAGTTTTATTTTTTTTTCAAAATTATCATGTGAAAAGGGGAGATTCACTTAAACCCTTTATGTTTGATTAGTCTGTCAGAGCCCCAGGAAATCTGAGACCCTTCTGCCCTACCAGTCTGTCAGTGCCCTGCTATGGGGAGCCTTCACTGGGCTGTCCACTGGATTGGAGGGCAGCTTGACCGACTTGTTCAGGGTCACACTCCGAAAAGAGAGATCCCCTCCTGAGTCTCCACACCTTTATCCACTGCCAGTGACTGTCAGTGCTCTTGAAGGACTCACATTAACAGTTTACAGAATAACACTCTTAATTAGTAAAATTGTGACAGGTTAGGGTTCAAAGACTGCTGGTGATAGTATTTGACTGCAAAAATGTAATAAAAGTGAAGTAGTAACAAGATCTAATCCCTAAAAACTGATAGCACAGGATAATCATTCAGCATACATATAGTACAGTTCTTGTTCCCATGGGGAAAAAGACAGGTTCAGCCCATTATTAACTTACTTTTATACTCTTTATTTGTGTTTGGGGAAGCTTGAGTTACTTTAGTCATACATCTTACTCAGTGAGGGATGGCCACTGGGGGTGGGTATGTCAGTGTGGTATCTGAGATAACCCTAGGATGGGGACACGCAGCACTCCAAGGAGAATGATTTCAGCACAGTTGCTGATTCAGCAGCAGGACATTTTCCTTTATCTCCCTTGGTTTTCAGCTGCCGTGCAGCTTATCAGCTGAAAGGCACCACTGAGTTCCCTCCTCTGCAGGGGTTTCAACAGAGCCTGGACATGTTGCTTCCACTCCATTCTACCCTCTGTTTAGTACTCCTTAGACTGTATTGAGTGTGGGAGGTCAGATATGTTGACCACATTCCATCCAGGGAGTAGCAACTGTAATTTCCCCTATAATTGTTGCATGACTCTCTTTTTACCCCCAATTATTTTTCCACAAAAGCCTCTCAATAGACTTCTCCAAAATACTAGTGCTTGTATATTCAATATCATAATCAGGAAGGAAAAAAAACCCAGGTAGGCTGGAAATCTGATTCTAGTCAAAATTATCTTTAAATTACTTGGGATAGATAAGCTGGAACACAGACGTTACTGGTTTCAAATAACAGTGCCTTGTGAAACTTAATTTTGGTTAGTTTTAAGAAAATTAAGAAAGTAAATAGTACACCATCAGTTTCCATCAGGAATTCTGCTTGATATTTATTGACATCACATTCTCTTGAATATAATGATGTAATACACTAGTGATTTACAAAAAATTCGGTAGTTTTGTTGACATGCATTAACCATGGCATTATCTCTTTTTTCAGTCTGAATGAAGTTGTTAAAATAAATTGCAGGGAAGGGGAAGGGGAAGGGGAAGGGAAAATAAGAGGCTACAGGCTCCTTCTGAGCTCTCTTTTATTTCATAATCTTTGACTCAAATGGGAATTAGAGATTTAATATTCTATAAAATTCCCAAAGGATAAAAATGAGACTCAGACATTGATCCAGCTCTGATTTCTAAATGCTTGCAAAAGGAAAAGAGGTCTTATAAAAATCTGTTCAAAAAGAAATATTTCTAGACAGAAAAGCACCCACAAATGTTCATTATAATAATTTTATCATCTTTGGTTATGATGTAAAGGGGTAGACCATAAAGCACAAATCATAAACTATTAGTAGGTTTTTAGAAGAGGCTGACCTGAGCTCTGAGTTGTTGTAAAGTGAAATTATGAGTTTGTGACTCACATATGGGTTCAGAGTTTGATGCCACAATGAAGATGATAATTTCAAAGTTCCATGATAGCCATTTGCTACAGGCTGGCTCTTTTTTGGACAGTGCTTTCGTGCAAAGCCTCTGTAATCAGGAGGAAGAATTCATGGACTCAGATTTTCTTCATTCAGGTGAAAATCTTCCCACTTTGGGATGCCACTTATAGCTATCTCCTCTGAAAGAAACAGTCATGAGACACAGTAATGGTTTCGCTGACTTTTTGGTTTGTTTTTTTTTTTTAATTTACCTTGACAATTTATTTTTTTTCCCTTCAAATGAACAGCTCATCCAGTAGACTGTGCCAGACTAACAAATGTGATCCACACACAAGGAATCCTGGTAACACCAGCAGCAAGGCAACTATCTTGATGGGAACATAGTGGTGTGGTGGGATGACTCCCACAACTAGAGTGTTGAATGGAGGGATACAGGATCTTTAGGAAAGACGGGCCAGAAGGAGCACAGAAGCCAAAACTGTGTCCAGTCCTGTTTAACATCTTTGTTACTGATCTGGATGGCACAGAGCGTACCCTCAGCCAGCTTGTTGATGACACAAAACTGGAGGAATGGCTAACAGGCTGCAGGTTGTGATCACATCCAGGCAGACCTGGACAAACTGGAGAAATAGGGTAAAAGGAACCACATGAAATTCAACAGGTCCTCTACCTGGGGAAGAACATCCCTGCATATCATATATATTGGGGACAACCCATCTGTAAAGCTTCTTGTCAGAGTGAAGTTTACCTGGGGGTCCTGGTAGTTGCCCAAGTTGAGCATGAGGTGGAAATATGCCTTAGATACCAAGGATCAATGGTGCCCTGCACTGCTTTAGACAAAGTACTGCCAGCAGGCTGAGGGAGGAGATCCTTCCCTTCTACTCAGGACTGGAACGAGCACATCTGGAGGGCTGTGTCCAGTTTTGGGCTCTTCAGAACAGGAAGAGCATGGACATACTGGAGAATGTCTAGCAAAATGTTTCAAAGATGATAAAAGGACTGCAGCACCTCTCCCATGAGTAAAGACTCAGAGCTGGGACTCTACATCCTGGAGAAGAGAAAGCTCAGGGAGATCTTATTAATGCATTCAAGTGCTTGAAGGGAAGTCACAGAGAAGACTGAGAAGGGCTCTTCTGAGGTTCCCAGTGGCAGGACCAGAGGAAGTGGACACAAATTGAAACACTGGATGTTTCCTCTGAGCATCAGGAAACACTTTTATATTGATGGTCAGTGAGCACTGCACAGGTTACCAAGAAAGGTAGTGGGGGTCTCTGTCCCTGGAGGCATTGAAAATCCACCTCGATATGATCCTAGTCAGCCAGATCTAGGTATCCCTCCTTGAACACAAGGGGTTGTACCAGGTGACCTCAAGGGTTCCCTTCCACCCTCACAAATTTTGTGATTCTGTTATATCAATAGGCATTAACCTTTTTCCTACAAACATACCTCAGAGCTTATCCTAAGCTTACTTTTTGTTCTGCTGCTGTGTTAGCAGTATCAATATCTTATTTTGAGAGGCGTTTGTTGTTCAGGGTTTTTTTATAGCTGTTTTTACAGTTAGAGTAAGAAGTGCAGAGAAGGTGTAAAACTATCTAGACTTCCCACTGACAAAACACTTTGGCATTATGAAATTCACTGCTATAGTTCTTTAGAGCAGCAGCAGATGTCTTGGTGAACCAAATATTTTAAAATAGTTGCACCATTAAAATTATTTTGGGACTTCGTACCTTCTGCTTTTGTTAAGTGTAAAATTGGAGCCTAAGAGAAATGGAGCTATTCTCCTGCATAAGAATTTGTTCCTGAATCCTGTGTAAAAATACCTCCTAAATTGCTGGTGAAACTTCAGGTCCAGGGTACATTCAGCCACTAATGGGCATATAGGCCATACATAACTATGGAGAAACCATAGTTTCTGTCATTTGAGACTTAAAATTTGAGCTTTGAGCACATGATTTGGACGTGTCGTGTAGTCTGTGCATTTCTGGAATTTTGGGGTGTATTTCGCTTTTCAATATAAAAACCCTTGCTTTCACTGCCATTCAGTAGTGGCCATAGTCAAACATCTGGGGCAGAATTAAGGTTGACTGTGTTCCACTGTTACTTTTAAGCTGAGTAGTAAAATGATTTTTTTTATTTCCTTTTTTTCAACCTGAACTACTGGTTGTGTTTAGAACTACATTAAGGATAAACTGAATAGGGTTTTTTATTTAGCTACTTTTTTCCATCTTGTTATTTAGACCAGGTAGTTTTATTTTGTATGCCTGTATTGTTTAACATCAGGTGAGCAACCAGCACAAGTAATAACTTGTAGATGCTTAGGTTCACCATTAAAAATTAAGGGAGTTTTATCTGTCATCCTTATATTTTATGTTAATTTCTAGAAACTCAGGCTTCAGAGCCTGAAGCCACCCTAAAATTATAGAATGGACAGTACTGTGCTAATGTGAAACAGATTCTGAACCATGTAATGACAGTAAGTGAAGAATTCAGAATGTTCTTTTTCTTTCTCTGATACAGTTATGAATTATATTTTATATGTAAGTTTATTTTAAATAAATGATAGAAGGGAATGCATGAGAGGAAATACTGAAGGTATTGGTAAATAGAGATTCTGCTTTTTTAACTGCAAATAATCTTTTTGGAAAGAATCGGTCATCTATCCAGAGTTTGATATGGATTTTCTGCCTCGTATCAAATGACTGATATTATTGCATTGATACAGGATTTGAAATTTCTCCCATGTTTTCTAGGCATGCATACTCTAGTTCTACTGAGACGTTTTTCTTTTCTGTGTGTACCTCAGCAGCTATGTGCAGACACATAGAACCATTCAGATGTGTCAGCTGTCATGTGAACTGAGAAATCACATACATGTGTACTTCCCACTGCAATGCTGATGCTGATCTGAAAAGGGAAGTAAAGACTTGGAATCCTTCTCAACTTTTGTATCTGCACAGCTTCTTCTTTTCTATATGTTTGTCTGTCATGTCAAGAACTTCTCAGTATTACTTGGTAATCACAAAATCTTAAAGCCTACTAAATACAAACCCACAATGCACAGCATTCCACTGTCATCCTAAATGCACCAATGATTCATTCTCTTAAAATTTCATGCTGGAAGATTACTTATTTAGCCTCATATTCTCCCTTTACTATTGTTTACTGTTTATGAACTTGTAAAATACGATTTCAAAATTATTAACATTATGAGCTTTTCAAGAACTTTGAACCTCTGATTATAAAACTACTAATTCTCCATTTAACCACACTAACCATGGCACGGTACATTATCACCCAGGAAGATTCTTGGTACAATTCTTTGAGCCATAGAATAATTACAGCTATAGTGAGCAGGGGAGGCTGGCTCTTACTGAAGCAGAAAAGCTTAGTACTCCTGAGTAACAAAAATAGGTCTAATATCCTGGTCAGTAACTAGATGTCATTACAGCTTTTGTATTCCTAACATGAAAAATGAGACTGTTTTAACATCATGTTTTTACTCAAATAACCCGAGAAACTCTTCTCCACACCAGCCTACTTTAAATAAATCTTGTATTTTTAAATATCTATCAGATGTCTGTAAATGATTATCCAGGAGGCATTTTCAGTGCTTTGTAGATAAGTACACCTAGTTCCCCATTGGTGAATGCTTCTTAGTTCTTGCATGTTAGAAATTAATTTGGGTCTTTTCCAGTCAAGTCATAACAATCATCTGCAATAGTAGAATCAACCAATACTGTCTTTCTCGTCTTAGGACATGCATTCTTCTTCTTAGTCTCCAAGTGCAAGAAATTTTCTTTTGTGGGTTGGGGTTTTTGTGTGTGAGGTTTTGTTTGTTTGCATATTTGTTTGGTTTTATCTCCAGAGAAATTTAATTACTACTGAAGGACAGTAGTGCAGTCTTCAGTAGTGATACTGCCTCTGAAACTGCCTCTGAAATTTGTCTTGCTAGAATTCCTCATATTATCACCAGTGAAAATAATTAATGGGATCATTCTCAAGGTCTGCTATTAAAGAACATCTTTGGCATCTCTCATGTGATAACTTACCTTTCAGTGTAAGTCTTTTTTTCTTTTGTTGGGTTTTTTTGGTGGGTTTTGGGTTTTTGTTGCCATTTTTCTGTTTGTAAAATTTCTTGCTGTAAGTCAGTTCTAAAAAATCTGATCTTTTCTGAAATAAAAAATAATTTCTCATGAGGCATTTCTATCAGAGATTCTGCTTAAATTTAGATAAATTAGCAGGGATTCATTTCAGTTGTCTGAGAAGAGTGATAAAACAACAAAGACACATTTTCATGTTTGAAAAACAATGTTGATTTTAGTTCACTTCCCTCCATGTACAATTACCTTTTCTTTGTAATACCCTTTCTGAGTTGTATCTGAACAGTAGTCAAGCAGGATTGTAGTAGTTGAGGCATTTTTCTTTCCTTTTTTTCCCCCCACACATACTTCTGACAGTAAAAAGAGTAGTAGGCCTTCTATTTGTTATTCCCAGGTTACAACCTCTATATGACTAGTTAATTGAATATTTGATACCAGAAATCTCTGAATATCCCAGTTTATGGATTTTAATTCCCTTCAGTTTTAACAAAGAAAGCTTGTTTCTACAACTGATGTCATCATTTCCATTACTCTACTTCTGGATAACTTTAATGTTAATTTTATGTTAATTTAAATTCCTTGGAAAATTGAAGTCCAAATATGCTTAAGGATATTAGTATTTCTGACTTTGATTTGTGAACCTCATTGATCCTTTATCCATATGTTTATAGATATTTTTACTTTTTAAATTCTGGCCTTTCAGTTTACTTATCCAAGCAGACTGTCTGTCTTCTGATTTTCTTTTTCTTTATGAGGACTCCAGATACTGTATTTCTATTTAAATTCAGTACCTCTACCTTGACATTCAAATCTTTCTGTTCTTCTGTTGATTTTATTTATCATCCTCCTAATTTTTCTGTCTGCCATACTAAAAAAACCCAGTTCCTTAGGTTTTTTTCTGTTTCTTTCTTTGGTGTCAATTTGAAGCAAAATGAATTATCTTGAGATCTCTTGACCAAAAGATGAGTGTTTCTTTTCACAGCATTTTGAGTGTTTACCAGGGTAGCACAGGTGAATTGATTTAGGAATTTACTACTCATTTATATCAAAGCATGACTGAGAATTACCATTGTGATTTGATAGAGTTTGGAAGAGAAATGCTAAGAAATCAGTAGAAATAAAAGTAACACTACTTTACATATCTCACATAAACTTACAAAACCAAATAAACCATTTTTCAGTCCTGATGCAGAAATACTAGCATATACCTGAGAAATCTTACCCAAAAATTATGGTTTTTTAAATTTATTATATTATCTTTATTTAATCAGTCATTTTTGTGAGTACACAGTACTGTACCACCACTTTTAATTTTAATTCCATCCTTTCTAAACAGCTAATTCTTTCATCCAGCTCTATCCCAGTTACAAATGGTCTTGTTTTGCATTCCTATTATGGTTGTAATGAATGGTTTTGTATCTTTCACACATATCTTCGACAGAAGTTGTCTTACAATGACGAACTCAATGTGTTTGCAAACAGCTGTTTGTTTCCCTTTGGCCTCATCATTGTTTTCAACTGGAGGTAATTTGCTGGCTGAAATTTCTTACAGAGTTATGCTTGTAATAACTGAAGGTTTATCCTTTTCCTTAGTGTTTCATTTTCAATTGCCACATTCTTTTTCAAGGGATTTATCTTCTGCCATGAAGCTTTGAAATTTAGCAGTCTTTCAAATTCTTCCCCTGTCCCCAGCTGCAACCCCACAAAGCAATGGTTTCTTTTGAATTCATTTGGCATTCAGACTGTATTTGGTATCTCTCCTCCAGTGCATTCCCAAAGTTTCACCTGAGAAACAGCATAGTCTTCAGCTGCAACTTTGGTTCTCCATTAATCTCTTTCATGAGTTTTTCAAGTAGTAAGTCCTGCAGCATACACTATTCACTTCAAGTCAATATATTTATAGTTTTATGATGCTTGATTTACTTCTGGTCTTCTTTCTTACTACCGTTGTCACAGTGTTCCTCACCCAGGACAATGGGTAATGGTTCTAAACTGAAGAGGGTAGATATACTTGAGTTGACTAAATATGAGTGAATTTTTTTTGCAGTGAGGGTTACGTGAGGCAACGTGAGAACAGGTTGCCCAGAGATGCTCCATCCCTGGAAACATTCAAAGTCCAGTTTGATGGGGCTCTGAGCAACCTCATAAAATTGAAGATGTCCCTGATCACTGCAGGCATGTTGGACTAGATGACTTTTAAATGCCCCTTCCAACCCAAACTGTTCTGTGCTTTTATTATTCTATTAAAAAGAGGGGAGGGGAAGAAAAAAATAGAAGAGGCCACCCAGCCACATATTTTCTAATAAGTCTAAATATTGGAATTCCTAGGAAATAGAAAAACAGTTGTGTAAATATATAAAATGAGAAAAGGTGCAGGATTTAAATTTCCACTTCTAATTCTGTGATTTTAACTTAGCATTGGCTTACCAGTTAAGTCTTTCTTATCACCCTATCATAGCTGAAGTTCTCTTTTAAGACACAAATATGCCAAGCTTAAGGGTTTCACAAAATAATATACATACTTTTGATAAGCTTATTTTTGATTCTTAAAGCAAGTTGTTGTTAATATGTAACACCTGCTATGTTCCTTTCTTGAGTTTCTCACTCAGCTTTAAAATAAGAGCTGATTTTGTTAAGATTTGAAAATCTGTTAAAATGAATACTATAACCTATTTTCCTATTTATAGTGATTATGGTTCCTCTATCTTATTCGTAAGTACTACTATTATATCTCAGTACAGTAGAGAATATTGTTGCTACTGTAATAAGTGATTTATTGGTTATCATTTCTAGAGTGCATGAATAGTTTCCAGTACCTTTTGCACCTGCAGTGAGAATAGAAAATCTCTTTAAGACACTTCTAGCAGAATTGTAAAAAGTCTGTAACAAGGAATTGATTTTTGAATAAGTTGTAACAGCTGTAGCTTTATCATTGTGTCAGGAGGTACAGTGTAAAATCTGTCCTTATGATGTGCAACTAATACACCCACTCTCTGCATTCTGTCTTTTCACAGGGGGCTATATAGAAAGGATTTTTCTATTGGGAAGAAGAGTAAAGCAGCCTTGTTCTCCTACTTGTTAATTTGAATCAATGCATTCTGTATTAACTTCCTGTAGTATAAGGACTTGCCCTTCCCGGTACTTGTGGTGCAGAATCACATCAAGTGCGTCTCTATGGAAATCTCTGAATCTTAAAAAAAAAAAAAATAGCTTTGTGCAGTGTGTTACTTATTTTGAACAACATTTTTGCTAGCATTTTTGTGAGAACTAAATGCTACCTGTCATTTAGCTAGAAATTTTAACCGTGATAGATTTGCAGCTTCAAGTGAGTTTTCTGTACTTCACATGGTCTTCACGTAGACTTCTGTTATCAGTAGAATGTGAGTTGGTGGAAAGCTTTTTATATTGGTCTTCAGCAGTTAAAATCAATATATTGTTACTAGAAAAGCAGATTTGATCTTAATCTTGTTATCTAAGGGACAGCAGTTAATTTGTCTACATTGTGAAACTAATCCTTACTGTGAACATTTCCTAAATCAAATGAAAATTTCCAAAGAAACTGTATAATCTGATTTAGTAAATTCATGAACTTAAACAGCTCTTGTTTTACTCACTTTAAATCAAATATAAAAGAAAACAATTTCACCTTAGTAATTTTTTTATAAATCATGCAGGTTTGCATAGCTTTTATTGCTACGTTTTATTTCTAATATACTCGGTTATTTCAAATGAGCTATTTTGTATCCCAAAAAATTGCATAAAAAAGAACACAATTTTATTATGCATTGAACTATTAATGGTTTTGTGTGTGCAGACCACATACTAATAAAGTTATATCCTCCTGCCATCTCTGTCATCTAGCCAAACATACAGACTGCTATATAGACTGAAGATTTCTTTATATCTCTTATTTTATTTGATCATGGTTTATTATACAAACATTATCTGAATTGTATTGAAAGTATTATCGCACAAGTTAACTATGTAAAAAAAGAATTATTATCTTTGTAAGCAAGCTGTTCACTCAGTTTTTATTCCAAGATTTTTTACTGGATAATAGGCAATAAAATATTTGAATAGCCCACTTTGAAACCTATGCCAAAATCAATACTGTTGCCCTCTCTATGAACTGATATAAACCATCTTTGCCTGCCTGCCTGCCAAAGGAGCCAAGCTAAATCTGTAAATCATCAATTTGCAAATTTATTTTGTCTCAAGATTTACAAAAGTGATTAAGCTTCTGCTCCTGCACACACTAAGTATATCTGGTGACTTCCATGTCCATGAAGAGCCATGTTTAGTCTGAATATTTGCATACATGCATTTTAATACATGTTACATCTTTGTCAGCAGCTGAGTGCAGTGGGCCACAAATTCTGATGTAAAAAATCAGTATTATACTTCAATTCTCTTCTATTGTGGCTGCTTGAACAGAGACTACTTTTAGCCTATATTTTTCATCCTTAAGTTGTTGACTGAATAACCCTAGGATAGCACCCTAACTCAAAAATTGGTACAAAGTGGATTCTCAGGTTATTTCCCTGAAAATAAAAGTTGTTTGGATATATTCTACTAATGCATAATGGTTTCCAGTGCAGATGTTCTGTTCTGAAAGTTAGATGCTTTAAAGAGTGGTGTCAAGATGGTTTGTTGCTTATACCCATTTTGTTTGGAAGAAAGGAGGATGGAGTTACAGGTTGAGATCAAACAAATTTCTCTAACTTTCTAAGACCGACAGTCATGGTTTCTACTTAGTTATTACACTGAATCCTAGAAGATGGCCAGGACTAAGTCTGTGACCTCTGGATTTAAATTCAAGAGAGATTCATCAGCTCAGTTGTCCTGTGAAATTGCTGCCAGAAGAGGACCCTTCCTGGGGTCAAAGTACCAGATTCTTCACTGGTGGTTCATTTACCAAATAATTGATTATACTTTGAAGTAGCATGCAATTCAAATTAGTCTGTAAATGTCCACCTGTGCACAAGTGTGCAGTGAAGGATTGAACATACTGTGCAGTGATAGGCTACCATGTCTTTGAGAAGGCTATATGATAAACAAAAAGAACTGATTGTACAGGGAAGGACAGGCTATGTCCAAGGAGTCAGTGAAATTAGACTTTAAGTACATTGTATTAGCTCAGTAGCAAGTTATAACACTGTGGTTTTTTCTGTTTTAAATGGTCTTTTTAATACATTCTGATACCTCACTCAACCTAATAACTAATCCTATGTATAAAAAAGTTAAACTGTTATCTAATTTCATATTTTAAGAAGAACTTAGTAGGTGCTATTTCACTTAGTGTTTATGGTGATATTAAGTTCTACTTTTCCCTGCTCTACTAAAAATCCATTCATATAGAGTCATTAAGTTGCACTGAAAAATTACCAGACATTTTGTCATGTCATTTCAGGTCAAAACAACTGAAGTAACGAAGACTGGTTACTGAATTTAGCAAACTGAAAGCTATTCATTCAGAAGTTCACGATAGTACACTGATTTCAATAGAAAGACTCCTAAATGAATGAAGCAAGTCCTACTTGATATACTTGGTGTTAAAAACACCTCCTGTGTTTTGGTTTTGCTGGCTCACTTAAATCTACCAGCAGAACCTTTGAACTGCTTTTTAGTCAGCACTCTCTGTCTCGAGTTATCCTGTCATGACATTAAAGACATGGATTCTTCCAGTATTGCAAAAGTGAGTATATTTTTCTTCTGTGCATCCTGGATTTATGCAATCTATCTGGAATATATCTCAAATATAAGAAAGAAAAATCTGTTGATGATGACTTTCCTTACCACTTACTTTTAGACACATGGATGTGGGGAAACAGAGCAGTGAACAGTAGAACATTCTTTGGGGAAGATATTATTTGTGGAGAAATCGGGTGGAAGATAAATGATGCTTCAGAATAATGATGTGCCCAAGAGGTATCTGAGACACTTCATCATTTTCAAATTTCTAAGCACAGAATACAGCCTTGTGCTCAGGCTAACCCAAATTTATACCAGAGTGTACAATACCATTTCTTTAATTGTGTTTTTCAGAGTGGGTATGTTCCCTGTGAGTCAGCAACTGCTTGAAAAGAGCCATGTTTCCATAAAAATTTGTGTCTAAATATCTATGTATACATAGAAATACTTGTTCCAAATGGAAATTTCATTTTGAAATTGTATTTATATATTTCTTTCTCTAAAATGAGTCAGCCTCCTGCTTTGAACTGCGATATAGATTAGTGGCTTTCTTGTCTGAAATTCTGTAAAATAAAATAATCTATTAGAATTACATATTTAAAATAAGTGATTTTAGCATAGTTCCATTATTTTAAGGTTGCAGTAGTCTGTATTTCTAAAATCAGGACTGCCAAAAGGTTGTGCCACTGGAGAGTGATGAAAACTGCAAGTTGGTCTGATGCTGATGTTGATGCTGAAGATTTGCTTTCACTAAGAAAGACATAGTTCAGGCTATACTTCTCTATTATGCTCTTGATTCAATAAATACATTTCATATTTTCTCACAGTCTTCTGTTAGGTATGCTTACACCAATTTATATGATTTGCTCCTCATGACAAAAAAGGGATGTACCCAAAAGTGTGGATATCATTGCTAGGTCATTCTCAATTGGCATTGCATGGTCATAGTGATCAGGACAGGTGCCTGAGGGCTAAAAGAAAGTAAATGTCACCTCAATGTACAAAAAGGGCAAGAAGGAGGACTTGCTGAACTACCAGTCTGCCTTTCAGCCTCTCCTCAATTCCTGGAAGAGGAACGGAGCAGCTAAACCTGGAGGCCATCTCAAAGCACATGGAAGACAAGAGCATCAAGAGTAGTCAATATGTGTTCACCAAAATGAAAGCATGCTTAACCAATCTTATTGTCTCCTATGCTGTGACAACTGGCTGAATAGATGTGGGAAGAACAGTGGATGTTGTCTACCTCAACTTCAGAAAGGCTTCCAACGCCATCTCTCACAATATCCTCATACGTAAAGTCAGGAGGCATGCGCTGGATAAGTGGACAGTGAAGTGGATTGAGAATTGTCAGAATGGTCATGCCTCAGAGAGTTGTGATCAGTGACATGAGTCTGGTTGGAGACCTGTCACTAGTGGTGTCCCCCAAGTACAGGATATAGGGTTACAATGATTAAAGTGGTTAAGGCTTACGCTCCCCACAAGGCCCTGTGGGAAGAACCAGCTGCCGGACCGACAGTTGGAATCCGGCTGAGGGGCGGGAGGCAGCTGAGTGACAGCTGGGAGAGAGAGTGTGATTGGCTGGAGGGACGTGTCGACTGCATGTGAGCAGGAAGCTGATTGGATGGCAGAACCTGTGGGCAGCAGCAGTGCAGCTGGACCAGCCAATGGGTGCCCTTCTTCTATTAAATTCTCTTAGGGCTCGGTTTGGTTTCAGTTTTGTCTAATGGAGATTGAAGGCATAAAAAGGGACATTTTCTGTAATAAAGCAATCTTCTTCAGATGCATAAGGGGGTCCGTGTCTCTTTGTTCCCCATTGCTGCACCCAGGGTTCAGTACTGGTCCCAGTATTGTTTGACTTCTTCATCAATGAATTGGACGAAGGGGCAGAGGCCTCCTCAGCAAGATCACTGATGGCACAAAGCTGGGAGGAGTGGTTGATACCCCAGAGAGCTGTGCAGCCCTTCAAAGGGACCCTGACAGGGTGGAGAGATGGGCAGAGAACTTTCTGAAATTCAATGAGGGCAAACCCAGAATCCTGCCCCTCAGGAAAAATAGCCCTGTGGACCCAGACAGGCTGGGGGCTGACCTGCTGGAAAGAGGTTCTGTGCAGAACTGCTGAGAACTCTGGGTGCCCTGGTGGACAACTGTTGTAGTTGATAGCTTGAAATGTATTTTTCTCATCTTTTAGTTGTGATTTCCCCCCCCCCCCCGCCCCCAGCTTCTCTTTCTCCTAATTGTTTACCTGGCGTCAAGTTACCATGGTTACTGAAGTTTCTCTCCTCAGCCCCACGGTGAGAGGCCGGATAGAGTAAAGAGAGGACCGTGCTGGCATTTCCAGCTGCTTGACATTTCTTTAGCCCAGGAAAGCACGGGGTTGGGAGAAGAGAGACCCTTCTTTCCAACACGGAAGTTTGTAACTTTGTTTTTCCTGTCCCAGAATGCCTCTGAGCTATGGAAGCTGAGAGGGCATGCTTACCTTGCCTTCCCTTTCTTTCCCCCCTGTGTTGCCAGGAAACCAAGCCCCCCCTCTCTGCCCCTCTGTCCCTCTGTGGAGAATACTCCTACACCTCTGTGGGCATTTGAAGAAGTTGGTGTCTGTTATTTCTTATCTTGGTGTGTGTAACCTTGATTTGTAGAAAGTTTGTAAGATGTACTAACTGAGAAAAATAATTGGTTCTTTCTCTGATGTTCCCACCCTCCGAGAAACCCTGTTAAAAGAAACTCCCCAGACCCCAAATCCTTTGTCTCTCGTCCTTTGGATTCCCCTTCACAGAAATAAACTGTGGAATGCAAACCAGAGAGAGAGTCTGTTGCAGTCTGCAACCTCAGGATCTCGTCCAGAGAAGCAGCAGGGTTCTGGGGACCAGCATGAAACACCAACGAGACGGGCTCCCGTTCATGAAACCATTTATTCAGCATGAGAACAAACTCAGGTCCAGAACAGAGAGCCCCGAACAGAGGCACAGCAGGGGTTTTTGAGGGACAGAACCCCCGAGGGTTTACACCTTTGAGGGTGGAGTTCAGGGTCAGGGACCATTAGAAACACACCAAGGGAGAACCCCCCAGGGACTCAAACCCAATCAGAACTCCTGGGCCGCCCTTCACAAGGGGTTTGGGGTGGAACAATGTTAACTCTTTGTCTCCCTGAGGCCGCTGCCACATCTGCTCCTTTTTTATTTTTTTATTTTTTTTTTTTTCAAATTTTAATTAGGAGCTTAAAACGTTTCCAAACATACACCTTAAAATCTCACCTCTTCCACAGAGCACCCACTTTGCTTTGTGGGACACCAATAGCTCAATAACAAAACACATTAAGCAAACAGAAAAAACAAAATTGAAAACAAACACTTAAATCTCGGACTACGCCGGGCAAATTAAACGGTGATGGTACTTAATGCAAACATAATTTTTTTTTTTTTTTTGTTCAGTCTCTTCCACTTTAGGATTCTCTGTTAGGAAGGGTGCAGCTCTTAGATCTCCTCTTACGAGGGGCAGAATTCTTCGATCTCCAGCTTCGGCTCCGGCTCCCATGTGGGCGTCACTCTTTAGATGATCTCCGTGTAACACTGGCTTTTGGAGCTCGGTTACAGTTTCGATTTCCCCGGAGGAGGTGTTGCCCACGATGGCAAAGGCACAGCCCCCAGGGGTGGAGCACCGAACAAAGGGGTAGGAGTGAAGCAGGAGTTACTGGGAGGTTCGGGAAGGTTTGGGACCGGAAAAGAAGGAGCAAGGCGGGAAACAAGGGATCCCAGACCGCGTGGCCGGCGCCATCTTGGGAAGGGGGGGGGTCCGGGACAGGCTTTCCCGGACAGGGAACGGGAATATGGAAAGACAGGGGGTGAAGGAGGACACGGAACGGCGGGCAGACGGCAGCAGACCCGCATCACTCTGGATGTTCTCCGTCCCTTGCCTGCCTTCAGGAGAACAGGGGATGGGATGGCAGAGACACCGGGGTGACGGGGAGTCGGCAGCAACCCCGAGCCACCTTGGCTTTTTTCACCCTTTGTTCTGCCCTTAGGAACAGAGGAAAGGGGAAGGTACAGGGAGGTATACACCAAAAAAGGAACTCCACAGAAGACAAAAACAGTCCACTGGAAGAGCCATACCGTCCATAATCGTCCATAATGTTGATATAATCGTCCATAGTGTTGATATCGTCCATAATCGTCCATAATGTTAATAGAATCGTCCATAATTTTGATATCGTCCATAATACGTCTCGTTGGGTGATGTTAGGTGCTTGTCCCAGCGTCTGGTCTCGGCTCCCACACCTCCGTAATCCCTTTTCTTCCCCCATGCCCGAGGCACTCTCAACCCAGTCTCCCTGCCAGGTACTCTCGAGTCCTCCTTTCCAAGGCGGGGGTCTCGCTGGCTCTCAAGCAATCAGCCGGGGACTTACGAGGTGTCCATGGAGCCGGGTCCTGCTGTTCTCCTGGTGCTTCACTGGATGCCCGCATTCTCCACCATTTGTTGCAGTCTGCAACCTCAGGATCTCGTCCAGAGAAGCAGCAGGGTTCTGGGGACCAGCATGAAACACCAACGAGACGGGCTCCCGTTCATGAAACCATTTATTCAGCATGAGAACAAACTCAGGTCCAGAACAGAGAGCCCCGAACAGAGGCACAGCAGGGGTTTTTGAGGGACAGAACCCCCGAGAGTTTACACCTTTGAGGGTGGAGTTCAGGGTCAGGGACCATTAGAAACACACCAAGGGAGAACCCCCCAGGGACTCAAACCCAATCAGAACTCCTGGGCCGCCCTTCACAAGGGGTTTGGGGTGGAACAATGTTAACTCTTTGTCTCCCTGAGGCCGCTGCCACAAGAGTCCCCCCCTGATTTTTTTACTCGCTCTATAGACTTGGATTCTTGAAGAAAATCAGTGAACCCCACAAACATATGCTGGCTCGAAACCCGAGTGAAGAGAAACCTCATCACTGAGCTAGCCGGGCCACTCGAGAAGATCGAGTCAGACAACAAGTTGTCCATGAACTGGCAATGTGACCTGGTGGCCAAGAAGGTCAATGGGTATCCTGGGATGCATTAAGAACGGTGTTCCCAGCAGATTGAGGGAGGTGATCCTACATATTTTCTCAGCCCAGGTGAGGCCATGTCTGGAGTTCTGTGTCCAGTTCTGAGCTCCTCAGTATGACAGAGACATGGCACTCCTGGAGCAAATCCAGCAGAGATCTACAAAGATAATTAAGGGACTCAAACCCCCCTCTTATGAGGAAAGACTGAGGGAGCTGGACTGTTTATCCTGGAGAAGATTGAGAAGGGATCTTGTCAATGCATGTGTATTGGAAAGGCAGGTGTCAAGAGGGTGGAACTGGGCTCATCTCAGTGCTGCTGAGTAATAAGATGAGACACAATGGGCAAAATCTGATCAACAGAAGTTCCCCCTGAGTTGAGGAAGAACTTGTTTAATGACTTGTAGCAGACCACTGGAACAGGCTGCCCCAAGAGGTTGTAGAGTCTGGTTCCTGGAGATGTTTAAAAGCTGTCTGGACATAATCCTGAGTGACATGTGCTGCAAGGGAGATGGCTTGAGCAGGAAGGTTGGACTAAATGACCTCCAGTGGTCCCTTCTGACATTACCTATTCCAAGATTTTATGATTCTGTCAGAAATTTAGATTTGGGCTAACATTTTAAATTATTTGTCCATGTAGTTATGCTGTCTTACAGGAATCAAAAAAGTTCAGTTTGTTTCTGTTTTCTTTTATGTAAACTGTAGTGTAACCTGAATGAATATTAAATGTTAACTTTTACAAGCTTCAGAGGTTGAAGGCTACCTAGTTTCAGAAATGTCCTTTTTCTCTAGGAGACTAGATTGCTCTAAAGATTCTGGCAATTTCACTTTTGAGTTATCTTGTAATTTAGGGTTGTAGGTAGTTTCATCTTGCCTATCTTTTCCTTGAATTTCTTATGTCACTATAGTCAGCACAAAAAGAACTGAGATTGGGAGTCAGACTTGCCACAGATAATATTTGGTTTTGGTCAAGAAGAATGTTAGATAAAAACTATGGTACTTTGGATAGGAGTTCTGTCTTTAGGATGCTAATAAATGAGTTTCTACTTCAATCTCTTTGAGCTGAAGTATGCCTAATATCTTGCAACATGAAGAAAAAAACATGAAGAAAGAAGACTTCAGTTTCTTTCCTCCTTCACTGTGTTCCCTTTGCATGCCAGAACAGTACTGACACTTGTACTTAAGGGAACACTTCACCACTTTTGATGTCATAGGACATATTTTATAAAGTGGCAGGGAACACACATGAAGAAAATAGCTCAATCACTATTTTACACCAATACATAGAACAAGCCAGAGGACTACAAAACAAGTTGTTTACCATTCACAATATCTTGATCCACAGCAGGTGGTCCTGCTTAGTGTGGATAGAAATGAAAAGAGATGTTTCTAGTAAAATGAGGAACAATTGTGCCTCAGTATCCTATTAAGAGACTGGATCTTTTCTACAGTTCAAATAAAAACTGCATCATTGACAATATTGAAACAGGGAGTATATGTTCAGAGCATTGGAGGTTTGGGGTTTTTAATCTTATACAGTAGTTTTAAATCAGAGAAAAAAGCTTTGCTAGATTTTTCTCTTTTTATTTCCATTCACTCTGGGAAAGAACTTGTGCCATGGACAATCACACCTTAGGGCATGTAATTTGTTTGCAGTACAGAGGTCACTTATGCCTCTGCTTTTCCAGTTTCCCTTTCCCTCCTACCAGCCATTTTTAAAACACAGGTACATTGCAGGGTCAAGAAAGGTATCAAGATGGGGTCCTGAGGTGTCACAGACTAAATGAGGAAAAATATTAAAATATTATCGTAAGATTATTGATATGATTAATCTTGTTCTTTACTGTCTTTGAATAAATAATTGGTTTGTATTTTCTTAAACCAACACATTATATTAATAAGGCAGTACACTGAATTTTCACAGGTGTTATTGCATCTATATGGCAATGAAAAGATGTTTTCAGAAAGTTCATATTCATTGCTCTTTCTTATGGATGAATGGTGGCTGAAAATAACCTGAAAATAGTTACCTTCAAAATGCTTCCACTATTTGTATTGTATAGAAAAAGAAATCAACCTAAATAATAGAAAAATATTTTCTTCAAGCTATTTTTTCACCCAGAGTAGAGCATATGAATATCCTGGAAAATAGGCATGAAATTGTTCATCCTGATTACTTATATATCCATTCAGTTTTTGATGCTAGGTCTAAATCCCAATACATATAAAACTGTGTGGGTGAAACATCAGTATCTAAAAACAGAGACAAAAAATATGTCTGCTGCAATTGTGCCCTTTCTACTTCCCCAGTTATCTGTATCACCAGAATGAAAGAGAAACAGCAAGTCAGCTTTAGCATATAAGTATTAGCTTGCACTTCTGTTGAGTAGGACATATCATTAAAAATCCAAAATCCTCATGAGTGTTTTGGAAATATCTCGACAAGAAGTACCTATTGAATTATGTTGTATATCACTATTCCCTCCTAAACTTGTTCTTTAAGTACTTCAGCAGCATGAAAGATCTAATAACTGCTACTGTGAATTAATATTAGAGCTATTTGTACTTTGATTCCCAGCCAGACACAATAGACATAAGGACAGAATAAAACCTTCTTGTGGATTATTGGAATTTGTTTGAGTGAGAATGTGAGGTTTCAGCAGAATAGTTTGTACACATAGCACCAACCTGTAGAGTGTGGAATGTGCTAGAGGAGCCACTGGAACTTTCAATGGCATAGCAATTTTGTAACCAGCACTTGGACCTGCATAGTTCCACTCCCATAGGGCCTAGAAGCATACCAATATGTTAGAAATATTTCAATTTCTTTTGCATGCCTATTCTGAGAACCTGTACCTAAATAAGGGCTTCAGTATATGCATCAGACATTCTGTTCAATTTTCCAGTCTGCCATGCAACACAGGCAAATAGAAGACTGTGATGGTCTAGGAGGATCTCCTACTCAAGAAAGGAACATAGTACAAGTCTTTTGTTAGATGTTACTGAAGCTTAGAAGGATTCCTAACTGCTGTTTGCTTGGCAACCTTTGGAAGTCCACACTTCTCTTGGAAGGATTCAGCTTCTAAGTAGAGTGAAAATATAGAAATAATTCATCATGTCTTCCTATAAATTCCTCTGTACCACTTAGAGCACCAGCTGAAAGAATGAGTCGTGTTCTGTGCATAACTGTGAGCATGAAAATCTTTCTCATATTTACAGTCAAATTGTTTAAACATGTAGAGACAAACTAGAGCAGAGACAAGTTTAAAGAAAAAGTAATTCCATGACAAATTGACGACTCCCCCAAATCACTGAACCAAACCACTGGCCCAGCCCATATTAGATAAGGCATGATAATAAGGAGGTATCACAATCACGGCTGCTTGAGCAGATAAGCAGCTGGTTCCCAAAGAGAAGTGAGACCATTTGAGCCACAAGATTATGTCTTCTTTTTGAAAATACTTGGCTGTAGGCAGATTACCTGTCTTAGGTTGCAATGCAAGATGTAACTAAAAGTATGTATTGTATTGCCATTTGTTAAAACCAGGTATGACAGTGTTCTTTATCTCTTCCATGACCCATCCCTCATAACTCCAGGAGGATATCTTCTGTTAATGGGCCATTGAGTCTCACTGCATGACTGATAAAATTACATCATCCCATTGGGAGATGCTCCACCCAGGGGGAGGAGCCAAACATTCCTACCTGAATATAATCTGAGACTTGGAACACCACAGTCAGCCTTTTTCCACGGGATTCCCAGGGGAAAGATTGGACCCATCTACACCACCAGACCTTCAGAGGAAAACTACACCCTTCTATGGGATCATACTTCAACACAACCACATCTGTCACTCCAGGAAGACTGCAACAACCATTTAATCAGACTTCTACCAACACCCTGCCCAACAGCGTGTCAGGTTGTAATCTGACTCTGTCAGTGTTTTTTGTATTACTGGATTTTATTTTAATTTTCCTATTAAGCTGTAGGGTATTTTTTATTTATACATACTAGTAAAGAACTGTTATTCCTACTCCCATATCTTTGCCTGAGAGCCCCTTAATTTCAAAATTATAATAATTCATACAGACGGGGTTTACATTTTCTATTTCAAAGGAACCTCCTGCCTTCCTTAGCAGACACCTGTCTTTTCAAACCAAGAAATTACTTGAAAAGATTTCTCTGAAATCCATCAATGAAGCTACGATGTAATTATCTTGCTCTGAAATTGTTACATTTACCATACAAAACTATTTCCTTTTTCTATATACCCTGTTTTATTCCGGTTTCTACTCTGCAGATGCAGGGCACAAACAATGCCCCTTTATTCTAGACCAGTCTTGGTAAATCTGTTTTCTTATCACAGTGATGCACTACTAAGTTTTGTCTGTTGGGATTCACAAATTCCTCTGGGAATGGTAATTATTTGGCAAGGAATATGTGCAAAGAAATTGCAGTGATATTATATTTTGTAGAATAGGAAAAAGTAAGGAAAGTATCAGTGTCCGTATAATTTGAAGATATATTGTGAAGGGGGAAATGAGAATGCAAAAAAGTTAATATTAGGAGAGGAAAACACTACAAAATAAAGAGAAGGAAAGCAGAAGTTTCTGGGGGAGATGGAATTATGGGATGAAAAAAAGATATTTTGAAATCTTAGGTACAGTCAGGTTTTTAAAACGTGGTTTTAATTACAGTTCTGTCTCCACTCAGAAACAGAAAAAAGGAATGAAAATGGAGTGAGAAGAGACCGGGAAAAGAAAGAAAACATATACAGGCAAGAAGAAGCCAGATGGATTACACTGTTTTAAGGCTGGCCAAATTGAATGCAGGGGCTGCGGTCTTTCTGTTTTCAGTAAAACCAATATTTCAGCAGTGTGTATGATTGTATAAGGTCCAAATTAGGCCAGCCCTACTCAGTTTCTTGTTTATTAGTGGTCCCATTGGTTTTGGTACATGTGGAGTAAATTATATATGTATGATGGACTTACCCTAAGATATTAAAAACTACATTTTCAAACTGAAAATGCCTAAAACAACTTTTAATGAAAAATACACTATTTGGAGGTTATTTTAAGTATATTAGACAAATTGCAATTATATTCTTGCACAAGCACATACCTTTCTAATGCTATACAATAACAATAAATAGAGGACACAGAATGGGACTGATCATTACCCTGAAAATAAATGCATTAGGCTATATGCTTGGTTTATTGAGTCCAGTGCTCTCAGAATCAGAATGCTGTTGATGCAGTAAAATCTCTCAACTCTGTGGAGGCAGACAGGGTTTGTGTTTGTTTTATTTTGTTTGTTCAATTTTTTTTGTTTTTTTTTTTGTTTTTGTTTTTAAAGCCTGAAATACCTGTCTGGAAGTCTTTGGTCAGGATTTTAATAAAAGGAGATAAACATTTCCATTTCCCTGGTTTAAATATCCAAGTGTGGACCAGGCAATAGACTCAGATGAATTAAGTGTGATTCACATAAGAGTTTTTCTGGTGTCATCATTAATGCAATGTGTATTTTCACTAATTTGGTTTTAATTTATTTTACTATGTTTTTTTAGATCTTATGAAAGAGAGAAAATTTTGAGTGCAAGTGTTAAGTTCCTGTATGTATCCAGTGTCTTTGAAATTAGCTGTTGCTTTTAGTTCAGCTCCTAGCAGACTCAGCTGCCATCATTCAAGTGATTGGTTACTGTTATCCATTATTAAATCTCTGTCTGGATATCATGCATTGAAAGGTAAAAGATAGGAGTGCTCTTATTCCTTGAAGAATCTCCCTTGCCTCAGAACTGACGAACAGTTCTGTGGAGCTGAAGGAGAACAGAGTAAAATGATTTGACCTATTTCCCAGCCTGATATTTGCAGGATAAATAGAACTGTTACAGTTAAATACCAAACTTTTGTGTTCTTTATTATGTAAGCTACAGGACAAATTTGTTCAGCAGTTTTGGTGAAAGAATTGGAAATTTTAACTTCACACCCCAACAGTTTCTTTCTTCATATCTATAGCCCATGAGGCTTTTTTTGTCTGTCCAGTTAGAATAATCCACACTAAAATGAGCTCTGCAAGAAAGCTTCATTATATATAAGTATTTTTCATTCCACATACTGTTCTTTATTAACTGCAAAAAATTTTAGATAGACAGAAGTATCCCAAGCTTCCGGAGTGAAACATTCTCCATCCCAAGAGAATGTTTTGTGAAGAGAAAATTGTGAGCCAAGATTAGATAGGTGAAATGAAGCATCTGCTTCTGCTTGAATTTGCAGAACCTGAAGTAAAGCAAGCACAGGTCTAATCTCTGTGCAGAGGTGACAGGGAGTTCAGTGAAGGCTTACACTCATGCCAATTATAATAGATGGGTTCTATCTGCTTGGAAACATCAAAAAACATGTCTGCTGATAGAAGGAGTTAACCCAATAGGAAAAGTTGCAATGCTCTTCCAGTCAACTGCCTAGAATTGAGATCCCAGGGAAGCCAATACAGACCTTTGTAAAGAATCATGTAGGTCAGTGAATATAAATAAACAACTCATCATTTAACCACCTAAAGTCATAGCAACAGAGGAGCAACTTTCTTGCTGCTGGGAAAGAGGAGGAATCTGGGAATTAATTGAGATACCTGCATGCAGTGGTTCTGCAGTCTTACATTTTGAATCATGCCTGGGGCTCTTGTATATCATATTATTTATGCTTAATGCGATACAGAGTGTCAGAAGGTAATGTGAAATGTAACAGATAGGGTGCAAAATCTTTCTATAGGATTCATATCACTCTTACGCTGATCCTGAACATTTCAGCAGGTGCATAAATTATTGGTATATTTGAATTTTTACAGAGGCTGATTAATTGGATTATTGACTGCAAAATAATGCTTACTTGCTAAGATACTGTTTTCATATTATTCCTGGTAAAAGACTTTTAAAATACATTTCATTTCAGAAAAATTGAGTGCAACCTAAATGGCCTGGCTTATTTATGCTGCATTTATTTTTGAGGTGGGTGAGTCACAGTTCCTCTTCTGCTCTGCAGCAGTGCAACAAACTGTTAGAGGAGCATAGGTTATGTACGGCACATGAAAAGGGTTCTCATAATCCCAAAGATTATCTCATAATCCCCTCATGCTGGGGAGTCATTGAAGAATTTATTTCTGTATTTCTGGACATTGAGCAGTTTGTGTAAGAGAGAACTCCTCCCCTCTCACTCAGCATCTTAGGCAGGATCCCTGACTGATGGGCTCAGATTTGAGAAGGTCTGAGTGAAAAATTGAGCATAATGGTAAGAGCCAGAAGGAACTTTGCAAGAGCTGATTTCAGAGAAAAAAATTAGGTTTTTTTTCATGTTTTCCCCGAATTTCTCCCTCACGAAAAGAAACATTTTTTAGCCAATACTTGCATGATGCAGAGACATGTATGGCATGCAGTAGTTACATGAATGAATGTATTTCTCTACATTTTTTTTTGCTGCTGACCTTCAGTTCTGCACATCTCTTTCATGGCATGGATTATCAAAATGAATGTCAGAAACTTTCCATAAAACCTTTATTTATGTGACTGATTATTCATTCTTTCCTTTACAATGAAGAGAAAGCTTTGGGGTGACCTAGTTGTGGCCTTCCAGTACTGAAGAGAGCCTACAGGAAAGACAGAGACTTTTTACAAGAGCATGTAGTGACAGAACAAAAGGGAATGGGTTTAGACTGACAGAGAATGCGTTAAGTTAGATATTAGGAAGAAGTTCCTTACTCTAAGGGTGGTGAGATACTGTAACAGGCTGCCCAGAGAAGTTGTGGATATCCCATCTCTGGAAGTGTTCAAGGACAGGTTGGATGGGGCTCTGAGCAACCTGGTCTAGTAGTGGGTGTCTCTGCCCATGTCACAGAATCTCAAAATAGGTGATCTTTTAGATCCCATCCAACAAAAAACATTTTCTGATTCTACGATTCCATGAAAAATGACTGATTATCTTATCCAGAAAATACCTATGTTAATAGCTTCTCTGCCCAGAAGTGAAAAAGAGAAATTAGGTTTAACCTATGCCAGGGTTTACCAAGTTTCTGTTGTTTGTACTTAGAGAAGTAGCAAAGATTATTTTATGCTAATAAATCTTCTGTTAGAATTTGATATTTATCACTCTTTTTGAGTTCTTAGATTTAACTCTCTCCAGAGGATCAAGTGAAAAGCAGTATGTTTGATTTTTAAATTTAGCAATTCATCAGGCAAGGTAAGAAGATAAAAAGAAGAAAGAATAACTTCTGGATACCAGTGGTTATACTGGCAGTAGAACACAGGGGAGTAAGGACAAGGGTCTCGGCCTTATAGAGAAAGAAGGGTCTATAGTTCCTTGTAGAGAGAAACTAATCTAACCAGAATGTAATGATAGCCATTTCTGTTGTGAGGCTTAATGCAGGTCTTAGGTAAAAAACAGAATTGAAAGTTTGTTGTGTTTAAGTGAATTAAAACACGCAAAAGCAGGGGAATTATTTTGCGATTTGTAACATTTTTGTGAGTCTTAACTCTATGAAAGTTACTATTACTTAGCGTTTTTCAAGAACACAGGATTTTTTTCCTTTTAAAAATATTCTGGATTAAAAGCTTTCCAGAGAGCTGGAAAGCTTGTTTGACTGTTATTTGAAGTTTTTCAATGAACCTCAGTAGGAGCAAAATCAGACCTTTCAGATTACCAAATGTTTGTGACTGGAAAAGCTTAGAGAAATAATGTTCTTAGGATAAAAGGAGAAGGGAGAGTCTGTGATATTTTGTGCTGGAATTTCTATTACACAAAAATGTCAGAGGGCATGAAGTATTTGAAGAAGGAAAAGAAAGAAATAATGATGTCAGGTAATACTGGATCTAAAAGCCAAATAGAAAGTGTGCATGATGTAAGGACATGTTTAAATCCTAAATTATTCTAGAGTTTTAATGAATAGCCCTTTTAATATTCTTTATAGGCTAAGTAAATCTTCTTAGATTTCTTCACAAATTGGAGCTATTTTAAAAAATTACTTTCTTTTGACAGCTATTTTAACATATGTCTTTGCATAAAGAAGTAATTTTGAATATTTGCAATGTAATATTGGGATATAAATTATAAAAAAAAAAAATATGAGAGGACCCAGAAATATAATCTTCTTCTTGTAATCCTGTATTAATCCATCCTGTACTGCTAAAGTTTTTCTTTTCAATGTGGAGCTCACAAAGATTCTGGCAGAAGCAAAAAAAAAAGAGAAATGAAATGAAAAGTCTTCTGTATATAAATCCCCAGAGCTACACCTATAAAGAATTTTTGCAATCTGCAAAGAAAGGAATAGCCCCGGGAACTAATCTCTTATTGCATGGATTTCTCTCTTTTTGTCCTGACCTTGACTCTTCCACAGCCCCAGTAAGTAAGTGTGCTTCTGCCTCATGATGAACTCTCTGCTGCTACTCCTGTCTCTCAGGGCATGCCTTTGCAGCATCAACTTGCTGTTTAACTAATCCCACACTGAGATCACTCAAATGCTTAAAAGGGGTTTAGTTTCACTATCAGATAGACCTGCAGAGATAACAAATCAATTGATTTCATGGCACGTGATGAAAATGTTAATGTTCAATTATCAATACAGTTAGTAAACTTCAGTCTGGGGTCTGATCTAAGCAGAAAGTGGATCACACAGCATTGGCTTGGAGCTTCAGCCCACTTTAAAACCTAAGAATACCAATTGCCTCTACCATTTCTGTAAACACTGGCTTAAGGAAGTTTAACAAGGGAGTTAAAATCTGTTTTTAATTCTGAAGTTTGAATCAACAATTTCAGCATTAGAAATGGATCAGGTTTAAATTTCATAGAGTGTTAAGTCTGAGAAGTTTTTTCCTAAGGGTAGGAAATCATAATGCTAAAAATGCTAAAATCGTAATGCTAAATACTGCCTTTGTTATTATTTATACTCTTTTTATAAACAAATAATCTATTTATTTCACCAGAGTGAAAAACATACCTGGAAACTGAAGCACATGAGTGGACACCTTGCCCAAAGCAGGCATTACAATAGTCCTAAATTTGAAGCATTTATATATTTATTGTTGCGTATCTTGAACTGCTCATTCATATTTCTGGTTTTCCACAATGTTAGATTTCATCAAAGGTGTTTCTTGGATATATTTTTTTTTCCTCTCTGGCATGGAAATAATTATTTCCTCTCTAGGAAGCCAGGCCTGTTTCAGTTTTTGGGATACCTCCTCCATCTTGTCAGGGAAGCCTGCATTTTGCTAAGGGGCTGTGTTCACAAACCTCAATTTTCCTGTGTGGTTCTGACAACAGTTTCTCTCCATCCCCTCTTTTATTGCTATTCTTCATCTGTTCAAGGGCCAGAAGACTTCAGAGACATTCTGGTTGTACCATCCAGTATCTTGTCATATTTCTGGCTTCACAAATGACTTTTCTTCCAATGTGCTGGGTAATTTTGATCATCTCACAAACTGTCTTCATTTTGTTAGACCATGATCCACTCACCAGTGGCATTTGCCACAGTACCACACCAAAAGTGACATCACATGTCGAAAACATCAATTAAAAAGGAAGTTTTATATCCAAAACCACTTATTAAATGTGCATATTTATGTATTATATTTTTTGTGCCTTTGCTGTTGCCAATAAGATTGTATTTAAATGATCTCTGTATTTGTTGATAGTATTTTCATATTAACACTGGCTCCTCCTAATTTCTTAGCATCACGTTTTAATTTTTGCTCACGAGCAGTGCTTCATATTATTCCCCATATTTCACAAGTGAAGACTGTGGAAGGTTTCTCAGCTACTACTTATCTCCTACTTTCAGTCCTATTTTTCAATTTTCTTAGAGTGGGCACTATGCATTCAGGGTTTTGATGTTTTTAGGAAAAATTTTCTTGACCTTCATTTTTGGAGTTTGGCAAACAATGCTGCATTTCTAAAATTATGCTGCTTGCTGTTCATGGGCTGGTCCTTTTGTTAGGTTTTTTTGAGTACCTTTCTGTGTTTGATATTTGCACTTTATACTCCTACCACTAGATGTTTTGTATTCTATGATTTTTTTGGTTACTAGGATTTAGCTGACCCTACAAATTTAGAAATTTAATGAATAATTTAATCCTACTGTGAACTTTATATATATTAATAAGGGTAAGTATGCACATGATTTTCCAGAATTGAGTCATTGCTGGTGCATAAAATAGAGATGAGGTGCATAGCATAAAAATCCTTCTAATCCTTGCTACAACTTATTTGTGTAGAACCCACTGTATTTTTTCTTTGCTTGCTAAATTGAAAGTGCTGAATAAGTAAACAAAGTTTGGTCAACAGTTTTTATTAACAGTAACAGTACAGTAGGAACATTTTCTCTTTATCTAATTTTAGAAAGTCAGAAATTTCCAACTGTACTTATGGACCATGTGTGATTCTCTAGTTCAGTGACATTACTTCATTTTGATAACTGTATTTACAACTTAATTATTTCTAAAACTACATGAAATATGTTAGAAGTTAACAAAAAAAAAAAAATCTTATAATATACTTCTCTATCCACCCTGTTGCTGAAGACAGCTAGCTTATATGTATAATTTGTACATAGCTCATTTTGGTTTTAAAATTATTTTTCTTTATAATTGTTAACAGAAAAAATACAGTATCATGAGGGAAAAAAAAGTATATCCATTAAAAAAACCAAAACACAAACACGAGATTTTGTTTAGTTTTGGTTTATCTTCCTCCCAGCATTGACTTTATTAAAATAGTGACTTCTCATAAAGGGGGAGATTTGAACAGATGGGCTTAAAGATTCTGCAATATATCTGCCACAAATGGTTGAGCACTGCTACTAAAGCAAGACTAAGATATGACTGAGAATAAAGAACTTTCAGATTGTTTGAGCTCTCAGTGAAGGAGTCTTAGATTAAAAAACAAAGGTTGTGATGTAAATGAACATAATTCTAAGAAGACAGTAGAATCTTGCTATAAAAGGGAAATCCACTTTCTTCTAAAGTAATAAAATTTCAGTGTGCTGTAATGGGAAAGCTGCAAATCCATTGTTCTGGGGTTATTTTTGGTTTTGTTTGATTTATTGCCACTCCTAGTTGAGATATGTTTTCCCCTCTTCTGTATAAAATAATTTCAAAGAACACAGATGGTTTGCAGTGTCACCAAAAATAATGCTGTTGAAGCTTTACATTTTCATAGGTATCCCTCCTATGAATCTTTGTGCAAGGTCAGAAGTAGTTCCTGTTGTCACTCTTTCTCTGTTATAGATTGTTTTCTTCCCAATAATGCATGGAAAAAATGAAAGAAGTACTTACAACACCATGTTTGGATGGACAAATCACTTTAAATATGTAGCTACTGAATAAAGGTGTCACAATGAAGGCAATTTTTTTTTCAATTTCCACAAAATGGTGATAGATCTAAACTGATTGAATCTGAACTGTGCTGTTGCCTAAAGCCTAGTGTGAGAAATGAAATTCAGCTCATCTGCACATTTAAACATTAATAGTCAGGGAATTAGACAAAAAGCATCATGTAGTTTTAGTCTCTATATTTTGGTGAGGAGTTCACTGCCCAGAAGAATTGCAAAACAGTACTTCAGCATATCTCTGACTTGGCTTTCATTACAGGTGAAACTGGGCAGCATTGTGGGTTTCTTTGTGTTGAATTTTGAGATATAACTTGATGGGTTTTTTTCTACTAAAAGACATATTTCCTCTGTATGCAAAAATATTGTACTTTCAAAATTTGTAACAAGGCTTTGCTTCATATAGAGAAAGGTTCATATGAGAGGTTCATATAGGGGTTATATGAAAACTTATCTCTGGCTGTGAGGTATGGATTAGGAGAAGGGCAAAACAGGCTCAAAACTTAAAAGGAATAAAGAAAGTTTATTAACAGAGCTACAAGAATTAAAAAGCAAAATAAAACCTTCAGAAACCCTTCCTCACCACCACCCAACCTTTCCCTTGTCCAGCTGACAACATAGAGACAAAACCTGGTGATTAAAACAGTCCCAATTATACAATAGTCATTTCATCAGTCTTTGTAGAGAAAGGAGTTCTCTCTTGTCATTTCATGGAGAGTTCTCCAGAAGAAAACAGTTTTTTCATGGCTTTTCATTCCCCTGATGGCTGCCTCCTGGAAAAAAACTGCCATCGTGCTTTCCTCCCATTTTCACAAGACTCTGAGGTGGGTTCATGAGCCACGAACACAAGGGGTATTATTTTAAGGCTGAGTTATTCAAAGGCAAAGTTTCTCTTCATCTGTCTCTGTGATGATCCATGGGAACAGAGGTTATCTCTTTTTTCTCCTTGTGAGCCAAGGGTCTTCATCAACTCTCACTTCTCTCTCTCTGTTCCAGCATTTCATAAGATCACAACTACTCCACCATCTGCTTAGCTTCATCAATGGATACCTTTGCTCAGATCTACACTTTGAAATACTTCATTCCTCCCAATTACTCTTTCAAGAATTAAATGAGATTTTCAGAACATTATTGTCCATCTCCATGGCCTTACAAAAAATATTTCAGCTCATTAAAGCATCTCCTCATTCTCTTTCCATCTGAGGCTTGACTCCTCAGACTTCTTTTACTGACTTTGATGGTTTGTCTGTTTATATATTGATCACTCTCACTTGCCTCCCTCTGGAAAGGGATTAAATCTGCAGGTCTCATCTGGATAGTGAAAGGGTTAACATCTGTCCCAAGCCACAGCAGGTATTCATGGTGCCGGATTTCAGCTAGGCAGCTCTGGAAAGGCAGTGGACTGTTTTCAGCCTGGAGCCGCCTGTGCGGGCCCTGGGGACGAGCAGCCACGGCAGAGCCCGGCCCCATCTGGGACTGGGAAAGCCCCTCAGGCTCCAGCCCCTGCCCGGGAGCAGCTGGAGTCCGGCTCAGCCCTCTCCCCCCAGGCCTGTCCAGCCTGGGAGGGGGGAAATGGGGGCCGTCTGGACTTCTGTTACCTTTCAAAGCCAGAAACAGAGTCAGAAGCTCCCAGGCTTAGGTTTAAAAGGTGGTATCAGAGTTGATCTCACTTTTTAATGGTGAACAATACTATCAATTCTCAGAAATGGCCAGCTATTGGCCAGGTCTCAAGCAGAGAAGAAACTCCCAGCAGCCTCTCTCAAAGCCTTTACTTCGTGTTTCTACTTTTTTTCTTCCTAATTGCCAAACTAGCATAGTTATTTCCTCAAATACAGATATTTCTTTAAATATTGAGTTTAAATCTTCCGGAGATATGATAAATAACTGTCTGGTCTCAGTACCAAGATTAATTTCTATGGAGAGAAATGTTTATTGATGTATTTTCACTGTTTATTTTGTTTTATACAAATTTAAATCTGACAGTTTTACAGCAACAGACAAATGCTGCTGCCTTATTCCAAAAGCAACACAAGACACAGGTACATATGCAGATTCTTATCTGTATTTACATGGAGTGCAGTGCACAAACCTTGTCAACTTTGCTACAGCAAAGCTCCAGTTTTCTAAAAGTCAATTTGGTCTTTATTTTTAAATTAAGGTACCTGCTGCCTGCAAAACCTGAAAAGAGACCTGGAAATTAATATTCATGCTCTGTGATTCTTGAATTGTATCTGAGAGTATGGTCCCCTTCTTCCTTGCAGCTTAGCTGGTTTTTGGAGGCCATCTCACTGGAAAGGCCTGTTGTGAAGGAGCAGTCTGAAGAAGCCCAAGCCACAGCTTCCTCCTCCAGTGCTTGGGGCACTGACCAAGATCATAGGGTCCTGTACTTGATCTACATCTGAGCTGGTCTGTGGATACAATGATGCTCCATCTGTACCCCATCTCCTTACTCCCCTGACCCGATCTTCATCCCAGCCTTGGCTTGACAACTTCGCATTCTGGTTTGACCTTGGGCCTTTCTCCTGACTATGGACTTGAAGGGTTTTTTCTGGACTCTTGGCTGATCCTGGTTACCATCACTGAGCCTGATACGGACCCTGACTTATGTACTTGGTTTCCTGGCTCCATTACAGGGAGGCTACTGCCCATGCCTGCCTTGTGAGGCTCAACTCCTATCTTACCTTCTACAGGGCAACCTGCCCTTGCTGCTTCCTGACAGGGTTAAAGGAGAAGAATCAAAGTACCCTCTAAACCCCACTATTTGTATTATTTTGTCTGCGTTTCTGCTCTTTGCTCCTGTCACCCAATAACTGAATCTGTCCTCTGATAAGTGACCTTGAAGCAGCATGAGCAAATACGTATGGGTATTTATGTCCTCCCTATTCCCTGCTTCCCACATTTAAATCACTGCATCCATCATGAAAGTGCATGTCACTTCACACTAATGGTTATTTGATTAGCAGCAAATTGAAATTATCTGGATGAATTGTCAACGGCAATGATTTAGGTATAAATCAGTGTTAATACCAGGGTAAAAGATAACGGGGATGGAGCATTGAGGCTGCAGTGGACTTTTGAAGAATGATCAGAATAAAGGGTATGGCCATTAGTCTCAACTTCCTAACACCTTTATTAGAATGAGGTAAAGACACAGTTTAACTGGTTTGAAGACTGCTATCATTTTGGGATGCTGCATGCTTAATTTAAAAATGGTCATTAAGAATTAAGCAGCTAGTCCAGTTGCAGTGATTCTCCTAGGAGGAGGCTTTATTATCTGAATTACTGTGCAGGAAAATATGCAATTAAAAATGCAAATGTTCTCATGCTTCTGATTCATTTGAGTATTTCTAGTGAAGACAAAATGGTGCTTATAAAGAAGTAAACAAGAAAAAAGAAAATACGTTTATAAATAAAATATAGAGGAAGAAATAGCTCCATTCCTTCCAAGCTTGGATAGTATATTCCATCAGACATTTAAAATAAGCAACTTTGAGACAGGAGATATTTTAAGAAAAAGGACATATGTCTACATTCTTAAGATATTAGATTTTAAATGTTTTTTTCTCTGCCATGAATATCTATGTGATATGTCTTTGTAAAAGCGCTTTAAAACATTTACAGAAGTCAAGGACAGGGAAATAATTTGTATTCAGTCTACAAGGTAGAGAGATTATATGTATTTATTTGCATAATACTGGAGCATAAAAACCAAGACCATATTCTGTCATAAACAAAATAAGATTGTACAGCTATTAGTAACGGATGAATACAGAACCAAAGTATGTACAGGTACTTTATGGAGGAGGAATTATTTTATGCTTGAGTGTAGCTGAATGGAATAATAAAAGGGAGTTTCCACTAGGATTATACCTATAAATGTGTCTTTTTAGCTGTCAGCTTATGCGTAGAGAAAAAAAGTAGAAAGAAAAAAATACCTAAAGAGGTTTATCCAGTGTGATTTCAAACACAGCCAAATAGGGGTCAGGATTGCTCATTTTGAGAAACAGCAGGTTGGGCAAAGGCAGGGTACCCTTGAAACTTCATGTGTTCCCTGTGAAGACTGCCCACAAGTCCACACCCAAGTCCTGCCAGCTTGTGCTGCCAAAGGCAGTTGGGTCAGCAGGACAGAGAGCAGGGCAGTAAAAAGAATTCTAGGAGGAAAGCAAGGATTTAGAAAGTCTTGCTTACGTCATTGCTCAACAGAGAGCAGATGATGTCTGATAGCCCAGCATTTCAAGCATGAATTACAGTGAAGTAACAGAATCCCTGGTTTTGCTGGCACTGCAGAGCACAGTTGTGGCTCAATGCACACATAAAGATAACATTACTGAAATCAAGACTGAAAGATCTGTGTATTTGTTAACATTTCCAATTGCCACAGGATGAAGCAAAAATGTGTCTAAAAGATAAATTAAATTTACTTAAAATCTTAAGCAAGAGATGGAAAGTGACTATTTAAATCTAGGAAAAAAATCAAGGAAGAAGGTGAATACAGCAAGAAGACCTGTAGTAATCCAGATATGAATTTACCTGGGAACCTCTAGAAATGTGAAGCAGTCTCCTTCTCTTTGTATATGATTTCTGTACACTGTTCAAATTCCATCTCTCTGATTAAATCTGCTGCAAGATCCATGTTCCATGGTAAGTTCATGTGCCACGGTATATGGGATGCACTTCAATCTTTCACAAAATCTCCCATTCAAAATGTTGAGAGAAACACATTTCTGTTTTAAGGGTAGCATAGAAAATATCTGAGTATATTCTCTTTTGAAATCTAAAGACCAGTTAATACAGCCTGAAGACAGGTGTTAACATATCAATATGTCAGCTATGTGACAAGGATAAACAGAATCAAATAGGTCAGAAAAGGTCCTGCAATTCAGAGAAGTTGTTAAAAAAGAAGTCTGAAGGAGCTTACTGTCTTATCCACATTCTTCGTAAGCATTTGACTTTATTAGGACAAGGGAGAAAGCACATATTTCTGTTAATTTTTCAAGGTCTTCTATGTGTTTATCTTAAAGTGAGTTTTGCAGGATTAAGTTAGTGATATAGTGATGTTGACCTGATCACAAACTATTTAACTGTAACTCTGTAAAAGGACTAGATGTAATTAAGTTTAAAGCAACTAACTAGACATGTATTATATACTAATTACTTTAGTGTTTACTGAATCAGTCTGTGAAGCTGCTTAGGTTTTGAGAAAATTGTGAAGACAAGGATTGAGTGAATGGTTGCACAAAAGATTCTTGTATTATGTAAAAAAATATATTTTACATGGAAAAAAAGAAAATATTTTGATTTTTCATAGGAGTGTTCAAACAAAGCATATTTTTCAGGTCATGGGCCAGTGATTTCAAGTGTTAAAGATGGCTCTTTCTTCTTTCATGGAGTCCTCAGGTATGTGTGAACATGTTCTTTGTGCATGACTGGACAGAAAGGAAAAAGCTACATACACATAAGAATACAAATACAGGAGATTTTGGTGGTTTTTTTGGTGAAGAGTTATTAGTAATTGTTTTTTTTCTAACCCTGTTTTTATGCTGAGATCTGTGTAAAGTATGATCAAAGTGAAGAAACAGAGAAGGAAAACTCACTTCTAAAGCTTGAGTGAGCAGACATTTGCCTTTGAAGATTACTCAAGATATAAAGTTTAGGTGCCAGTTAAGAAAGAATTAATTATAATTGTAAATGAAGGGGGAAAATAGAATAGATCTTAGTATAAATGTCAATGACTTCATACACATATATATGTATCTGAATGCCTCTGGATAGATTGCACCTGAAGAAATCACACAGCTAACACAGACACAGTGACAACAGCTGAGCTAAAGGCAAAGCCTTTTGCTTTTGTCAGAAACTCAGTAGCATTCCTTTCCATACTTAATTTCTTTTTAAAATATTTTTTTTGGTAGGAAAATTTATGAGGTCTTTATTGTTCAAGGGAAAGTGATGATACATGTAGATTTAAAAGAGCTGATTTAGATTTAATTTTTTCAAGCACTCACAAGAGTACTTTCACCATTACAAATAATATTGAAACAAATGCTAGCAAAGGTATCTGGTAATGTAATTTAATTTAATTTTATTTATTTTTTCAGTTCTGTTCATTTTAGACATTAGAGTGAGGTTCTCAGACTTTCTAACAGGTAAGCTAGATACTCTGTTCTTATTGATTTTTTTTGTGGTGTTGGGGTTTGACAGTCTTATGAGTTCATTTTGTTTTGAGACCTTGAAGCAACCACAGAATAATATAATTTTAACAGGATATTAAGCCTCAGTATATGTGGTTAAGTCAAAGTCTGGTCTTGATTTCAAGTATTCTATATTCACTCATGTATCAAATTGCAGGTAGAATTTGTTCTCATTGGCAGAGTAAAATTTATTTTACTATAAAATGACTTCATTTTATTATATACATTACCTATAACCTTGCAAAATATTGATTTATTAACAGAAATAATGTTATACATTTCCCAGATTGTTTTCTAATTACATGAGGTCTGAGAAACAAATTTTTTGATAAAACTTGAGGATTTTGCTGTGAAATAGTAAAGATTCAAGTAAATACGTTTAAAATTTATAGCCATTTGGTTTTGGTAGCCAAAATTTGGCAGCTTGAAGTAGTTAAAGTTGTAAACATTTATACAACCTTCTGAAAGAATTTAGTTACTGAATGTCAAGTATGGGGTTAGCTGAACTAAAATAATAATGGTCATTATTTACTCAACTTTGATTTTGTTATTACTGACCTTGCTGAGAAGATAACTGACCTTATGAGAAGATAAATATACTGAATAACTGTGTGTATTCAAACATGTAGTCTCTTCTTTTTCCAGCACTCTGCAGTAGTGAGGACCATCTGTTTCTGTGTGTGTGCATATGTGAAAGAAAATTCGTTAACATGTAAATTTTAGCTTCATAGTAAGAAATGGTTCTCCTGCTTCTTAGACATCCTTGAACTTAAAGACATATTAAGGGTTTTCCCAATACTAAATACTCTGTTTGCATATGATTTTGCAAAAGTTGAGGATTTTTTGCTGAAGTTTGATTATTCGTTTGGCCTAAGGGACAAAAAATTGAGGGAAAGAAGGGGAAAGCTATATAATATAATAAAACAATACCATAATACTATAATTAACATAATATTATGTATGTTATAATATGACTACCAAAGCAAAATAACTGGTCACATTTGGTCAGGAAGAGCCCAAACAATGCTAAATGACAACAAAAATAATGTCGATTTGTTAATAACATCAAATTGTTAATCTTAGTTGCTCTTAGCAGTTATGTTCCACCAATATGTACACCTTAATCCTTGTTCTGCTATTTGACAATACAGTATATACATATATATCTGCTGAAAAGGTACTTTGAAATATGATAAAATGGCTATGAGTTTAAGACTGCAATGTATTTTTTCAATGCATCAGTGTGACCAGTATGAAATAGACAAATCAGTATAAAATCTCTATATTCACCTTCCTACCTCTGACTACCCTGTGTTGTGCTGTGGGCAGCCCATGCTCCTCTGTAGTGGAAAAATGTAGTCTTTGGATCTTTGGACGTTCAGCCTCATACATACCATGTATTCTTCCTGTATTTACCTGTGGAATATTATTCTGATTAACAACCTGGACTTTGTGTTTTAAAATTTTAAATTAAATTCCTCATATATCTTACTGAGAGATCTTTATTTCTATTCTTTCTTGAACTGTGTTCCCATGTCACAGCCAGAGATCAATAGAGTGTAATCTCAGAGCTTTGGAGCTGCTCCTGGTAATTTTTTTCCTGTGAAGAGACTCACCTTATGTCTCTATCGCTCGGAATTTCTCTTTTGCAGTATTGATGTACATATTGGCCTAGAGCTGTAGGCTTCAGAGTTTATCTGCCACTTATCCTTTGCCCTGGTACCATGGCAAACAACAAACAATAGTTTTAAACCTTTTTGGAGAGATGGTAATTTAAGCATTAGAACCTGAAAACTGCAAGAAAGCTTTCCTTTTTATTGACTTCCCTCTTTATTTTTCCTTTACCCTGTGACAAATTTTGTAGGGCAAACCTTCTCATTTACTTTTAGTTAGTAATAGGCCTTGAAGTTTTCTTTCAGGTCAGGGAAGACGATGAAGTGCACTAGAGATGCACGTACTTGTGTCTGAAGCTGTATCTTCGGAAGGGACATTAGCAGATACGAACCTTTGCCTATTGCTAGAAATAAAATTGTATTTTGCATTTTCAGTATATCACTCTCAGAAATATAGCAAATTGCCACTAATGAGTTGTTCAAAGCATCACTTTTGCTGCCTTGTGAGCTCAGGCTAGTGCTTTTGTTTGGATCTTAACTGATTAAGCCAGGCAAAATGAAAGAGCTGGAGGGTTTCAAAATGGATGGCATCAAAAAGTGATGAAAAAAGTGAGCTCTTCCTACACATATCTAAGTTAAATTAAGTATTTTAGAACAGAATTATGGCCAGAACAATTAATTTCCTCTTATTTTATTCAGCAAAATCCTCTTGCACTGAATTTTTTCCCAGTTTCAAACTGCAATCCTGTAGTCTACGACAACCCTCTATTATGGTATTGCTTCATCTTTGTGTTCAATTCAATTTAGTCTCTCTAATTTTTGGTATAGTTTATGAAACAGACAGTGATAGTTTCTTGTCACAATGAACTTTTATGCCTCTGCAAGGGTCTTAGATCTACTAATGTATTTTCTTTATGACTTCTGCACTTTTATGATATTTCCTATACACCTAAAAATCCTCTAATCTTCATGAAGATTTTCGACCCGCTGTACAATAGCCTATTTTATTGTCCAAAGTCTGAACAGAATAATGCAACACTTCTTTGCATGTAAGCAGAAATTTTTGTGTCCTTGTAGGAATAAAGGACAATTCACTTCTGAACTTGAATGATAGTGTTGTATCAATTAGTTAACTTGTTTTTACCTGTTTCTGGTGAGATAAGGAATCCTACCTAAAGTTATGAAGGTTTTTGGACTCTGTGAAGTAATTGATTGTGTCCACTTTCATGAAGCTCATTCCTCAGGTAGGGAGCTAACCTGTTTCAATAGCTCAGACTGAGTCAGATGTAGAGTTCATACATCTGATCTGAGAGAACAGAGCTCTTTGGGGTTTTTTTCTTCATTAACTAAGATTGATTTCCAGATTAAAATAACTAGCCAGCAGCTAAAGGCTCTCAGAGTCAATTTACTTTGTAGCAATAGCAGAAGCTACCTCCCCAGAGTCAATTTTTAGTTCAGAAAATATGTTACATGGAATTATAAAGAGTAAGATCTAGAGCTGATGTAAACTCATTTTGTTCTAATGAATCAGGAAAGCAGATTACAAAAAGTATTAATGTACATTTTGGACTAGATTCTAATGTCTAGAAGCAGGACAGCTGGGCACCTATGTACCCATCTATGGCTACAGCTACCTTAATGTTTCAGGTATCTTTGGAAATTTTCTAGATAAGATATATTTGAACTTCTTGCTCTAAATATTTTTCATATGATCCGAAAAGATGCACATATTTTAGCTTGTCAATTTGATTTTCAGTAGGATGATAAAAAGGTAACAAGATGGTAAAGACTTTTTTCTTCTGTGTCTGTATTAGAATTAAGCTGAGAGGGACAGCTTTCTTCCAGGGAGTATTGGTTTTCTAAAACTTAAAAGGTACTTATGTCTTTATTCCTACTTACAGTTCACAAGCAATTTTCATCCTCTTTATCGTAAATTCCAAGTCTGTATCTATTGCACTGATGGGTTCACCAGAAGTTTGCCTCTTGGATTTTTTAAATGAGCACTGAGGTGTTCCTTCATCTCTGAAGAAAAAGCTGAAAAAAACCAGTACCTTTGAAGTTTTTAAATGAACAATCCATGCACTTCTAATCAATTTTCTTATGTGAAGACTGATGTGTAGACACAAGCCACTAAGAAAATTTCAGTGAGATTTGTCAGTTCAAGTGGAGAAGCTTGGTTTGGAAGAGGTGGACCTCTGGAGGTCACCTGCTCCGGTGGCCTGCACCAAGTGGAGCTATCCTCCAAGTCAGGCTGGGCACCATAAGCAGGATATTGCCTGGCTGTGCTGGAAAGTCCTCAGGACAGAGGCTCCATCACCTGTCCCAATGCCCTGCTCCCCACAAGGAGGTACCGCTGGCTCCTCTGCAGATGTGCGGGAAATAAAAGGGATTTATTCTAAGAAATTCTGAACAAATATGACTTTAGTTGCTTGAAATGTGTATATTTTATTTAGCATGTCAGGACTTTGAGTTAACATGATGTCAAAAAACCCCAATTGTCTGTTTATAAAAATATTCTTACTGATGCTTATCATTAGCAAGCACTGACTGAAATAGGTGGAGCAAGTAATATTTCAAGCCTGATTTATTACTAAAATTACCTTAAGACTTATTTTCTTGAACTTTGTAAGAAAATTATTTAAGACATAGATTTTTTGCTATATTAAGTTTGCAGAATACCATCATTCACTTAGGATTCGTTTGCTATAATTTTAAGCTTATTTTAAATTCTGATATCAAATGAAGACACTTATACAAATCTAATGCATAGTAAGATATGTTTTTGAGTTCTGCATGCTTATCATGTATGTCAAGAAAGAAGTTTGGTAAATAAAAAATTTGTAAATAAAGTTATCTTTCAGACATAATTTTTATTAAACTTTTTTCGGGTACGTCTTAAGTGGTATTTTACTTCTTTTTGGTCACTGGGGTTTTTTTTTCCATAGAAATGTCTGTATGTGTTTGCCTTTGTTACAAACTATGAAGGTGGAAAAGAATAAAAATTGCTTGTTGAATAGCTGCAGTGAAAGGTCTTCTGATACAAAGACACAAAAATTTTTCTTCTAAATATGGTAGGGAACAGAAAGAAACAAGGATCTTTCTAGTTCATTTTTAAAATATTCTGTATTGCAAAAGAAATGTAATTTTTTAATGAAAACAATTTTTGTTTGTGTTGTGTTTACACAAAAAACAACCCTTTAAAGATTTTATGGCTTTATTAGTAAGGTCAGAAGAAGAAACAGGTTGGAAGACAGCTCAGATAATTCATTTTAAAATGGTAATTTTTTAAGGTATTACCTCTGTAATACCTCCAGCTTCCCTCATTTTAAAGCACTGCTCTATTTCTTTGATGAACTACAAAATACAAAACAGCACAACATGTTTTTAGTAATCATAAATTGCCTTTACAAGTAATCAAAATATAGAAGATATTTCTTAAGTTTCATTGACCATTAATTGTGCCTTTCTGCTTTCTACTGTTCTTGTTTCTGGACTGAAGGATTGATTAAGGAGCCAGGATTTGGTGTTTAGTCTGCAAACTCATCCTCCAATTTGTGTCTGTAAAAAGTGTACAACACTTCATTTCTTTGGTATATCTTTCTAGTTTTTACTTCAAGCGCTTTAAGGCAGAACTTAGTACACTAAGGACCTTCTCTTTATTTTATGCTTTTTTAATGTTTTCTGGTTTCCAGTATATTAATCATTAGAAGTACTGTTCACTTTTTACAATGTCCTCAAGTTTCTGGGGATATAAAAGTGAAACTTTACTTTTCTCAAAGATCAAGATATCTCTGTCAGAAGGTCATGAAAGTGAACACCTCTGACAAAGTTTTCAGTGGAAATAAAAAGATGTCTTAAATAAAAGCAAAAAACCATTAGCTGTTCAGAGAAAGACTTCATGTGATATAATTTGAAGAGCCAAGTGATTGAGCAGGGTGAGTTGCATAAAAGGTTTCATCTTGTTATGAACATAAGCAATATTTACACATTCATCTTACAAAGAGGAGAAAAGCTTTTGATTCATTGTCTGGCTCCCTGCAAATGTAGTAGAGACAGAATTTGTATCTTTTGTGAAAAACTCTTTCCAATCCCTTGAAAAATAGTGTCCAGCAGACTGAACTTCTCTATACCTCACTATTATTATTACTTATTTACTGTTCAATAAATTTTTCAAGCACAAAAAATGGTGAGATTTGTGTTTATTTGTCTCTTTTTGTTGAAAAAGCACAAAACTGTAATTATTAAAAGATTAAATGGGTTTTGCAGATTGAAGAAAGGTCTTCCCAACACTCATGATTTTAAACACAATCAATTTAATTGTAACATTCCAAAACTTTCTATGCATCCAAAATAAAGACATAAATAGAAAGTCCAGGGAGAATTCATAATTCAGTGATTATGGCAATTCAACCTTCTTTGTTACTGTTATTCTGGTATTTTGTTTTGGTTTTTTGTGGATTTTGATTTTCTTAGTATCTCAGTGCAGATTTAGGAAGCTTTATATTGAAAAAAAAAAGAAAGCTGGACTGTTTCCTGGGAAAACTATGTATATAAGTTGTATGAAAATTATGCATATAAGTTTATATAAGTTTATGATGTGTATATAAGTTTATATATATCTTAACATTGGTTATATATAAGAGCAAAGCAGTGAAAGTAGACTCTGACGTCAGTTTCAGACTTGCATCCTTCTTTGACCTTGTCTTGTTCTATTTATTTGTTATTTTCACAAAGAAAATGTTAAATTTTAACAGTCATGAAGAGTTGAGGAATCATGTTCCCCAGTATAAATAAGCAATTCTCACTGAAATTGTACAGAATTTGGTTATTCAAATTAGGTTTGCCTTAATGTGACAAATGCTCCTGCTAACCATATGCCAAACTGAAAATGACCTTTTTATTTTTGTATGGTAATATATATAAGAATAGATTGTTCTTGCAGATGATAGAAATAGTAGCACAAACAGGATTCTGTCAATGTCACTTCTTCCCAAGGCACTTGAAAAATCTCTCTACCTGTATTTGATTCCTCTCCAAATTCACCAGCTGCTAATGTGAATTCTCAGAGCAGGGAAGCAGTTAGTATTTTATAAAAGAGCTAGAGAGTAATTTATATGTTTGTTATTAACTTGCACACAGATTGCCCATAGAAGAAAAATACCACTCGTAGGCCTTGTAGAGTTTTAAGTATGGTTATGGCAGTTTGTACGGATTTGAGTTTGTATGGATTCAGTAGGAAGAGATGAATTTCTCTAGAAAGGAAATTCAGAGCCATTCTCTTGCCATTATCTTCTATGGGAGTTTGCTGCTCTTTTATACCACTGTCTAGTGATGTTATTTGATTTCCTTTTCACAGAAAATAATTATTTGAGTAAAGGTATGGGTTACCTTTTAGAATCTGAAGTCTCATGTGGCCACTGCCAGCTTATAAGAATTTGACCTTAAAATACAGTTCTAATGGTCAAACGTAAGAATCCTTTTGCATATAGACATATTTAATTCACATATGCACACAGTTTGGGAGTTTCAGAGCCAAAGTGCTTTCAGCATCTACTCTTTTGAGGCATCTTTATTGATGTGGAATGCACAGCTTTCATTGCTATCCAAGCTGTTGTGCTACAGCCAGGTTAGTCATGCAATCCTATGGTTAAAATCTCTCACTGCAGACTACACACAAAAACCTTCACATAAAAAATTTATTTACTGGAGGGTATAAACAAATGAGAAGGAGCTGGAAAAAAATAAAAACCAGTTTGTTACTGTGTAAATGTGAATAGTCTAAGTTTTCTGGAGAAAGAGAAATGCAAAAATATTGCATAAAACAGACAAGAAAATGTGAAGTTTGAACGAGCTATGTTCTATAGATGATTTAAATATTCATTTCACTAGAGAAAAATACCTAGTCTGTAGCTTCAGATGTAGAAAAATTTCTGACAGATGTGAAACGTAATATCCATAAAAAATGAACTTGAGTTTTCTGTCTCAATGTACCTAAACAACCATTCTGAGGAAGCATGCTCTCCAGCTTATATAATATGTAAGTAGTCTGTCCATTGTGGTGAAACCACAGGAGATAAATCTCAATCCACTAGGGTTTAATGTGCAATAGCATGATGCTGATTCATTCATATAGTGTATCAAAACCTGGTTTCATTTGGAGATGCAAATTCAACACTGAAAATACTTCCTCTATTTCTCCTCCTAGTTTAGTTTTTGTTGCATTTACCTTGTGAAAGTACCTGGTTTAGCTCTTTCCTTGTGGTATTTTATCCTGATGGATTTCACATACAATATTACTAAAATTTACCCATAAGAAACTGGAAAATATTTTGCAGTTTTCATTTATTCTGTTTCATGGTACATACTACATCACAAAATATGTCAGAATTAGTAAAAGTAAAATTTAAAAGTATTTTATACTCACAATTTCAGCTGAAACTACTTGGTCAGCTTTGACACAAATTTTGGAGGGCTTTTCTGTGCCTTTAAGTTCAGGTTGGTGAACTTCTTCCTGCAGCTGTCAGTCAAGGATGTCACTTGACAGTTAGAGTTAACCTTGGCAACAAAATGCTCAGCCTGGAAATAGGTTTAAACCTGCTTGAGTGCACTTTTTTTGCTCTCCTTGATGCCTCTCCATCTCTGTCATTTGAGTTAAGCTCCAAGAAACCTTAATGTGACCCAGGGTGGCATCAAATGGCACCCTTTTGAGCCCTTGTTCCTGCAGTCTTGAGTTAATACAGCTGGGTACCCTCACTCTGGCCATAGGGTGGTGGTCAGGATTGAGTTCAGGATTATGTCTGTACCATACAGACAGACACAGGAAAGGAAAGGCAGCACACGATGCCTCCTATCCTCTTCCTCATTCTTCTGAATTAAGATACAGAGTTTCTTGCAGCCTCAAGGCAGGAAGAGAGGAACTGAGGGATCACTCTGCCCTATTTAGTATCAGGTTTTCAGTGCCTGGGAGCTCTACAGGGATGACTCAGTGTATAATACTAAAGATAGTCTGCCTGCCAGACAGCACTTCCATCCAAGGGTGTGCATGTATATATTCACTTGAGAGAAGAGTGGTTACATGCAAAAAGGTTTTGATGTAGGACAACAAAGTTGTTGATCTAGTGAATACACAGAAGGATTCAATGATTCATCTGGAACAAAACCTAGGAATTTAGCTTTGCAAATGTATCTGAATATACAGACACCTGAAGCCTAAAACAATTATATATGGGGATATAGTGTTTTGTGTAGTTGCAATGAGTTGTCTCCCAACAGAGGGAGATGTGGACTTTCTAAAGAGGTAATCAGAGGATTTAGTCATTTGATGAGAAACTAATTTGAATCGGATGCTCATCATTTACAGACAGAAGCCTGCGGTACAGGGATTATATTTTCCAGCATTACCAGTATTTTTAGTGAAACTTCTTATTAACCTGGAGTTTTAAGATACCACAGAGTAAGTATTTATAGCTGTAAAAAGTTATGTCCTTCAAATGTAACTAATGTTTGTTCATTATGTTGTAAAGTGCTGGATTTATTGTTAATAATAAAGCTAATTTTATTACCTCTACCAATAAAGGTCATTGATTAAAACAATTTTTCCTTTTTTCTTCCGCAGCCATCAACACTGAGCTATTTATTAAAAGGGACAAAAAATATTAGGATAAATATTTTTGTCACAAGTTTTGCACAAACACATAATTTCATGTCCATTAGCTTATTGATGGCAGAAGGATAGTGTCATAGTTTTTGTGGTATTGCCACTAAGAAATAGGCTGGGAACAGCACTAGCAGCAGTAGAATAGTGTCTATTCTCCTGTCTCTATAGTAGCTACACCAAGACGTACAGACTTCATTAAGAAATTCAACATGAGTCATGCAGACAAAAGTTAAAGTCTTGTCCTTTACAATTCCCTTGGCTTTTCCCAGGCCACCCTCCCTCCTGTTCCACCTTGTGGCAAGTATTCTGGGCATAAACTTCTGTGTAAGCACAGCTGATTTATTAAGAGAAGTCATAGTTTTGGGGTCTCCTAGAAGGGTCTTACTAATGACCAAATCATGATCAGATGTTATTTAATCAATGGCTGAATGAAAGTGGCAATCAAATTATGATTATACAATAATTGATTTTTTTATCAAGCAATGACTTAACAACAATATGATAATTATTTATATTATAATTTGGGCATTAACTAGATGATGACAGACAAAGATTTGAACAGCTGTCAAATTAAACTTTCTCCACTTCTAAGAGTTAAGTTTATCTATGGCTGTATAAAAATGTCAGTATCATATATATAATCTACATTTAGGTCTAATGCAAATTGTCACTTGCTTCACTATAAATATCAGATGTCAGGTAAGGGGCCTCTCAGCCTCCAGGAGCAATCTTGAGTGGAGTTCCTTGTCAAGGGGGAATTCAGCGTGCAGCCTGCTGCCACACATGATAGCCTGATGGGCTCAGAAAGTCTGCAGATTTTGTAGCATATAAGTGATTGACTGATAGTCAGCCTCCCCACTTTGCTGTGGGTGCCATGGTAAACCTGTAGCAGTTTTAGCTCCACGTGGTCCCAGCTTGAGTTCATATTGTTGGCTTCTGATAAGACACAACTTAAATTCCTTAGTTCCTGAGAAGAGGCAGACTGGCGCAGATCTCATGGTTTGCACAGCAGGGCTGATTTCAGTCAGGACCACTTGTCAGTGAGGACTGAACCACAGCACCGGGCACTTGCTAAGGCTGGCTGTATCTGTCACACTGATCAGGTAATTGGAGACCCTGTAAAAGGGCTCAGGCAAGGTTAACTACTAGTCTTAGGGTTACTTTTGGTACATAATTTCTAAACCCACTAACAGAAGAAGTTTTTGCATCTGAAATAACTAATTTTTTTTTATTACCACTGTAAGCTGATATGCAAAGGCTTTTGGTACACCATCACTATTACAGTACAATATTTACTTTATGGCTCCTTTTAGCTGTGGTAAATACACAGGGATGAAATTGGTCTCAGTGCATGTGAACATGAAATTACTGACATATAAAGCTGTAAGACTTGAGTAGAGCTGTGCTGTCTTAGCACTACATCTGACTACTGCTGCATCTGCAGTATATATATGGGCTACCATTATTATACTAGTGTAATTTCATTTAGAAACACAATACTCTAGTGATTTGCCCCTTTAAAATGATCGCCAAAGAACATTTCTCCAATTAAACATTACATTAGTCAAAACGTGCTTTACACTTCTGGAAATAAAATTTAAAGTTTAATTAATAAATAATTTTGAAGCTAAGCTTCTTTATATTCATGTTTCTTTTGTTTATTAAAAAAAGAGAAAAAAAGTAGAAGATTAAAAGCATTTCTACAATATTCATTAACTTTATAGTGTGGCATTTTAATATTCTGTGTATAATGCATATCTTATTATATAAGGTGCACCTCTATTAGAGTGGTGCATTCTTATCTATGAAAAAATAATATGCAAAAGCTTGATTTAGTGAGATATTTGGTTATTTTGAAAATTTTCTTCTTAAGCTATTAACTGTACATATTCCCTAAGAAACCACTATTAACTATGTTGTTCTTAGAAAACCTTGACATATCATATATATATAAAGAGTACAGGATTTGTTTTGAAGCTCTTAAAGTTTTTCAAAAGTAGTGGAGTGTAACCTCTCTTAATTAAAACTTTATTGCTTACATTCACCTGGTCCTTCTTTTATTTTTTTTTAATATCCCCAGGGAAAAACCCCCAAAAAACTTGCTGTCAAATAACATTACATGGGACAGTTCATTTGAAGTTTCTGCTGGAGTGTATTCTTTCATCATTTGAGAACTGAAATAAATGCTCTGTGAGCTCAATTTCCTTCATTCCATTTAGTTTTCACTTTTAGTTCTGGTCAGAAACTGGAATTATACCTCTTGGAATGTGCAAATGCAATTGGAGCAGTTCTGTGATATGAACAAGCTGATCAAAAAAGTGTCCAAATATGCTCTTTTATAGTTTTATCTTGTTTTAGAGGTATTTCTTAGCAAGCAGCTTTTCAGGAGAAAACAAGCTAAAAAAAAATTGTAAAACACTGCAGGTTTTCTTCCTAGCAATTTCTTCACTGTAGGCAATAATAATGCCAGGAACAAAGAAGTGACATAATTTTTTAAATAGGAAATGCACAAGGGATGGTTACCCTTTGGCTTTTTTCCTTTGTAACATTTATCTTCTGCATATATATATTTTTAAAACAAATTGCAAACAACCAACATTTCCTGAAATCATAACCCCAGGAGCATTTGAAGCAGTGATACAGTAAATACAGTCCTCTATGATTGTTTCGATACTAAGAAAAAAGGTTTCTTCTAAGCAGTGAATGGCTTTCCAATGAAAATTATCTTTAGAACCCTTCTAAAATAAAAAGCTGTCCAGAAAATATGGGACTACTGAAATAAAATTATTCAGATGTCTTTTCTGATACTAAGGTGGTAATTATTTTGTAGTCATTGCCTCATTTGTGAAGTAATCCAATTTATTTCTGGTTTAGCCAATAATGTTCTCTTTATTAGTATGCCAAAGTTTTGCTGAAGACTACAAAATCCCCCCATGCATAGTTTCATTCCTGCCTAATAAAAAATCTATTATATCAAAATTAAATAATGCAAAGACTTCAAATTGGTGCCAGATATTCTGTTTATAGTAAATCTATTTGCATTTTTTTGTTTTTAATCTTAACAATGTATTTAATGATACTCTAAGTTTTTAGATGAAACCTGGCATGTTTTGAGCCTTTTAGTTGCCTGCATCTCCTTTACACTTATGGTGATTATTTAATTTTTTTCTTCTGTGTCTGCTACTAGAACATAATTTGAATAGATTTGCTTAGAATGTTTTCTGGACATGTTTGTCATTTAATGTGCCGGTTTTTCCAGGGCTCTGGAGATTGTCTTTTTTTAAATTATTTTCATTATCTTCCCATAATTTTCCCAGTATAAGCACTTCCAGGTTTTATTCCACTTTGGATATAAAAATTTACATAAACAGGTTTCTGTAGTTACTCTGCCTTTGCTCTAGTGTTACATACTGTTGTTCAGAGAAAAAAATAATATGGATTTTAGGGTCATCTATAGACATCTCTCATCTTTAATGCATTAATCTCATGGAACAATTCAAGTCTAGGTCTTATATTTGTTTATACAATCTAAAGGATTTGCAGGAAAGAAAAAAAGACATAGAGAAAAACTTGTTCTTAGGAGTACAACCTCCATTTTTATAGATGTCCTTCTCATTTGAACACAATTTTTATTAATTTATAAAATATATTTTTTTCCATTTCATATAAGCTCTGTGGTTGTTCTGAGGTTGTGATTCATACACCTTACATATTCTTCAAATCTTTTCCTTCCCCTTTTCCTCACTACCTGAATTTTATTCAGGTTTTCTGATTTTAGCATAAAGATGTTAGAAACCTACTTGACATACATGTACATACACACACACATATATATATTTATATATAATATCTAGTTTGTCTCTTTCAGTGCTAAATATTTGCTGTTTGGTAGCTTTAAACCTTATGCACATTCAGTTTTGATACCTTTCAATCACAGGTTTTTGAGATTATGTCAGGATTTTAAAGGATGGTTCATTTTCCATGTACTTAGGATAATAAAAAGCTTCTGGTACAATGTTGTGTTTTTTGTCTTCTGGTATTCTGTGTTAGAAATCACGCAAGTAACTGAGCTTTCAGTTTATCCTGCCATACTTTCCTTCCTCATGTCTTCCCTCATTGGACCTTTCCCACCTCCATGGAGTATGAGCAGCTTGAACAGATCCAGCAGCTGACTGTTGTAGAAACCAGATAAGGCACTGTTCTTTATTATCTCTTTCCTCAATATCTTCTAAAATCTAAAATAATTTTTTTTCTACCTACTAGATATGATAACTGCATTGTTTTTCTCTTTTTTCTTTTCTTTTTTTTTTTTTTAATTAAGTTGCAAGGAACCAAATATTTCCTAGTTACAAATGTAGAGAAAACAATTCAAAAGATTTAGAGAAGAGAAATAACTAAAGAAGTACTAGGAGCCACTAGAGCCATTCTGGATAGGAGACTTTAAAGAAATTTTTTTAAAAAGGAGTAATAACAGAACCAGAGGATAAAAATAATAATAAAAAATGTACCTGGATCCTCATGAATCCTATGACATAATTTGTAGAGTGAAATACTAACAAAATTTTTGTGTGAAACACAATAAAAACACATTAGTGCTGATTTAAAGTATATCTCAAATGCATGCAATCTTGAAGAGAGGCCTTTTTTGTTTTTACAACACTCCAAAAGTGCTTTAATAAGGACCGTTCCATTCTCTGTCTTAAGTGTAACACCTAAAAGGACATTCAATAAGAGAACAGTACAAAGAGAGTTTGTTTTCTTTGCTCTTAAACACAGTAATAGTGCATGTGACAACTCTTAATCTGCAGATAAAAATAGAAAAAGATAAGCAAGCAGGATTTTTTTATTTTATTTTTGCAGTGATCATAACTTGGCAGGTTTTCTGTCAAAATTCTGATTATGCACAGATGACTGACAAACATACTCAGCTGAATTCTGCAAAACAAACAAACAGAGCAATAAACCATCAAAACCCCCACAACTTATTAACGATGTGTAGAAAGCAAAAGAGACATAATTACCGGGAACTGTAAAAATACATCCTGGGCACAACTACAGTGTTGTTATTCAAATGGAATATAACAAAATTAGGAAAAGAAGTTATTTATTTGAAAATCAGTGTAACTTCTAGTCTGATAACATTTTTACACCAGTGACAAGAGCTGAGATTTTCTGCTGACCCAGTATATGAACAGTTGTTATGGAATTCAAATAATTCCACTTTAATTTTACACTTAACTTCCAGAGTAGTTTCTTAGAGTTTTCCATACATGATTCATAGTATTTTTGAAAATTTAAAGCCACCATCATAAAATATGAAGTAACCAAGGATCTTCTAAATGAATTATCACAGTTTATTGCTTTCAAACAAACAAACAAACAAAAAAGTGTGCATTCCCAATGTACTGTGCAGGCTTCTGTTTATTTTTATGAAGTCACAATCTTCTAAAAAGACTTGGAAGACCATAGAAAGAATATTGCCATGATTTAGTAGTTAATTGATCTGAACTACCTGTGGGAGTTTTTTGTTGCTGTTGTGGGTTTGTTTGTTTGTGGTTTGTTTTCTTTGGTTTGGGTTGTGTTGTTTTGTGTTTTTTTCTTTTTAACAACCTATAAAAAAGCCTTTTTTGGGAGGAAAAGGAAAAAAACTCTGCTTAATGGTGACCTGTGTGGGAGGATTGTATAAAACCCACTTATATAGTTTTGACATTAGCTGCTTTATTCTTTCTGGCATTTAGGCCCAGGGACTAAAAGGAACACAGTAGTTTCATGGATGTCTTTATGAATAGCAGCATAACTGATTTAATTACAAGACGTGCTACACTGTAATCTTTTGGGGTGATGTGGGTATGTTTAACAAATTGTAGGCATTAATGGGACACTGCTCATAACAAAAAGAAAAACCTAATGAAAACAGAAAGGTAGAATTTCTGTTTACTCAAATTAGGTTGCTAAGTGTTACCTAAAAGTACTTTTGTCTCTTCAGAAAAGCAGACATTTAGTGCCAGATTCTTCTGACCTATTTTATCTGTCTGCTTCCTTATGAGGTGAATCACGTCTAAAGAGTTCAATGCCTTAAGGGAGAACCTCATCAGACAGCTCAGATGTGTGCATACATATTTTGTCAGATCAAATCGTAATGAGAACAGACAGATAAACCTGAATTGGTTAAGTTTGTGTTTAAGTTACTCTTACTTGTGCAGGCATACCAGGGAAGAAGAGTGGGAGGTGGTGGACAGCAGTGACACAACCTATAAGTGGAATTTTAGTGTTGCATAAAAGGATTTAACAAAAATAGCCCTCATAAGGCAACACAGAAATAAAATATGGCAATTTTCCCAAACTAGCATTCAGCAGACACTGAGTGACCCTTCAAAGGCAGCGACCATAGATGCCCTGAGTGAAATAGGGGTCTGTTTGAGAGTGAAGCAAGTTCACTGATAACTTATATAAAGAAGGAGATGAATATCAGAGCCCTAGAGGCCTAAGGAAAATTAAGTCATCATCATGTGTAGTGAAAGTTAATGCTCTACTCAATCAGACCTGCTGAGCGTGATGCTTGACTTTATCTGTTACTTGCAGAAAAAGATATTATTTATCCCAACAGACCATTTATGTGGGGGAACTCTCATATTGCCTTGGTGGAAGGCAGTGGTAGGTGTTGTAATCCAGGAGGTTACAGCCCTTAGACATCTGAGTTTATTTAGCCTCTGAAGGAAATCTACCTGTTGCTACTTTCTGACACTGTAGCCACATGTCAGAGCTCTGACTAAAGCTATTTCTTTACTTTGATAACAGTAACTGTGTCACTGAGCTGAGGTGTATTTCTGGACAGCATGGTTCACCAAGTGGAAAACTTGAATGCAACAATGTTATTAAAGCTACTGCAGTTTAAGTTGTAATTTTCCATCTTTTCCTGCTCTTATTTCCCTCTTATGCACCTGAAAAATACATTTGCAAAATGTCTGATAGAGGTTAGAGAGAGAAGCATTCATAAAACTTGGCAGGAAATATCTGAAAGAGAAATAATTAAATATTTAAATCTGCAAGAGTGGAAATTACACAGTGTCCCACTGACCATGTGGAAACAAGCAATTTGCAGAGTACAGACTCTTTTTCACAACAGATTTCAAAATTTCTCTTATTTCCAGATGAGAGTGAAAAGAGAATGTTTTAAGTTCACTACTGTTGTGGTTTAATCCCTGCTAGCAGCTGAGCCCCATGCAGATGCTCACTCACTTCCTTCTGCTGAGATGGGGGAAAGAATCAGAGGGTAAAAGAGAATATTTGTGGGTGGAGATAAAGACAGTTAAAGAGGAAAGCAAAAGGTCTGCACACAAGCAAAGCAAAACAAGGAATTAATTAACTGCTTCCCATGGAGTGCTGTTTTTTGCTGGGGTAGAGTCAATTGTCTTCACAGTGGCTGGTGTGGGGCTGTGTTGTGGATTTCTGCTGAGCACAGAGTTGATAAGAGATGTTTTTGTTATGGCTGAGCAGGGGCTCACACAGAGCCAAGGCCTCTTCTGCTTTTCATACTGCCCTGCTGGTGAGGAGTGTTATAAATTCACTCGAGAGAGTGTTAAAGTTTAATAAAGGGAAGTTTTATTAATTATAGCAAGCAAGCAATAAGCAAAAGACAGCGCTGGACAGCCGGGAAGCGATCCCGCTTTGCCGCGGCCGTGCTTTCGTTTTTCGTGTGTCTCCTTTTAATCAGTCCGGCTCTCCGGGCTCTCCTGTGACGTGTCCTTCCTCGGGTCTTTCTGCGCATGCGCCTTTATCGGTCTAGGGGTCCGATCGTTCGGTCTTTACCTTATCTTCTTTTAACCTTTCTTCACTGTTCTCTGTAAAGGCTTAGCTCAGTAATTTTTTGGAATGCAAGGAATCTTAGCAAGGACATGATAAACGTCAGTAGCTATACAAGCATCAGTTACTATGCATACGTAAGTAACTATCGTAAGTAAGTAAGGGGTAAATAACAATCTTGATTTTACAGAACATAACATTACAGGATATCATATCTGCATGTTTAGTCGAACAAAAGGGTCTCTGTTTATCACAATCCCCCCTTTTTCTATTCCCTACTTTTGTTCGCTAAATTTTTGCAATTCTTTTTTTACTTAGTTCTAAATAATCTTCGGTTTCTGCCTCATTTAAGGTTTCATAAGGTGAGCTACTTCTAACTTGCTTTTTACAATGTTAATAACTTTATTAAGAATGCAAGGGCTAAAAGTAAGTCTTAAGATTAGTAAAATTAGTGGTCCTGCTATAGTAGATAGTGAAGTTGTTTGCTAGGGACAATAATTAAACTAGGATTCGTACCAACTCTGTTGCATTTGTTCTTTCTTTCTCTTTTTCAGTTCTTTTTGTGATTTGGCCATGGTTTCTCTTACTATCCCGCTTTTATTTACATATACACAACACTCTTCTTTAAGTGTAGTACACAGGCCCCCTTGTTGTAAAAATAATAAGTTTAATCCTCTTCTATTTTGCAAGACTACTTCAACTAGTGAGTCTAGGGAGTCTGTGAGGTCTTTTATGGATTTATCAATTCTTCTTAAATTTTCATCTACTGAAATTTTAAGCTCTTTAAGCCCCTGGTGTTGATTAACTAAGGATGCTACACCTGTTCCTAATCCAGCTCCTCTTATGCTTAGTAATACGACTATTGTTAATACTGTGAGGGGTTCTCGTTTCACCAAATGGTGTTCTGAGTTTTGGTATTGTGTATACATATATTCTTCAGAATGATAAATAATTCGGGGAACTATTATAACTTGTATACAAAATTCATAGGTTTCATTAAAGGCTGTTACAGAGACACATGGGGTTACTCTTAAAGTGTTACAAACCCATTTAGTATTAGGTGCTGGAATCAGCTACTGAGCTGGCTTGCGAGGGTCATTAATCTGTATTTTTGTCTGACATAAGTGTTTCTTATCTGGGGGCACATTTCCCTCACATTTCCCTTTTCCAGTGACTCTAGATAATGTTATTCCTGGAGTGTTTTCTCTTCCCGATTTCCATAAACAGGCAGCAGGATTAGTGCCATTTACTCTTTTTGGTTCTGCTATGGAGCCTATGGCCTCATAAAAGGGTGGGTTAATGTTATAGCATAACCAACATTCTCTAGTTAAATTTGGGTGTGTATCATTTAATACTTTAAAGGTAGCTTGCAATATTTTCCAAAGAACTTCATTTCCATATTCTTGGGGTGTCTCTACTGTAGTTGTTACTTGTGTGCTATTTTCTAATTTTCTGAATAGTTACTCTGATCTCTTACTTTGGGATCTATTACTCCCCACACCACTGGATTTGGTCCAACAGATCCCGAATCATGTGGAACCATTTCTTTCTTTATAAGAATGTGCACTCCCCGATCTTTTCTGGGTTCTCATACTCTGAGACCCCGGGTTCGTCCCAGTAACCACCCAGGGTCTTGGGACTGTGTAATATTGATGTAATGAAATTTACAAGTCCCAGTATATGTTACTTCCCCTGAGGGGCCTATCCAGGGCTTTATACATCTATGTGGACTCTGTTCAACCTTTAGATACTTATCTGGGTTTTGTACTTTCCACCCCATGGAAATTGTTTCACAGTTCTAATATCTACAGTAAAATTCCCCAGGATAATTACAATATCCTCTGCCTGGATTAGAAGCTGGGCACATATATAGTCCTCGCCCGAGCGGGATATTACTAGTACTCTTCCATTTAATAAGAGAATCTAGTGTAACTTGAAAGCTAGGGTCTCCAGAAGTGATCTGTGATTGGATAATAGCTTGGTCTTCCCATCGAATTATAGACCAATTAAAGGGTTCGTGAGTCTTACCTATACAAATGTCAAATGTGCTAATTAAGATTGTAAATGTTATTAACTTCTTTAATGAGCATTAGCTTCCCCTGCTATAATAGAGGCTTTTCTTTTGTATAGTGTTAGTTTTGATTTTCCAAAAATTATTTCGCTGGGTTGTATCATTTCCATTCTTGTGGCATTTCCAGGTCTATGACCTTTTGGTCTCATATATATTGGAGTGTTTCCTTCCACAGTTTATTACTCCTCTGCCTCTCCCATCGTCGACCCGGTTGCTACGGGACACGGGGTGTACCATCTTCTCGGCAGCAAAAGTATTCTTCGGGAGGGAAATTACTCCTTCTCTTATTAATTCTTTGTATGTATTTTTCTCAACTTTTATGCTTTACTAAAGGGGTATTACACCTCAATTCCTGAAGACACTGTCTGCACAACCCAGCTACTATATTTACTATAAAAGGTGCAGGTTCGTTTGAATGGTAATAATACAAGGGGTTAACTCCTCTGGCATAAATAGTCCACCACTCCTCTGATTTTGTCTCAAATTTTTTTTTTTTTTGCTCGTATTCTAGTTATTAAGGGCCAATCCGTGAGTTTTCTCTGGGCAGTGTAGCAGGATCTACACACCTTTCTTAGTGGGTAGCCTCTATGACAGTGGGTCTACTAATGTTCTTTACATATTATACATTTAAAACAAACAAAAAGATAACAATTCTGACATAAAGTACAGCTTATTTTAACACTTTTATTATATATTTCTTTACTACTAGATGGGGGTATTTTATATTCTATATAAAAATCTTTATGAAATTTACTGTTTATAAGTTTTTAAGCCGGTTAATAGTCCTTGGATGTTACTTTGTTCGGGATATCTTAAGTCTCAGGTTCCCAGCCCGGCTAACCACTTCTCAGTTATTAGTCTTTTGTGGGTTCACAGGTCTCTTTATACGACTGGCATGTGTCCACTCCTTTTCAGCTGTTCGAACTACAGAGTCAGTTGTTAATAACACTTGGTACGGCTTTTTTCACTTCGGTGTTAGGGATTTTCTTTCTAGTGTCTTATCAGCGCTTACTCTCCGGGTTGCACCTGAGAGTGTAGGGCAGTTGAAGATAACTGCATTCTCGGTCACTATTAAAAACTCAGAAATCTCAGTTAGAATAAAACAGTATCTCTTGTCACTTGAGGGACAAAGAGGGTTGAAACCAGAAATAGATAGATTGTTAGATAAGAACCATGTATGTTACTTTTTAACACACCCATACTGCCAGTAAAGAAGCCAGATGGGACTTATCGTTTGGTACAAGATTTAAGAGAAATTAATAAGAATTTAATAAACGTACAGTGGCACGGTTCCCTGTAATAGCAAATTCGTATACATCATTAAGCAAATTGGGACCTGACAGTCTATAGTACAGTGTTATAGATTTAAAGGATACATTTTGGGCCTTGGTCTCATCTCTTGATGAGACTAGTCGAAATTATTTTACATTTGAATGGGAAGATCCAGACACAGAGAGGAGACAACAATTGAGATGGACACTATTGCCCCAGGGATTTACAGAACCTCTCAACTTGCCTGGACAAGCACTAGAACAGATTCTACAGGATTATCAGACAGGCCCAGGAGTGACTCTGATACAATACGTGGATGGTTTGCTTTTAGCTGGAAAGAGGAGGAAGATGTAAGGAGAGAGAGTATTAAATCGTTAAATTTCCTGGGTTTAAAAGGATTGCAAGTATCTAAGGCAAAGCTCCAATTTGTGGAAAAGAAGTAAAATATTTAGGCCATTACTTTAGAAAAGGGGAGAAAAAATAGACTCTGAAAAAAATACAAGGAATTTTGTCACTACTAATTCCTAAAAATAAAAGACAGATACGTCAAATCTTGGGATTAACAGGGTATCGTAGACAGTGGATTGAAAACTATAGTAGTAAAGTATAATTTTTATATCAAAAATTGACACAGGAGGGAGTAATAAAATGGAGTTTAGAAGATACAGAAAAATTCTGGGAACTACAAGAAAGTTTAATTCATGCTCCTGTCTTGAGTCTCTCAGATTTAAAGAGACCCTTTTACTTGCTTGTAAATGTAGAAAATAGGGTCGCCTCTGGAGTCCTAACTCAGGAGTGGGCAGGGAGGAAGAAGCTAATAGGGTATTTATCAAAGATCTTAGACCTTGTGAGTAAAAGCTGGCCAGCCTGTTTACAAGTAGTAGCAGGATGTACCTTACTGGTAGAAGAAGCTAGCAAAATCACCTTTAATAGCAATTTGAAGATAATGTCCCCTCATAACATTCGGGGTGTGCTACAACAAAAAGCGGAAAAATGGATTTCAGATGCTAGACTTTTAAAACATGAAGGAATTCCAACTGAAGCCCTAAACTTAATATTAAAAACCACAACTGTATAAAACCCGGCTGCCTTTTGTATGGAGAACCTGAAAGTAAATCTTTGACACATGACTGTATAACTACAATTGAGGAACAAACCAAAATTAGACCTGATCTGGAAGAAGAGGAATTAGAAAGCGGAGAAAAGCTGTTTGTGGATGGGTCCTCCAGAGTGATAGAAGGAAAGAGGAAAAGAGGCTATGCTATAATAAGAGGACCTGATATTCAAGTTTTAGAATCAGGTCCATTAGACAAATCTTGGTCAGCCCAAGCCTGTGAATTGTATGCAGCATTAAGGGCATTGAAATCACTAGAAGGAAAGGAGGGGACAATATATACAGATTCCAGATATAGTTATGGGGTGGTGCATATGTTTGGTAAACTGTGGGAAGAAAGAGGTTTAATAAACTCTCAAGGGAAAGATTTGGTTCATCAAAAACTTATAATTGCAGTATTAAAGGCCCTGAGAAGGCCCAAGAGGTTAGCAGTGTTTTATTTGAAAGGACACCAGAAGGGAATAGACTTGAGGAGTAGAGGAAATAATGCTGCTGATTAGGAGGCAAAACAGGCGGCATTACAAACAATGGTCCTAAAAGAAAAAAAAAAAAGGGAGGGACAGGAAGAAACTTTAGAACATAAGAATAGTGACTTAAGAAGTAGACTTACTGAGGAAGAAAGGCCAAAACTCTCAGAGACAGGAGCAATAGAAAACTCAGAGGGGAGATAGCCTCTCTCAGATGGCCGGGAAGTACTACTAAAAGCCATAGCTCAAAGAATATTAGAAAAATACATCAAAGAACACATTGGGGAGCACAAGGGTTAATAGATTATTTTGCAGCAAAGTATATGAGCACAGGTATTCGAAACTTAGCTAAGCAAATTACTAGAAGCTGCCTCCTATGTTTAAAAAACAAATAGGAAAAATCTCTGAAAATTACCTTATGGAGGGAGACCCTTAGCAAAAGACCCTTTGCAAATATTCAAATTGACTTCACAGAACTACCAAAGGTAGGAAGATTTAAATACTTCTTGGTCCTAGTGGATCTTAGTAGATCAAAATCCTAGTGGATTTTCTACTCAGGTCTTTGCATAAGCACTTTCCTCTGGGTTAAAGGGGATCCTTTGTTCCCAGGAATTTAATTTTTGTTTAACCCACTCTTCGGTTGATCCAAATATAGGCCAAAATACATTCTTTGAAATTTCTTTTCCTCTCTATATTACTACACAATAATTACTACACAAAATCATTTTTGCCCTATCTTTATTTTCTGTCCCCGGGAAATGTTTCCAATTATCTAGTATAAAACTCAACGGATTATCTTTAGGTATCGGTGGGAGTTTAACAGGTACAGGAGGCTTGCTCTTCCCCTGTCCCATTCTTCCGGAGTGCCTTCAATCACACAATTCCTTTCGCTTCCCCTCGTTCATACCGCTCTTGCTCGGGGAATCCAGCTGCCGGTCCCCTCTCAGACACACACACACTCACCACACTCCGGGATCCCGACCCCGCCCAGACGGATCCCCGTATACTCACGCGTCCCACGTCCCGCGTCTTCGTCCGGACTCTGTGCACAGAATTTAAGGGGTTGACCGGTCCCCCTTTTGCTTATTGCTTTAATTTTAGGTTCGTCGGTGCAATTGAGGCAGAAACCGGCCCCCCCGGGCCGCTAAACCTTAGAGCGGGGCGCCCCCCGGAAGTGCCGATCCATCCTACAGATTGCATCCGAGTCACGGGCACCAAATTGTTATAAATTCACTCGAGAGAGTGTTAAAGTTTAATAAAGGGAAGTTTTATTAATTATAGCAAGCAAGCAATAAGCAAAAGACAGCGCTGGACAGCCGGGAAGCGATCCTGCTTTGCCGCGGCCGTGCTTTCGTTTTTCGTGTGTCTCCTTTTAATCAGTCCGGCTCTCCGGGCTCTCCTGTGACATGTCCTTCCTCGGGTCTTTCTGCGCATGCGCCTTCATCGGTCTAGGGGTCCGATCGTTCGGTCTTTACCTTATCTTCTTTTAACCTTTCTTCACTGTTCTCTGTAAAGGCTTAGCTCAGTAATTTTTTGGAATGCAAGGAATCTTAGCAAGGACATGATAAACGTCAGTAGCTAAACAAGCATCAGTTACTATGCATACGTAAGTAACTATCGTAAGTAAGTAAGGGGTAAATAACAATCTTGATTTTACAGAACATAACATTACAGGATATCATATCTGCATGTTTAGTCGAACAAAAGGGTCTCTGTTTATCACAAGGAGGGTGAGGGTTGTTGGGAGGTTGGGAGGAGACACAGCCAGGAGAGGTGACCCAAACTGACTGAAGGGATGTTCCAGACCATGTGACATCATGTGCAGTATATAAAGTAGAAGGAAGAAGGTGGGAATATTTGGAATGATGGTGTTTGTCTTCCCAAGTAATGGTTACATGTTATAGGGCCCTGTTTTGCTGGAGATAGTTGATACTGTTAGTTAAAAAAACCTAATAACTCTTGGACATAGTCCTTTTAATTTTAGTGTTTCTACTTCTGCCAGGTAAATTACCAATGTTATTCTTCCTCAGACCTATGTCCACAAGTTTTTCTCATGTTGATGTGTTCCTCCTTTAAATTAATGGGATAATACTTCTGTTTGTCATTTTCATTATATGGCGCTACTTTTATTAATCATGAGAAAACTGATCATTTGGTTTAAAATAGGTATTATTATTCTAGTCAGACATTAAGATGACCACAAAGACAACTTTTAACAATGGCCCATTAAACCTCTACATCGATGGACTGACATGAGTTTTCCCTCTGTTTTTTTGACCACAGAAACCTCATGAATATCTGAGTCCCAAGGAAAGACATATTTTAGTCGATTTCAGGATACTGTATGAACATATGTGGGATAGATGAAATCTAGTTCTGCTTAGCAAACTAGTAAAGCTATCACTCTTCCATAGAGGAAAGTATATATTTAAAGGCTAATACCATTTAAAATAGAATTTTAATTTTCACTGGATACAGAGATAGTCTGAAGAATGGCATTACATATCTTTGGCATCTAAGCACTGTTTCATTACCTTTTATTTTAATGCAGCGAATACTTAAACCGTCCATTCAAATAACAGTGTAATACAATTTAATGAATGTCAAATGCAGCATTTTGCAGTATAGTGAATATTACAGACAGTAGCTCTAAAGTACTGCAGTCAATTTAGATGTGATTTTATTTAAGATGAAATTGAGTAATTTGCATTTAAATGCAATACAATAAAAAACTTACCAACTTGATTCTGCACTCAGTTGCATGGGTATGAAATCTTTCTGGAACTTCAGTGAATGCAAGCCTTTCAGTAGAAGCATCAAGGCCCATCAGATCACCTGTGCTCAGACTTTCCTTAAAATGCAGTTTTTGGAGAATAAATAATGAAATTAAAAAAAAAAATAATTATATTGACAATGAACTAGAAAATTTTATATCAGCTGAAATCTCTGGTCCTTTGTATATTTTAGTGTTTGTATTCTGAAGTAATCTCTTTGATACTTATATTTTTAAAAATGTAACTTACAACACACTTTTGCTGTTTTCAATGCTGAACCATCTGAAGAGCATTTCATTTATTATCTTGTTCCTAAGGTTAAAAGTAAAGCTGGAAGAATAATGGTTTTCTTTCAAGCTGATGTTTGAACTGCAGAACTAGGTCAAAATTTATTCAAACAAAACCAAATTATTTTTAGTATTATCTTTGACAAAGTGAAAACCCTGTCAAAAAGCAATGCTACTTTTCCAGTCAACTTTATAATTTTTTTATAGTTGCCATAGTAAGTATGTAAAACCTAGCAAATTAATAAAATACTGACAGGGGAGAAATAAAAGTTTCAAATGAAACGTTGAAAAGTTTATATAAAATTGTTTTGATGTTTCCAAATGAGCATTTTTTTCTCCTTTGAAACTTGAAAAATGGCTTCCAAGTTTTCTTCCTCCCACCACTACTCAAAAAACCCAAAGTTTTTAATGATTCAGATCTTCTCAAATGTCCAGTTTTTGGGAGAAAGAGCTCCTATCATGCCTAGTGCTAGCAAAGCTTTGAAACTCTTACATAGTATCAATGGCTTCTAATCCTGTGTAAATTTGATTTTTTTATATAGTGACTAAGAATTTATGTGAGATTTCAATGTTCTTCCTGAAAAAAATTTACCAGAGTAATTTTTTTATAAGATTTAGTATAAAAATTCTCTAGGTTTTCATATGATGAAAGATAATAATAATAATAATAATAATGATAATGATAATAATAATAATAATAATAATAATAATAATAATAATAATAAAACAGAGAAATGGAGCTAGCTAAAATCTATGTACAGAACATCTACAGAAACTCCTACAAAATAATCAAAGTGTCCACATAAATCTACCTGTAAGAAATACCAACATCAGGAAGGCTGGTAGGAATATTTTCTTAGAACTATGAAAAAACATACCACAAGAATTTAACTTAGTATTCAAACAGAATTACAAACGTCCCTCAAAAAAATTCCCATTTCCACAAAATTTTTCCCTTAGTGAAATCATTGGTTCCTCTTCAGAGCTCAGGAATGCAAAACCCACCATTTTTGTGGCAGTAGAACAGGAATGATAAGAATGTGCAACACTGGGAGACACAAGTTGGCAATATTTCAAAAGAGGAGCACTAAATAAATAAATAAATGTACAAATACAAAAAGTGCCTAAAGTTAAAATCACTTACTCTGACATCCTGTTAATACTAATCACCTTACAGCTTTAAGGAACTCTGATTTTGAGCAAAAAGTATAAGAATTTTTTATACTATCTGGGACTGTTCTTCACGTATCCCAAAGGCTATGAATTAGTCCTGATTACTAGGCATGATAAGTAGCTTAATATTTTGAGTAGTTGCTGTAAGTGTCCAAAACTGTGCATAAATACATATATATATTCTGATTCAACTTCTGATTTAACTTAAAGTTCTTGAAGTTTAACTTTCCAAACTCATTTTTATATCTTCTCTCTGTGTTTGGGAGCACATGTGTTTGTATGTGTGTAGATAAATGATTAAACTAAGATGCCTTCCGTTTGTGAGGAAATCTATATCTCTGAAACAATAAATCCACAACTGATTTGACTTGTCATGCCAAACACCTCCCTGTAACTTTCCTCAAAGCCTGGATGTCACAGAGACATCATGTCATAGATGCCATGAGTTCCTGAATTTTGCCTTTTGACTCAAGTGCTGTCTTCATGAACAATCTTGACTGAGATGATTTTGCTTTGGAAGCAAAATTCTAGTCTGTTACAAATTCTGGTCTTTATGAATCACATGAGAGTTCTCTGAACTAGTTACAGATTATTTATATCTGTCCTGATGTCAGATAACCTAATCCTGACAGTTTGATTAATAAAATTTTAATTATTACATTGTGTTGCATAAATTAAAATTCACCCGGAAGTACAGAGATGGGGAATAACTCCTTGGTACAACTTACACCTCCAGTATATCCATATTTTTTCATTTTTAGACCTTAGCATAGTCTCAGTCCTCATTAATAACACAACACTTTATATACAAGAATTAAAGGCCAACTACAGATGTCATGGTCTTACCAAGTTACTCTCTTGCTCGTGCAGACAATCCTGTGGTGTAAATCCAAGAGAAGCAATGCATGGAAGCATCCAGTTTCTTTGGTTCACAGTTGCTCTAATCCAAGTGAAAGTAGAGTATCAAAGTCTAACACTGCCTCAAACACTGGACTCAGAGAAAGGATGGATAGAGAAAATTTAAAGTTTTTAAATCTGTTGGTTTTTTTATTGTTATTATTATTTGGTTGTTTTGTAGTTCTTATTTGGTGGAAAATACTTCCTGCTCTTCTTTCATGTGTGCCAGTGGCTGGTGGCTGACAGCAGTAAGAATACTCTAAAGTTCTTTTAACTTAATCCTTTTCTTCTACCTTGTAAAGCTTTTTTTAGACTGACTATGTTTTTCTAGCATAATTTTCCACATTCATTTGTTTTCTTCATCTTATGTAATTAATTATTTGCTTTAAATAATGTGATGGAAATGAGTTTGTATGGAGAGAAAAAGTTGTAGGTTCTACTGTGGTGTGATGAAGGAACTGTTACTAATATGGTTTTGTAACACTTCTGTCTTCCTATCACATTTTGAAAAATGAAGTGCCTTTTGTGGAATGGAAAAAGAAAAAGAATGGAAAAAGAACAAAAAGAAAAGCAAACATAACCAAACTGTAGATTAATTTTAAAGTTTATCAAAATATTTTGCAGAAAGCTTTTTGCATCAGTCATCTATCTCGAAGCATCAGTCATATCAATGTTAGTCATTGAGGGATATTTTTCAGTAGTGTTCTAGGACGCAGGAGTTAAACCACTTAATTTACTGCTGCTCTTGGAAATCTTGGAAAATTAAGTCAGTTTCATTAAATATTTTTTTTCTTTACTCATCTTTTGGAGTTTGCTCTAGACTTTGATAATTTAGATTCATGTAGTTCTTTCTTTCTTTCTTTCTTTCTTTCTTTCTTTCTTTCTTTCTTTCTTTCTTTCTTTCTTTCTTTCTTTCTTTCTTTCTTTCTTTCTTTCTTTCTTTCTTTCTTTCTTTCTTTCTTTCTTTCTTTCTTTCTTTCTTTCTTTCTTTCTTTCTTTCTTTCTTTCTCTCTCTCTCTCTTTCTTTCTCTCTCTCTCTCTCTTTCTTTCTTTCTTTCTTTCTCTCTCTCTTTCTTTCTTTCTTTCTTTCTTTCTCTCTTTCTTTCTTTCTCTCTTTCTTTCTTTCTTTCTCTTTCTTTCATGACAGCAACTAAAATCCCCACAATTTCTCTTTCTATTTCTACCATAAAACACCCTAAGATACCGGATACTTTTTTTTTGTCTTGGCTATAATAAATATATTGCTTTATTTTATCTTATTTTTTAATCATCTGAATTTCATGCTGAAATTACATATACCGAAGTATTTGTTCATCTTTCCACTATCACAATTGTTAGCTGAGTCTAGATATATCAACTGAAAAGCACAGCTGAAAAAATAATTTTCCTTTTCTCATTTAGAAAGAGTAGATAAAACTGAAGTATATGAAGATGCTTTAACCCCAGTACAAAGAGGCTGGTTTAATCCTGATCCTGGATAGAATTGTTTAATCTTGAGATCCTTCCAACAGCTTATGTTTGGGTTTTTTTTGGATTTTTTTCCCTGTACTATACAGTACTAATGTAAAACATATATTTTAACAAACAAAACTTTCATAAGGACTGTATCATTATATTTAGAATGTTCTCATAAGGGAATCCTCTACATTATGACATCCCATGGTTTCTTATGGATATGGTAACAAAACTACTTTCTTCCCATTTTATGAATCCAAAGCTGCAGAAAACAAACCGAAGTTATCACATGCCATGAACTTCTATAAAAAGTGAGCTGAGGTACAAGGCATACTGGATGAGAAAAAGTCATTGCATTGAAAACCTTGCATCAAAAACTATCAGAAAATTACAGGGCTGAAGTCACTTCTGTTTCTCATTTCCAAAGTTGTGGTATATTTAGTTTTCATTGGAAACAGCACAACTATATGTGCAAACATAACCTGGCTAGGCAATGCAACACATTTTGTGGAGAAATAGATTTTTAAATGTGTACCTGTCAATGTAACGCTGTAAGATAAAACCCTGGAGATCCCTCAAGGCTTCTCCTGTGGGTATTTCACTATTCCAATGAAAACATTAATTTTGTTTACTTCTTCTCAAACCCACTTCTATATTTTGAAGATTTCCAAGGTAACAATATGACATGCTACATGAATTTAAACCTCTGTCTGCTGAAGAAACCAGCCCTGCATATGCTTATTAGGAAAAGACAACATTTCAGGATATCTGCCCCCTGAAAATGCAATTATTTCTAAACTCAACAGCACATTAATAAACCATTAGTTTTTAAGGTATGATCCTGAGCAAGTGATAGATTCTAAGAAAGAATATTACTGGAATAAAAAACATTAATAAGTATGTCCATTAATAAGTACATTCATACCACATTATTTTTGGCAGCATTACTAGAATTAGAATTTTTTGCAAATTTTTTGATCGCTGCTAAGATTAGCAGCACTTTTTGTAGGTCTTGGTCAGTCTTCTGTATTTCCCAGCATCACTGAATATTGGAACAGAAAGTGTTCTCATATTTAAATTCCAGTCTCTAGTGAAGAGGGGAATAAACATACAAGATAATGCAACAAGTTTTTATTAATTTCATCTTGATTTTTCTTAAAAATCTTCAATCAGAAAGTTCAACTAAGGCATTTTAATAAGAGAAAATAAGAAAAATGCAGTTAAGAGATTAGGACAATTTTTAAAGGTATGTAAGAATAAAAGCTATAACATGAATCTGATGGAAGATACATTTGCAAAATAATTGTTCTATAAGTAACACATAGCATAGCATAAATGCCAGGAAAAAACATCAGTGTGGGAAAGTGAAAAAATATAATCAAAGGGAAATGTTCCCAAATGTTTACACTTGCTATTTTGATGTGCTTATTTGATTCCCTTTTGGTGTTCTCATTACCTGAAAGAGGCAGAAATAACATAAGAAAATGTTGATTTCTTAACTACTTGTTACACTTCAGGAGGGAGATATTCTCACACTTAGTGTCATACATTGTCAGAACATGATGTATTCAAAAAGAGGAAAATTAATTAAATACTCAGAATCCCCAGAGATTAATTCAGAATTACTGGTTTATTGTTACTTGGAAAGACTAAGGAGATCATCAGTGTTGTGCTGTAGAGATTGGAAAAACTGGGGTACTGTGTTTTCACAAAGTGGTAAAACCATGGAGGGAATTTTTTTCCCTACTGAGCTGTTTTCTTATTACCTCTGTTATAATGAGAAGCAGTTCTTGTGTTAAAGCTGGATAATTTACTTTCACAATTAAGTTATTTATCAAAATTATTCAGAGGAATTTTCAAAAATTAGATTTATTTAAAAAAGGTCAAATTACAGTAAGATCTCTAGTAGGATTCATTTTTAACAGCAACTGATTGCTGATGGAAGTACATTGGTATAGTGTCACTTACAGGTAGTGTTTCTGTGCAAGCATAAAGGACTTGTTCCCTGAAAGGACAGATTCTTAAAAGTACTTGAGTGACAATAAGCATATGAAACATCTCTGGCATGAATGTGAGACCTTCCCATTGATGTTACAAGAGGAAATAAATAGAAAACTGGTTTTCTACTTAAACAGTTACAGTAAGCAATTAATTTTGTCAGCATTATCATAGCTACAAGGAGTGGAGTAACCACATGAGAAGCTAAATGAACTCTAGGTTGGCCTATATTTTGAGTGGCAACTATCCTGTCAGGACAAGACACTTCAATGGCACAAAGTGAAGGCCTCACTGAAATACAGTTTAATATGATAAATTTAAACTTGGATAATAAACCTAGATTCTCATTCTTCAGCCAATGCATTTCAGTCCATAGTCTCATTTACCTTTTTATGTCATATCTTGCTATGCTGCAAAGACATAACAAAGAGGAATGTTTTGGAATATTTTCCTTTCTACTCTCTGTATTATTAGTCAGTTCTTTCCTCCTCCTCCTCCTTTTCTTCTTCAACCTCCTCCCTCTCTCAAGCCTCACTCCAATAAGTTGTTTCTTCTTTTTTTTTTTTTTTTTTTCTCTCTGCTTTAGATATCTAAGTCGCAAAAGAAATCTGGGATAATCACTTTATCTTTTATGTAGAGGAACTTTTCAACTGTAGCTCTTTTACCTACAGATATAAATTTCCAATCATTAAAAACCTACTGCTTGTTTAAAATCCCTGCTTCTTAGGTTTTATATAGAACAAGAAGTATTTCTAAACTAAATAATTTAATGGACAGAAAGAAAAAAAGCCCACCCACATATACATGCAACAAAGACATTGCAAGGAATGGGGTAAAATAAATTATGAAATAAAAATAATTAAATAACTTTTCCATACCTCTGAAAAAGATGTTTTGATGAGTTATGGTCGTTAACCTCCTGTGAAGTAAACAGTTACATTGCTCCTATGAGGATTAGAACTATTATTTGTAACTAAGCTGCCAAACTAATCAGGTTATTTGAAACCATGACAATACATTTATATTGATATATATAAATTGTGAATTTCACAATAATGATAATGATAATGATAATGGCTCATCATTGGTAAGGAGAAAAGATATTATAAATACTATGAATTAAGAAAGAGCCTAAAACAAGCTGGTTTTGTTTTCTTTCATCATATTTCTGACCAAGTTAAAAAAGGACTGGCAAAGCAAGATCTGATGCCAATCCAGTTCATAATAAAAGACATGCTTCCTTAGGGCCAGATTTCAGCTTCTGATTTTCAGCTCCCTACAGTGCAGCCAAGATCAAAGTAGGATTATTATAGCACTGATGTTAGATAGCATTCCATAGAATGCTGGAAACAACGGTCATTATACACAGGACAGACAATTAATCCCCTCTATGAAAAAAAATGTATAAACCCCAATGTTTTCAAAAAACTGAAACAGGATCAGACTGGAAGTCTTATATAACTTTTGCACTCAGACCATGAAATATAATCACAGATTATGAAAGAATGAGGATCACAAGACACTTCTGTTCATTCTTGCTTTATTTTTAAAGTTCTGCTGGCCAAGAAGGTAACAGAAATTCACTGAGTTTTGTTTACATAGGAGAATTTTCCTAAGGAAACTAATAAAATTCTGTTTAGACACTTATATTAAAAATGTGACCTTATGTAGCAATCATTTAAACTGCATGCTACTTATATAAACCAAGGTGAGAAGAGCTATTGCTCATATCAGTAAGGTATTTTACACAATCTATTTAACCTAAACCTTGAGGACAGTTCAAATACACACACTCACAAGTGAAACAGAAATATCTAGAGTAATTCTCTTTCCTGACAAATTTCTCTCCTAGGGACATTACATTTGCCATGGATGAGGAAGGGGCACAATCAGAGTCGTGCCCAATGACTTGTCTGCAGTGAATTGTAGCTCTGTGACATATTTCTTGTAGTTCTTCTGAGCTTTAATGTAGTTGAAGAAGAGATTAGTTCAGAACTTGATACTTATATTAACTGAAGATTTTATGCTTAAAAATATTTCACATGTATTCAGGGCCTAGAGGATTTTCTCCCAGGAGGTGCATCTCTTATTGGACTGTTCAAAACACTTCAAGAATTCTTCAATTCAGATTAATATTCTCCATAGGTACTCCTTCTGTTTAAATAAATCGTAATGTTGAATTCTGAGTCTAGAAATGTGATGGTTTTGTTCCCTCTATTCCTTTCCAATTTTTCAACATATAGATACAAGGGCTGAATGGGTAAAAGAAAGATCTTTCTACTATTCTTCGTTGTTCCCCTGCAGAACTATTTCAGGGAAAAAAAAAAGGAAGATAGCTACTGAGAGCCATGACAGTCCAAATGCAATTGGAATGACAGCTAGTGGGATATAACAATGTGCATAGGAGTGACAGAATACATTGCCCAAAAAAGCTGTAGTGTTTGAATCTTCCATGAAGGAATAATGGATGTTCACATGCAGTTTCTGCTGCAGTGGCATTTTAAAAACCCCAACCCATTATGATTTTTTTCATTTACAGCATTGCTGTTTTGTTGTTGATTTTTATTTTTCTCTTTCAAAGTGTACATTCCTTATATATCAAGATTGGAAATCATTTATTATTGGATTGCTCTTTAAAACAGTAGCAAATCTATGTATGCTAAGAAGCCCTTCAAAAATATTTAGTTTGGAGAAACCAGCCCTCATAGTATGTATCTATCTTCAACTTCATGAGAGAGGATATTTTGTCAGAATCCTATGAGAAAAATGCAGAAGAGTAGATAGAGAAAAATTCTCGCAAGCCATCAGAAACTTTATTTTGAGCTTGGCTTCTCCTGATACAAAGAATCAAACCCTGTCATTAAAACAAATTTACAAGAAAACTAAGGCCAGCCCATATTTTGACACAAACTATAAAACCACCCACTGCTCTCATTGTATCAAATGTCTTTGCTGCACTGAATCAGCAGCATCTCTTGTCACTTTTTCAAAAAAAGTCTTGCTGCTGCAGATTTTTCAGCAGAGCAAGGTGTGAGCAAGGGACAATGAGAGGGAGGACTGTGAGGAGTTATAAAAAGCAATCTAAAACAAAAAAGGGGATCAACAAAAGAAACTAGAAGAGAATACAAAAGTGAAGGCATAGGGTGGGTTGGTGGGAAATAAAGAAAACTGCACATGGGTGGAAAATGATTAATTTTGTGACAGTTTATAAAAATAGGTTGTGAATATGCAAGGGAATCATAAATGAGACAGCTGAGGAAAACTCATGTACTTTTATGCATGTTATTTGTGAAGGAATGCAAAGAGAAATTACTTCATTTCAGACATTGAGGGTCCCTAAGACTGGGGTAACACCTCCATCTGTGTGTAGCTTCTCTTGCAAAATATTGAAAAATGTAATTGAGTTCAGGAGCAGTTATTCTCTGTCACTCTGCTATTTTACTGTGAAATGTTACTATCTTAACAATTGTAACACAGATGGGTAATAAGGAAAATATTTTTATAATTCTATTTTTAAGGATAGAAATTTATTAGTTTTTTTGTTCTTAATAAGAATTCAAAAGCAACACATCTGAAAATGCCTGCAACTTTATCACATCACTCCTACACTAATTTGTGAAGTTAACCTTTAATTCCTTCCATTTTTCCTTGTACCAAAAAACTTAAGCTTTAGAGACATTAGGTCTCATTGTTATTCATTGTTGCTGCTATGCTTGATCAATGTTCTTTTAAATTTATCCTATATTTAGTTTTCCCTGAAGAACTGAATGAGAACGCCCCAGGTGCTTTGGTACCAGTAATATCAGAATCATACCTGGACACTGGATTACAGGAGACTGAGGACAGTAGGGTGAAGGAGGGATCAATTGAGTCATCATGTACAGGACTGTGTAGGATCTAGAAAGCGACATTGCAGCACTACAGGTGAATTTGCAAAATCTGACAGAAGATAGGTGCACTTTCAGCCAGTGAAGAGCACACCAGTCTTGTCCAGTTGTCGTCTTTCCTCTTGCAACCCAGACCTGATTTCCTGACATATCATATTTGAAGACATATCAGACCTTTATGTTACGCCAGAAGACAGTACACACAGGAGCAAGCGCTGAAGTCTGTTACATAGAGATATTGCATCCCTGAATTACATTATGGCAAAGATTGACCTTCATGGCTAGGATATAAAAATGATTGTAATTTTAATATAGTGTGTTTCAAGGCAACATGGGAACCTACTTAAAGGATGCTTCAGAGTATCTCACTTTGACAGGTTGTATTCTTTTTGAGCTTGAAGTTTTTCTCATTCATCTTTCTTTAGCTTTTATTACCACTTTTTTTATTTTAAAGTATTCATATGAGAGACAATGGTGCCTTCTGAAAGAAAAAACCATACAATACCTTCAGTTAACAGTGCCACATGACCCAGAGTTTGCTGTCAGTTTTTATTTACTGTGCATACTACATTGTACCAATTACATTGTTTGTTTCCACTAGTTCTAGCACAGGCAAGGACTTAAGTAACTGCTAATTTAAGAATGTATTGAGTCCCATTTACTGCAGAATAACAAATATTTCCTTGAAACTAAGTATCTGCTAAGTGCTGCTGTGAAGCTGTATCTGAGGCTGAATCTTCATTAGGCTTCTTTAAAATGATACCTAGTAATTCAAAGAAAAACACTGTCTTTTATGCGCTGAAATTTGAGAAACTAAACTCCGACAAAGCCAAGAGTATTCCTGGGCAATGAATGTATAAAAAACAGATGGGGCCTACTAGAATTTATTCAGTATCTTAAATTCTTGATGCTATATGGCATATTTTGATTGATTTTTCACTTAGGATGAGTTTAAATAAAGTTTGTTTCTTGGAATTCCCAGCATTACTGGCATCAGATGAAAAACAAAACGAAAAACATTCTTGGTAACTCTAAAACAGAATTGAAACCATCATAAAGGGATGCTGGAGTAATGAAGCAATGAGGAGACCCCAGGAACAGAATGAAAGTAAGAGTCTTGAGAAAGAATACTATAAATTTTTATTTGTTTGGCAACCACTTGTTTAAATAGATTCATGCAGAAACTCTCATCGAGTATAAGGTAAATTAACAACATAGTGGTAGTTGATAGGATGAAAATTACACCACGAGTTACCTAAGACAACTAAAAAATACACTCATGGGGAAATTTATATATATGTAAATGATAGTATAATGAACTCCAACAAGACTTCCACATACATGTTAAGAATTTTGTTATAGAATCATGAGTAACAAACCACTTGTTTCAGTATCATCCTTTGTTACCTTTTTTTTGGGGCAAAAGACTGTGCTTTCCTTTCCTAATAGGGGTGCCAGCTTTGTTAGGTGCCTGTCAGCCTATTCTGAGGAATGATTATAAAATCAGATGTCTTGAATCAGTGCATTGACTTGCTCTTGCACACTGGGTGAAAGAACACTGCTTTAGGGACAACTTTATGGGATCAAAGGCGTATGAGTGTTGCATATATGAATCATATTAAATAAAAGCTGAGAATGCTTTATTTTGAAGAATAAGAAAGAAATCTATGGAATTCTTTCTTGTATAAAAATAGTGGAATTTAAATTTGATTCATATGTGCTGAAAAATGCTCAATCATGTTTGTATAGAACAAAAAAAGCAGGATAACAAGTCTGTTTGTGTCATCTGTTTTGATCCTACCTATAATACAAATGCAAATACCATTATTCTGTTCTTGTCTTTGACTTCAAGTGGCTCACTCAGGTTTTTATTAGGTATTCATTGTTTATTATTAGGTATTCATTAACTTTTCTGTAAGTCAAATAGTTCAGTTTTGTGGCTCTGGTTCTCCCTTTATTCATGCTGTGAACTTCCATTAATTGTTTATAGAATAGGCAATGAATTAGAAGTAATTTCATCCTTACAAGAATGAGACCAGTTCCTTGAGTTCATTTGTGACTTCTTAGATTTTGAGCAAATCTTAAAGAAGGAAGACAATTTGTGTCCTGACAGTCAAGAAATAATTTGAACAGAGATTGTTTCCAGACTGCTGGTTGTATCAGAAATGTTTAGTTACTTCATGACCTCACAAAACAAGTGATGGTGGTGCATTATACAATTACAGTGATGGTAAACTATTTTTCTATAATTATTTTTGCTATTGCATTAGAGAAATGTCAAATTTAAAAGAGAAATTAAAATTGAAAATAAAATCTAAACCCATAAAATTTAAACAACTGTATCAATAGTTATGAAAGGTTGAATTCTTACTACAGTATTTCAGAAACTGTATTTAGTTAAGAGTAATTCCTCAAATACTCTAGGTTATACTCAGCAACTCACAAGGAGATGTTGATAAAACCTCCTACTCTCTTTATGTTCTTTACATAATTTGGAAAGGAAGTTCTTTCATTTTTAACTCTGCAGAGTAAGGTTTTAGTCTCTCAAAGCATTGTACAGTGGGACTGACACTACTTATCCTTTTTACTGTCTGTGAGACATACCATGGTACACAAAGTTTAGTAGTAATAATAGATCTTTAATTAAACAGCTTAGTTTTGCTTACTTGTATATATTCCACATAACATGTACTGGGGACTTGAACCATTGCAAAGTGAGGTGATGGGAATGTAAGCATCTGCTAGTATAATTGTGATTCTAAGAATGTTGATGCTTTATTAAAAAGACTTGAAATCAAGAAAATTAAAAGGTCATAGTTAATATGTCATACATAATTTTTTTGTATAATATTTTTAACTTAGTTTAAAATCCTTATAACACTTTTGAAGGAATTCTTGGGTCATTACAGTTCCACTCTGTATGTATGTACCAACATCCATGAACAGCAACTAAGTTCATTTCATTGGGGCACTTGCTGTTTATGCTGGAGAATCTTGTATTCAGAAAGTCAGTAATGTCCACAAAGCTCAGAAAACCCACAATCTTTCTCCAGTTCAGCACTTGCAGACTATCTTTAATCTTTACCAATATATGGCAATATATTGGTAAATATATGGCAATATATGGCAACCTCCATAAATCAGAGGTGATGAATAGGTGCATTTTGAGCTGTGTGTTGAGGGCACTAGAAAAGAAAAAACAAAGTTGCCAAATTGCCCCGTATTTAGAAGCACATCTGTCTCAGTCTTATCTTCCAATGAAATGTACAAATGTGTACCTTTTTATAGCTATGGAGCCACCTCACACTCTTCAGAGTGCTGTCTCCTGCCTTCTATCCTGCCAGATTGCTGAGGCATGTTGCACATGTCCTGTGGTTCAGCAATGTGGACAAGATAGATAAATGGAAGCAGGGATGGTTTTGTGACTGTCTTACTACAGGATTACAAGGAAATGAGCCAAATCTGGGCATACTGTGAGAAAGCTGGTGGTCTGTGTGAAGATTGTTGGGTGTATAGAAGTCACTTTACTTTGTTATCCTCATGGGGAGGGACAGGGGTCCATAAGAGCACTATTATTAGAAGCTCACAATTTCCAGACAGGTTGTGATTAAAAGAGTGAGGAGGGCAGCCTGAATTCTCTAATGAAAATGATGGCCTAAAATTATGTCAGTTAACCTGCATGTTGTTATCTTTAGAAGCCTTGGGGAAGACAGAAATTAGTGCTGAGCACCCCTTTTTGTAGAGCTAAGCAGTGTCATCTGCACAGTTTATTCTGCCAGCTGCCAGTTGGTCAGGGATAGTTTTTAAACAGGGAGCTACTCCTACAGAAGCCATAAAGGTGCTCCCCATAGAACCTCAGACTATGTCAGAATTTGTCATGAAGGAAAATGAAGATATGGGAATAGACCATAATCTGAGAAACGTGATGGATACTGGGAAGTCTTTTTGTCTAATTTGAAAACTAAAATGCATGTGAATAGGAGAGTAAAATACCCCCTACACATTCAGAATAGGACACAGTTTTAGATCAAGGTAAAACACTTATACAAAGTAGCATGTAAAGGCATGTTTAAAACACACATTCTGAATAAGAATAGGCTAATATAGACTAATAAAGAATAGATTAGTTGTGGTTTATGGGCTTTTATTCTGGATAAAAATTTAATTAAAAAATATTTATTTGGAAGCAAAATGCTGGTGAATAGGCATGCCTTGTAATATGACAGAAGTTTGAATGCAAGATGGGGTATGGTGGACCTATGCTGTGGGGTCCCACTGTGAACAAAGTCAGAAAAAAAGTGTAGATGTCTCCTGCATCTTCCTGAGTTCACATTATTTCAGACGAGGGAAGACCTTACCTTTTGCAGAACTACCACCCTGTCTCTTTGGGAGGCAGATACTTCAGCTCATTATGGACTCAGAGTGAAACACATCCATGTCTGGCCTCAGAAGCCAGCATGGCTTACATCTGTGATTGTAAACCCTTTTCTCCTCTGCCTTCTTGTGCCTCTTTCCCTTCCTTCTGTGTAACAGATTAGCTTTCAGAGGGAAAATTCAGTGCTCGTCTGCTGAAATACCACAATTAGAATGTAAGTACTGAAAGCAAAACATCATTACTTACAGCCTAAGAAGGTTCTCCTATAAAGAGTTAAACCCCTTAACATCTAATTCAGTTTAGAAAGATTCAATCCGCTAACTTGAGGATAGATTTCTTCAATCCTCTAACGTGGTTTTTTTCACTGAGAGGTGAAAGGTCAGGTAGGTTTTGCTGCTCTCTTGTGTCCTGATGGTGAAGATACTGGATGTTGTGAGGAGTATTTTGTATACAGATTTTCTCATATTAAATTTATGCTATGTTAATACTACTGTATACAGTATACAATGGTATGTAGCATTGTACATACTTTTCCTATGTCCGAATATATTAAATGTGCATTGACCTTGAAATATCTTGAAAAATATCTTAATTTTTTCCCTTTATGTAAATCCACAGACAACTTGCAAGATGTCACATGTGCAATCATACCTTACCAAGAAATAGAAGATATTATGTAGAAAATATTTTTAATTTCACAACCAGTGTTTTTTTTATTGAAAATACAGAAGGTAATTTGAAAAAGTTTCAGGAGTATCTGGCTTCATTTTTATAACCATGGTTACTGTGGTAAGTTATAGGTAAGATACTCAAATTTTCAAATTGCTGGTGTAGTCTTTCTTCTCTTTTTTTTTTTTTTTTTTTTTGTCTTTTTTTAGATTTTTTTTCTTTCTTTTTAAATTATAGCTATGCACAGTTAATTGCTGCATGTAAAATGAAAGATACCCTGGTACATTTTCATAACCGTGTACTAAAATACTATACTAAAACCCTATATCATATACATATATATACACTTTACATATACATATGTATACATATCCATGTAAACAAAATCTAGCACAACTAATATTTGTTATAATAGTGGCAGTGAAGTACAAGTCACATGCTGTTGGAAGAAAAAACTAGCAGGAGTTGTGGAAATTAATTTGTCAAGACAAAGACCACAGGACAAATTCTCTATGCTATGCTCTCCCTTGTGTCAAATGTTTTACCAAATGAGGTTTATAACAGAAAGGCAACATTATATAATGATATGATTTTTGGATGGCTTTTTATCTTCAGATTGAAATCAGGCTGGAAGCAAGGTATATGTGATAAGTGTGCATGTATGTGTTTTGAACCATGATACTACTGGATCTCACAGCTAAATGTGGGCATTGAGAGACTTTCCTAGTCCTGTAGTTTAGGCATAGCTGAAGAGACTTGGTAGTTTCAATATTTGTTTTCGATTTGCAAAAGAATTCACAGCTGGAATTACTACTCCTATTCCTACTGGAGGAACTCTGTCCTAGACTCGTAACATCCACTTGCCTGAGCAGGGGACCTCTTTTTACTCTTTTTAGCCTGTAAGTTATCACAGATCATGTTAATGGTGCTAAGTATGCCACACATCTTACTTTTAGGCTAAATGAGAGAAGCAATGAAGCTGCATATGGAATAAAATAGCAGAAAAAACAAACTGGAGCAAAAGCTTCTCAGTAGATGTGAGAGAGAATGATTTCAAGGAGTGATAAAGAAGAGAAATTTTAATTTGTTGACTTGATTTCCTGCATGTATATATGAAAAAAAAAAAAAAAGAAGAAGGAAAAAGAGAAAGTAATTTGTGCTAAGAGGGGGCTAAAGGATAAGCTTCCTAAAGTCATAGGCCTGTCTGGAAAAGTACTATGTTCATCTTTTTTAAGGAAGCAGGATTACATGCCTTTTTTTTTAACAACAACTGAGAGAGCACATCTCCTTTTCCCACCAATTCCCACAGAGAACAATACAGCAGGACGCTGGTAGGCTGGACCATACCAGAAAAGGGCAAGTGCAAACCAACATGAACTATGGCGTCAGGGTTTTGGTCCTCCTAGCATAAAATTCTGGTTAATCTCTATCAGATAACTTTATTTTTCCATGTTGAATGGAAAAATAAATAATTTCTGTTCCATGTGAAAATTCAACTCATCAGTGAACCAGTTTGATTTAGAATATTTCAAAAGTTGTGAAGCTCTGCTACACAATAAACTGTAATACCATGATCTTGTTAGTATTTTCAATAAATGACATTTCATTACCCTGTTAGAAAGCATCTGGTCTCAATTCCAGAATTTTTTCATAGTGCAAATAGAAGGACATTTAGAGCTATGTCACACACTGACAGACAAAATGTCCTCAATTTTTATGCTGTTATACCTGGGTGTCACAGAGATCCATCATAAAAATAAAAATTTGCTCAAATAATTCAGTCATTGTTTTGCCATGAATTGCATGGGAAAGATAGAGTGAGCTTGAGGGATGTGACTGATTAGCTGGTATTTGTTCTCTAAGGCTAGAAGAGTAAAAGAAGGATAGTTGATGTTAATAAAGGCCAGAAAAAAGTCTGCTGCTGACTTCTGTAAAAAGTTCTGGGTTTGCTTAGGATTGAAGCTAAGCTGAACTACATTCCAAAACAAAAACAATTGTAATTTTGGGTAGAAAGGACTGGAAATGTGGTCAAAAACTTTATTGTTTGCAAGAAAATGGTAAGATTTTACGGTTTGTTTGCACTGCAATTTTTTCTTGATTCATGACAAAAATAAAAATAATAGGCATGAAATTAAGTCATTTACATAGGGTTGAACAGAAGGCTGTGAGGTGGAGCCAGGGCAAGAAGCAGATGGACTTAGATATCAGCTGTTTGGATGGAACAGAAAAGCAAATTCAAGCTTGGGGAGAATAACTGTGAAACAGTGGCTGCTGGAGTACACTCTTCTCCATTAATGTAATGGTCCTGGCATGCTTGGGTTAACTAAAACTGCATATAATAGATGGTCTGATGGTAATCAGTGTGAGATTTTTAGGGAACTGATTTAATTGTAATGTTTATGAAAATTTATTTTCTTAGTTCAAGAAAGATGTATAAGCACTTGGGTGGCAGAATCTGATCAGTCTTTAAGTCTTATACCAGAAGAGCCATTTAATTTGAACTTAATTGAAGGTTTTGTTCTCCAAAGTAATTTTGATTATGTTCAGCAAGGTATTTCTTTCTGTGTCACTGGAAAGAAAATTTTATGACATGCTATTATTTTTCAAGTTAAGAAAAAAAATGCCAGTTTTTAAATATATGTTTTGGGCAATAATAACTATCAAGAAGAAAAGTTAAATTCTGTAGTACTCTTTCCTCTATGTAATTATTGTCACACAACTCCAGTGATGCAGTGAACAAGGGGTTGTTACTGGGTTATGGTGCTTTTACGGTCCTAATCAATAAAATGATTCTAGATAAAATCAGATTGATCTTCTGGCTTCATGGTTGTGTTACTGAGGGTAAATAATAATCTGCACTTGATCTGCTTTATTTTCTTGTCAAGAAACTCTTACAGTCATTTCTTCTCTTGCTGGTTCACAGGGAGGGTAACAACCAGCTAAGGGTATCAGATTCCATCATCAGGTCCACAGGAGAAAACATACAAATTCAATCAAGTTGATGAATCACAAGGCTGTCTACATGATGCCTATGACTAGGAAAAGAATAATATTTTCTCTGTAACAACTTAAGAAATTGTAAAAGGATATTAAAACTCACCTCTTGTAGGAGTATTTACAAATACAGGTTGAAGCTATGTACTGAAAATTAAGAAATGTCATCATTCTGTGTTCTCTTGATTCTTCTGATATAGCTGAATACTTTCTCTTAGAACACAAATTTTACATGTTCATCATTGCATTCGCAATTTAGAATGAATAGCACATGATTTTTCTTTCCTATTAGAAAGTTTGTGTTAAGTCAAATATCCAAAATTCTGCTAATGAAGTTTCTTTTCTTGCCACCATAACTTAAAATTTTGTTGGTAGTTTCTATTTTCATTTAGTTAATTCCATTCAAACAAAAAATATGGTAGAGATGAGAGGAGCACATCTTGTCTAAATTTCAATAGTTATGGATGGGGGGAGGGAAGGAATGAAAAAGAATGATTAAATAGTTTTTTCTCCAACACAGATATTTAAAGGGAGAGGAAAAAATTCCTCTTCCCAGCTTAGTCTTCCCAAAATGTGTGGATGTTTTGTTTCATTGTGCAATATTGAAAAAATAATTTATAAGACATATCCCTACCTATAGCAACTAAATTTCTCTCTAATATTCCAATTATTTTCTTGAACAGATTTCTGTAGTGTGCATCATTAATCAGAAAACTTTTTAAGTTATATGTGAAGTTCTTTTGTCAGGTGCATTATATTGCTTGTAACATTATTCTTTTAAATATTTTAAGTAGCTCAACTTAATAATGGAAAACAATATGTCAATATAACTTAATTTTCTTTATTATGTTTCTAAAAATTTGTGTCTGCATATTTTAGTGGTCTTATCAAATATATTATAGCTTTACTCAGTACTGATTGCTTTTGGCTTGTCAGAATGTACCCTATAAATCATCTTTGTTTTTCAAAGTTCCAGTTCAGAAACTTTAAAAAGACTGTCTTCCAATCAACTGTATAGAATGATGATTTGTACCAGTATTCTGGCTTCCACATTTCAATCATCTTAGAAATTATTTGGACATGTAAATATACCCCCCTTTCCAAACTGGGAAATTGTCTGTTATGTTAGATGGTGATATGTCGGTGACAATGCAATTATTTATATTTTGTATATCCCAGCTGTTGTGAATATTTGTGGTGAAGCAGTCATTTCAAGAAACATGAACAAGATCGGACTGCAGTGAATGTTTCTGTTATAAAGAGGCGCTGTAGCCCCCCAGACCAATGTAATTGTTGAGAGTCCCCTGAAACAGTGAACTGAACGGAGGGGAAATTTAAGAAAAAAATCAAATTTTCCCTCCAGATTTTGTATTTGTGTTAAATTATCAGGCTCTAAGCATAGCCATAGGCATAACAAACAGTTGACAAGGGCTGTAGATAGTATTCGAGTGTAAAATATTTCTCTAAGTGATTTTTTCAGTATAAATTACTTGTCTTTGTTTTAGGCCCACTTTCATCTTGAGTACCTGTAGCAGGATGCTCTGCCTAGAATGGGGTAAACCAACACAAACTATGACTATGTCCTCTCTATTTGCAAATCTACCACTGACCAATAGAAAAAAGGGTGTCATGCAGTTTTTGTTGTTGAAGAGCTCTGAAACCAATTTGACACATCAGTTCCAAAGTTAAACATCCTGACAGTGAGGGGAAGATCTAGTAGAACAGGTAAAATAACTAGAAAAAGGAACAAACCAGTGATACTTCTATTAACTTACCTAAACCTGCTGAGCTGACACAGATGGCCTGGAGACATGTTACTGACAGACATTCTCTTTATACTAAAAAGTGTATAGAATAAAGTCCCAGTTTTTAACAGCAGGATCTACCACACCTCTCCTTGGGGTGTGGATGAAGATTTCTTGCTTCAATAGAGACACTCCTCAAGGTGGCTAAGCAAAAGAAATTTGCCCATGGTAGTGGGCGTGAGTAACATCAATCTGTATTTAATAATGGGTTTTGCTAGCTTTTAAACAATTGCTGTAGCATAATTGCTTCAATATGGCTTAGAAAGGGTTACTACACTATATTAGTAGTTATAGCTCCTATACTGTGTAGTAAATAATTCTGATTGATAGATTTGTTTAATCACTATCATAATAAATATTTGTATTTATATAAATATGTCAAGTTTGTACAAAAGTTCAACTACACCTGTATAATCCTTTATAAATAAACCTTTGGCAAAGTGTGGGGCTAAGGTTGAATCCATCCATGCCTGGGCTCCTCTCTGAGAAGGGGTTTAGAAAGCAAAGCACTGACCTATGTGAATATTCTGCATTTTCAGGAACAGTCTCAACTCACTGTTGAGGGTGTCCTATTTGTGTACAGCCTAGTCTATTTTGGAGCACCTTGGGGAGTCTTTGAATATATGGAATAATTAAATATAGAGTATACAATACTTGAATATATATATATGGAGAATAACCAGATTCTCCGTTCAAAATACTAATAATTGATGTATGCAGATAATGTTTACCAATTTGTTTGGGCACAGCATGAGCTACCCGGGAGAATCTCCAAGTCCGTAACAGTCCAAGGTTTCCACATGAAGGTGGACAGGAATTCATCTAAACCTGTCTCTCCAGTCAGTCCTTTGTTTCATCTGTGCAGAAGGAGGAGCAGTGGAGTTCCTGGACCACGCGGGGAACTCATGACTAAATGCACTGTGTGTGCACTCAGGCACAGCCCTGACACTCAGTCACATTAGAACTACAGGACAGTGATGGGACAACTGAATTTTTCTGTTCTGGTTGGAATATAAACCATGCAGCTTTTGTCATGTGGGATTGAGTACCATGAAGGATGATAAAGTGACAACCCTCCTCAGGAATTTATCATTCCTCATCTGAACAAATTCAACTTTTCTATACCCCTAAAAATCCTGGAGGTGAATGTAGTTCTGAGGGTTTTCTGGGCCCCCTGGAAGCATTCATCACCTTATTTATTGTATATTTTTCTGTCATTTCTTGGTTTATATCTTGCACCTATTATAAATCTGGTTTAAATCCTGGACTGTAAATCAACATGCAGTATTGGAACATACCACATTAAACCAACAAACCAAACAAAAGCCAAACCAAAAGCCAAACACAAACCAAAAAAAATTACAGAGTTGTCCACATAGAGAGCTAGCAGAAGAAATACTCCCCCAAAAGAATGAAACATTGTCAGTTTTCATTAATTGAAACTGTCTATGAGGTTCTGAATTGACATAAGGGGAAAGTAATTTGTCCACCTTATGCGTAATTGAGCATTAGCATGTCTCAGAGAGAGACTGCAGAATCTCTCTCCTTAGTAGGGGTTCCTGTACCCCTACTAAGCAATTGGCTCCATTCAGTGTTTACTATTCTGCATAAGACACTGAATGTGAGGATCTCTTCAAATCGCTTCCAAGCTGATTTATTCTATTTTTCTGTGATTCCATGAGATTTGGAAAAAAACCACAAAAAAACAGGCAGCAAAGAGATAGCCATCTGAAGATAGGAAAGAAAAAAAATTTTTAGAGTTTAAATCTAACTTTTTATTCCTCCTTTTGTTTAAGTCTCAAAATGGGAGCAAACATCTGTGTGGATTTTCTGTTATAGTAAAAATTGACTATTAGCTATAATATTGTATGCAAGGTTCCTTTTATATTATCTGAGACTTGGTTTAGTCCTTTTCAAAGTACATATCCACACTGTATACTATTTCATCTGCTCAAGATGAAAAATGAAAATTAAGAACATTCATCAAAACCAAAAGAAAACAGCCCTAGGAAATAGGAATAATACTGTGAAAAGCTTTGACCTTTGTTTACTTCACCTTTGCAGCTGTAGGACTATAACAGCTTTTTCACAAGCAGTTTCCATGTAATAGAGTCACTTCTTCAGAAAATCTGGAATAACATTATGGTGAATCTAGTTCAAAAGGGACTTTTTTTATCTACTTTACAGGACAGAATCAGGTCCATAAATCATAGCAACTCTAGTCTGAAGGGAAAAAAAGATTTTCCAATGTCATACACATTCTTAATAGAATGAACTGCCTAAGGAAGGTATTTATGAAAACACTACCCAAAAGTGTGAGCCAGAAGAAATCTTCTGTTGAAATTGGAGCAATATATCAAAGTGACAGAAATTAGACAGTGGGGTTTCTTTTAATCAGTGAGTTCTGTGTAATTAAATGTGGAGTAACCAAAGAGACTTTTACTGCAAATAAATGAAAATATAGATGTGTTTACATGTTTGCTATCACATATCTTTGGTAAGAGTGAAAAATAAAATTACAAGGAAGAGAAAAGTGTTTTCTTCATGGGTGAAGCACAATGCTACAGCTTTGGTTTTGCATGTTGCTAGAGCCAGTCAGTTCTCTTTAAGTTAGGAATTCTCTTGTTAGAAAACAAAACAAGGCAGAGAGGTAACACATCATTTCACTTCTGAGATCAGCTAAGGCAGAAGCAAAGCCACAATGGGTCGTGAATACTCCCATGTATTTGATAATTATGGTGCAGTTCACAGGCAAAGTTCAGCGGGAAATAAACAAAATTCATGGAATGTTTCAGTTATCCTTGAAACTCAGAAATAAATATAAGGGAAAAAGTAATTTTTGGCAAAGTGTTAAAAATGCCATGCTCCAAATCATTACCTTAAAAACTGAACAGTTCAGTCATGAGAGCTGAAAGACACAGCAGGATGACAAGCACTGCAGCATGGGAGTAAAATAGATGTCTGTTATTTTATAACATTTTGTCTTGAAGCAAACACCAGATCTAAGGGTGTTTCAAATATAGTCTCTTGAATTGTATGAATCAGTGTAGAAAGCTGATTTATGTAATGAGTTTGATGTGATATTCAAGTATTTCTATTGCTGCTAAAACAAATAAAACCCAGAAAAACATTTTTATATTCAACAAAAATTCAACTTTCATGAGGTCCTAAGACTATAAACCACCTTGACATATGCCTGGCCCTGGAATGCCACCTGATTTCCATGAATGTCTGAATATATCTCACTTCATATTCTTCTAAGGATGATCATGAAACCCTCTAAAAATAATTTTTGTCAAAATTCAAGACTCTGCATTCAGCGTAAATTCCCAAGCCAATAATATGTAAATATCTGAAGACTGGCTGCAAGATTTAACACCTTCTATTCTAGCTTGCTTACAGTGAAGGCAGCTTTCTGCAGTGCTGCTAAATAACCTTCACCTTTCCAAAGTTTTTCCCTTTGCAGCTGTCTGTCTCAATTCCTCTCCAATGACTTGAATAATAATTTCAAAAGAGAAGGGAGATATGCAACATTTTCATACTGATTCATAGGCAGGAAAGCAAATATTTTAGTGCCATCTCCCAAGGGCTAAAGTCTTTCACCTTTACTTATCTCTTAGCTTTGTATGCTGACGATGAAACAATGGTGAGAATGCGAGATAATACATAAATATAAGCTAGGATCAGCCTGGAAAACTGGCAACAACATTCTCTATTCAGACAGCTGTTTCAAAATACTGTTTCAGGAAGTCGGCAGTGATGGATGCCTTTGATTAACTTCTATCCTGATGTTCTCAACAGCTAAAGCAAACTGTAGACTTGCACTAGGATGTTTTCAGCCTTTGTCTATCTCAAAGGACACTATGTAGCTCCTGGTGAAGAACCATGAAGTTTATATCTCACTGGATTAAAAATGTCTTTGAGAATGCTCCAGAATGTAAAGTTGTGTGTGTCCTCCTATGCGTTTCTTGAAATCTTTATAACTGAACAAATCCACCAGCTGGTGTGCATAACACACAGATATAGTGTCCAGTCTCTTTGGAGTACAATTTACCAGGATTTTTCATGGACTGTGGTTTTAGAACACTCTCTTTAAAGGAAAAATCCTATTACCTGGCATAAAAACTTATGATTTTCCAAGTATGAGAAGAAACATCTGCTCTCACAAGCATAGATATCTGAATTTCATTAATCTTCTACATCCCCTCTGGGTGTATTTGAAGAATGCTGAAATAAAAATTTTACAACCTTTATTTAAGAGAATTCTACCCCATCAGAAAATTCTATAATCAAGTTTGGAGTATATTGCCCTTTACCTTGATACTTATGAGGAAAACAGTAAAATTTTTGGCCTTGATTTGAAGACAGTGTGGTCAGGTCTATCCAAAGGGCTAGGAATGTTGAGTTTTCAGTTGTATGTGAATATCAGTGGGAGTTGAACAGTTTAAGAATTATATTCTGTACCTCAGGAATTACTATAGGTTTATATTATAGTTTGAGTCACCACTGTGAATCATTATAGCTTTTTGATTTCACCTGTGCACTTCCCACAGCAAGTTATTTATAGCCCTCAATACCTGCATTTACTTTGCTGTTTGACAGCTTCATTTGTACTCAGATTTTTTAGTGTTGCTACTGTACAGGTAGGTTTGCTGAATTTAATCCACAAGTTGTGTCCTTAGTGGAATTGTCCTAGAGGAAAAGACTTCAGATGAGTTTAACTATGAATCAGATGTAATAGCCTGTGCAAATCTTCCACGTTATCTTAAGACTAAAATGATAATGTGGTATTTGTGGGCAATAGTGCACTTTTTTATGAACAGGAACAAAATCTCTATCAACAGAAATTACAGTTTTATAATATGATTTGAAACCACAAGGGAGTCAGGATGTCTCTCTCTCTCTCTATCTACTTTGGAATCACCTTCTCTGCAAACACAGGCACAGCAAAAAGCCACCATCTGGTCAGAGATACCTATTAACAGGCCCAAGAGAATTGTCTACGTAACCTGGCTAAGATCAGTAAAAGTTCAAAGCCCTATAATATGCATCATAGTGGCAGGAGCGGGAGTGAAATGGGGAAATGAAATAAAGCAATAGGAAAAAAGCCAACATGATTATTTATGGTCATGATGTGTCAGAGGGTCTAAAAACACAGATTTCCTTGAATTGTATTGGCAATAACATTCACAACATATATTTCAATGCCTAGTTTTTTTCCACTTTAATATCTGCTTTAAATGTGCAGGGTTTTTTTTCTTAAGGAAAGTTTCTGTTTGTCTTAGTATGTCTACTAGTGGGATGTTTTTGCTTAATTGATCAAAATAACGTGATATCTATATTCCTGTCGTTTTTATTTAACATTGCATTTATAGGAAAATTCATGACTCCATGATATGTTTCTGTAGCATATCTACAGTCCATAGTAATACTTTTAAGCTTTAAATCTGTTTACAGGCATTTTAAAGCTATGAAGCCTACACAGTATCTTCAATGGTTTCTGCTATTTCTCCTGGTTATTATATATAATAATATATAATATAATAATATATATAATATATAATATAATATATATAATATATAATATAATATAATGTTGTGTCATATTATATTGACACAACATGCAAGAAGTATGTAAAAGATGTTAGCTTTGGTTAAATAATTTTAAAAATAAATATTCTCAGTCAACAGAATTTCATCTTAAACCTACTTCTTAAAAGAAATATTATTAAGCTTAGTTGACTTTCACTAAGAAACACAGCACACTGTAAAAAAGTCTCTAAAATCTTGTTTTCATTAACTGTCATATTCATCAACAAAGAAAGACCTTAGGGAATATATTACAATCATAAATTATGTAGGAGGCTTTTTGAATGTTTAAGGAAGTTGAGGTCTTCTTTACTTACAAATGACAGCTTATATACTTACAAATGACAGCTTATATACATTGTCATACAAAGGCCAGATAGATAAGGTAGGAAGGAACCTCCTTCATTGTTAGAGAGTTCATGATCAATTATTTATTTAGGCAACTCCCTGTGGTTCCTTAGCATATAAACACTTATACTTATTTTTTTGTGTTGCTGTGTGTAGTAAAAGACAGAAGAAATGAAAATTATCAGTAGGATTCAAAACTTTATTTTAAGAACAATAGCTTCCATATCACAATTCAGAGCTTTGATAAAGTAGTGTTCAGAAGAGGATGATGGGATGAAGTCCCTATGATGTCTACTGCTTTATCTAGTTTAATATCATCATAACTTTTGATAAAAAGCTGTGGAGATCAGGCTTTAGGAAGTTCTTGGGGGAGAGAAAGGGTATCAAATGTTCTGACAAAGCCCTCCCTTCCTTTAAGAATTAAATTCAGGATTTTTCCCAAATGTTTTCCATTAACAGCAAAATTGATTAATAAAAACTATTTTTTATTAATTATTTCAGCATAATTATTTTGAACAGCCATGTTTGCAGCACACAGACTACTTACTGTGTCTTGTAATGACTGTAACCTGTTTCTTCATGACATTATTCTCTTTGAAATTTTAGGATGCAGTTCACTCCCTACAGTTACCTGTCAGATTTTGTGCATTGGAATGACCTTGGTTTGTATTCCACCCGTGTAGCTTCTGACACAGAGAACTGTATCAGTATGGACTCATGCAGATATGAAACCAGGACAAGGGGGTTTGTGTTCTTCAGCATGGCAACAATGGGGTATTTTGTCACCGAGCTGCTTAGTTTTTCTTTCCAGAAGCTTTGTCTCTGCAATGGTAAATTCAGACTCCTTTTTTCCATGGTTTTCACATCAGCAACTGTTCTCTAATTGGGTCCTTAGTACAGTCCCTTTCCAGTCTGCCATTTGTCATTACAAAATCAGGAAAAGAGAGTAGATTAATTGCAGTGCCTGCTCTTGACTTATGGCTTATCCAGTTCATTGCACCGATAAGTAATTCCCACAGAGCATTCACGGGGTAAAGCTACATATTTTATGAGGCCACATTCTCAGATTCCTTTAAAAATTTCTATTATCAGATTGTTTACTTACACTATTTTTGCTATGAACAACAGCAAATTCTACATGTTTCATTGTATTGTAAAAAGATAAAATACAATCAAAGCACAGAAGTGTATCCGTGTAGATTTTCACACTCTCCAATGCTTTACATTAATATATATAAATACACATCTTGAGATTGCATGAGATCAATTTTAAGTGTAAGGCAATATAGGAATGGTTCACAGGAACTGTCTTGGGGTTTTGAGGTAGTTTGATTTGTGTGCAATTGTAGAGGTTTATAATGAATCTGGTGGAAAGTTTTGTTCTCACATAACCTTTTTTACTTCCCATTTTCTATGGTAAAAGAATGCATAATAATTTCCTTTTTGTTATTGCCCTCTCTGATCTGACCTTCAAATGTCAGACTTTCTTCTTTTTGATCATGCATATAATATGCACCTTGACTCACTTATGTGAAGCTATATAAGTCAAAGGTCCTTTCATGATTCAAGCTTTCAGTGAAGTAATCATATTATATCCATCATTTACATCGAAAGAGCAGATATTTCATCCAAACTTAACATATTTCCTACTAATGTGAAACAGAAGTGACAGAAATACACAAAAAAATGCAGCTTAAAGCACAAAACAAATGTAATATAGGCTCCTTTTCAGACATTACTGCTTGAGCAAAATTATATTGGATTGTTTAGAAGCTAAAGTAATTGTCTCCCAAGTACGCTTCAGTCTTTAGGCTAAATTGTATTTCATGCTACAAGTGTTTTCAGAAATGGCTCAACGCTTGCAAAATACACTTAGTAGCATTAATCTCTCCAATTATTTTGTGATTGCATAAAAAGAAAAAAACATTTCCTTCCTTGTGTAATTATTTAGCACCAAAGACTGCAAATTATAAAGCATCAGGTGTTTTTAATTTGCTTAATCATCAGTTGCATTTCTCTATATCAGTTGAACGCTTTATGTAACCCAGTAAGAAATGTTCATTTGTTCTCAGGGTAGGTCAGCATAATGTTGTTTCTGATTTTGAAAACAGGAAGACATTAAAGGTAGATGGCTAACATAGGAAGCTTATGCATAAAATCAAATTTTTTTGAGGGATTGAGTATTTTCAAAGACAGTGAAGTTTGTATAGAACTCTCTAAATGACAAAAAAAAAAGAGGGAGAGCTTAGGCAGCCTCATTTTCTCCATCCATTTGGTGGTCTAGATCAGAAACTGCTCGCTTTACTGAAGTAAAATGAGTTACATAGATGCAATATGGTTGTGAATGAAACTCAATTCTTGAATGATTTGAATTTGTAAGTATTTGATTTATTGCTATTACTTCCCTTAAAATTTTTTTACAAGTGCCATGTGTTCCATGAAATCTTGAAAATTATGATCTCTTTTATCATGATAGAGAATCATGATAATCAAGAGTTTTCACAAGAAAGTATTCTTATAGGTCAAAACAACACCTGAAGTTACATGATCAGTAGCAAATTTTCTCCTTATTGGCAGAAGAGGAATGTAAAAACTTAACCAGCTCCAGCTGCTAAGAAGATTGTCCACTTACTTTTTTGACACAGCAATTGTTTTTATTTCATTCTACATTTTTCACACAGCTTGTCTATGGAAAATTTCTCTCAAATAAAAGTTCTTCAGCATCACCAAGCTCTACAAACTGTAAATACCCAATGAATGAAATTACTAAGTAACCAGAGGAGTTTTTTATTTTTAAATTCATATAGCCTATGAGATATACTGGGACGTGGGGTGCCCTGCAATGATACTACATGATGGGATAGAAATGCCAGTGCTTGAATGATTCTAGGTCATTTCCATATGGGATGGAATCTGGGCTGTTCACCACTAGACAAAATTAATATCTTTATTTTCCAATGAAGCTAAAATATCCAGGCTGTTGCAGTGTGCTTTTGGGAATCTCATGCTGAGGATGCCTGGAAGCCATGTACTGAAGAGAATCACACAATTCCCAGCAGTCTCTGGTTTTATGTAACTAACTAGTGCAGGACAGGATTTCACAAGAATCTCCCCCTAGCATTATAGCCAACTGATGTAAAGAGAATGGTTACTGAAGTGTAACAGTCTTTTCCAACCTGCTTTCTCACAGAACTTATTGTTTGTATGGCTCTTCTATCTTGTAAATTTTTAACCAGAAAATGTTGGTACACTTGGTTCTTTCTACCTCTTCCTCCTTTAAACAGAAACTTTTTTTAAAAGAAGGGGGAAAAAACCGACCTATTTGTTAAGAAATTAGTTTCTTTTGAAAGCACTGTGTATTATTTTCCACTGTTGCAGTCTTTATTCCTTATGTTGTTAAACATTTTTCATTTATATTACTTCCACTAATTGTATCCTTGGATTAATGGTTTTCATTAAGAATTATTGTTAAAGTTTTGTGAATGATGACTGATTCCTTTTTCTCTTAGGAAGGAAACTCTGATGAATTTTATCTGAATTTTTGCAATCTCTTTTGAAACACATGTGAGTGACTGTATCATAATAGACATGCCATTACTCAGTTTGTGGAAAATTCGTGCTTGGGGAGGGCTGTGATACCCCAGTGGTTTAAGATTTCCCAGAAATAATAAGCTTGTAGGCAAGAAAGGCTATGTAATTAGTGTTTTTGTCAGAAAGCTTTCTGATGGAAGAATAACTTTAAGCTAACGGTAGGAGAAATAGAGTCTAGATGTATATCCTTAAACTACAGTGAAAAACTGCACTGCTTTAAAGGTTTTGTCCTTTCAAGGTATCATGGCCAGGACATTTACTTCACCTTAAACTGGAGAACTGAGTGTTTGAAATAACAGGTGGAGATTCCTCTTTCAAAATATTCAAAATAATCTATTTTTAAAAACGGGATTTAGGCATTTTGCTATTGTCTTGGTACAGGGCTAATTTTTGCACTAGTCAGGAGGGGGATGGCTAAAACAGGGAGGTAATTGTAAACCACCTCAGTTCATTGCCAGGTGCAGGGAAGGGGGATTTGGGAGGCAGAGAAACTTCCTTCTGGGGAGAAGGGTTTACTTCAGTTGGGCTAGGCTCCCAAGCATTTTGCACATGAATCACACTCTCTTCCATACACTTTCATTCTTGATATCGTTGCCATTGCTGTTCCTTATTGCTTTTTCCAGTAAGTTGTGTCTTATCTTGCTATTTCAACCCAGGATCTTTGCCTTTTTGACACCAATTCATGTCTCAGGCCACTCAAGGGCTGGGGGGGGGGTGGAGGGGCTGAAGATGGCAAGAAGCACTGAGTAAGTGGCAGTGTGGCTTGGAGGGTCTTGGTGGGAGAACTAAATTGGGGAATACCATTCCTAAACCATGAAAAAACTAGGAAACAAGTTAACAAAAGTTAGAAATTGCATCTTACTACTGATCATCTCTGTAAACAATTCAGATATGAATCTTAAACTGGTTTCACAACAACAAAACTAAAAAGGAACAAAAATTACAGGAAACTGTGAATAGTTTCTTTGGTATTTCTTTACATTGGCTCTTTTGGAGTTGCATGGATATGGTGGTTTGACATTGATTGACATTTGGGGAAAGAAGTAAGAAACACATAAGGAAGTGATTTCTTTGAGACAAGCTGCTGGGAGCTTCTTCTGTGCCTGGGACAGGTCAATAGATGGCTAGTTCTGAGAACTGACAACATTTTGTACTAGTTAGAAATTAGATCTGATTCTGTGATGATCTACATTTTAAAAATTACAAGCCCAGGAACCGGCTTTTTTTTTGCTTTCGGATCTTGTTCCTCTCTCCAGGGAGAGAAAAGGGGTAGCTGTGATCTCATGAGAAGCTAGAACAGAGACGGAGATGAGAGTGATCAAGACCCTTTGCCCCCAGGGAGAGAAGAAGAAAACCTCTGTTCCTAGACATGATCACAGAGAAAGATGAAGAGAGCCTTTGCCTTTGAACACCTCTTCCATTAAATAATACCCTATGAGTTCATGGCCCATGGACAGATCTCTAGGAGAGCTGTGAAAATGGGAGGAATTTCAAAATGCAGATTTTTTTCTAGGTGGCTGCTATTCATGGAAATGAAAAGCCACAAGACAACTGTTTCTTGTGGAGAAGTCTCCATGGCATGACAAGAGAAAACTCCTTTCCCTACATGAACTGATGAAAGACAATTGTATAATTGGTACTGCTTTAACATCCCAGGTTTTATCTCTGTGTGGTCAACTGGGAAAGGAAAAACTTGGGCAGGGGAGGAAAGGTGTTCTGGAGGTTTTCCTCTGATGCTTCTTATTCTTCTGGTCCTATTAGTGAAATTTCTTTGTTCTTTTTTGAGATTTGGGCCTGTTTTGCCCTTCTCCTGGTCCATGTCTCAGAGCAAAAGATGAGTGAGTGCACTAGTGATTTTGGCCCGCCCTAAAACCCACCACATTGTTTGATGCACTGACCAAGAAGCTCAAATTGACAAATCTAAACCACTGTAATGGATAAGGAGAGTTTATCTGTAGTTTGAAAGGCATTTTCCTACATAACAATACTATGTGTTAGTTTTCCCTTATCATCAACTAGGAGTTTCCTGCTTCCTTGAAATATGCATTCTGAGAAATAATGTGATTATTTCTTTCTCTACCTATGGTAAACAATGCATTACACCTTACTGAGCTCTATCCTGGGACCTATCTGTTCTGGGAGACTATTAGACTGCTTGCACTGCAACAAGATTGCTCATTTGCCAGGGAGAGTAGACCTTTGTGCATCTGCAGAGAAAAAGGATATGACTGAGAGGAGTTTTATCATGAGAGAAACCAAGCTTTTTAAGGTATAGGGTGAATTACGCAAGAAAAAAAATGGTGAAAATTTCAAATACTGTATCTATTTTAGCTTTGTAGAAGTCCAAGAGATGGCTTACAGTTTCTGTAGTCAAAAAATGGAAGTGGATAACTAGTGGTATATCTTGGCCCAGACAGAACTCTTGAAGGGAATGCAGCAGTCAAGGCTGTGGCAGCAGCCTCTCCAGGGGCACCAGTAGCAGAGATTGATCAGGGCTCTGAATCAGGATAAGGAGCTGTAGGGAAATGGAATGGACTGTGTGCTATCAGTGGGAATGAAGATGATCCTGTCAGGGCTTCACAAGGAACCCTGAAGAGGGAAGATCTGAGCCCTGTGATGCAGGGAAGGAGGGACAGATGCAGACCATGCTTGAAAAAATGATGGATAAAGACTCACGAGGCCTGTGACCTCTGGCAGCAAAAGAACGATTCCTTATCTACCCGCAAATCTGAGCTCACAGGATTAATAATACCTTGTGTAAGGGAACAAGTTCCATTCAGAGAGGCCTCAGAGTGAACTGGGGCATGCACAGAGCACCAGCACATAGAGGAAGTACAGGGTAGTGATGCATGGATGTCCCCTTTTGCAGGGGAACACCCCACATCTGACCAGAGGCCCTAGAGTTCTTTGCTTGTCATGAGATTTGCTGTTTGCTGTTTGGTGACGGAAGGAGTGTTCCAGTGAGACTGCCAAGGGATTCCCAACTCAGACTCCTGTTCATTTTGCCCATGTTTGTCACTTCTGAAGGAGACCTGGGAAGAAATCAGGAGGCCTACAGTAGTCTAGAGATAAAGATAAGGACATGAAAGGCCAAGTGGTGTTTCTCTCAGTTCTGGTACTGAAGGAACAGGACTCAGGTAGGAGTGGATACACACTGCAAGTTAGCAACTGCCTGGTGTCATGGGTGGTGTCTTGGCTTTTTTCAACCACAGGTCCCTCTTTGAGGGCAAGACATGGGACTCACTAGACAGTAATGGCCTAAAAACATCTTTGTCCCAGTCTTGCCTGTCTGTTGAAGAGAATATTAAACCACCATACACTGAGAATGTGGATGATATTTTGCAGGTAAATGAAAAAGTGGAAATCAGGGGTAATAAGCACATGGAACACTGTGATGGGAGTACAAGGGCTTTTGGAAAGGATGAAATAAGCGCCAAAAGGCACTTCTGAAGTTCCTGCACAGAAATGCACACAGCCTGATAAACCAGCAGGAGGACCACATATGATGTCTGTGATTGAAAAATTAACGTGATTGCAATAACTGAGATGGGGAGAGACTTTGTGTCTCAATGGCTGTGGTGGATTGAAGTCTGGATGCAGTCTCCTTAGGAAAGACAGGCAGCAGGGCAAAGGAAATGGGGTGGGGTTGCCAGTGCATTAAGGACCAGCTCAGACACATGGAGCTCTTCAGCTCTCCAGACAGGTGACAAACTTACTGAGGGTCTGGGGGTCAGAAGTAGAGAACAAAGCAACAAGGGCAGCATTTGGGTGAGAAATTATTACGGACTGCCTGACCAAAGTGAGCAAGTGAACAAAGTCATCTTTTTTGGGCTTAGATGACAAAATCCTTCCTTTAATATGCTACACAAGGAAATCGAAGGCAAACTCAACCTGCAGCAGCATAGGGAATGGAGCGGTTAAGTTCGGTGTTTCATTTACTGCTGTTAGATATGATAGACAGTAAAACTACAAAATCAAAATGTACTAGAATGTTCTAGAATTCTTGACAATTTTAATATAATTGTTGTTTATTCATATTCATATGTTAGCTTTCTTTGGAAGTAGGATGCTAAGATAATAGAGTTAATATCATAAAACAGTTTTACTTTATAAAAAACAATATCCTGTGAGTAAATTTTTCTCTTCCCATGCCAATTTTTTTGTACGATGTTAACATGACCATTGGACAGTTAAGTCTATTCTATTCTCGACTTACATCACACCATTGTTGATGAGAAAAGGTTCACTTTCTTAAGCTCTGAACTTTCCATTTCCTTATTAAATAAAGCAGAAACTTCAACTTTCCTAATGCAAGCAATATTTACGTTATTATATTCCCAGGGATTTTACATAAATGATGACAGATATTTGGAGATACTAGCAAGTGGTTAGATCTCAAATTAGATGAGATTAACTAGCATTTGCTATAAATTCTGTCACATATAGACCTCCTAATCCTATGCATTGAACGAATCAAAACAAATATTCTATTTCTGCTCCAAAAATCTAGTACAAGAAGTAGATATAACAGACATATGTACACCTTGAAAATTAAATAAAACAATTCTATAATTAAATAATATCTTGAGGGGGACTATCTAATTTTTTCATTAGTTGAAGCATTTGCCTGTTATATGCATTAAGTGCATTACAGAATTTTGGAAGGCCATGAATTTTTAACATGTCAAGTGCATATTTGTCCATGTGTCTCCCCTTACAACATTGTTCCTGCTTCTCCAGTAAACTAGTTTAAGAAGCTGAAGTGTTGTGATCTGTCAAAAAATGCTATAATGTTCTTTATTTGACCATATTTTTATTTAGTTTGGTCTCTTGGGAAGAGAAAAGAGATATGAATTCTGAATAATCTGAGAACCACAGGATTATAGTAATTATTTGACCACATTTTCTAACCATTTATATTTATTTTTTAAAGCTTTTGCAGCAAATGAAATTATTTTTTACCAAATATGAAATGCATTATTAAGAAAGCACCGAATTATTTCCATTTTGACTTTCTCTTTAAATACATCTACTATCTATAATTCACTGATAAATTTGTTTAAAATTACACTTATATTACTTATTAAATGTCTGTATTTTTAGGAAAATACAAAATTTTCTGTTAATATATTTCTTTGAATATGAAAAATTACATGCTGTGAAGTTTTCAGTTTTAAGAGGATGCCAGTGTAAATCAAACCCTGCAAATTTTTTAACAATTAAATTCAAAGGTAAATGTTTATATCCTTACAGGCGTACAGTATCATATTGTAATAGAAATGGCAAAAAATAGTTATTATGAAAATGCTAGAAATGCCATCTGAGTTAGAGCAGTGGTGCCTGCCACAGCACTTTGCTGCTGGCACCAATAGCGGGAATAGATGACAACGGTGTTGCAAGCACCAATGGAGTCACAGTAAACAACATGAGCCTGCCTAGTGGCCTCATACCTCCAGAGCCTGCATAAAGCATTTTCACTCCCTTTGGACACGTCAGATCTCTGAACTGATGACTGGTTCTGAGCCTTGGGTATCAGCTCTTAAGCTACTGCAATTACTATGCCCTGTTTTTAAGGAAAACCAGCTTTGTCTTATATTAATATTCAAATTAAGCTGTGTTAATTTGTTTGAAAGCTGGGGGTTCAGGGACCAATTAACAAACAGTTCAGATATTCCTGCCTCAAAGGTGGTACTACCAGTTGGAAGGGTTTGACAATTGGAGGTTATATTGCTGATATCCTTTACCATTTCTCAGGAATCCGGGCTAAGCCATTTAAAGAATGCAGCCAATTGTTAATGCATTAGTATTTATCTCTCATAACCTTCATACTAGCTTGTTTGTTCTACTTGTTGTTCAGGGAAAACTGCTATTCATACAGGATTAATGATAAAGTGCTATGTAGGTGACAATTTATAATCCATAAAGAAGGTTGCTTTTGTTATTAAAGATGGCAATATAATCTAAAAATGTAAATGTAAAAGCAACAGAAAAACTACATGAGTGTATGAACGCCAAACTGCTTAATAGAATGTTTAAGATGAAGGAAGTGCATTTTTGAAATAGTTTCAAAAGCACCCTTCAAATTTGCTCTCACATGTTAATAATAATTTGTGTACCAATTCCTAAGTCTTTTCTAAGACAGAGTCTGCCTGAAGCTTGCTTTGAAACCTGGGGGTCTTGCTTCTTGGTTGTGTGTATTTTATTACCAAGTTTCATGTGGAGAGGCATATTTATTTCATAATTTCATTTTTGATTGTTTATTGGAATAATCTCATCATTTTCTGATGATGTGTTTTGAACAAATGAGAAGATTAAAATGAAGTTTCATCATCAAAGTCTTGTGATTTCTAGATGCCAGACAAGTTTTGAACAAAAACCAGAACCAAAGTAACCTGCTTGGCTATTACTTGGCAGAGAAAGACTTTACAGAATCATTCAGGAATTACTGCTTTAAAAAAGCTGTTTGAAAAGCAGGATTTTTCATTAAATTCTTCCATTCAATACTTTATTTTTAACAAACACAGACTTCAGCAAGTACACTTCCTCTCTCTGTTAAGGGATTACATTTGCAATCAACATAGGTAAACTTACAAGCATAACTGAAAAACATGAACTAAGCATGGATATAAAATTTAAGAAAAAAATATTTTTAGATCATGATTCCCTATCAGTTGGATGTAGTAAAGGGTCTGTGGGGAATTTCAGTGTAGAAATCCAATGTTAGACAGGAAGGAGCACTCTAGATTAAGTGTCATCTAGAAAAAAAAAAAATCCAGTGTCTCTTAATTGGGTGTTTCTTGCTGGGGTTTATCTGGATTTTTGAAGTAAGCAGACAGTCAGGTATTTGATATTATTTCTGTTTTTTGAATTTTTGTTTAGGATGCATTTGCTAGCTGTCTGAAAATTCCCCTTTCCTTTTTCCCCTCTCCTCTCTTTTATTAGATCCTCAGAATAGGAAAATGTTTTGCTGTTATTGCCTAAAATAAGGCTACCACCTAATAGGGGAATGATTGTCTATCAAGATGATGCTGTGAATGTTTCTTAGCATCCTGTGGAAAAGTGCATATCTAGGATTTCTGAAATAAAGCAGCAGTTAATGACTTTTTTTTTTAAATCCAGCCTCTTTTCTACTTGCATTAACCCAGCTGCAAAGCTTCAAGTGCATTGATTTGTTTTGTGAAGAGCGTTGTCATTTCAGTGGTGTTCATTTCAGCTGAGATTGTCCTTAGTAGCTGATGGGTTTTTAATGTTTTAATTATCAAGTGTTTGCTGGTTACTGTCACAGACTGCCATGTAATAGAGTGCATTTAATCTTCATATTTGTATGCAATGGAGACCACGCCAATAGGCATTAGCATTTTGCAGCTTTGTTCTTGTCTTAAAGGAACTATTACCTATTCGTTTACAATTTATTCCTTTACTTGTGTATTTCTACTTTTTTTCCATTTTTTTCTATTGTCCATAGTATCGCAAGCAATTGGTCCTTGCTTTTCCCAATAACTTATTTCTCTCTGCAACCTTGCCTTTCTGTATTGATTATGTGCCACTGGCACAGTAAACTGCTGTCTACAGTGGAAGATTTGGATGTACAGACAAATTAATTCACATGAGCTGGACTTGGACTGGTATTGTGAGGTTGGGAAACAAAATCAGCAGCAACTGACCTTGTCTTAATCTCCAGAGGCTTTCTTTGCAGCTGGTGAAGGAAAGAGAACAGACACATCCCACAGCAATTTCAAAGCCATGGGCTCCCTTTCTCTGTTTTCATTCCTTCACTCATTTTCAGGAAAGCACACAAATTAGTTTCCTGCTCTGAGCTGCATTTACAGACACCTCAGGCACTGTTCAAAGGACTGGAGATCCTCCTTGAGCTGAGGGAGAGCTTTTCCTTCTCTCTCTCCTCCCTCCCTACGTCCCTCCTGTCCTCCTTCTACTCTTTGCGCTCCATAAATCAGCAATCCCATGGAAGCAATAGCCCTAGACTGCTCCACTTCGGGCCTAAAAGCTGAACTTATTTTTTTGTTCTTTATTTTATTTTTTTTTAATTGGTGTTTTCTACTCTTTAATGCTGTTTCTTCCCATCTTCTTTCTTTCATAACCAATGGAAGCAAAAAAAAGCCCACTTTTTAAATCTTTTTTTAAATCAGTTGGGAGAAACACTGTTTCTGTATCCAAGACAATTAAATACCCATCTCCATGCTAACAAACGCATAAATCTCTGGCTGTTCTCCCAAAGTTTATTTTATTTTATTTTATTTTATTTTATTTTATTTTATTTTATTTTATTTTATTTTATTTTATTATTTTATTTTATTTTATTTTATTTTATTTTATTTTATTTTATTTTATTTTATTTTATTTTATTTTTTATTTTATTTTATTTTATTTTATTTTATTTTATAATGTATTATTTTATATATATTTAAAATACATATATAAAATTTTATATATTTTAAATATATTATTTTAAAATACATTTTATTTATTTTAGGAACTTGTCTGTGTTTGATTTTTTAACCTCAACACTTTTGATGAGGTTGTCCTGCCAAGACCATTTTTAATTTAGATTTCTATTTGCAATAATTTATCCTCTTAAACTGTTTTGGTGGGTCAAAGGAAAGATACTGTACATATGGAGCTAAGATTGTGTTGGTTGTTTTAAAGTAGTAATTTTCTAATTAGATACTAAAAATTTGTTTTATTCCAATCCTGCCAGTATGATGTCTTCTCCCAGGTAAAAAGTGCCTCTTACTTACCTCTACAGATGTAGGTCTTGGGCTTGGTTTGACAGGTCTTTGTAGGGATCTAGGGGCTCAGACTCACAGTGGTGAATTAGAAAAATCAGCTGATGTCCTCCAAACATTTTTGTAGCATTCATAGCTAAGTGATCAGGGAACCTGTATCCACTCTCATATAGTGACATTTTCAAACAAGAAAGATTTTGAAGACTTATCATTTACCTGGAGAGCAAAGAAGTACCTTTATTACATGTGAATTGCACAAAAATATTCAGGGTCTGTGAGCTGCAATCTTTCCCTGAAGCAAATGGAAATTCTGAGAGCTGAAACATAAAAAAAATTAATCAATCTATTGGATTAGAATGCCCCTGACCTACTGTCCAACATTTATATTAATGAAGGTTGACAAGTTGCTTTAACCCAAATATGTGTTTGCTTTTAGGTAATTTGCAAATAGTGCCCACACATTTTAAGAGTGCAACACAGAAAAGGAGAAGACTATTTTCGGATCTCTAATTTTTTTAACTGTTCTGCCAGTGCCATCTGTGGTTTGTGCATTGGGATTTCAAAACTCAGCATTTCTGATAGGGATAGCTTTCTTCTTTGTTGACCATCTGTCACAGGTGTAGGCACTAGAACACATAATATTAATTTTCTAGATTAGAAACTGCAGTTGGACTGGCATGCTTGTTTATTACTGTCTGCTTTGGACCCATGTCTTTCTTTTTATTTTTTTTCTTTTATTTGGTGACATTCAGAAATTAACTTGTGGATCTCAGTTAAGTCTCTAAAAAAAAAAAAAGGAAAATGTTACATTAGGTTCCCATTGATTTATGAAGCAGAAATGTTTGCAGGAAGAAGTCTTGAACAGCTTGTTTGTTCAGCTCAGCAGCAGGGACAGTCTGCAGATGATTAGTTCCACTCATGCCCATATGTGTCATGGCAGTAAATACTGATTATTACAAATGGGTTTGTAGGAGATTAGGCTAATTGAACAAAAGTCAAAAGCAAATATATATTGGTGGTTTGAAAATGTGTAAATATAAGGGATCTGCTTCATGTTTGTATTATTGCTTCTAAAAGGAGCAAAGGTATGCAAATACATGCAAAAATCTCTCTAGGGTATTATTGGTTATCATGTGTCAAAGTTTTCAATTTTAATAAGCTGTCTCTTTAAGACAAAAAGAAAGGAGCAGATTTCCAAAAGTACCATATACTAGAGAGACCTTAAGAGTGTGACAGATTCATTTCATGGACTTTTGAGGTTCCAAAACTGTGTATGTATTCCATCATGGGGCTAAAATCAAATGTGCTCTAATGCCTTTATTAAAATGGATAGCTGGAAAGAATGGTTTTGTTGCCCCTGTACAGGTCAAGTCCTTGCTATTGCTTCTGCCTATTATTTTCCATCTTTTCAGGAAATAACAAGTCAAAACAGATATGATTTCTTAGAGAATTATGGGTTTTTTTAATGATTCCTGTGGTACTGTAAGCAAGCAACTGCTTTTTATGTTGCCACTTCAGCCACCACACAAACCGTGCAATCATAGATTTGTATGTAATTTCCAAGAGTGTTTATAATGTAAAGGCTATATCAGATTTTGAATCTTTGGGTCAAGGCCTCACAGTGCAGATTGAAGTACATAAACTGTAGAAATTTCCATTAAGAAGATTAATAGTTGTATGTATAACTACAACTCCACTAATGTCATCTATGGGTCCTAATCAAGGGCTGAAATCCTCAGCAGGAAGTCATAGTAACTATGTCTTCCCTCTGTAATTCTTGAAGTTACCATCAGCTTTGTTAATATGAGGATCTTGCCTCATACACCTCAGGAGGATGTCTGCAGTGACAACAGTCAAGAAGTGTTAACATTTCCTCTGAAACCGTCTTTTGTGCACTCATTTTCTTGGATATTACCATGGAAAATGCACCCTCCTTTAAGCAACTAGGTTGATTTGTGTTACTCTGCTTCAGAATTTAGGGGAACACACATAAGTAATAACTGCTTGAGTCTGTGGAGAGTTGCATCAAGTTGTTCAGATATGCATTCCTTCTCTTTCTCCACAAATTTAGCCAGAGAACTTGAAGACAAATAATAAGAATTTTAAAAATTAGCAGTCGGTAGTTAATCGTGGCTCTCTTACACTGTTGACCTGGCTGAATGACAGGTTGCAAATAAATTGATAACTTTTTATTAAAACTGTAAAATGTTAATAAATGGATTAAAGTTCTGTGTGTTTAGAGTGTAGAACATAGAAAGCATGTATGTATGCCTACTATTATGTATTAGTTCTACTAAATATCATCACAACTCTTCCTTTGGGAAAACAAAAAGAAAGAAAAAGAAAAAAAGAAAAGTTCTCTGTAACTCTGTTTAGTCATATCCAAGAAAAAAGAGAAATCACTCTATAAAGGAGTAAAATGAACAGTTGTTAGGGTGAGCAGAAAAAGATAGTGTTTATTTTGTGAGATAAAACTGGGAGCACTTACTCTGTTCAGTCCAGAAAAAAAAATGGACGTATAGAGAGTAAAGGTCTGTTATCAGGAAGTACAGAAAGCTGCAGAATTGGCAAGACACAGGGAAGAAAAATTAGGTGTTGATTACAAACTACTGCCTCTGGTAGAGAGCAAAGGGGTATCTAGAATATTTCTTAATACTGTAATTGTTTTGTTTGTTTCTGATAGAAGATACTAATGTTTTCTGTTTGGTTGGGTTTTTTTCTTTCCTTGTTTTTGGAAGATTTTTAAATTGCTTGGAAAGTTTACTAGAATCTTTCTTGCATGTTTTCAAATTCTATAAAAAAATTTGTAAGTGATCAACACTTTTTTTCTGATCTTTACTAAAACTTGCTTCAGAAGTGAGACATGAGTTTTTAACTCCCAGAAGGCTTTCTTCACAAATTCACCATTCACTTTCTCAGCTGTATTCAATGTTTGGACAAGAGACTTCCAGCAGAATTTTTCTGTTCAAGGAGACAAAATGACTACAGAAGAAGATAGGACCTTTATGGTAAAGGGATGTTTGACTGTGGGACTCTCCTGTGGTGAAGATCAGATGAATACTTGTCTTTTTATCATCTTAAAAGTTGAGATAAAACTCCTTTTTCCATGTGCTTAATATGTGATTGAGTAGTAGGGAACATCCTCAACTGTATAGCAATACAAGGGATGAAGAAAAAAAATTCATAATCTCTGAAGACTGACATTTCTAACTGTGCATCTAACTGCTTAAACTTCATATTACTCTTTTATATCTGATATTTCTGAAATGTTGCCTTCTGACATAAGATGAATGAGCTGATCTCTGTAAATTTAAAAAAAATTAAGTATCAAGTACTCTTTTCCTCAATTTCAAAACATCAGACTTTGTGTGCCAGCTAATTTTTGTGGTTTCAGATAGAATGCTGTTTTGTTTTGTTTTGTTTGGTTTTTTTTCGTCTGGGAGTAGCTGAGGGAATTTCCTATTTTTTGTTGGATAATCCTAGAATACTTCTCCTCTCATAACTATATAAAACTATATAATATGGCCAAGAGCACTGACCTGATGCTCCTTGAACTCTAGGAAGTTTGGTGCCTAAAAAAAACTGTATGTCTTTATATTTGTCCACACTGAATTACAAAAGCAAATTATTGGCTTTACTCGTGCAGAAAAATACTTGTCTTCTTTCTTGCACTGCTTGCTCCCCAGTTTAGAATGGTTTTGAAATGTCACTCTTTTATTTCTCCTTTCTGCAGAATTTTGAGATCTGCAGAGAAGAGTAAGACAAGCTACACAAAGATGTCAGGATGGAATGTGGTGCTGCAGGCTATGTCTCAATTTAAAAAAAAACCCTGGGTACTAAGCAGGCTTCTTGCTCAATTTCCTCTCTCTCTTGGACATAACTAGGTTATTGGAGGGTTGTTGTACAGTAGGAAATAGCTTAGAAAAAACTTTGATGCCTATAGCTATTCCACAGTAAAATAGTTCTATCATCAAAACCACATTTGGCATTCTGTAATGACCATTAATGAAATTAAACTTAAAGTGATGGAAAAAACTTGCATGCTTATGCATTGGTTGAAGATTCTTTCTTTATCTTAAGTAATATGACCAATTTGGAGAAAAAAGTGATACACGCTAACTATTAGAAAAATTGTGCAACTTTTTTTTTGGAGAGGAGTGAGAGGAACCAAGATGGTGTTGAGTCTCCCTTCAAAATTTGTGCTGTTTATTGGGTTTTTTTTGTTTTGTTTTTTGAACCCTACTTGTTGATAATAAAGGCATTCCAGAAAGTATGAACTTCCTTTCCTTCCTTTCATTTTCTTTAAATTTTCCCTACAAAGGTAGATTCTTCAGAAGGTGAAGTGCAATGAACTCTTCTTTTATACTTTATGCAGTGTCAGCCTAGCTGGCAGCATGTATGTAATAATTTGTGTCATGCAGGAAACCCATAGGAAAGAGCTTATTCCAGATCTGGAATACCTAGTGTAAAACTCTAAAGCAGAAGTTGCATCAACCTTCAGTCAAACATATGTACATTTCCATCTCTTCTTCATCTCTGAAGTAGTCTTCACACAACCCTTGTTTTATGTCTGCATCCATTTTTCTATTATCCATTCAATATTCAATAGTTTCTAGACTGCTGTGCCCAGATTACTTCTGCTGATTTTCCTGCAAATTCAGTTTCACTCATAGTGTAAACATGGGTGTTTGAATAATATAATCATCTAGAAAGTTCTCCGAATATGACTCCTAAAATAAATTAAGATAGCTGAAACCCTTGGGCGCTATGCAGAAAAATGTTTAATGTTTATAAAGTGCCTAACAGGTGATTAACTGCTAATATGTCTACTCACAGCCCTGGAGAGGGTTCAGTTATAATAAATAAGCAGGATGTGGCTGTCTATTCCAGGCTTTTTTTGTTTTGTTTTTTTGAACTCAGGTGAAATGTGTACCTTCTATGTTTCAAGAGATATCCTACAGATAGGTCAGTTATTCCAGCTGTTGGAGAGGCAGCAAAGGCTCAAATCTCATGGCATTTTGAAGTTTCATTATTACTCATTACAAAAATTATATGTATTTTTGAGATCACCATGAGCTTTATGCAAGCCTCAGGGATTTCATATCATTGCTTGAAATGATATTGCTTAAATCTAAAAATTTATCTGTTGCCTTCCTTCAGTTCTTGCTCTTTCAGTTAATAATTATTCTTTTTAAAGTTGATTTAACTTGTAATGATTCAGTATTGAAGAGATACTTCCAAACTCTAAAATAAAATTGGCCAGCATAATATTTGATTAGTTATAATGGGGAGAAAAACTGAACTTTATATTGTTGGATAAATGCACAATTGCTAAAGTTTATTCTTTCCGGACAGACATATATTTGTTGGTTATGCTTTATAATAAGTGTTGGGAGGAAAAGAAAAATGGAAGTACTCATGTTTACCACACTATATTTATAATTAATTCATTAGGGCATCATTATCACTGAATAGTCTCAGCTGTCTTGAAATGATATATCCCAGTGCAGCATCTCTTTTCATCCTTTGTTCTATCTGCATGGTTAACTCTCCAGTAATACCAGTACTCTTGCCATGTGTATGAACTGAAAAATCAATCTGGGAATTGATTATGAAATGAAAAAATGAAATATTACATAAAAATTAATCATCCTGACCAGCAACAGGACATCTTGTGCTCAGTGACCACTGCCGGCATCCAATGGCTGAATGAAAGAAATGGTTTGCCCCTAAATTCTGCCAAGTTGCCTTTGCCTTCATGGTGAAGTTTATACATTTGTTTAGTTGTGTTTTTTTCTGAGCTGTGAGAAAATAAGGATCTCAGAGGCTATCAAGAGATTAATTTCCAAGATTTATTAGTGTACTTGCACTGCTTAATTACTTTTGGCTAAAAGATTCTGTGGTAAAAGTTAATATAGTCATTCCTATTTCTGACATCTATACATATTCTTTTTAAATTGCTGCAAGTTATACAAAACCCATTATTATATGTCTTTTGAAAAGGCCCTCTGTATGCCTGATACACTATATTGGCTACAAGATCAAATTATTAAGTCTATAAAATAAATGGTGTACGATATCTCTTGTTCAGCTCAAAACATAGAAATCAACTTTGTCTTCTGGGCAAGTTTTTAGCCCAAGCAAAATCTGTGTCTGTTTCCAGGATGGAGCTTTAATTCCAATACCGTGCTAGGAGGAGAACATTCTATCAGTCATAGTAACAAAAACAGTCGTATTTCCTTGTGGGAAACAGCTCCTGCAAAACAGGCTAAAAGAGTATAGACTCTTTATATGTGCAAGTACAAGAAACAGCTGGTTTGAGAAGATTCATTCAGTTTGAGAATCAGCTCTCATTCTGTCTTTGCATTGTTCTTGTAGGACTAAGAACTTCAACATTTTAAGAAATAGATCTGGAAATGTAAAATATTAAAAATGTATCTAGTTTTTATGTAGATTCATCATTGCCTGAAGCAATTGAGCTTTACTGCAGCTTTTATTTTAATATTTTTTATTGTAACTGAGAAATTACTACATCCATTCTTCAGTAAAAAGCTTCCCATTCCAACCATACACATCTATTCTGTAACACTGAAAAAAGGTAGTATCTTTAAATCAACACTTTCCACAATTAATTTAGTGAGCTTTTTGAAGAGACTCAAATAGTTTTCTAGTCGTCTTTCAAAGTCTCTTCCAGACTAATTTTATTTTATAGGTGTAGGAAGCTATTGTGAATACAAAAGTCAGCATTAAGAAAATCTATGCAGCAGCCCAAAAACTCAGGGTAGAAAGGAGATGCATTGCATATAGTTCTGTGTGGGCATAGAGAAAGAATTCCCTAGAGAAAAGTACACTCCATTCCATATTAAAATACATTTCTGTCTTTGTTTCTTTTTTGACCTCTCTGGATTTCCTTGCCTCTTACCCTTCTAATCTCTAACCGCTCTGTCACCTGTCTGCCCTGGTCCATTTATTCTTTGTGCTTAGTTTATCACTCTGTGTTTGTTGTCTTACCGTCAGACACTCAGTTGAGACAGCTGGAGAGGAGAACTGTAAGAGAGAGCCATAGCAGTGTATCTCCAACGCACAGCAATGAGGGGAGGAGCCAGAATACAGAGGCTGGAGGAGTCTTCTGCCAGGGCACTGAGGTGTGTGACAGCAAAGGGCAGTGTGGTGGCTTGCATGCGCCAGGCACATGGAGACATTGTCACCTGAGAAGTTGTCAGTGGCACTGGGTAGGGTGGGCAGGTAGAGGTTAAAGAGCTCATATTCTGTTAATGTGGATTAATGCAGGGCCAGTCAACACTATTGGAAAGCAATAACTATTGGAAAAAAAAAAAATCCCCCTTGGTCAAATAGAGCATGTAGGAAGATAAATACTGTGTCATTCTAGTTTAAATAATTTATTTTTTTTTTTGTAATTTCATAGAACACTTCATTAACATTCAATATTAGGTCAATATTATGCCAAAGGGAAAAGTGCACACCTGGTAATTACTGTCCTATAAACCTAAATGCTAAAATTAATGTGGAAGTTTTTAACAAGAAGCCAGTAAGAGTCAAAGGCAATATAAATTACTATTTCTTAAGTAAATGAATACTGGAAACTCAGAATGACAAAATTCTCTGAATTTACACAGTTCAATTGAATCTTTTGTCTCATTACAAAAAAGGACAGGAGTCTAATACATTTAAAAATAATGATTAAGAAATAGGTCTCAAATTGCACTGGATTTTTATCCCCTTTTATTATCCACTGCTTCCTATGAGTCATCATTCTTTAATAATCAACAAGGAAAACAAATTAAGCAGCATATTAATGTAATTACACAAAATAGGGCATGCATATGTTCTTAGATTTACAAGCAAAAAATGCATCTTTTTTAAGTGTTTCAATAAGAAATGTTCCTGTTAAGGGATTAATGAATTGAACAACTGCCTCAGTATATTATTAAAAGCATTACGTTTTATTCCAAAATATTTTAATATTTATCCTCAATAAGAAAAATCTACATGGTATGCAAAATGAAAGCACATAGGATGTTTTATTTTCATGTTACATACTCTCAGTGTTGAACTTATCCTGTATGACTTATTCTCCATTACTCCTATTCCTGTATTGCATGTCACAATATTTAATAACAGATTCACAGGCTGTATTACAATTGAAATTTTCTCTTTCTTTTTATATTGGCTTTGTTGATCTGTTGGGTGTAAATATCTTCCATCTGACCATAATTGTTTGTTTAATGCTTTAATGTTATGTACTGGAGGAAGATGGTTTCTAATCAAACTGCAATACCCTTGAAAATGTGTTGCAAGCAAAGTTTTGCACTTTACATTTTCAGCTGAATTGTTGTTTGGTTCTTTTTTTTTTGAGGTAATTAGCTCCAGTGGTGTTGCAGCAGATCATAAGTAATGGTCAATGGTGTCATGGCCAATTTGGATCTCTCAGCTTCCTAGGACAATGTACTCTGTGAATTAAACTTTATTTTTTGAGCTCACTTGTAAAGAAACAAATACAACACCTAAAGGGCTCCATTCCATTTGTACAGAGTTGTCTGATATCTGAATTCACTGATTCATCACTTAATCCATGATGTTTCTACTACAGATATTCTCTAACCCACAGCTTGTGTACCTATGAACAAAATAGCTACCAAGCTGATGGTAAGGGTGCTCATCCTTCCCCATCATAGTGTGGGTTCCCTGTAACACACTGAGAAGCACAAAACCTTCAGCATTCATGTTGCTGCTGGATCTGCTTCAAAAAGTCTTTTGGATAAGCTGATATACTTTCCAGCTTGGAAGTTTGGTCTATACATTTTCCTTTAGGTAGCAGATTCTGGAGAAACTGTCGGAAAACCGATACACAGGATTATAGCTGCTGGAAACAGTAAGCACAGGTGGTATTGACTGCATAATGACCTTTTGCCCTTCCTGGCCATGGTCCTGACTACATGTTGCCCCCACCTTGACATAGTGGTACTGCTCCCAGCTTACCTCAGCCCTTAGCACATGCTGCATATTAGCCAAAATCTATGCAGGAGTTCAGAAAATTGTCACACTCCTGCCGCATGATTTCCAAAGTCTTGTCTATGTAACAAATCCAGCAGATAGGGGATGTAGCTGTTTTTGCAGTACGATTTTTATGCAAAAGAAAGATTTCTGGACCAAAGAACAAATGTGCATTTGACTTGCCTTCTTTTTCCAGGAACACAATATAATATCACAATCCATTTTTCCTCAGAACACTTTTTTTTAAATCTGATTTTTAAAAATCAGTTATTTAAAATAGAATTATTCATCTATCAGAATCTGGATTCCTAGTGTTTCAAAATCCTAGAACCATGCAAACCTATTACAGTATTTTTGCTCATGGAAGTAAAATTTATAAAATTCTAGTTTAAAATATTTGCAAATAATGACAAATTTCAGAGAACTTTAAGAGACTGCTAGGGAGCCTTATCTCTAAAAATTTTGAAGAAGAGTCAACAACAAATTAAAAATCATTAGTCATACAAAAACTATAAGCAGTTATAAGGTAAAGAATCTCTGGGCATTGATTAGGACTGATAATATCATTCCCTTTGTAGGCCACACAAGAAAGAAAGGGGAGCTTCTGTTCTCTTTCAAATTGCACACAGTTTAACTTTTACTTTGGGGAGCCAGAAATGATCATATCAGATCTTCCTTCAGTTGAATAGCGAACAAAAATTAATTGAAGCTGTAGATTTGATTTCCTTCCTCCCCATGTACCTTTAATTGCAAATACCAATCACTCCATTATTCCACATGGTCTATGTCAGTTTAATATACAATTTTTTCAAAGTGTCATAAGCTATTAAGGCATAAGTAGCATGCAAAGATATTACAGAGAAGACATAAAGCTTGTTCTTTAATTAGGAATTCCGCAGGTTGGTTTTGGTGATGTGAGGGGTTTTGGTGTTTTATTTGTAAATTTATTCTCTCCTTGATGGAAAGACATACAGAAGAAAATATTTTAAAAAGATGGCTGTACATGTAGGAGCTAGAAGGAGGCAATTGCATGTACAGCAGGAAGGTAAAATGAAAGATCTTTCCTCCAGACCTCAGTTTCTCCTCTCTTTCTATAATAAAAGGAAGAATGAACTAGTTATATTTTCCTAAATTTGAGTAGTAATATTGAGGATACACAACTGCAGATTAAAACTTTGCACACTAAAAAGAGAACTGAGCAGACCAGAGGTTTTGCAGCTAAAAAGGACAAGACTGTGTGAGGGATAAAACATTTTTTGAGTACTCGGCAATATTTTTTACTTTGATGTTTTACTACTTCACTTTTTATACAGTTACTTATATGGTATTACTCAGGGATTTTAATGAGAGAATTCTACCCCAATAGTTTAATTCAAAATACATTTAATTTTCAAAATTTTAGAATGATAGGTTTCAGCTGTAGCATTTAATGGATTTGTATGCTTTCTTAGCAAACTTGAAGATAACCATAGTATTTATGAAGAGCTTCACCTGCTTCCAGATTTTCCTCTCACCTTATAATCAATATTAGAAGCAGATTTCATTTTCTACTACAGTGATCTACTCCTATCCCTCTTTTGTCCTTGATCTTCTGTTTAATTGGAAAGGAGTGTCCTTCAAAAAGAAGCTTCAAAGTCCACAAAATGCCACTGCCATGAGGAACAATATTTAACAAGCTGTATCTTTGAGTATGGAATTCAAATGGACTGAAAATTTCACCTTTTTGAATGCATAAAGTGCAAGAGAACACCAGCTATATGCCTTAAGATTATTAACATTCATTCTGAATAAGTATTTCATCAAAGTTTATTTTTGCCTTCTGTAAATAGAAAAATAAATAAGGGCATTTGTTTCTAATTAAAAGTATTTTTCAGGAGTCTTTTAAAGCTTCCATGTGTATAGTAGTACCACCCACAGAAAACTGTATTGAAGTATTTAAATTGTTTTGTTGGACACTTAAAGTATGAATGGAATTTGCCTGTAGCAAAAGTTATTATGTGATGATTCAAATACAGATTGTTGTATAATATGTATAAACAGTATAAAACTCTTTCCTGGGTAAGCTTTAAGTATGTGGCATTTCATTATTCATCCAGCTATTTAGGTATATATTTTTCAAGGATGAAATATTTCTATGACACTATCTATAATTACGCCACTATTTGTTTAGAGCCTCTACAGCTGTTACAAAAATTTCTGCTAATCCTATATCCTCATGAAGAAACCAAGGATTTTGTCATCCCATTGATGGGCTCTAGGTGGAATAAGGACATAGATAAATAAAGAGGTGGATAGATAAGATAGATAGATAGATAGATAGATAGATAGATAGATAGATAGATAGATAGATAGATAGATAGATAGATTAGATAGATATACTTATGTAATCATGTATGCAATTTTTTGGTTACAACATAAGTTTTAAGACTGATCTCAACTTGCATTTGACCCAGGACTCATCCTTGTTTGTCCAGACCATGATTTTTTAAGCTTGTTGTCACTTAATTGTAATAATTTAAATTGTGGGTAATCTTGTGCTCAGTTGTATGCTGTCACACAATCCAAGTGTCAGCTAGGACTGACAATTTATTTTAAATACTTTCATTCTGGATTATTACAGGTTGCTGTTGTGAAATTTCTCTGATTTTTCTGCTTTTCATTTCATCCTTCCAACTTTACCTCTGGAGAGGATCTAACTCTCATTTATGTTAGCACTTACCACTCATTTTAAAAGTGATTGAAGGACCTCTTATGTATCAAAACTCCCATAATCTGGAAAGTTTTAAACCCAGTGGGCAAAAATCAGGAGAAAGGTCTGTTTTCTGCGCTGGCACACAGCAGTTATTCTGTAGCAGTGTGCTGAAAACATTTGTCATGTCCTTGTAACTATTTAGCATTATTTGCCATTAATTTTTCAGTGGATGGATTTTAGAGGTCATTTTCTGTAATGAAAATATAAAATCTGTAATTCTGTACTAAACTCTTTTGTCACCCACTGTAGTGGGTCAGAGACTCAATGTCTGAGAAGGATCACATATGAAGTTATAACTTATTTTTCCAATGGATTTCACAGATTTTTTTTTTTTTTTTTTAATGACTGCAGAAGTATGCAAAGGCTTCAACAGGCAAGTTTCTAGACTATCTCTTGATGAGCATATAGTCTCCTGTGGATAAGCCCTCTGCCCATTAACCTTTGCCTTCTTGTCTCCCCAATGTTCATTTTTCCCCTAAACTACTTTCTCAGATAAAGAGATCTCAAAGATTTTTTTTTTGCTTCATTTTTTCTTTTTGTTTTTTTATGTTTGTCTTTATCAGTCTTGATATCACTTATCTCATTTAAGCCACCTATCTTAGTTCTTGTTTATGGGCCCAGGTTTAAAGACTTTGGAATAGCCTTCCCAGGTAAATTTTACCTGAAATTTGAAAGTTTATCACGCTCTACTTGAGAAAGAACACTCATTTTATTCAGTGGGGATGCTCCCTATTCTGAAAAATTGTAGATTGGAGCTGCAAAGGGACAGAGCATACTTTGTGCAGCTGCCACCTTTTGAGATCTTGAGAACTTCACAGCTAATGTGTGATATCCTGCTGAGAACATCATACCACATATTTCAGAGGCTTATACTGAACACGATTTTACAGGGTTGGCAGGAAACTTATCTTTTTCAGAAGAGAATTTGGCATCCCTTGCATGGTTCAAGTTCTTGCTCCAATATCTCCATTTCCACCTCCCACTACACATACAAATATACTTTTATTTGCTCAGAAGACAAATAATTACTCTTTCACTCCCCCCAACCAAGAATCTGACTTATCCATCTTGTTGCTGTGGACAACTGCAGTAAAAATGTGTAAAGTGGCAAGGATGTTTACATGGAATACAAGATTAGCATAAATGAAAAGTAGGAAATATGGTAGAAAAATAGAAGTTGGTAGGATGACAGAAAACAACTATGGATGTTAAAATCCTTTAGATATAACTTTGACATCTGTAACATAGATTTTTATATTTTTATACATAAAAGGATGCATTTTCTTTAATATGTAAATTAACACATAAAAACTAGAAGTCTTAATTATAGAATTTGCTTTAAACCAAGTTTTTTTTATTTAAGTCTTGAAATTTAAATTTAAGCCAGCTCATTTCAGTGGCTGAGGCATCTTGGAAGTATCCTTACAGTGGGTTTAAAAGTTGCTACTTTGTTTATTATAAAATAATCCTGACCCATATGGATAAAAATTCCTTAAAATATTACCTTCCACACCTTTTTGTAAATGTCAGTAAATGATGTATGACATGGCAACCAGTAAAGAGCAGATAGCCCTACTCTAGACCTAGTTTAAGCAATACCTCCACGCAGGATAGAGCAGTAGTTTTCAACAGTATATTTTAGTCTAGAAATAACAAATGTTTTTTGGGCAGAAACTTGCTTAAGGTGATAAAGACTACAGACTGTTAGGAAAGTTGTCAGAGTATTTTTCTGTTTCTGGCCCTAGAGAAAATAGTTTGAATTGGAATATGTTATGCAGCAAAATGAAATTAAAGATGTTTAAAATTATTTAAACTAAATTCAAATAGCATTCTCAAGTGGAGAAGGCCTAATTACTAGTTTTTAAAGTGTGTTATTTGAAGTACCCTCTTAATACAGGTGCAGTGTATTTAGTAGTAACAAATTTGTTTTGGTTTGTAGATGGAAGAATTAATTAGCAGATCCACAGATGGCATGAATCTATATATTCATATATAGATTTTATGTTCTATGCTGTTTCAATATAGTTTCATCTAAAGCAAAACTTGAACGTGGCTAGACATGAAATTGTATCTTCATCCCACTCCCCGTCTCTACAGTCTTAAAAATAACTAAAGACTAGATCTTCTTGTGAGTTTTATTTACTTCCTCTGTTTAAGAAAAAATATTGCACTTCTTTGTTTCATGGCATTTAATGAGTACTAAAAACTCAAGACTGGAAATTCGATAGTACATCATTTGCTGAATTAGCATAGGTGTCTGCCCTTTGCATTATACTAACATTTCAGCTAATGTGACACTAACATTTAATAACTTTTAAAAAATATTTTACTGTGTTCATGTGAATTGGAAAAACATGGACAGCAGGAAGAACTAGGGAAGTTCTTTCAATCAAACTGTAATATGAACACTTTAGAAGTCTATATGAGCTTTCAGCTAATATAAATAGTGGAAAAAATAGAGCATTGCAAGAAATTACAGGTTTAAATTTCATGTGGAAGAACAAACAGGAAGAACAAACAGGAAGAGCCAAGAGAGCAGTAGACTTTGAATTTCCCATTTAGCTGATATCCCTAAAATTGAAGTGTGTACATATAAATGGTAATAGTATAATTCCGTGAAGAATTACTTGTAGTCCGCATATTTACATAGTATGGATAGTTCAAATTTAAATTCTGCTCAAATTCAACCTCTGTATGTGTCTCTTGCTTAAACAAAGGAAGTCTGACTCAAACTAGAGAGACTTTTCTAAGATTAGAAAATTATTAAGAGTAAAATATAGGATGGTGAAGTTAAATACTCATTTGCCTCCTATATCCATTACATAGTAGATGCAGATGAAGAATGGTGTTCGCAGTCTCTTCTTTTTGAGGAAATTTCCTGTTCATGCAAGGGTACTTAAAATAGGTGTGGGAGCAAATCATCTGCTTATACACAATGTGGAGGTTTTTCTGCTGTGCTAAGGAACTGATATGTTTATATGATATGCTTAGAAATCACATATGCTAGATGGATTCCTGCTGTAGTCAGCCACTGCAGGATCATATAGAGAAGCTACAGTTACTGAGAACCAGCATGGGACAGGAACGAGACGGGCCTCTGTTCATGAAACCATTTATTCAGCATGGAACAAACTCAGATCCAGAGACAGAGAGCCGCGAACAGAGGCAGGGTGATGGGTTTTGAGGGACAGAACCAGGGTGGAGTTCAGGGTCAGGGAGTGCTAGGAACACAACAAGGGAGAAACCCCAGGGGCTCAAAACCAATCACAACTCCCTGGGCTGACACCCCATGAATGGTCTGGGGTGGGGCAACTTCATCCAGGCTTCACTTGGCCCATCCCCCAAACAGGAGGTCAAAATTCACACTAGCTGGGTTTACAGCCATGCCTCTCACTTTAACAATGCTTATCTGAAACTAACTCTTTGCCTCCCTGAGGCACCACACAACAGATTCCCATGCTTCAAAATCTACAACAATATTCTTTGTCTCCTAATCTGCATCTTGATTTGCTAGTATCTCAGGATAATTTGGTTCAGGACCAAATTTTCCCTTCCCTAGACAGACAGAGATGGTGGAAAAGTGTTCAATACAACTCCATCCTGAATTTAATGCTGATGCACAGGAGTTGAGAAGGAAATAAGGAGTAAAAAGAGAAATGGCTTGAATGTTGAGGGGGAAAGAGGTGGTGCCATAGCTATGAATGGGGAGGAAAAAGGAGAAACAGTCTTCAGCTATCAACAAAGGGAAAAGTACTAAAATATGTAAGTCTGCAGAATGTAACAGGTTTTTTGAGACTTAGGAGATGAAGAACATTAGGGGAAAAGCTTAGAGGTACAAGGGTTTGAAAATCCTGAGGCTTACAAGCCTAAGTAAATGCTGAATTCAGGAAAACAGGACTTTTCTGAGCCTGGGTTGTGCTATTTTTTGAAGAAAATAGATAAAACATGGTTATGCTGGCATATGAAATTTTATCCAGGTAGGAAGAAGGTTTCTGAAATAATTGCTTCTTTTTTCCAATTTTCCCTTTATGTACAGTAGGATTACAAAGAGAATTAATATAAATTACCTGGGTAAAATATGAACACATAAACTTCCTTTGTAAGTATACAGTGCGGATTCTGGAGCTGGCTGTCACATGTAAGAGTTTTAAGTTTTAAATATGTTAAAGTCATACATGGTTAGAAAAAAAAGTAAGGGAAGATTATGAGAACTCTATTTCTTAGAACACATTCTCTAAAATTCTCCCAAATCTCAAAACTCTGATCTGTTGTTCTGAAGACATTACCAGATGGTTGTCAAAGTAAATCTCAACTGGATCCTTTAAGTATTTTAAACTTGAACACATTTCATGCTTTTTTTGTTTAGTTTTGCTTTTTCTCTGTTTTTTGTGGCTTTTTGTTTTGTTTTTGTTTTTGTTTTTGTGATTTATTTTTTGTAATGCTAAACATGGAAATTTTTAAATTCAAAATGAGGTTTTGCCATTCCCTTCCATACTGCCAGAGGCTGATTTGTCCCTCATGTTTTTTCAAAGACTGTCCAGCAAAACTTGTATGTGCTGCTAAGTGTACTGTGCACCACATGGACCCAGTTTGTTGCTTCTGCAGTCCATTGTAGACTAACCATCACTTTGGGAAGAGTCTGCAAACTGCTGCAAACATATAATACTGAGATGCTGAGAGTTCACAAAATCATTTAACTTCAGTGTATTTGAAGAAACTGTGCCAGTGCTGGCAGAAAAAGGAGCTCTTATGCCCAGGAAATTTACATTATTAGTGGCAGGCTTCTGCACTGAGTGCAAAGTCAATGCGGTAACAAGCTTCTAAGAAAAAAAATATATGATGGCATTTACCATGTTTGTATACAAGAAAGACACTAAATATGGATTACATAACTTGAAAGCTCCTCTTATATTAGCAAATGATTAATCATTATTTTTGGCAGTCTTCTATCAGTGATTGAGAGACAGGGACATCCAAATCAAGATCCGAAGCCAATTTTACGTAGTATACAAGGTGCTTATATAGGGTTTTACTTGTATGGCACTTCTATAATATACGGTTCTCTTTTTGGTAACAATTTCCCATTGGTTACAAATTTTTCATGGCATCAGTTACCTGGTAAACTTTACAAAGTTTCACAGCATATCTCTTGGTCACTTCTACCCCAGGGCGTAATTATCTGTGTCTGTCTCTCCCATGGGTTCTGTATGACTAGACCAAAGATACTAGGCTCTTTTATCAGTTCCATTGTGCTCTCTGTTTTATTCCCCATAGTCTTCAAGCCATATACTTCCAGGAATTCTTGATCTGACTTGAGTAGTCACCCTTTTATTGTAATGCACAATGAAGGTCCATCATGGAAATATTTAAAATAAATCTTCCTCTTCCCTTTTCCTGTAGTCCATTGTGAGGAAGTGAACCTTTAAAGCATTGCATCATGGAGCACTCTCATACAGGTAAAGGAGTTCATTCTGTGAGACTCCACTGTAGATACAAAGGTAAAAATTGAGTCAGCTGTCAAATAAAGTTGTTTGTTAACATTAATGTTAATGTAGTATGCCACCCAAATTTCAGTGAACATTATTACATATCATTATTTCAGTTTGTCTTCCTGAGTGTTTGAGATGCAGTAAGCAAAATAGATTTGACTATTTTCACTAGCAAACCATAATATTCTTCCTGACCAGGCAGAGGTCATGGCTTCTCAAAACATTTGTGAAATGGCTTCTAATTTTTCTGTTTCTATCTTTGTGTCCTCATGTAGGCTTTTAATTATTTAATGGCCTTGCTGAAATCACTTCTAATCACACACAGAGTCAGGTAGCACTTCAATAGCTGACCTTTGAATCTAGGGACTGAATGCTCTGTGATATTGTCTGCTGATTTTTTGCATGCATTATTCTGTCTCCAGACACTTGCTGATTTTCCAGAAACATTCTCTGCCAAATTTCAGTTAGAACATGATGTGACTTTTTTTTCCCATTCTTCTTACAAGTTCTCTACCTTTGGCACCTAAAAAACTTCTCTACAAAGAACTTGTAAAAGTGCTCTGCTTTCCAGGGATATTATGATGTACAACATGACAGTTCCCAGTCATGGCTCAGTTTGTGTGAGTATGCAGCAGCTGTGGCACTTTCATCAACATTTGCCATAAATTTTGAAATCCCAGACATAAGCACCATCTGGCTGTGCAAGTCCCTTTCATAAGCTGGGCAGTTCCTAAGTAGCTTGGTTTCTGTGGATACATGAAAAAAAAAAATCAATGCTTCAGAAACCACTGGGGTTGCTGAAGGTAGTCCAAGGTAGTCTTTTGTGATAATAACCTAGGTACATTTAATTTTAAATGTGCTTTGGTTCTCTTTTCATACAGTGCATTAGCACTTTGCTAGTGTAGGAAAAAAAACCAATAAAAGTTTAGCCTGAATGTAGTTCTATGCTGAAAAGTCCTTGTCAAAAAAAGATAACTTGCATTCCTTCTGTTAAATTAACTCATAGATATTCATGATAATAGCATTAATACACTTTAAAAAACATCCTGTGGTCAGGTTAATGTTTTTTTCTGCATTTGACATCATCACAGTTCACTGCAGGGAGTAGCATGTGCTATGCATCTATTCCTTACTATCCTCTGTCTGCTGTTTAAACATATCAATAACTCTCCATATGGGTAACTGAAATATTTCTAATATAAATAGTTGATAGATATTCCCATTTAAAAAAAAAAAAAAAGCTGTAGGCCATTTCATTATCATCATATTCTTTTTTCTTTCTGGCATTATTAAGTGCAATGACTTGCTAATATTTGCATATGTTTGGGAGAGAAGAGGGTTCTGCTCAGCAATTCTTCTTATCAATTCATCTTCCTGATTATTTGCCCCTCCTTTCTCTTCCTTTTCCTCTTTTAAATTATGTTAGTGCAACAAAATTTTAATTGAATTACATTTAGGTGAGTAGATCTAGACTGCTAGATCTAGTGATCACTTGCTAGAGAACTAAATGACAGTGTCCTTGAAAAAAATGCTGATTTACTGGGTCTCCAGGTGTTATTCAAAATTGGAATACAAAATTGTATGACTAAATCTGGTTTCTTAAACTTGAAGATAGCTAGTTGAATGCTGATGTAAGAATTCTTCATGAATCTTTCCTCAAATTTCAAACATCTGGTTTTGTTGCTGTATTGCTGTGGAGTTTCTCTGGCCTTTCTTAATTTTTTATTTTGTTTTAATGCAGGGGCTTTTGCTTTACTTACCCTTTACATCTGATATTTATGAGGGTTTGTAAGAATGGCTGTACTTTTTAAGAATGAATATACTACAATGGTCTATAAAAATGATTTTAAATTTATTGCTGACAATTCTTTTAAATAATTGATGTGGTTTAGGAATGGTGTTCTTCAATTTGGTGCTCCAACTAAAACCATGCACTTCTTGTTCAACCCTTTCCACACCCCCTTCCCCATGACAGGATGGAGAGCAGAATTGGAGGCACAAGTGGAAAACATCACAGGCTGAGATAAGAACAACTTACTAGAAACAACGAGATAAGAAAACAATCAGTAACACAGCAATATTAAAAACAAAAGTGTACAAAGATTGATTCACATGCAAAATCCTCACAACCCAACCACAGCCACACCACCCTGACTGGAAGAAAACCCTTCCCCCCAGAAGAAACTGAGCAATATCATGAAGTGGTATGGAATAATATCCATGTGTCTTACCCGTGCCTCCTCCTGGATGCAAAAATTAATCCTATCCTGGCTGGAACCTGGACAATAATGTTTAATCAACAAAGCCAGAAAACAAAAAATATCTCTTTGCTAATATTCATCCCTAGTAATGAGTTCTGCTGACTCTGAACATATGAAGATCTATCCACTTGTATATTCTTCTGCAATAAACACAGGCAGAGAATTCTGTGTGGTCTACAGAAAAGCCCTGCAGAGAAATGAACTTGAAATTACTATTTTACAAGGATTTCATAAGCCTAAAGTTCTCAGCCAAATTATTTTGTGGACAGGTCTTTGTAGCTTAGCAGAGAAATGGCTAGAGATGTTCCACCTCTTAGTATTATGGCAATATGGCCACTTGACATTTCGGGGAAAAGAGCCTGGCAGAATCAAGCCTGCAAACCACTGAGGTGGAGGAAAGGGTGTACTACGTCCTCTTGAAAAAGTCTTTTTAAATATACTCAGATTGTTAAGTACCTGATTTTTTGGAGGGTTTGAACAACCTGGGTTCCCACAGAATTCAGTTTCTTTTCTTAAAGAATGTCAGGCCTTAATCAAATCTTTGACTTCATGGGAAATCTAGATAAAACACAAATGTTTTAGAATTTTTTTTTCTCCTTTTTTTATGCGTGTCTCTAAAATACCAAAATTTCTGGGGTTTGTTAATTTTTACATTTGTAAGTTTATCAGTAGTAGTAAAATTTACACCAAACTGTATATAGGCTTAATAATCATTAACTACATCATAATCATTAACTACAATGACTTCTTCTAGCTTGTGATCCTTTAACTTTTCTTTAGTTCTTGTCAAGTATTATTAAACTATTTTTGTTGCTCAGTCAATGTCTGTACTTGAGTTCAGCAATAAGACCTAATTCTGTTTTTTGGTGAAGTTCCATCTTCATGTTCTTGAGGCAGACAGGCACTGTTTATTGGCCTGGTTCTATGGCACTGTTTTAAATTGATCTGTCTCTGACATATCAATATCCTTTACAATCAAAATTTTCTCTCAAGTACTGATTTATAAAAAATGATTGCAAAAAATAATTTATTTCTTTTTAAATACAAAACTTAAAATAAATTAACTGGATGGGGCAGGGAGACAAGCCCCATGTTTGACATGTCTTTTTAGGTTAGGTCAAAGTTCCTTAAAACAGTAAATTCTGACCTTCTTTTTCTTAAATAAGGGGAAATGCACAGATGATACATGTGAAAGAACTCAAAACTCCATATCAAAAGCAATAACAATAGGAATTCTTTTATTACTGCTTTTCTGTACTTGCCCTGAGAAGCACCAGACTGTATAAAGCACTAGTAACTCCAATAAATATTGCTAGATCTTCTGATGAAAGCACTTCCAGTTAACAGAGGCCTCTCCAGAGTTCCAAGACCATTCAAAAATCATTGAAAGAGGCCTCATGATGACATCAGATAGCTCTTTATGTAGTCTTAGAGGAACCCATTCAGGCTTACAGGGATCCAGCTGGAGAAGCTGGAGAAGATTCCTCACAACCTTTGGGTCAGCTGGGAGTTTATCATTCTCACAGCCATGGTCCTCCAGCTCAAGGCACTGGCACCACCCTGGTGTTCAAAACACAGGCAAAGAAAGAAATGAACAACTCTGCCTTACCTGTATCAACATTTCTGAAGTGACCAACCCCATCCTCTAACAGGCCAATGTTATTTCTGCCCTTCATTTTGCCATTAATATATATATTAAAAAAACCTCTCCTTTTATTGTCCTCCACAGTTCCGGCCAGCTGCAGCCCTAATTGAGCTTTGACCACACGAATTTTATCCCTATGATGGCAAGCATTATCATCCACACCATCTGGCCTTGCTTTTAATGAGCATACACCTCCATTTTTTGCCTTATATCCAAAAGATCCCTGCTCATCCAAGACAGCCTTCTGCCTTTTTTGCTTAACTTCTGACATTTTGGAATTGCCTGCCTCTGTGCTCTTAGGAGGGGGTGTTTAAAATAAAACCAGCATTGAGGGGCCTTACCAAGCTCAAAAACATTTTGCTGGGGACTTTACTCACTAGTTCCCCTATCAGTCTGAAGTTTGCTCTCCTCTTGTCCCGAGCTGGAGTTTTGGTGGCACTTTTCCTCTTGTCAGAAGATATTTAAACTCAATTGCTTTGTGGTCTCTGTGGCTAAGATGGCCACCAACAACCACTTCCCTCATGAGACCCTCTGTTAACAAGCAACTAATCAAGGAATGTTTCCTTCCAAATTGTCTCCCTTAGTACCTGTACCATGAAGCTATCATCCAGGAGTTTTAGGAATCTTTTGGAACTGTTTGTGTCAGTTTTGTGATGTTCCCAGTTAATTTCTGGAAAGCTGAACTCTTCCTTAAGGACAGAGGCAGCTCATTTAGAGGTGTCTCTTAGTTCCTCAAAGAATGATTAATCAGTGTCACCATCCTGGCTATGTGGTCTATAGCAGACTCCCGCAATGGCATCCACACTATCTGCCTGTCCCTTAATCCCTAACCAGAGGCTTCCAATCATGCCATTGTACAGCGTGGGGTCCATACAGTCCAGCCCTTCTGCTACATACAATGTCACCTTCCTGCCTCTTCCACCCTGTCTCCCAAAGAGCCTGTAACCATCCAACAGGGAACCTCACAGGAACCTGTAAGCATCCAGCTTCACTCCAAAGGACCAGATTTTGCTTGTGCCAGTGATTTCAGATCTCCAAGACAGGGCCAAAATTTCAAGCTCCTCATGTGCATTGGTATAGAAACATTTCAGGTGGGGTTTGTGGTTGCTGACACCTGCTGGAGCAGAATGAGGAATCCCATCAGGATTTGGCACACCATCCCACTGTCTATCACTGGAAAGCCTGGTTTTGTCCTTTCTGAATAATGCTGAAACAGAAAGAACAAGCTATGGATAAAGAGACATATTTTGTTTTCTACACATGCTTTCTCATATTTTGCATTTAAAACCTCAGTTCTGAGAACCAATGAATCTCTCCTTGTATTTAAAAGCATAAGAGATGACCCATGGAATAGAATGGAACTATTTATTTTCTGAGTTAAAATGCCAAGAGATTAAACCACCTAATTTTTATATTGTTTCATGGTAAAAAAAATTGCAATAATTTCATAACTTTAGAATCCACTGCAGTGCAATAATATTTTTTCATCCTACAGAACCAACTTTAACAATAAAAAGGTTTATTGTAACCGCACCTCAACTATTAGAACAATTTCAGCTACATCCTTTCTTGTGGAATTTTTTATGTAAATGTCATAATTTTTCATGTCAATAATGTTTCATGTCATGGATAACTATAGACTAGTTCAGCTTGGAAGGGGCCTTAAATCATCTAGTGCCAACCACACTCACCCTTGGGCAGGGACACCTTCTAGTAGACCAGAGATCTATCCAAGCTTGCCTTCAACACTTTCAGTCTTGAAGCATTCACTGCTTTTCTGGGCAACCCATTCCAGTGACTCAAAACCCTCACTATAAAGATTATTTTCTCAATATCTAATCTAAACCTACTCTCTCAATTTGAAATAATTCACACCTCTTCTGTCATTACATGGTCTTGTAAATAGGCTCTCTCCATCTTTCTTGTAGACTGCCTCCAGGTACTGGAAGGCCATAACTAGGTCATCCCAAAACATTTTCTTCTGCAGGCTGAACAATTACAATACTCTTAGCCTGTACTCTTAGGAGAGGTGGTCCAGCACTCTAATCAAGTTGGTGTCCCTCCTCTGGCCTCATTCCAGGTCCACATCTTTCCTGTGTTAAGGACCCCAGGGCTGGATCCAGCACTCCAGGTGGGGTCTCACCAAAGCAGAGCAGAGGGGCTTCCCTTGCCCTGCTGGCCATGCTGCCTTGGATGTAGCCCAAGATATGATAATGTTGCTTTCAGAAATGACAAAAAAGGACATAATTTTTAAGACAGGAGTTCACATCTCATACTGTACAAAATGGTACAGCACAATGGTTTGTTTCCTTCACAGTGTTTCTTGATTGCTGTACAGGGCTGATCCCAAGCCTAACCTGAGATGTGAAAAAAAGTCAGTTTTCCCTGCTTTACAGGATTTAGTGTGGAATGACAATAAATAAAGAACTTGTAAAGAGGGACTGACAAAAATGTCTACTCCTAAAAGAATCACTGGAGAACTTGTTTTCAAATCTTCTATTTTTTATTTTCCCTACCGAGTATTGATACACTTCCTTTGGAAAGATACATTATATGTGACTTCATGTTCTAATGAAATGTATATTTAAAATTCTTGCTATCTTTTGCCATATTGTAAGTAAAATAGAGAGAGTTGAAACTTGTGACCTGTATGGGACCTCATGACAAGTTTTGTAGTCATATTCAGGGTGATTTTTTTCACTCTAGCACCTGCACAAGCAGCAAAAAAATTGGTCTTGGAATTCATGAACAGATGATACGGATAATAGTATGAAGCACAAATATGAAATTTTGAGTTTCAGATATGAAATAAAAATATTTTTTTCCTGATCACCAGATATTAAATCCCTAGTGAACCAGCTTCCTCTCTATTCCCTGCAATGCTTTGCTCAAACAGGCTGTTGCTTGCAGAAGTAGTGAACTCACAAATCTTTTGCCTGTGTTACTGATCAGCAACCAATTTATCCTGCTAATGTTAAAGGAAATCAGAAAACCACAGACACACTTACATTAAGTAAGTACAGTAAGTAAGTACTTACATTAAGTAAGTATAGCAGTACAAATTCGTGACCGAAGCATAACAACATTATACAGATTATACCTCTAAATTAATTCAGATTCACTCTGATTCTAGAAGCAGTGCACATGAAAAGAAAGAGAATGCTCATGACCAAAATCAGCTCCAGATTTTGGCAATTTACTGATTAGAGCTCTCCAGCTTATCAGGGTTGAGAATCACTGATTCATATCACTGAACATGATTTGGATGAATGAGCTGCTGTCAGAGTCAGTCACCATTTTGTCCAAATCACTGTAAATCTGGAGACTCAAATACATAGAAAATGATCAGATTTTGGATATAACAGATCTTTGTCCTGTGCAGTCACTCTTGAGTGGGTTGAGTTTTTCTTTGGCATGAAAATGAACTCTTGATGGCATTGAGGGGTGAAGTTATCATGAAAGACATTGTGCGATGTCTTGGGATAAGAGTAAATTTGTTTCTCTGCTAGATAAACTGAGAGTCTTTAATATTTGCTTGCTCTTTCTTTTCTCTTTCTTTCTTTCCTTCTTTCCTTCTTTCCTTCTTTCCTTCTTTCCTTCTTTCCTTCTTTCCTTCTTTCCTTCTTTCCTTCTTTCTTTCCTTCTTTCTTTCTTTCTCT